>NC_143578.1:166961089-167597301 GCF_048544385.1 Mastigoproctus giganteus | reverse complement strand
CAGACTGGACTAAATACCCACAACTACGGACCTGACTAAGGCACCTGTCCTGCTGCCAAGTGACAACCACAGACAGGAGCCTACACACGGATGGGACAACAAGGACCTGACTCAAGCAAACATGCAGCCGCCAGGTCATATGGCGACCTGTGCCGGCTCCCTTGCCGGGCACACTTTCCTCCCTTCCCTGGCAGAGGGGGAGGCGACAGCCTTCTTGTTGCCTCCCCCCTGCCATCCCTCATCTTTCTCTCTGGTGGAGCATGGGCATGCCCCACTGGCACATGCTGGGGTCGTCTACTCTATTGATCCCAGTCTTTCCTAGCTATTTCCCCCCCCCTAGCCTTCAGTCTCCTCCCCTCTCTATCTCTATGCCAGCGCAACACCCACACCAAAATTCTAGCTTCTCTAAATTATTTCGCCCTCTCCTCGGCCATTAATCTTTCAAATGCAACCCCTTCAAACCGGGAAACATGTATGTGATCAACATACAACGTGCGAATTTTTTTTTTTTTTTTTTTTTTTTAAGGTCCTAGCCACTGAAATCTCAGGAAATTAGGTGGCAGGACCCTGCCAGAGTATATTAATTATAATACTGGTGTACCTGGTCTGCCTCCACGGGGCGAAAGTGGGGCAACGTTTGGGCCTCAGTAGGGGTCCAGCGGCTAAATGACCAGATGAACAACGGTACACGACACTACATACGAACAATATCCATACACTTTTAAATCTCTGGCATTTCCAGCAAACTGGCACACCCATCACAATGTAAACAATGCGGAGATGGGGGAAACCCCTGGTGCCGTATGACCCTAAATACACTTTACACTTTACACTATGTCAAAATAAATAATAACAAAAGTATAAAAGATCAATCAATAGAAAAGAACATTAAAATGTAAATTTTATATGGCAGTAAAAATGTTTATTGATTTTAAAAAGCTAAAAATAGCAGACACATGGTCATTGTCAGATAAAATCTGACTGAGTGTATAAGGCTCAGCCAGATGACTAAAAACGGTAAAGTATAAATCACGTTCGTGTCTAAAATGTGGACATACGGTTAAAATGTGATGAATAGATAAAATGGTGTCACATTGCTCGCACATAGGACAGTCATCTGCCCTCAGCAGAAAAGAATGTGTAAGATGACTGTGTCCTATGCGGAGACGAGCTAGAACAACTTAATCCTTACGATTCCTGCGCAGACAAGACTGCCACGGTTCAATTACAGGCTTTATACGATATAATTTATTCGCAGTCTGTCTATTCCACGAGTCCTGCCATTGGGAGTGTATGTTTTGATGTATTATTTGCCTGTAGTCTGTATAAGGGACTTACAGGCAACAGTTATTATTGGGAATTGCTGATTTGGCTGTGACGTCAGCCAAATCATTTCCCCTAATCCCAATGTGGCTCGGAATCCAGCAGAAGCGGATGTCATATTCACGATCATGGAGAACGTGAATCTTCTGCTGAATGCTAGACAGAACTGGATGGGGATTATACCTCACAGATATTACAGCCTGTAACATGCTAAGAGAGTCGGAATATAAAATGAACCGTTGGTATTGGCATTTACTAATATGATCCAAGGCTAACTCTACAGCGTGCAGCTCTGCAGTAAATATGCTGCATTCAGATGGAATCTGCTCTGATATAGTGCTGTCTGTAAAGACAGCAGCAGAGCCCACATATGATTCCGACTTCGAGCCGTCTGTGTAGACTGGCGCGAAGTCGGAATATTCAGTTCGGTGTGCTGAATGAAGCTGCAGGTAGACGCATGATGGAGTGTCCGACTTTCTCCAGTTTCTAAGCGACAAGTCGCATGCCGGGACACGAGCATGCCAGGGTGGAAAGGGTTGCTTGGATGTTTGGGCAACCTTGTCTACCTTGATATTGAGTTCGTTGAGTAGCTCTTGGACACGAATACCAAAAGGACGATTGGCAGTCTTACGGGTGTTGTACAAGTTTTCCCATCGTGGCTCAAAAACGAAGGGCCACGTAGGATGGTCTGGCAGGGATTTCAGCTTTAAAGCGTACTTTAAAGACAACTGCTTACATCGAAACGATAACGGTGGTTCGTTTGCTTCGACGTATAAACTCTGGACAGGAGATGTTCGAAATGCTCCAGTAGCAATACGTATAGCCTGATGATGGACAGGATCCAGCCATCGAAGTACACTGTCTCTGGCTGAAGAATATACTTGGGACCCATAATCTAATTTGGATCGCACAAGTGCACGGTAAAGCCGTAAAAGGGTGCATCGGTCTGCACCCCAGGATAGGGAGGACAGCGAGCGGAGCATATTAAGGGCTCTTGTGCACTTTGTGCGGAGTTCGCGAATGTGATCCAAAAAGGTCAATTTTTTATCGAATATGAGTCCCAAGAATTTTGTGTTCGCTGCTACTGGAATAGCATTTTGTCCGAGCCTTAATTCAGGTTCAGGATGAAGATTACGCTTGCGACAAAAGTGTACGCAAACGGTCTTCTCCGGCGAGAACCTGAAGCCATTAGCAAGTGCCCAGGAATTCAGACTATTGATGGCTTTCTGCAGTTGTCTTTCAATAACCCTCATGTTGCATGACTGGCAAAAAATGCTAAAGTCATCAACATAGAGGGCACTGTTTACAGTTGGAGGAAGTTGTTCTGTGATGGAATTTATTTTGATGGCAAAAAGCGTGACACTTAATACTGATCCTTGTGGTACTCCCTCCTCTTGGTTAAAGGAGCGAGAGAGTGAGGATCCCACACGAACTTGGAACGATCGTTTGGCGAGAAAGTTTTGAATAAAAAAGGGGAGATGCCCTCTAAGGCCTAGGTTATGTAAATCTTTTAAAATGCCAAATCTCCAAGTTGTGTCATACGCTTTTTCCAAGTCAAAGAACACCGACACCAAGTGTTCGCGTTTTAGGAAAGCATCCCGGATGGATGCTTCCATTCTAATAAGATGGTCCAAAGTGGACCGGTTCCTTCGAAAGCCGCACTGGATGTTGGAGAGAAGGTCGTTTGATTCAAGATACCAAATTAAACGAGAATTAACCATTCTCTCCAGGAGTTTGCACAGACAGCTAGTCAGAGCAATAGGACGATAATTGGTGGTGACTTTTGGATCCTTTCCTGGCTTAGGAAAGGCAAGAACGATAGCCTTTCGCCAAGAGTCCGGAAACTGCCCTTCACTAAAGATTCTGTTATACAGAAGGAGCAGACAATCCATAGATTTTGATGAAAGATGTTTAATCATTTCATAATGGATGCCATCTGGTCCAACGGCACTTGCTTTGGAAAGAGCGAGGGCCCTTTTCAGTTCCAGAATAGTGAAATCCCCGTTGTAGGGATAAATACTCTTAGATTTAAAGCTAAGTGCCTGTTTTTCGATTTTATATTTCAGGACCAGAAACTCTGGGGAATACGAAGATGTTGCAGAGATCTTGGAGAATGTTTCCCCAAGAGAATTAGCTATTGCAGTTGGATCTGCAATAGCGCATCCATTATAATCTAGGATTGAAGAAGGGTGGGATGTATATTTTCCCTTCATTTTCCGGATTTTATCCCAGACTACCTTAGAGTTGGAAGACTGGTTAATAGATGATGTAAAACGGATCCACGATTCCTTTTGACTCTGACGACGGATGTAACGTGCTTTGGCTCGTGCACGTTTGAAGGCTATAAGGTTGTTCGTGGTAGGATATCGGCGAAATATCCCCCACGCTTTGTTTTGAGCCTTTTTGGCTGCTGTGCATTGTGAATTCCACCAAGGTTTAGGAAATGGTGGAAACCGGGCTGATGTTTTTGGGACAGCGTTAGCAGCTGCTTGGACAATTCTTTCTGTGATGTACTTAACTGCATCATTGATAGGCTCTTGACTGACTGTACTAAGATCAAAATTTGCCTGGTGTTGGAAGGCAGTCCAGTCAGCCTGATCAATCTTCCACCGTGGTAGCCTGAATGGAAGACATGGTCTCCCACTGTGTAGCAAGGTTATCACGGGGAAGTGATCACTACCGTATGGATTCTTCTCCACTTCCCAGGTGAGTGAAGGGAGTAGAGAAGGGGAGCAGATAGAGAGATCAATGGCAGAAAAAGTACGGGTAGGCATGTGGAAAAAGGTGTTTGTTCCAGTATTTAGAAGGGAAAGGTCATTGTCATTGAGCATATGCTCTATGACTCGTCCCCTTCGATTGATGTTAGCACTACCCCACAGGGTGTTATGTCCATTAAAATCCCCAAGAAGTAAGAAAGGGGGAGGCAGCTGCGTTAGAAGATCATCAAGGTCTGCCTGGGAGATGTCAGTCCCAGGTGGCAAATAAATAGAGCATACAGTTAATAAGAATCCCACTGAAAGACGAATTGCAACAGCCTCTATGCTGGTTGTAATTAGCAAGGGCTGCACTGGGGTATGGTTACCCACAAGGATAGCCAGTCCCCCATGTACAGAGCCATCCGCAATTCTATCCTTTCGGAAAACTGTGATGTTGTGCATGGTGGGATCATCATTTGCCTTTAGATATGTCTCCTGCAAGCAAAAGCAAACTGGCTCGTGCTTTTGCAGGAGGGCCTTGATGTCATCTATATTTCGCCGGAATCCACGACAATTCCATTGTAGGAATTTAGCCATTATTTTGGCTTGGTGGGTCCATCAGGCGGCTTCCGAGGTGCTGAAGGCTTACTTTTATCAGTCTTGGATTTATCTTTTTTGGGGAAGAAAGGACGCTGTCCCGTGTCCATTTCCTCCTCCGCAAAGAGTTCCAAGACTGACTCTTCGGGTACCTCCTTCTGCTCGACATCCATCTTTTCTTGGGTTATAGAGGGGACTTCCCCTTTTTTATTCTTATCTTTCATAACTACCTTTGTAATTTGTGGAGCATTAGGAGGTACCGATATAGGAGTGGCAGCTGATTGGTCCTTCTGTGCAGGTTTTTGGGAACTTAAAAGGTAACGCGCGATGGGAGTGAAAGACTCCTTTGGAGGAATGGTCATGTCCGTCTGAGCTCCGACGGAACATCTCCCTGCTACCTTCTGGGCGTAGGTAGGTTTGTTGATATTCAGGGGTTTGACCGATTTCCTTGCCTCCTGGTATGATATGTTAAGCTCTGCCTTCAGCCGTTGAATCTCTTTTTCTTCTTTCCACCTCTGGCATGCTCGTGAGTAGGCCGGGTGTTCGCCTTCACAGTTAATACAGGTGGGTTTTGCGGCTGAACATGCTGTTGTTTCGTGGTCCTTTGCACCGCATCGAGCGCATGCAAGGACTCCACGGCAGGCCATTTGAGAATGTCCATACTTCTGGCACTTAAAGCACCGTAAATGGTTCGGAACGTATGGACGCACTGAACAGTTGATGTATCCAGCTTTAATCTCATCAGGAGGTTTAGGAGAGTTAAAAGTCAGGATAACGCTCCTGGTTTTAACAATTTTTCCATCCCTTCGCGCAGTAATTCTCTTGACGGCAATGACTCCCTGTGGTTTTAATTCGGAGCAGATTTACTCCTCGGTGACGTCGAGAAGGTCCCATTCCGAAATGACACCTCTCGATGAATTGAGTGTTCTGTGTGGTGTCACCGTTATAGGGATTCCTCCGATTGATGTTACTCGGAATAGATGTTCGGATTGCCTGTCATTTTTAGTTTCAATTAAGAGGTCTCCAGAGCGGAGCCTCTTAACTGATTTGGGTGAACCTACTAACCCATCTAACCCTTTCTGTATAAAGAAAGGTGACATTTTTCCAATCGGTTTTTCATTGGTGGAGTGCATGATTAAAAACCGCGGGATAGGACCTGATGGTAATTCAGTCCGCTGCCTCTTTGAAGCAATATTGCTGTCAGTGTCGGTATTTTCAGATAGGGACCGGGTTGGGGTCCCTGAAGAAGTAAGTTTCTCAGGATTCATGAAGTTTTTTATATGGTTCAGTGCCCGGGCTCCCCACCCACCACGGAGCCCAAAGGGACGCCCACTACCCGGCATGCAATAAATGCGCTCGGGAGTGGGACGCCAGGGCTACCCAGACACTATACCCGCACCGCCGCCAGCCTGAATCCTGTCCCTCGGACCATGAGGGTAGGGGCGTGGCATTGACACGGTTGACCCTCGCAGGCGAGCCTACTAGCTGATTGATCCTAGCCGGGCCTTCCAGGACCACCCGTCTTGTCGAAGCAGGGGCCAAAGTGGTGTATTGAAGCTGGGCCCCTCAACCACCAGGATCCCCCTTTCCGAATTTCCACGGGTCGCAGCGCACGGCAAACACGCCGGATTCCATTGATGTAAGCCCGGAACCTAGGCTGTGGGCGTTGGATCCCAGTGATGCTAGTCTGGAAGTCCAGCAGCGTCACTGGGAGGTCCCCTCACCACGTACAGGTGCCCACGTCGAGGGGCACCTATCATAGTAGTTAGTACTAATTTTATTGGCTTCTATGGAAGCAGTTAGAAACGGTTATATAAACCGATTCGTTTCAGAAAGAGAAAGAATTCTGTAAGGTTTGAATGTTCGCCTATGATATCTTACAGTGACAATTCCTGTAAGTTTGAGAGAGAAGTGAATGAAATTAGACGGGAGTTGTTATACAAGATGCAATCCAGGAGTATGTGTTTTATTGTGAGTGGCTTGTGGCAATGTGAACACTGTGGAGGGTCATTACCTGATAACAGGAATAGATGGGTCAAATGGGTGTGGCCTATTCGGGCTCTGGCCAGGACAACCTCTTCTTGTCTGTTTGTGCGAAAATTGGAGGCCCATAATTGCGGAATAGGTTTAATTTCAAGGAGTTTGTTGTGAATGTGCGTTTGCCACTGTAGTTTCCATCGTTCCTTACATATATTTCGTATATGTAATTTGTAATCCCTGAATGGGACCAGAAAATTCATTGGGGATGTGCTGGATGGATGCTTGGCAGCATCATCTGCAATTTCGTTTCCCGGTATTCCAGTATGGCCTGGGATCCAGCAGAAGACAACATTTTGCTGATGATCTCGGAGACGAATCAATTCTGATCTGATTAGCTGTAGTAACGGATGAGTAGTTGGGGAAATCTTTTGCATTGCTAATAGGGCACTTTGCGAGTCAGTGTAGATTATACTCTTTTTGATTGAGAGATGGGAAATGTTTTCCAGAGCAAGTTTTATAGCATATAATTCAGTGGTGTAACTGCTGCATTCTGTCGGAAGTGACACGGAAGTGATAGTGTCATGGAATACCACTGCTGCACCTGATCCATTCTCTGACTTTGAGCCGTCAGTATATATTTTCGCAAAGTCGGGATAACTTTGTAAATGTGCAGTGTGGAGCTGCTGGATGTTAATACCCGTTAAAGAGTGTTTCCCCCATTGGTGGAAATAATAGTCACAACACGGCATGATGACAGACCATGGAGGAACGTGATCTGTAGGTTCTTGGTGGACTTTATTGAGTTGTATATTACAGTTTTCTGCTAGTTCCATTAACCTAATACCTGCAGGCCTAGTTGCTTGTGGCTTGTTTCTATAAAACATGGTGAGTGGCGGATCATTAAATATTGGCCAATTAGGATGCGTCGACTGACTTTGAATCTTGGTTGCGTAGTTCAATAGTAGCATCTTTCTTCTGATGTTTAGAGGAGCTTCGTAGGCTTCTACATAGAGACTTTGCACTGGAGATGTTCTGAACGCACCTAGAGCTATTCTTAAAGCTGAATGTTGAATAGGGTTGAGACGAGCGAGATAAGACACTTTCCCTAGCAGAATCAAAGACAGGTGCGCCATAGTCCAGACGAGATCTAATTATGGATCTGTATAAGTGAAGCAAGGTGTAGCGATCTGCTCCCCAGGTTGTTGCTGATAAGGCTCTGAGTATGTTCATTTTTTTTGGCAAGCTGTCCGCAGGTGTTCAATGTGTTTTTGATAGTTTAACTTACAGTCAAAAATTAAGCCAAGTAGACGGATACTATTTGCTATTGGAATAAGATGGTTATCTAAATGGAGTTCAGGATCAGGATGCATTTTACGTATGGTACAGAAAAGAATGGCAGTAGATTTCTGGCTGGATAGTCTGTAACCGTTTTGTGTCATCCAAATCTGGATCTGGTTTATTGATATCTGCAATTGTCTCTCAATGTAGTTCATGTTTTGAGAGTGGCAGGAGATTGTGAGATCATCGGCATAAAGATATGAGTCCACTGTTTTCGGAATAAGTTCAGTTAAGTGATTAATTCTAATTGCAAATAGAGTGGCACTGAGAACGGACCCTTGAGGGACTCCTTCTTCCTGAACAAAGTTTTTAGAGAGAATTCCTTGGTAACGAACTTGGAAGGATCTTTGTTCTAAGAAATGTTTGATGAAATATGGCAAATTTCCTCTCAGGCCAAGAGAATGTAGATCCTTTAAAATGCCGAAACGCCATGTGGTGTCGAAGGCTTTCTCAATATCCAGACAGACCATAACGAGATGCTCTTTTTTGATGAATGCATTTCTGATGTTTGTTTCGGCTTTAATCATAAGGTCCAATGATGATCGATTTTTTCTGAAACCAAATTGATTGTTATTGATTAAGTTTTGGGACTCAAGATACCAAGTCAGACGGTGGTGAATCATTTTTTCGAGGGTTTTGCTCAGACAGCTGGTAAGTGAAATTGGTCAGTAGTTTTGAGGAACAGAAGAGTCTTTACCAGGTTTTGGGATAGCCAGAACGTAGGAATGACGCCAGGAGCTTGGGTATGTATGTTCAGTGAATATTCGATTGAGGAAGAACAGCAGTGATGACTGTGACTTTGTATTTAAATTTTTGAGCATTATATAAAATATCCCATCAAAGCCAGCAGCGCTGTTCCTTGTGTTGGTAAGAGCATGCTGAAATTCAACCAAGGTAAATGGTTGATTATATTTTAGTGCACATCTGTCAGTGAAATTCAGTTTGGATTTTTCAGTTACACCTTTAATTTTTTGAAACGATTGGTCATAAGAAGTTGAGGAGGACAACTGGGAAAATTCAGATCCTAGTGCATTTGCGATTTCTGCAGGAGTAGAGAGTTCCTGTCCGTTCCAGTTAATTAGTGGAGTAGATGTTGGAGGAATTTTGCCATTTAACAATTTTATCTTATTCCAGATCAGTCTGATGCCTGTATTTTTATTAACTGAGGAAGCAAATTTAATCCAAGATTCTTTTTTTGCTTTCCGTCTGATATAACGGGCTCTTGCTTTAAGTCGCTTATAATTAATAAGACTGGAAGTGGTTGGATGTTTGTGGAATTGATTCCAAGCTTTGTTTTTGTCTTTTTTTGCATTGTTACACTCTTCGTTCCACCAATAATTTAATTTTCGCCTTTTCCTGACTTGGTATTGCGGAATTGCAGCGGTTGCAGCTGTTAGAATTTGGTTTGTTATATGTTCAGTAACATGATTGATAGAAGAGCTCTGTATGATATGGTTGTCGAACGAGACAAGCGTGCTATATTTTATCCAGTCAGCCTTTGGAAATTTCCATTTTACTGGATTGCCTGTTGGTAATGAACAGGAAGTTTGAACTTTGCATATTATTGGGAAATGATCGCTGTTGTGGGGGTCGTTAAGAGTTACCCACTGGATACTTGGATAAAGCACTGGAGAGCAAATGGAAAGGTCTATTGCAGAGGTTGATCCGGTAGGAAAATGAACATAGGTGGGAGAGCCAGTATTTAACAACGTTAGATCCTGTCTATCTATTAACGTTTCAACAAGTTTTCCACGCCTGTCTAAGCTGGAAGAACCCCATAATGGGTGGTGAGCATTAAAGTCACCTAGTAGACAGAAGGGAGGTGGTAGTTGCAACACAAGATCTTCGATTTCCTGAATAGAATATGGACGATTAGGTGGGAGATGAATTGAGACCAATGTAACGGTGATTCCAATTACTATGCGTGCGGCAACAGCTTCTAAAGAGGTTTGCAATGGAATGTATCTGGAAGGAACTCTTGAGTCCAGCAGGATAGCTACTCCTCCATGAGCACTATTAGTGTCAGATCTATCTTGTCTGTAGATAGTGTAATTTTTGACTGTAGTGGAAACTTGGGGTGTCAAGTTGGTTTCCTGTAGGCACATAGCTACAGGATTGAAGCAGTGAATTAGTTCATTGATATCATCGATGTTGCTGCGAAAGCCTCTACAATTCCACTGAATGATTTGTTCCATTATTTGGTTTTGTTCGTGGAAGATGTATCTGACTGCTTTTTGTAAGTTGATTGTTTATGACGGTCCGGTTTTGGTTTCTCTTTTCGGAGAAAAGTGGGACGTCCCGATTCATTGCTATCGTCCATATCATCTTCTGCGTGTATTTCAAGCAGTTCTTCTTGACCGATAGATTCTTCCGTATCCATGCTTGTTAGACCTGATACTTTCGTCTCAGCAGAATACGATTTTTGCAAATTTTCTGCTGCCTGACGATGAGGAAGTCTCTGGGTTGGAATTGAGAGTGGCGTGTTATTGCTTTGGTCTGTTGAATTCGGTTTAGATGGATGCTGGATCAAGAGTACTGATCGAGCCCAGTCTGATATTGATATATTTGGAGAGATGGATACTTCAGTCTGACATGCCACTGATTCCTGTCTGAGAGTGGTAGAAGCATAAGTGCGTTTTGGCATACTTAAGTTGATCTGTTTTTTCGCTTCTTGGTAAGAGACTTTATTTTCAATTTTATATTTTTGTATTTTTTTTCCTATCTTCCACAGTTCACAGTCTTTAGAGTAGGCTGGATGTTTGCCACTACAATTAGGACACTGTGGTGTTGGAGCTTTGCATTTTGCTTGTGTGTGATTCTTGCAGCTGCAGTTTGGACATATGGCGTCTCCACGGCATGCTGTCTGAGAATGGCCGAACTTTTGACATTTAAAGCATCTGAGCGGATTTGGGATATAAGGCCTAATGCGGCAATTCAAGTAACCTGCTTTGACAGAATCCGGTAGATTTGGAGTACTGAAAGTCAAGATTATGTTTCGCGTGGGAGTTAAGTTGCCGTCTTTTCTGATCATGATACGTTTTGCATGAGAGACATTTTGATCTTTTAGCTCCTGGACAATTTCTTCCTCAGAAACGTATAACAGATCCCATTCAGAGATCACTCCTTTGGAAGAATTTAGTGTGTTGTGTGGGGTGACCTGAATCGGTGTTCCGCTTAAAGAAGTAAGTTTTAGTAGTAACTCAGAATGTCTTGAGTAACAAGTCTCTACTAGTAGATCTCCTGATTGGAGACGTTTAACCATTTTTGGTGAACCTGCAGCGTTTTCTAGGCATCTCTGGATGATGAAAGGTGAGAGCTTGCTCACAGGTTGGGATGACAAAGAGTGTATTATTAGGAAAGCTGGAGATTCCTGCTTCCTAGTGTCTTTTTTAAGTCTCTTTGAAAGAGAGAAGTCATGGTCGGTGTCATTGTCAAGTTCATGTTGAGAGCACTTTGGCTCTAAACGTGGAAATTCGCTTGTTTCCATCTTTGCTCCTTTTCGCCCCGAGGGTTGGTTTTTCCCCCAGGTTACCAGCCCCGCCACGTGGAGGCAGGAGCGGTGCCACCAGTGACCAAGCGGTTGTTTAAGTTAGTTTATTTGGTTAGTGATATATATATAACGAATAAGAAAAGAAAGGTGGATTGCCTTTCTGGGTTCTTACTTTTGACTTCTAAAGCACAGAACCACTTCAAGTAAATAAAATAACAGCCGCACTGGAAAATAAAGAAACTATTGTTTGTTTGTTTGTTTGTATTGAGGTTTAATGGCGCATGGACTACGCAGGTCATAATGCGCCAGTTCATACGGTGTATTGTATTGTATTGTATTGGTATGGTTATTTCTGGCGCAAGGGCTACTTAGGCCATATTGCGCCTATAAACGAGATGAGGATTTCACGGTGTCTGTAAAAACAGTTAGAAAGAATTATACAGATTTATGCATTTTAAGAAGCGGAAAAATTCCGGGAGATTTGCATTATTACCTATGAACTGTTGGAGTGTCAAAGGTTGTTGAAGATTACTGTATGAAGCTTTTCGGGCATCAGTGTATAAGGTACATTCAACGAGTATGTGCTTTATTGTGAGAACAGAGTTGCAGTGCATACACTGCGGAGGATCATTTCCTGTAAGAAGAAAAATATGGGTGAGCTGACTGTGCCCGATCCGGGCTCTAGCCAGGATGACTTCTTCCTTTCTGTTTACAGAAAAACTGGAAACCCATAACTGTGGTTCAGGTTTTATTTCACGCAGCTTGTTATTCAGTTGAGATTGCCATAGAAGTGTCCATTGTTCTTTACATGTATTTCTTATATGGGATCTGTAGTCCATATATGGAACATAGTAACCTGGCGATGCTATGTTGGATGAATGTTTGGCTGCATAGTCTGCTTTTTCATTCCCTGATATCCCAGTGTGACCTGGGATCCAGCAAAAGATGACAACTTGTTGGTGATCATGGATATGCATTAGTTGAGATTTTATAGATTTTATTAAGGGATGCGTTGTTGAGGAGGAATTTTGCAAGGCCAAGATTGAACTCTGTGAGTCACTATATATTACACTTTTTTGGATGGACAGTTGGAGAATGTTTTCTAAGGCAAGCTTGATAGCATATAATTCAGCTGTATAACTGCTGCATTCGGTGGGAAGTGAAACAGAGATAGTGTTAAAGGGGAAGACAGCTGCAGCACCGACTTTACTATCAGACTTTGATCCATCAGTGTATACATGCGTAAAATTTTGGTAATTTTGTGTGTGAGTGGCATGCAGTTGCTGTATATTGGTATTTGCAAGCGAATGTTTTCCCCAGTTTAAGAAATAGCTGTCACAGGATGCTTTAATAAAGGACCAGGGAGGATCTGAACTGTTCAGATCATGGAGGATTTTGTTCAGATGTATATTCCAATTTTGTGATAATTCCTGTAATCTGATGCCAGCAGGGCGAACTGCTCTAGGTTTATTTCTGTAGTACATTGGGAACTGTGGATTATTAAGTATTGGCCAATTGGGGTGAGAAGGCAGACTTTGAATTTTGGCTGCATAGTTCAGAAGTAACATCTTTCTCCTGAGGCTGAGCGGAGGTTCATGGGCTTCGATATAAAGACTTTGCACTGGCGATGTTCTATAAGCGCCTACAGCAATTCTGAGGGCAGAATGTTGAATAGGGGCAAGACGTGCTAGCACGCTTTCCCTAGCAGAATCATACACCGGGGCGCCATAATCAAGGCGAGATCTGATCAGGGCTCTGTACAAGTGAAGTAAGGTGTACCGATCTGCACCCCATGATGTAGAAGAGATAATTCTTAATAAATTCATTTTTTTCTGGCAAGCAGTCCTTAGATGTGTGATATATTCTAGGAAGTTCAGTTTATTATCAAAAATTAAACCAAGGAGACGAATGCTATTCACCACTGTGATGGGATGATTTGTTAGTTGTATCTCTGGATCTGGATGCATCTTTCGTTTATTACAAAAGTGAATGACTCTAGATTTCTGATAGGATAGTCGGTAACCATTGTGTATCATCCATAATTCAATGTTATTTATAGATGTTTGCAGCTGCCTTTCGATAAAGCTCATGTTTTGCGAGCTGCAAGAGACAGTCAAATCATCAGCATAGAGGTAAGAGTTTACAGCTTTTGGAATATTTTTTGTCATCTGATTTATTCTAATTGCAAATAAGGTTGCACTGAGTACAGAGCCCTGCGGGACTCCTTCTTCTTGTATGTATGTTTGCGAAAGTACTTGCCGATAGCGAACTTGAAAGGTCCTGTGTTGTAGGAAATTCTGTATGAAGTACGGTAAGTGTCCTCTCAGGTCCAGGGAATGAAGATCTTTCAGAATACCAAACCGCCAAGTGGTGTCAAAGGCCTTCTCTATGTCGAGACATACCATTACTAGATGTTTGTTTTGGATAAACGCATTCCTGATGTCTGTTTCTGCTTTGATCATGAGATCTAGAGATGATCGGTGTTTTCGGAAACCAAATTGATTGTCAGAGATAATATTTTGGGAATCAAGATACCACGTTAGTCGACGGTGTATCATTTTTTCTATGGTTTTACTTAGGCAGCTTGTGAGCGAAATGGGTCTGTAATTGTTCGGAATAGAATGATCTTTCCCTGGTTTGGGTATCGCCAGTACAAAAGCATGACGCCAGAAGCTGGGGAAGGAATGCTCCATAAATATACGATTGTAGAAGGTCAGTAGCGAAGATAATGATTTATTGTCTAGATGTTGTAACATTATGTAGTATATTCCATCCGGGCCAGCAGCACTGTTCTTAGCGGTGGATAAAGCTTCTTGAAGTTCTACCAAAGTAAGTGGTGTATTGTATTGGAAGGTTGTTGTTGTTCTAAATTTCGGATGGGATTTTTCTGCTACAGCTTTAATCTTTTGAAATGATGGATCATATGCCGTAGAGTCAGACAACTGTGAAAATACCGTCCCTAGAGCATTTGCAATCTCTGCAGGAGTAGATAGCTCCTGTCCATTCACGGTGAAAAGTGGGGACGACAAAGGGGGAAATTTACCATTTAATTGTCTTATTTTCCTCCAAATAATTCTTACATCAGTATTTTTATTAATTGTAGTTGCGAATCGAACCCAAGAGTCTCTTTTTGCTTTCTTTCTAATATGACGGGCTTTAGCTCTAATTTTCTTGTAATTTATAAGATTAGTGGTGGTAGGATGTTTGCGGAATAAATTCCATGCACGGTTTTTTTCTTTTTTTATATTCTTACAGTCCTCGTTCCACCAATAATTTCTGTTTCTATGAATGCTTGACTTTGACTGTGGGATGGCAGTGGATGCAGCTGCTAGAATCTGTTTTGTAATATGGTCGGCAACTGTGTCAATCGGATGAGATTTGATGATCTGATTGTCGAAGGATACGTTAGTGGTATACTTTGCCCAGTCTGCCTTGGAAAATTTCCATTTTGTGTGAGTTTCTGAAGGTATGCAGTGTGACGTTTCAATTTTACATATTATAGGGTAGTGGTCACTATTGAGTGGATCATCCAGAGCTGTCCACTGGATACTAGGGAAAAGGATTGGAGAGCAGATAGAGAGATCTATTGAAGAGACTGTTCCTGTTGGGAGGTGGAGGTAAGTTGGCGAACCAGTATTTAATATGGTTAGATTCCGTCTTTCAATAAGCATTTCGATGATTTTTCCCCGTCCGTCTGTATTGGAAGAACCCCACAATGGATGGTGTCCATTGAAGTCACCCAATAAGCAGAAAGGGGTTGGCAACTGCTGAATGAGATCTTCAAGTTCATGTATGGTACAAGGGCGACTGGGTGGCAGGTAGATTGAAGCAAGTGTTAGGGTAACGCCAATGGCTATTCGTGTGGCAACAATTTCAACATTGGTTTGTAACTGGATGCGTTTGCAGGGTACTCTTCCATCTATAAGTATCGCTACCCCTCCGTGAGCATTATTAGTAGCAGGTCTGTCTTGCCGAAAGAGAGTGTAATTTTTTATCGAAGTAGACACCTGAGGTGTTAAATATGTCTCTTGTAAACAGATTCCAATTGGTTTATAACGCTTAATTATCTCGTGGATGTCGTCGATATTGCTGCGAAAGCCTCTACAGTTCCATTGGATGATGTTTTTCATTGTTTGGATTTAAATGAGGAAGCTGTGTCTGTCTGCTTTTTGGAAGTCTGTTTCTGTCGGTCAATTTTTATTTTGTCTCGCTTTGAAAATATTGGTCTGGCGTCTATTACATCTTCTGGATGAATTTCCAGAATGGTTTCCGTTTCTTCATGAGAGCAAGTCTCATTCGTGTCCATGAAGAAAGATTCAGCATGCTGCTTGTTACCGGGATCAGAGTTTTCTGTTTGACTAGATCTTACAGGAGTTGTAAGAGTAACAGGAGGTATCGTGACTGGTGTGTTATTAGATCTATTAGAAGTCTGTTGCTTTGAGGACTGAGGTACAGTAGAGAGTAAAGTTCGAGCCCATTCAGAAATAGAGATGCTTGGCGGGATTGATGTATCTGTTTGAACTGATATTGAGTGAAATTTTTGAGCAGCGTCGGCATATGTACGTTTTGGCATCGGTATTAGTTGCTGTAATTGTTTTCTGGCTTCGGAAAATGAGACTTTCTTTTCTATCTTGTATTTTTGAATTTTCTTCTCGTATTTCCACTGATCGCATGTTTTTGAGAAAGCTGGGTGATTGCCTTTACAATTAGGGCAAAGTGAGGACTGGGATTTACAATCAGCTTGGGCATGTTCCTTCGATCCACAGTTAGGGCATACGGCATCGCCTCTACAGACAGTTTGGGAATGTCCAAATTTTTGACATTTATAACACCTTAGCGGGTTTGGGATATACGGGCGAATGCGGCAGTTCAAATACCCGGCTTTTACTGATGATGGTAGGTTGGGTGAGCTAAATGTCAGTATGATACTGCGAGTTGGAATAAGTTCGCCATCTTTCTTAATCATGATTCTCTTCGCTTGTATGACCTTCTGATCCTGCAATTCGTTGACAATTTCCTCTTCTGAAACATTCATTAGGTCCCATTCTGAGATAACACCCTTGGAGGTATTGAGTGTTGCGTGTGGTGACACCTTAACAGGGATTCCATTGAATGTTGTGAGCTTGAGAAGGTACTCTGAATGTTTAGAGCTTGTAGTCTCAACCAACAGGTCGCCAGATTTGAGACGGCGCACCATTTTGGGGGAACCTGCTACATTTTCCAGACACTTTTGTATGAGGAATGGCGATAGATTGCCTAGGGCCTGGTTCGCTAAGGAATGCAGGATCAGGAAACTCGGATGTTCTATTAGGGAATCATCCGTCTTCAGTCTCTTTCGGTTGGTTTTGTCATCATTAGGTTGGTGCAAATCCTTTGAATTTGGATTTGCTGTCTGAATCGGGGGAAAGTTTTCAAAGTCCATGTTTTGCTCCTTTTGGCCCTGGGGGTTTGCTTTACCACCCAGGTTTCCGGCCCCGCCACGGGGAGGCAGGAGCAGTGCCACAAGGTGACCAAGCGGCTGGGTTAGGAAGTTAGTATTAATATAAAAAGAAACAGAAAGGTGGTTTTCCTTCCTGGGCCTTTGCCTACTTCTTGTAGTGCGAAAGAGCTACTTTGATCGAGAAATCAAGAAAAACGGTTGTTGAAACAAAAATAGAATCTATTCGCTGAAAATCTCTTTAGGAAAAAACGCTTTTACAGACGCACTAGAATCGCTTGGCCACGGAACGCTTGGCACCCGGGGCCTCATACGGTGTGATGTGTTTCAGGGGTGTTTACTTTTGATTTCAATTGTTCATTTTAACCTGATTCATACGTTCTTGTGTCATTCTGTTGCTTATATTCACTTCCTTACAGGAGGTGGTATAAATTGATAGCTTTAAAAAAGTTGAAAACATCTGCGCAGTCATGTTTATTTTTCAAGAGATCTGTTAGTGAAATGGCGTCCTGTGTCTCATAAATATCTTTGAAAGCTTGTTTACGTTCATTTGTATATGTAGGACAGTCTATTAATATGTGTTGAATTGATTGAATGGTGTCACAAGTCTGGCATCGTGGTGGTTCCTCTGCTCGCAACAAAAATGAGTGTGTAAAATGGGTATGCCCGATTCTTAGCCTGGTGAGTGCTGTTTCTTCTTTTCTCGACCTTCGACTGCTAGAAGTCCAGTTTTCAATATTCGCTTTATTTGGTATAATTTGTTTGCGGTTTGCTGATTCCAAGTTTCTTGCCATTTCAACTGGCAAATACGCCATATCGCAGGCTTGTAATCGGAATACGGGACTGATATATCCTCTCCGATCTGTAGTACGGCTTCTTTGGCTGACTTGTCTGCTGCTTCGTTTCTCGCAATCCCTGTATGTCCTGGGATCCAGCAGAATAAAGTGTCCTGTTCATTTCTGGCGCAGTCAGTTATTATTTGCCGAATGTGCCAAAGGATTGGGTGTTTGGATGTACCTATGTTTTGCATGGATTGTAAGGAACTCAAGGAGTCTGTGTATATTATGCTTCTCTTATAATGTTTATCTTGTACATGAGTTAAGGCTATTTTTATTGCGTGTAATTCTGCTGTGTATACACTGCACTCTTTCGGTAGCTGTTGTGTTAAAGTTATATTTGGGAATACTGCTGCTGCTCCCACTAAAGTGTCTGTTTTTGAGCCATCTGTATATATTGGAATATAGTCAGGAAATTGAATTCTGTGCTCTGCATGTAACTGTTGGAAGATTGTTGAAGGTATCGCTTTTTTATTCCATTTCTGAAAGGAGAAGTCGCATATTGGGATATGCGAATCCCATGGTGGAGGAGTATGAACTGGCATGTGTGCTATTTTGTCTATATTAAGGTTATGTACTGCCAAAAAGTCTTGCATTCTAATGCCTAGGGGTCGGTTTGCTTGTTGGCGATTCTGATATATGTTTCTGCATCGTGGATCAAAGAGGGTCTCCCAAGTAGGGTGTGCATGCATAGATTTTATTTTAAATGTATAATACAATGCGAGTTGCTGTCGCCTAAGAGTTAAAGGTGGTTCGTTGGCTTCAGCATAGAGACTATATATGGGAGAGGTACGATAAGCGCCAGTAGCTATACGCAGTGCATTGTGATGGACTGGATCCAGCCATTTCAGAGCTGTTTTCCGTGCTGAATCGTACACTGGGGCTCCATAGTCCAATTTTGATCTAATTAGTGCTTTGTATAGGTTTAGTAGGGAATATCTGTCTGCTCCCCATGCTGTTGACGAAAAGATTTTAAGTATGTTCAGGTGTTTTGTACAGCTTTTACGCAGCTCTCGGATATGCTCCACGAATGTGAGTTTCTTATCTAAGATTAGTCCGAGAAATTTTGCCTTCGGCTGCGTTGGTATATTTTTGCCTTCTAATTTCAGTTCAGGATCAGGATGGAGATTTCTTTTGCGACAAAAATGTACACATATTGTTTTTTGTGTTGACAGTCTGAAACCGTTATCTAGTGCCCACTTACTTATATTGTTGATTGCGCATTGCAATTGTCTCTCGATAGTTCTCATGTTCTGTGCCTGACTAGAGATACTAAAGTCATCAACGTAAAGTGCATGTGAAACTGAAGGAGGGAGTTGATTTGTGATCGAATTAATCTTTATGGCGAACAAAGTGGCACTCAAGACTGAGCCCTGTGGGACGCCTTCTTCTTGTTGGTAGATTTTATAGAAAGAAGTTTGTACTTTGACTTGGAAGGTTCTGTTCATAAGGAACTTCTGGATAAACATAGGGAGATTGCCTCTGAGTCCAACATGGTGCATATCTCGCAGGATCCCATATCTCCAAGTGGTATCGTAAGCTTTTTCGATGTCAAAAAATACTGTAACCATATGTTGTGATCTGATAAATGCATTTCTGATGTTGGCTTCTATCCTGACTAGGTGGTCCAGAGTAGATCTATGATGTCTAAAACCACATTGCGTGTTTGTGAAGATGTTATTTTCCTCTAGATACCAAATCAGTCTCTTGTTTATCATTTTTTCTAATAATTGTCCTAAACAGCTGGTGAGGGCTATTGGTCGATAGTTGCATGGATTTGTCGGGTCTTTGTCAGGTTTCGGGAAAGCTAGTACTATTGCATGGCACCATGTGTTTGGAAATACATTTTCTTGGAATATTCTGTTATACAGTTTCAATAAATTTTCTAATTCAGTCTTTTTAAGGTGCTTGATGATGTCGTAGTGTATATCGTCTGGGCCTACTGCACTTGGCTTGGCTGTGAGCAAAACTTCGTGTAGTTCGTTTATTGTAAATGGTTGATTGTAGGGTTCATTACCTTTTGATTTAAATTTGATCTTATGCTTTTCTGCTTTTTCTTTTTGGATCAGAAATTCCGGATGGTATGAATCTTTCGCTGATACTTTGGCGAAGGTCTCGCCTAATGCGTTTGCAATAACGGTAGGTTCAGTCAAACTAATTTCATTGCAGATCAGTATTGGTGATGGCCTATTTCTATATTTACCTGTCATTTTTCTTATTGTATTCCAGACTATATGTGCATTTGTTTTTTTGTTTATTGTAGATGTGAATTTTATCCATGCTGCTTTTCGACTCTGCTTCCTGGTAAATCGCGCTATGGCACGCATTCTTTTGAACTGAATCAGATTTTCTGTTGTGGGATACCTGCGAAAACGGTTCCATGCCCTATTCTGTTGTTTTCTTGTTTCAGTGCAGTCATCATTCCACCATGTTTTCGGACGGTTTGGAAAACGTGATGAAGTCTTAGGGATTGTTAGCTTGCCTGCGTTTTGTATGGTTTCTGTGACATGTGCTAGTGCAACAACTACTGTTTCCTGCTCAATGATATTGGTGTTGAAAACTGCTTTCCTCCTGAATTCTTCCCAATTAGCTTTTTCTATTTTCCAACGAGGAGTCCTGCTGGTATGATATGGATATTCACTGACCAGTGTGGAAATTACTGGATAATGATCACTCCAAAGAGGATCCTCAAAAACTTCCCAATTAAATGCTGTGTAAAGTGTAGGGGTACATATGGTAAGATCTATAGCTGTGGTGGTCCGAGTTGGAAAATGGAAGTAAGTGTGGTTACCCCTGTTAAGAAGTAAGAGGTTATGATTATCTAGCAGTTGTTCAATGATGCGTCCTCTTCTGTTGTAGTCGGAGCATCCCCACAAAGGGTTATGTCCATTCATATCTCCCATCAGACAAATTGGGGGTGGTAGTTGTTGTAGTAATGCGTCTAGGTCTTCATAAGAGACATCTTCTCCTGGTGGAATGTATAATGAACATATGGTTAATAGGGACCTTGCTATTGTACGAATTGCTACCGCTTCTAATGGGCTATTTAAATGCACCTGTTGTGTTGGTATTCTGTCATTTACTAATATAGCAACTCCTCCATGTGTTATACTTTGAGTTATTCGGTCTCTTCTATACATTGAGTAGTTCCTGATATTTAGGGTATCTTGTTGTTTGAGGTACGTTTCCTGGAGACATATACAGATTGGTGTGTAATGGGTGATCAGATACAGTACGTCATCAAAATTAGTACGTAATCCACGACAGTTCCACTGGATAATTTTATCCATTATTTATATTTGCTCAGCCCCTCGAGCTGTTTTCGTTGGGTGACTGTCTTTTGTTTTTCTGTCCTTACTCTGTCTCTTTTGGGAAATATCGGTTTTCCGGTATCCATATCGTCTTCTGATTCTTCGGCATGGATTTCCAACGTATCGTCATCTATCTTTCCTGTTTTCTCAAATTCCATAAATTCTGAGTTAGGTTCGTGATTTTGTGGTCTGCTATTACTCTTACACTGTTGCGAGGTTGGAGAATCTGAGGGGATTGAGATGGGTGTGTTTACTGTTTTCTCTTGTTTATCTTGTTGCTTTGCTTGGAGTAAGTGTTTGACTTGTGGAGAAAAACATTCATTTGGAGGAACTGAGATTTCAGTTTGACATTCCACTGATTTAAATTTAGTTGTTACTTGTGCGTATGTTGGTCTATTGGTTATGGTTGGCTGGACCATTTTTCTTGCTTCTTGGTATGTAATATTGTGCTCTGTTTTGTATTTCTGTATTTCTTTTTCTTTTTTCCATCTATCACATGCTCTGGCGTATGCTGTTGTTGTTGTTCTGGAGGCTTAATGGCACATAAGCTGCTAAGGCTATAATGTGCCTATTCACTTATTATATTAAAACATGAGTTTTCCCTAAATCAAAAGAAAATCTGAAATCAGAAATAATTGAAAAGCCCAGTTTGCCTGAGAAAGTCAAAAAATTCAGAAATATTTGCCTTATCACCAATGAGATTTTCAAGAGTTATTGGTTTATGGAGATTAACCAGTGAGATCAAGGATGAAGTTCTGGCTTGTTTATAATAGGGGCAGCCAATAAGAATATGTTTTACTGTCAAATTATTAGAACAATGTGTACATTGTGGTGGATCATCTCCTGTGAGTAAATGAAGGTGGGTCAGATGGGTATGTCCTATTCTTGCCCTTGAAAGGACTACTTCTTCTTGTCTCGATGTACGGTTACTGGAGTGCCAGATTTTTGGATCATGTTTAAACTGAAAGAGTTTATTATTAGTCTGAGAGTGCCAGAGTGCTGTCCATTGTGATATGCAAGCAGCATGAACAGTTAGTGCATAATCTGATGCTGGAACAGGGATATTGGTTAAATCAAAAGTAGTTGGATTTTTTGCAGCTTTATCGGCCAGTTCATTGCCTAAAATACCAGAATGGGATGGAATCCAGCAAAAAGTGACCAGTTGGTTGCGTTCTTTAATTTGCAGTAATAAGCTTCTGATGTCATTAAGAATAGGGTGGACTTCATCTGAGGAATTACATAACGACATGATTGAGCTGAGGGAATCAGTGTAAACAACTGATTTGAAGGAACTGTCTGAACAGAGATTTTCTAAAGCTAGTTTGATTGCATATAATTCAGCAGAAAATATACTAAATTCTGATGGAAGGGAAACTGATACAGTTGTATTCGGAAACACTGCAGGTGCTCCAACATTTGAATTAGATTTAGAGCCATCTGTATAGATTGGGGAGAAGTCAGTATATCTTTGAGTGTGAACTGCATGAATTTGTTTGACATTTGATGCTTGCAAAGTATTCTTTCTCCATTGACAGAGGTAAGTGTCACAGGTTGGAAGAGGAGGAGGAGTCCATGGTGGCTGAGTACATGTGGCTACTTGTTGTACGGAATGGACGGAAATATTCCAAACTTGCTCCAATTCAAGAAGGCGAAGACCAGCTGGCTTCACTATGCTAGGTTTGTTTCTGTATAAGATTTCAAATGGTGGGTTGAAAAGGTATGACTGAACGGGATGAGAGGCACAACTTTGTATCTTTACAGCATATTTGAGTAACAGTGTTTTCCTGCGTAAAGCTAGTGGGGGCTCGTGAGCATCAATGTAGAGACTATGTGCTGGCGACGTTCTGAATGCACCAATTGCAATTCTCAAAGCACTGTGCTGAATTGGATCAAGCCAGCGTAATACACTCTTTCTGGCAGAATCATAGACAGGAGCACCATAATCGAGACGGGATCTGATTAATGCCCTGTATAAACGAAGAAGCGAGGTACGATCTGCACCCCATGTTTGGGCAGATAAAGCTCTGAGTATGTTTAACTTTTTTAGACATGACGTCCGTACATTTTTAATATGGTCTAGGAAATTTAACTTGTTGTCAAGGATTAATCCAAGAAATCTGATGTTGCTGGTGACTGGGACAACGATGTTAGAAATTTGAAGTTCAGGATCTGGATGGAGTTTGCGTTGTCTACAGAAGTGGATGGCAACTGTTTTCTGCTGCGAGAGCCGATAGCCGTTGAGGCTTGCCCATTGTTGAATTTTATTAAGTGATATCTGAAGCTGTCTTTCAACAGACCTCATGTTTTGAGAATGACAGGAGATGGAAAGGTCATCTGCATAAAGGTAAGTCTCAACTGTATTTGGAAGCTGCTTAGTGATAGAATCTATTCTCAGAGCAAAAAGAGTGGCACTCAGTACTGATCCCTGTGGAACACCTTCTTCCTGGATGAAAGTTGTGGAAAGGGCATGTTGGTATCGAACTTGAAATGATCTAGTATGTAAGAAGTTCTCAATAAATATAGGGAGGTTGCCTCGTAGTCCTAGAAGGTAAAGATCACTAAGTATACCATACCGCCAAGTGGTATCAAAAGCCTTCTCTATGTCTATTGAAACCATTACTAGATGTTCATGTTTGACAAAAGCATTACGGATGGCAAATTCAGCCTTGACCATAAGATCTAAGCATGACCTGTTTTGACGGAAGCCATATTGGTTATGGCTCATTAGCTGTTCCGACTCAATAATCCAGACGAGTCTTCTGTGGATAATTTTCTCAAGAATTTTGCTGAGGCAGCTTGAGAGAGATATGGGTCTATAGCTATTCGGGTTGGATGGATCTTTTCCAGGTTTCAGGAATGCCAAAACTGTACAGTGATGCCAAGAAGCTGGAAAAACATTTTCTAAAAATATGCGATTGTAAAAGACCAGGAGGCAGCGCAAAGCTTTGTCATCAAGATGTTGTAGCATGACATAATAAATCCCATCTGGCCCGGCAGCACCATTGCGGGCAGTTTTAATGACATGTAAAAGTTCAGAATATTGCAGAGGTTTGTTATATGGGAGAAGACGGGCAGTTTGAAAATGAATAGCATGCTTTTCTTCAGTGTTTTTAATTCTTTGGAATGAGGTAGGATAGGCTGTTGCTGCTGAAATTTCGGCAAAAGTATTTCCCAAAGCATTAGCTATATCTACTGGATTAGAGAGATCTTTCCCATTCCAAGAGAGGATTGGAGAAGGTATGGTAGGAAACTTACCAGACAGCTGTCTAATTTTTTTCCATATTATTTTGGAATCAGTATTTCTGTGAAAACTTGAGGCAAAACGGATCCAGGATTCTTTCTTGGCTTGCCTTTGTATGAAGCGTGCTTTTGCCCTTAATTTCTTATAGTTAATAAGATTGACTGTGCTCGGACATTGCCGAAACAAATTCCAAGCTTTATTTTTTGCTCTCTTTGCTGTGGTGCATTTGTCATTCCACCAGTAATTATGATGCTTTCGGCCCGGGGGATTTGATATTCGTATTGTGTCTTTAGCCACATTTAGAAGATGCGACGTGATGTACTCTGTGGCATCATCAATATGTTGGAGGCGGATTTTTTCCTGATCAAGGTCGATTGACGATTGAAATTTTGCCCAGTCTGCTCGGACAAATTTCCACTTTCTGCACGGTTGAATTGAAGGAGTCTTTGCTATCAGAAAGTTGCATACTATTGGAAAGTGGTCACTGCCCATGGGATCATTTATTACATTCCACTCTATGGTTGGGACTAGTACTGGTGAACAAATTGTGAGGTCTATTGCTGATGTTGTTGTTGTTGTTGTTTATGGGGTTTTAAGTGCAATGGCTACTTAGGCCATATTGCACTTAGAAAAGTGGTTCATACTGCCTGTTTGTTTCATGTAGAAGCAATTAGAAACGGCTATACATTCCTATTTGTTTTAGGAAGGAGAAGAATTCTGCGATGTTTGATTTTTCGCCTATGATATGGCTAAGTGACAATGGTACCTTTAAGCTTGCTAGAGAACTGAATGACATTAGTCGAGCATTATGATACAGAGTACATTCTAGAAGTATGTGTTTCACTGTAAGTGGTGTATGACAATGATTACACTCAGGAGGGTCATTCCCTGAGAGGAGGAACAAATGAGTTAAATGAGTATGACCGATTCTGGCTCTGGTTAGGATTACTTCTTCTTGTCTGTTAGTAATGAGGCTAGAGGCCCATAATTTTGGTACAGGTTTAATTTGAAAAAGTTTATTATGAATTTGTGCTTGCCATTGTAGAGTCCATCGATCTTTACATATACTTCGGATCTTCATTTTATAATCAGTAAACGGTATTAAGAAATTTGTTGGGGCTGCTCTAGATGGATGTTTGGCAGCATCATCCGCAATTTCATTTCCTGGTATTCCAGTATGACCAGGTATCCAGCAGAAAATAACTTTTTGTTGGCACTCTCTCAGACGTATCAACTCTGTTCTAATGAGCTTTAATAGAGGGTGAGTAGACGGGGAATTGTTTTGCAAGGCTGATAAAGAACTCTGCGAGTCTGTGTAAATTAAGCTCTTTTGAATTGACATATGGAAAATACTTTCTATAGCAAGCTTTATGGCATATAATTCAGTTGTGTAGCTACTGCACTCTGTTGGGAGAGATAGAGAAATGGTAGCATCTGGGAGTACTACTGCTGCGCCTGATCCACTCTCGGACTTCGATCCATCTGTATAAATTTTAGCGAAGTCAGGATAACGTTGAGTATGCGCTATGTGTAGCTGCTGGATATTAATATCTGATAGAGAGTGTTTACCCCATTGGTAGAAATAATTGTCACAAGATGGTGTGATGACAGACCATGGAGGTTCAGAATCTATAGGATCTCGTAAAATTTTATTGAAGTGTACATCCCAATCTTCTGCTAGCTGTTTTAACCTAATACCAGCAGGCCGAACTGTCTGTGGTTTGTTTCTGTATAAGGTCATAAACTGTGGATTGTAGAGTATTGGCCAATTAGGATGGGTCATCTGGCTTTGGATCTTGGTTGCATAATTCAGCAGCAGCATCTTTCTCCTGATATTTAGGGGAGGTTCATGAGCTTCAACATACAAGCTTTGCACTGGAGATGTTCTGAACGCACCTAGTGCTGTTCTGAGAGCTGAATGTTGAATAGGATTGAGGCGAGATAAAGCGCTCTCCCTAGCAGAATCGAAGACAGGGGCACCGTAGTCCAGTCGAGATCTGATTATGGATCTATATATATGTAGCAGGCTTTGGCGATCTGCTCCCCATGTTGTGGCTGATAAGACTCTGAGAATGTTCAGTTTTTTTTGACAAGTAGTCCGGAGATGTTCAATGTGCTTTTGGAAATTTAACTTATTGTCAAAGAACAATCCCAGTAGACGAGTACAGTCAGTTATGGGAAGAGGATGGTTATTCAATTGCAGCTCAGGTTCAGGATGCATATTGCGTCTAGAGCAGAAGTGTATGGCAGTAGATTTCTGGCTGGATAGTCTATAACCATTTTGTGTCATCCATGTCAGGATGCGATTCATTGATATTTGAAGTTGGCGTTCAATGTAATGCATGTTTTGAGAATGACAGGAAATCGAGAGATCATCTGCGAAAAGGTATGAATCCACCGTTTTCGGAATGAGTTCAATTATATGGTTTATTCTCATTGCAAACAAGGTAGCGCTGAGAACAGATCCCTGTGGAATTCCTTCTTCTTGGATAAAGATTTTAGAGAGGGTTCCCCGATAACGAACTTGAAAGGATCTCCGTTGAAGAAAATTTTGGATAAAATATGGTAAATTACCTCTCAGGCCAAGAGAATGTAGATCCTTTAAGATTCCAAAACGCCACGTAGTGTCAAAGGCTTTCTCAACGTCAAGACAGACCATGACGAGATGTTCCTTTTTGATGAAAGCATTTCTGATATTTGACTCAGCTTTGATCATAAGATCCAAGGCGGATCGGTTTTTCCGGAATCCAAATTGTTCTTTATTTATCAAGTTTTGAGACTCGAGGAACCAGGTGAGACGGCCATGTATCATTTTCTCAAGAGTTTTGCTGAGACAGCTGGTGAGGGATATCGGTCTGTAATTTTGAGGAACCGAATGATCTTTACCGGGTTTTGCAATCGGTATTACATAAGAATGACTCCAGGAGCTGGGGAGGGTATGTTCAGAAAATATTCGATTATAAAATATGAGCAGCGAAAACAGTGATCTTTGATCCAGATTTCGGAGCATTACATAATATAACCCATCAGGGCCAGCAGCACTGTTTCTTGAGTTGGTAAGAGCTTGCTGTAGCTCGAACATGGTAAATGGCTGATTATACGATAAAGCAGAATTGTCAGCGTAATTCAGTTTGGATCTCTCTGCAACGGTTTTACGTTTTTGGAATGATTGATCATAAGCATTACAAGAAGACAACAGAGAAAATACAATTCCCAGTGCATTTGATATATCTGTGGGATTAGAGAGTTCTTGTCCATTCCAGTTTAGTAGCGGGGTGGATAGAGGAGGAAATTTATTGTTTAAACATTTTATTTTTCTCCAGATTAATCTGATATCGGTATTTTTATTAACTGATGAGGCGAATTTAATCCAAGTTTCTTTTTTTGCTTTGCGTCTGATGTAGCGAGCTTTAGCTCTGAGCCGTTTATAGTTAATAAGATTGGGGGTGGTAGGATTTTTGCGGAAAAGATTCCATGCTTTGTTTTTCTCTTTTTTTGCATTATTGCAATCTTCATTCCACCAGTAATTTAATTTTCGTCTATTACTTGCTTGATATTGAGGAACTGCGACGGATGCAGCTGCCAGCATTTGATTTGTGATATGCTCAGTAACGCTATTGATGGAACCGGACTGAATGATATCGTTGTCAAATGAGATGTGCGATCTGTATTTTTCCCAATCAGCCTTTGAAAATTTCCATTTAATTGGACTTTCTATTGGGTAGGAACAGGATGTTTGAATTTTGCAGATTAATGGATAATGGTCACTACTATAAGGATCATTCAGAGGTATCCAATCTATACTTGGAAAGAGGATTGGGGAACATATGGAAAGATCTATAGCAGATATTGAGCCAGTAGGGAGATGCACATATGTAGGAGACCCAGTATTCAGTAATGTTAAATTCTGCCCATCAATCAACGTTTCGATCAGCTTACCCCGTCTGTCTGAGGTGGGGGAACCCCATAATGGGTGATGTGCATTAAAGTCTCCTAGTAAACAAAACGGTGATGGTAACTGCATAACAAGATCTTCAAGTTCCTGAATAGTATATTGATGATTGGGCGGAAGATAAATGGAAGCCAATGTCAAAGTAATACCACTAACAACACGCGTGGCAACAGCTTCTAAGGATGTTCGTAAGGGAATACGTCTGGCGGGGATGGAGGAATCCACGAGTATCGCTACTCCGCCATGAGCGTTATTAGACACAGTCCTGTCTTGCCTGAATACAGTGTAATTTTTGATTGAGACTGAGACCAGTGATGTCAAATTAGTTTCTTGTAAGCACATTGCAAGAGGTTTATAGTGATGAATTAATTCGTATATATCATCTAGGTTACTGCGAAGACCTCTACAGTTCCATTGTATAATATGTTCCATTATTTGGTTTTGTAAGAGGAAGCTGAATCTGTCTGCTTTTTATGCGTAGGTTGTTTGTGACGGTCAGATTTAGATTTTTCTTTTCTAGGAAAAGAAGGGCGTCCTGAATCATTTTTATCCTCCATGTCTCCATCTGCATATAATTCAAGAAAATCTTCTTGGTTGGGCATATCATCTGTATCCATGCTTGTTGGTTGTTTCACCTCCACACTATCTGATTTATGTACTTTTTCTGCCACTGTATTGTGGGTTAGGTTTTGAGTTGGAATTGTGAGTGGCGTATTATTACTTTGGTCCACTAACTGTGATTCAGATGTAGGCTGAGTTGAGAGTACGGATCGAGCCCAGTCGGCGATCGATTTATCTGGAGAGACTGACACTTCTGTTTGACATGCTACTGATTTGTAACTATGGGCAGCCGAAGCATAAGTAGTTTTTGGAATACTTGATTTTACTTGTCTTCTAGCTTCTTGAAAAGATACTTTATTTTCTGTCTTGTATTTCTGTATTTTTTTTCCTAACTTCCAAAGATCACAATCTTTGGAGTAGGCTGGATGATTGCCCTTGCAATTAGGACACTGCGGAGTTTGTGCCTTGCATTCAGATTGAGTGTGAGTTGTGCATCCGCAGTTTGGACATGTTGCATCTCCACGGCATGCTGTCTGGGAGTGGCCAAATTTCTGACATTTGTAGCATCTCAGAGGGTTCGGGATATAGGGCCGAACACGACAGTTTAAATAGCCTGCTTTAACCGAGGATGGTAGATTCGGCGAACTAAAGGTTAAAATTATGCTACGGGTTGGGACTAAGATGCCGTCTTTTCGTATCATGATTCTCTTGGCCTGAGTTACATTTTGATCTTTTAGTTCCTGAATTATTTCTTCCTCGGAAACGTTCAATAGGTCCCATTCACTGATCACTCCCTTGGAAGAATTCAGGGTGTTGTGTGGAGTGACTTGGATTGGAATTCCACTTAAAGATGTAAGTTTTAACAGGAGGTCAGAGTGTCTTGGAAGAGAGGTCTCTATTAGCAAGTCGCCAGATTGAAGGCGTTTCACCATTTTTGGAGATGCTGCTGCATTTACAAGGCATCGTTGTATGATGAAAGGCGAAAGCTTGCTGACAGATTGTGAAGACAGAGAATGGATGATCAGGAAAGCTGGAGCTTCCTGCTTGTTTGCATCCTTTTTTAGTCTTTTCGACAATGAAAAGTCATGATCAGTTTCGTGGTTGTCTTGTTGCGAGCTCTTTGGCTCTAATCGTGGGAAATCATTAGTATCCATGTTTACTCCTTTTAGCCCTGGGAGAAGTACTTTCTTCTCCCAGACTACCAGCCCCGCCACGTGGAGGCAGGAGCAGTGCCACCAGTGACCAAGCGGATATTAAGGTTAGTAGAGTGTGAGTATTTAATATAAATACTAAGAAAGAAAGGTAGATTCCCTTTCTGGGTTCTTACGTAAGACTTTTTAAGTGAAGAACCGCTTTAAGTGAACAAAACAGGAGAAAATCGTACAACAAAAAATAGAACTATATCACTTTCAAAGATCACTTTATGAGTCGCAGAGAAAAATCGCTTGTCACTATCGCTTGGCACTCGGGGCCATTGCTGATGTGTGTCCTGCTGGGAGCTGTACGTGTGTCGGTGCACCAGTATTGAGTATACTGAAATTTAGTGCCTCTAAAAAGCTTTCAATTAGTCGGCCACGTCTATCCAATTTGGGAGAACCCCATAATGGGTGGTGCCCGTTAAAGTCCCCTAATATACAGAGAGGTGGAGGTATCTGTATAAACAGGTCTTCAAGATCTCTTAAAGAGTAAGAACGGTTTGGTGGTAGGTAGATTGAGATAAGTGTTATTGCACTATGGAGAGTTATGCGAACAGCAACAGCTTCTATTTCAGTTTGGATTGGGATATGTCTAGTTGGGATCTTCGAGTTTACTAGGATTGCTACCCCACCATGGGCAGCATTAGCGGTATTTCGATCTCTTCGATAAAGGCAATAGTTCTTTATCGAAGGAGAAATTTGTGAGGTCAGGTAAGTTTCCTGTAGACAGAAGGCAGCTGGAGAATATCGGTTAATTAAGTATTGAATATCGTCAGTGTTGCAACGAAAACCTCTGCAATTCCATTGTAAGATACTGTGGTTCATTTAGGTTTAGTTGAGGATGATTCATCAGACTGTTTTTTGTTTGAGCACTTTTTCCGGTCTTTTTTTGGGAAGCTGGGGCGCCCAGTATCCATAGTGTCATTTGCATGAAGTTCTAGTATGGGTTCCTCAAGATCTGAGTGTACATCTACTTCCATACTATTGGTGGATGATTCAGGTTTCTTGTTGTCTTTGGTAGTTTTTAATTTTTCTTTATCATGCGAGACTGTCCGAGTATCAGTTGGGATGCTGATTGGAGTGTTGGTCGATTCACTGGTTTTAGTTTGATGTGTGTCTTTTCCTGAATTAGATAGTGTATTTTTAACCCAATTAGCCATAGATGTGCTGGGGGGTGTTGATACATCTGTTTGTACTGCTGTTGAAATAAAGCTTCGAGTGTGAGACGCATATGAACGACTGGGCATGGTCAACATAACCTGTCTGCGTGCCTCAGGGTATGTGACTTTGTGTTCAATTTTATATTTTTGAATTTTCTTCCCTGTTTTCCACATTTCACAGGATTTTGAAAATGCTGGGTGACTTTCTTTGCAGTTAGGGCAAATGGGACTTGATGCTGAACAGTCTGCTTGTGTATGTTCCTTGGAACCACAAATAGGACAAATAGCTTCTCCTCTGCATGCTTGTTGGGAATGTCCATATTTTTGGCATTTAAAACAACGAATCGGGTTAGGAATATAAGCCCGAATTCGGCAGTTTAAATAGCCAGCTTTTACTGAGGATGGCAAATCTGGGGTACTGAAGGTTAAAATGATTGACCTAGTTGGGACGAGATTTCCATCTTTTTTGGTCATTATGCGTTTGGCGTTGGTTACTTTTTGATTACTCAGTTCTTTAACTAATTCCTCTTCTGATATTGTAAGTAGGTCCCATTCGGTTATAACGCCTTTCGAGGAATTTATGGTGTTGTGTGGAGTAATAGATACTGGCAGGCCACCGAATGTCGTTGTTTTGAGCAGCCACTCGGAATGTTTGGAGTTGGCTGTTTCAATTAATAGGTCTCCAGATTGCAGTCGTTTAACCATTTTTGGTGTTCCAGCAATCGATTCCAGAAATCTTTGGATGACGAATGGTGATAATTTGCCTACAGGTTGGTTGGAGAGAGAGTGTATCACCAGAAAGTTTGGCCTTTCATTGCACTGAACTTCTCTTCGGAGCCTTTTTGCTTGGTTCACGTCTTCATCATTAGGTTTGTCTAGCCTTGAGTTTGAAGGCTCTAGAGGTGGATATTCATTTTTATCCATCGTTGCTCCTTTTAGCCCTGGGGGATAACTTTTCCCCCAGATTACCGGCCCCGCCACGGGGAGGCAGGAGCAGTGCCGCTCGGAGGCCAAGCGGTTGAAGTGTTAGTCGGTTAATAGAACAAGAAATATAGGAAAAAGAAAGGTGTGTTTCCTTTCTGTGTTCTAACTTGTGGTTTTCAAGTATAGAACTAGTTATAAAAGAAAGGCTTTTGGTAGAAACGTAGGAACTTAAAAGGAAATAACTTCAATCACTTTAGAAGAGCGCTCTATATATCACCAGAATATCGCTTGGCCTCGAAATACGCTTGGCACCCGGGGCCTGGCGTATGCGGGATGTTCTCCTTTACAATTTGGACACTTTGGGGCTGTGGCTGGGCACTCATCAATCTGATGATCTTTGGATCCACATTTAGCGCATGTCGGTGTGTTTCTACATGCTGTTTGCGAGTGTCCAAATTGTTGACACTTGAAACAGCGCAAAGGATTTGGAATATATACTTTTACTTGGCAGTTCAAATATCCTGCTTTTACAGTGCATGGGATTTTTGGTGTGTTAAATGTCAGGATTAAGGTTTTGGTAGGTATTACATTTCCATCTCTCCGAATAGAAATCCGTCTTACATTTGTCACTCCTTGATTTTGGAGTTCTTTGCTGATTTCCTCTTCAGTAACGTGTAAGAGGTCCCATTCGGAGATTACTCCCCGAGAAGAGTTTAAAGTGTTATGGGGGGTGACCACTACTGGTATACCTCCAAAGTTTGATACATTCAGTAGCTTTTCTGAATGTCTAGTACTAGACGTTTCGACTAATAAATCCCCAGATCGGAGTCGCCTGACCGTTTTTGGTGTTCCGGCTAGTCCTTCCAAGACTTTTTGGATGAAAAATGGGGATTTCTTTCCTAGTGTCTCCTCTCCAGTGGAGTGGATGATTAGGAACAAAGGAATCGGTGATGGTTTGGAGCCGTCTGTTCTTTGCCTTTTGGCAGTATTTTCTGGTTCTTCATCAAGCCGATTTGGTGGGATCTTTTCTGAAGTCCCTTGGGAAGTAGTGACTTTACTACTCATGTTTTTGCTCTTTTAGCCCTGGGAGCGTACCTTCCAACTCCCAGGTTTCCAGCCCCGCCACGAGGAGGCAAGAGCAGTGCCACCAAGTGACCAAGCAGCTGCTATAAGTTAGTAGGGTTGGTGGTTAGTTTGAGATAAGAGAAAAAAGAAAGGTGACTTTCCTTTCTGTTAGTTTGCTAGATCCTTTTAGCAAAACTTACTTATGGGGTACTAAAAAATTAAGATCGCTATGAATATAGTAAACTTAGTATAATTGAGAAGCGCACAAAAGAAACTATATCACTTTGGAGATCACTCTATAATCACTGGAAGAAAATCGCTTGTCACTATCGCTTGGCACTCGGGGCCGAGAGAAATTCTGCATTGCTCTAATTGAGCTCAGAGAGTCGGTGTAAATTAAATATTTTGCAGATGGGTGAAGAGTCAAATTTTCTAGAGCTAATTGAATTGCATATAATTCCGCTGAAAAGCTACTGTACTCAGGTGGAAGAGAGGCTGATATGATAGCAGAGGGAAACACTGCTGCTGCTCGAACAGTTGAATGAGATTTGGAACCATCAGTATATATCGGTAAGAAGTCAAAACAGTTTTGAATATGGCTAGCATGGAGCTGTTGCACATTCAGAGTTGGTAGATGATTCTTTCCCCATTGGAGAAAATAATTATCACAGGCTGGTTGAGGAAATGGGGTCCATGGTGGGCAAGAATAATTCTTTCTGTGCTGCCTACTCTGGAGAGGAACATTCCAATTTTGTGCTATTTCAAGGAGCCGTAGGCCTGCTGGGCGTATTTTATTTGGTTTATTTCTATAGAGATTGTGAAATGATGGATTAAAGAGATATGGTTGGATAGGGTGCGGAGAACAGTTTCGTATTCTGACTGCATATTTAAGTAGTAACATTTTTCTGCGGAGGTAAAGAGGGGGCTCATGGGCTTCAATATGTAGACTATAGGTTGGTGATGTCCTATAAGCACCAAGAGCAATCCTCAGTGCATTGTGTTGTACAGGATCCAGCCAGCGTAATACACTCTTTCGAGCAGAATCATAAACTGGGGCACCGTAATCTAACCGAGATCTAATCAGTGCTCTATATAAGAGCAGCAAAGTTGTACGATCTGCTCCCCAAGACTGGGCAGATAGAGCTCTAAGCATTTTCAGCTTTTTCAGACAGGTAGTACGTATTACTCTAATGTGCTCAAGGAAATTTAACTTGCTGTCTAATATTAATCCCAAGAATCTAATATTGTTGGTAATCGGGATGCTGGAATTTGATATCCGGAGTTCAGGGTCTGTATGTAATTTGCGTTGGTTACAAAAATGGATAGCAACTGTTTTCTGATGGGAAAGCCGATATCCATTGAACTCAGCCCATTTTTGAATTTTATTGAGGGATATTTGCAATTGGCGTTCAATATATCTCATGTTCTGAGAGTGGCAAGAAATGGAGAGATCGTCAGCATAAAGATAGGCTTCTACAGTATTTGGAAGTTCTTTGGAAATGGAATCAATTCTAATGGCAAATAGGGTTGCGCTCAAAACCGACCCCTGTGGTACTCCTTCTTCCTGCAAGAATGTAGAAGAAAGGGAGTTTTGGTATCGAACCTGGAAAGAGCGGATCTGGAGGAAGTTCCTAATGAATATAGGCAGGTTGCCTCGTAGACCAAGATTATGTAGGTCACTGAGAATGTCATATCGTCAGGTAGTATCGAATGCCTTTTCTATATCAATGGAGACCATGACAAGGTGTTCATTTTTCACAAAGGCATTGCGAATTTCAGATTCGGCCTTGATCATCAGATATAGAGAGGACCTATTTTTGCGAAAGCCATGTTGACAATTACTCAATAGTTGTTCAGTTTCAATGATCCAGCTGAGTCGACTGTGGATCATTTTTTCAAGAATTTTACCAAGGCAACTTGACAGAGAGATTGGCCTGTAACTATTAGGATTGGAAGGATCTTTTCCAAGTTTCAAAAAGGGCAAAACTGTAGCATGGTGCCAAGATGTTGGATAAATATTTTCCAGGAAGATCCGGTTAAAGAAAACTAGCAGCATTTGTAAGTTTTGCTCATCGAGATGCTGCAGCATGACATAATATATGCCATCTGGCCCAGCTGCACTGTTTCTCGTTGTTTTTATGGCTTGTAAAAGTTCACAATATTCAAGGGGCTGATTATACGGAAGTGATAGTGAGGTTGTAAAGTTAATGGGCCTCTGTTCGGTGGAGGTCTTAATTTTTTGGAATTTTGGAGTGTAATTTGATACAGCAGAGACTTCGGCAAAGGTTTTACCCAAGGCATTCGCTATATCTAGAGGACCAGAGAGTTCCTGTCCATTGTATGAAAGAATTGGGGAAGGGATGATTGGAAACTTCCCAGAAAGCTGTCTAATTTTCTTCCATATTAATCTGGAGTCGGTATTTCTGTTGATAGTACATGCAAACCGAGTCCAAGAATCTTTCTTGGCTTGCTTGTGAATGAACCGCGCTTTTGCCCTTAGCTTCTTGTAGCTAATTAAATTAGCTGTTGTCGGAAATCGACGGAATAAATTGAATGCTTTATTTTTTTCCTTCTTTGCTTTCGTGCACTCTTCGTTCCACCAGTAGTTGAAGTGCTGTCGGGTTGGGGGGTTTGATAATGGAATTGAGTATTTTGCTGCAACTGAAAGACTGGATGTGATATAATCGGTTACTTTATCTATAGGTTGTAGCTGAATAGTTTCTTTGTCCAGAATGATTGCTGATTGAAATTTGGCCCATTTGGCTTTAGAAAATTTCCATTTTCTGCAGGGTTGGTCTAATGGTAGTTGTGTAGTGAGCAGGTTACAGACAATTGGAAAATGGTCACTTCCCATTGGATCATCCATAGCGGACCACTGAATGACTGGAAACAGTATCGGAGAACAAATCGAGAGGTCAATCGCAGAGGTCTGTCCAGTAGGTAAATGTATATGGGTGTGTGTACCAGTATTAAGAATGATAAGGTTTTGTTTATCTAGTAGAGTTTCAATCAGTCGACCCTGTCTATCTAATTTAGAGGATCCCCATAAAGGGTGGTGGCCATTAAAATCCCCTAGCAAGCAGACTGGTGAGGGTAGCTGTACTAAAAGTTCTTCAATATCTTTGAAAGAGTAGGTATTGTTTGGTGGGAGATAGACTGAGACTAGCGTAAATGCAATCTCAGCAATCAGACGCACAGCAACGGCTTCAATTTTGGTTTGAAGAATGATTTGACTAGCAGGGATCTTTGAGTTAATCAAAATTGCTACACCACCACGAGCAGTGTCAGATGTATTCCGATCTCTTCAGTAGACTGAGTAGTTTTTTATAGAAACAGAGATTTTAGCAGTTAAATAGGTTTCCTGCAGACAGAAACCCACTGGAGAGTAGCGGCTAATTAAGTACTGAATGTCATCAATGTTGCATCTAAAGCCTCTACAATTCCACTGTAAAATATAAGGCATTATTTGAGTTTAGAAGAAGCTGTACCTGACGTGGCTGTCTTGTGGCGTTCTGGATTTGGTTTATTTCTTTTTGGAAAGGTGGGGCGACCTGTGTCCATATCTTCTTCTTCTTCTTCTGCAAATATTTCAAGAATCGGATCTTCCTGTTTAGATGGGTACTCTTGATCCAGTGATGTTTCCTGAATACTCTGTTTGGAAGTTGAACTGGGATTATTTGGTGTGGTAGCAATCATTGGCGAATGAGGAGATTTTGCTGGAATCGTAAGAGGCGTATTACTTGCTTGATCTGAGTGCTTCTGGATATTGGACTGTTGCTGAGAAAAACAGCTCGGGCCCAGTCGGAGATTGATATGTTGGATGGAACAGTAACATCAGTTTGCGTGGCTATTGTTTGATATTTTTTGCAACACTGGCATAGCTACGGTTAGATATACTGGGGGCAATTAATTTTCTTGCTTCCTGGTAAGTAACTTTGTTTTCGACTTTATATTTTACAATTTTGTTCTCCATTTTCCACTTCTCACATGTTTTAGAGTAAGCAGGATGGTTACCCTTGCAATTAAGACAAGTCATTTCTTTTGCCGAACAGTCGTTTTGCCTGTGATCACAAGATCCACAGTTGGGACAAGCTGGGTTCCCTCTGCATGCCGTCTGAGAATGGCCATACTTTTGGCATTTGTAGCATCTCAGCGGATTAGGAATATAAGGACGAATGCGACAGAGTAGATATCCTGCTTTTACTGTTGAGGGTAGATTTGGACTGTTAAAGGTGAGAATGATACTTCTGGTGGGTGTGAGTATATTGTCCCTTTTAGTCATGATTCTTTTGACAGCAATTACATTTTGTTGTTGTTGTGATGGGGGTTTAATGGCGCACGAGCTGCTGGGGCTATAGTGCGCCTATTCATAGGAAAATGATAAAATTCAAATTTCTGATAGAATCAATTTATGATTTATTACAGTGATGGTTTAGAATTTATCATACAATCCAATTTTTTTCAAAAACGAGAAGAATTCGTTGATGTTTGCATCGTCACCTATAATATTTTTTAATGTCTTCGGTTCCGGAAGATTTTTTAGGGAAAGGAGGATGGATATTCTGTCCTGATCGTAGTGAGGGCAGTCAATGAGAATGTGTTTGACTGATAAGTGCGAGGAACAGTGTGGACAATGAGGAGGATCCTCTCCTGTAAGTAGGTGAAGGTGTGTCAGATATGTATGTCCTATCCGCGCTCGTGCAAGCACTACTTCTTCTCTGCGTACTGTTTTGGTGCTAGAGCGCCAAAGTTGTGGATCCTGTTTCAACTGATAAAGTTTATTATTGCTTTGGGTGTGCCATAGCTCTCTCCACAGTGCAAGACATGTTGTTTGTATGATATTATTATAGTCATAGATTGGAATAGGAGCATGGGTTAAATCATAAGTTGATGGATTTTTGGCAGTTTTGTCAGCCAGTTCATTCCCTTTTATCCCCGAATGGGCTGGGATCCAACAAAAGGTCACTGATTGATGACGTTCTTCAATTTTTAATAAGAGGCTTCTGATTTGGTTTAAAATAGGATGAACCTTGTAAGAAAAGTTTTGTATTGCTGTAATTGAGCTTAGAGAGTCAGTATATACAATATATTTTAGAGATGGGTAGCGATTCAGGTTTTCTAAAGCTAACTTTATTGCATGAAGTTCTGCAGAGAAGCTGCTATACTCAGGTGGAAGGGAAGCAGAAATGATTGTAGAGGGAAATACTGCTGCTGCTCCAGCGGCTGAATGTGATTTGGAGCCATCAGTATATATTGGCAATAAATTAGCATATTTCTGAATATGGCTTGCATGGAGTTGTTTCACGTTGAGTGACGGTAGGTGATTCTTTCCCCATTTTTGAAGATAAGTATCACAAGTTAATTGTGGAGGAGGTGTCCAAGGTGGGTGAGGGCATTTCACTACATCTAGCCTGTTGACATTAGGAATATTCCAATTCTGTGTTACTTCAATTAGGCGTAAGCCTGCCGGTCTTATTTTACTGGGTTTATTTCTATAAAGGTTTTGCAGTGGTGGATTAAAGAGATATGGCCCAATAGGATGCTGACAGCAACTTTGTATTCGGGCTGCATACTTAAGAAGTAGTGCTTTCCTGCGGAGACAAAGAGGGGGCTCATGTGCTTCAATGTATAAACTGTGGGTAGGAGATGTTCTGAATGCGCCAAGGGCAATCCGCAATGCACTATGCTGTATAGGGTCCAACCAGCGTAGTGTACTCTTTCGAGCAGAATCGTAGATTGGAGCACCATAATCCAAACGGGATCTGATCAATGCTCTATATAATAGAAGCAAAGATGTACGGTCTGCTCCCCAAGACATTGCAGATAAAGCTCTGAGTGTGTTCAGTTTTTTGAGGCAGGAAGTACGCAGCGATTTAATGTGATCTAAGAAATTTAATTTTCTGTCAAGGATTAATCCCAAGAATCTGATATTGTTGGACACTGGAATGGTAAAATTTGACATCTGAAGTTCAGGATCTGCATGCATTTTTCGTTGATTACAAAAGTGGATTGCAACAGTTTTCTGCTGAGATAGACGATAGCCATTGAGTCCTGCCCACCTTTGGACCTTATTCAAGGATAACTGTAGTTGCCGCTCAATGGATCTCATATTCTGAGAATGGCAAGATATGGAGAGGTCATCCGCATAAAGATAGGTCTCAACTGTATTTGGAAGTTCCTTTGTGATAGAATCAATTTTAAGGGCAAAGAGGGTTGCACTCAATACTGAACCTTGTGGCACTCCCTCTTCCTGTAAGAATGTCATAGAAAGCGAGTTGTGGTATCGAACTTGGAATGAACGAGTCTGGAGAAAGTTCCTGATGAAAATAGGAAGGTTGCCTCGTAGACCAAGGGCATGGAGGTCGCTGAGAATGCCATGACGCCAGGTAGTGTCAAATGCCTTCTCTATGTCTATGGACACCAAAACGAGATGTTCATTTTTTACGAAGGCATTGCGAATTGCAGACTCTGCCTTGATCATGAGATCTAAGGAGGACCTGTTCTTACGAAAGCCATGCTGATTATTACTCATTAGATGTTGTGCTTCGATGGCCCATGCAAGTCGATTATGAATAATTTTTTCAAGTAATTTTCCGAGGCAACTGGAGAGGGAAATTGGTCGGTAATTGTATGGAATTGTAGGGTCTTTTCCAGGTTTCAAAAAGGCAAGGACTGTGGCATGATGCCAAGAGCTGGGATAAATGTTTTCCATAAATATCCGGTTATAATAGACCAGCAGTATTTGTAAATTTCTGTCACCAAGGTTTTGTAACATAATGTAAGAGATTCCATCTGGTCCAGCGGCACTGTTGCGTGTTGTTTTAATGACATGTATAAGTTCATGATATTGAAGAGGCTGATTATATGGAAAGAAAACTGAGGTTCGAAAGTTGATGGCTCGTTGTTCAGTCTTGGTCTTTATTTTCTGGAAATCCGGAGAGTAATTTGATGCCGCAGAAACTTCGGCAAACGTTTTTGCCAAGGCATTTGCAATGTCTTGAGGAGCAGATAGTTCTTGCCCATTCCATGAAAGAATTGGTGAAGGGGTGATTGGAAATTTTCCGGAAATCTGCCTGATTTTCTTCCATATTAACCTGGAGTTAGTGTTCCTGTTTATGGTAGATGCAAACCGAATCCAAGAATTTTTCTTTGCTTCTTTTTGAGTGCGACGTGCTTTTGCTCTTAGTTTCTTGTAATTGATAAGATTAGCTGTGGTTGGGGATCTACGGAATAAATTCCATGCTTTATTTTTTAACTTCTTAGCTATTGTGCATTCTTGATTCCACCAATAGTTAAGGTGCCGTCGTGATTGGGGATTCGACAATGGAATTGAACATTTAGCTGCAGATATTATATGTGAAGTAATATACTCTGTGGCTTCATCTATTGACTGTGTTCGTAGATATTGTTCATCCAGGGTGACTACTGATTGAAATTTGACCCAGTTGGCTTGAGAGAACTTCCATTTCCTGCAGGGTTTGACTGTTGGTGGCTGTGCAGTGAGCAGATCACAAATAATCGGAAAATGATCACTGCTTAAGGGGTCATCTAAAACAGACCATTCTATGATTGGAAACAGATTCGGGGAACATATTGATAGATCAATTGCAGAAATTTGTCCAGTTGGTAATTGTATGTGAGTGGGTGCGCCAGTATTAAGAACAGTAAGGTTTTGCTTGTCTAGAAAAGTTTCAATTAGGCGGCCATGTGTATCTAATTTTGTTGATCCCCATAAGGGATGGTGGCTATTGAAATCACCCAACATACAGACAGGGGGTGGTAATTGCATTAGCAGGTTTTCCAGATCTTGGTAAGAGAAGGTATGACTTGGTGGGAGATAGACTGATGCTAGTGTTAACGCAATCTGAGTTATCAAGCGTACGGCTACAACTTCAATTGTAGTTTGCAAAACAATTTGCTTGGTAGGGATCTTTGAGCTGACCAAGATGGCCACGCCCCCACGGGCAGCATTTGAATTATTACGATCGTGCCGATAGATGGCATAGTTCTTTATGTTGGTGGAAATTTGCGGAGTTAGATAGGTTTCCTGTAGACAGAAACCAACTGGAGAATAGCGGTTAATTAAGACTTGAATATCGTTAAGGTTGCTACGAAATCCTCTACAATTCCATTGTAGAATGTAAGGCATTATTGATGTTTAGTAGAAGAAGCTGCTTCTGACTGTTTTTTTGATGTGACTGTCTTGTGACGTTCAGGCTTTGGTTTGTCTTTTTTTGGGAATAATGGTCGACCGGTGTCCATTTCTTCTTCCGCATATATTTCTAAGATCGGTTCTTCTTGTCTGGATGATTCAATAGTATCCATAGATGTTTCTTGGATATTCTTTTTTAAATTTGAGTTACGATTATTCGATATAGAAGAAATCACTGGGGGAGGAGAAGGAGATGTAGCTGGTACTGTAAGTGCAGTATTACTTGCCTGGTTCAACTGTTTCGGGACATTGGACTGTTGCTGAGAGAGAACAGTCCGAGCCCAGTCAGAGATTGAGGTGGTTGAAGGGATGGTAACATCAGTTTGGGTGGCTACTGATTGATATTTTTGCGCAATATTGGCGTACGTACGTTTATTTATAGTGGGAGTGAGTAATTTCCGTGCTTCTTGAAAGCTTACTTTATTTTCTATCTTATATTTTACGATTTGCTTTTCGGTTTTCCATTTGTCACATGTCCTTGAGTAGGCAGGATGGTTTCCTTTACAGTTGGGACAAGTCATTTCTTTTGCCAAGCAGTCACTTTGGGTGTGGTCAGCGGACCCACAATTAGGACAAACCTGGTTTCCTCTGCACGCCGTTTGAGAGTGGCCATACTTCTGGCACTTAAAACATCTCAATGGGTTAGGAATATATGGTCTAATGCGGCAGAGTAAGTAGCCTGCTTTTATCGATGATGGTAGGTTTGGCGTGTTAAAAGTTAGAATAATATTCCTTGTAGGTGTGAGTATATTTTCTCTTTTCACCATAATTCTTTTCACAGCAATGACACTTTGATCTTGAAGCTCTTGTGTTATCTCCTCCTCCGTGACATTCAATAGATCCCAGCTGGATATAACGCCCTTAGATGTATTTAGGGTAGCATGGGGAGAAACTTTTACTGGAATTCCAGCAAAGCTTGTAAGTTTTAGCAGTTTCTCTGAATGTTTACAATTTACTGTTTCCAATAGAAGGTCACCTGATTGTAGCCTCTTGACTGTCTTAGGAGATCCTGCCAGACTTTCCAGGTGTTTCTGGATAAGGAACGGAGAGAGCTTACTCAGAGGTTGATCTGCAAGAGAGTGTATTATAAGGAATGTAGGATAAATTGTCGCTGAGGAAGTGGTTTTCAACCTTTTGGGTTGCGACATGTTATGGTCAATGTCTATCTCTGGCCGAGAGCTTGTCGGCTCTAGGGGCGGAAACGTATTTTGGTCCATGCTTGCTCCTTTTGGCCCTTGGCAGATTAGCTTTTCTGCCAAGATTTCCGGCCCCGCCACGGGGAGGCAGGAGCAGTGCCCGGTGTGACCAAGCGTAAAGTAGTAAGTGTTAGTAAAAGATACAAGAAAAATAAAGAAAGGTAACTTTTCTTTCTCGCTCTGTACAAGTACTTTTGTAACAGTAGCTGATTTTAAATAAATAAATTTAAGGGCAGGAACTTAATATAACTCTAAATCGCTTTTGAATAATCACACTTTAATCACAGAGAAAACGCTCGATCACAATCGCTTGGCACCCGGGGCCATTACATTTTGTTCATTTAGCTCTTCTTTAATTTCTTCTTCTGTCACATTCAAAAGGTCCCAACTAGATATAACACCCTTAGATGTATTTAGGGTTGCATGGGCAGTTACCTTTACTGGAATTTTTGCAAAGTTTGTCACTTTCAGGAGTTTTTCAGAATGCCTGCAGTTGACAGTTTCTACTAGTAAGTCCCCCGATTGCAATCTCTTAACCATCTTGGGAGACCCTGCAATACTTTCCAAGTGTTTTTGGATAAGAAAGGGGGATAGCTTACTAAGAGGCTGTTCTGATAATGAATGCATTATTAAAAATGCAGGAAACTCGGTCGCAGAGGAAATGGTTTTTAACCTCTTTGCATGTGAAGAGTCATGTTCCTGTTCTGTGTCTAGCCGACTGCTTGTCGGTTGTAAAGAAGGAAACATATTTTGTTCCATTTTGGCTCCTTTTAGCCCCTGGCAGATGAACTTTTCTGCCAAGGTTACCGGCCCCGCCACGGGGAGGCAGCCGACCGGGCTAGCCGAGTGGGTAAAGTACCTGCCCGGCAACCCAAAGGTCGCGGGTTCGATTCTCGCCTCGGGCTTGGATCAAAGTACTGCAAAACCTTGGGAGGTGCAATATGGCCACAGAAGCCGATGCGCCAACAACTACCAGATCAAAAAAAAAACAAAAAAAAAAAAAAAACGGGGAGGTAGGAGCAGTGCCTGGAGTGACCAAGCGAAATTAGTTGGTTGGTTGGTTGGTTGTTGTTGGGTTTTTTTGGCGCAAAAGCAACTTTGGCCATATTGCGCCTATCTATTAATGTTTAGTGACAAAGACATTTATATTTCTTAAATATGATTTATATCTGGTCAAAATATCCTATTAATTTTAAATAAGTGAATATATTTTCAATGTTGGAGTTTTCGCCTAGGATTTGTGATAAGGTCAGAGAAACTTGGGAATTTATAGGGAGGTGGGAGGCTGATTGTCGCGCCATGTGGTATTGTGGACATTCTATAAGGAAATGTTTTACAGTGAGTTGACAAGAACAGTGAGGGCATTCTGGAGGATTTGCTTTGGTGAGTAAATAATTGTGCGTAAGATGTGTATGTCCAATGCGTAATCTGGATATAATGACTTCTTCATGCCGATTCTTGCGAAGACTCGATTTCCATGGCTGTAGCTCATGTTTTATTTGAAACAATTTATTGTTTAATTCATTTTGCCACATTTGTGACCACTGATTGTGGAGAAACTGTTTTATGATTGGTCTGTAATCGGTATATGGAACTTTGCAAAACCTTTGGTTGACGTTTATAGGATTCTTTGCTGCTTGATCAGCTCTTTCATTACCTTCAATGCCTGTATGTCCTGGGATCCAACAGAATTTTACTTGCCTCATTTTGCTTTTAAGCTTCACAAGGTGAGCTTGTATCTGATAGAGAAAGGGATGTGATGGAGTCTGTCTTTTTTGGAGAGCTTGTATTGCACTCAATGAATCTGTGTAGATGAGATATTTTAGAAGAGGGGAAGAATCTATGTATTTTAAGGCCATTTGTAGGGCGAATAGTTCAGCGGAATAACTACTGCATTGATTTGGAAGTTGTTGTGAGAGAACAGTGTGTGGAAGTACCACTGCAGCACCAACTTTGGTGTCTGTTTTAAAGCCGTCTGTATATATATGAAGGTATTCCGAGAACTGTGATGCGTGGGCTGCATGCATCTGTTTTATGTTGACATTTGCCAGAGTGCTTTTTCCCCATTGTTGAAAATAAGTGTCACAGTTTGGCGTGTAGGTGTGCCATGGTGGAATACTTATGCTGTTATCCTCATGTACATTTTCAAAGTTTAGGCCCCATTTTGAAATTGTTTCTTTTAGTCGTATTCCGGCTGGTTTATTTACTGTGGGTTTATTGCTGTAGAGGATTTCCCACTGTGGATTGAAAAGATACTGCCAAGTAGGATGGTGAGGCAGACTTCGGATTTTAATTGCATAGTTTAATAGCAGCATTTGCCTCCGGAGATATAATGAGGGCTCATGAGTCTCTGCATATAAGCTTTGTACTGGTGATGTTCTGTATGCACCTAAAGAGATTCGTAAGGCACTATTATGTATGGAATCGAGCCATTTGATGACACTTGGTCTACACGAACTGTACACAGGGGCTCCATAGTCTAGTCTTGATCTGATTATAGCATGGTATAGGTGAAGAAGTGTGAACCGATCGGCTCCCCACTTCATTGCAGAAAGAACTCTGAGAATATTTAGTTTTTTTTGACAGGTTGTTCGGAGGTATTTGATGGTATTTGAAGTTAAGTTTTTTGTCAAGAATCAGACCAAGGAAACGTATACTATTTGCTAGAGGTATCAGCCGGTTTTCTAGTTTTATTTCTGGATCTAGATGCATTTTTCGTTTTCTACAGAAGTGTACAGCTATTGTTTTTTGTTCTGATAATCTATAGCCATTGTTTTTAGTCCACAGTTCTATTTTGTTCACTGCACTTTGTAATTGTCTTTCTATCATGTTCATGTTTTGTGAATGGCACGAGATAGTAACATCATCAGCATAAAGGAATGTTTCAACTGTTTTTGGCAGGTCTTTTATAATGGAGTTTATTTTGATGACAAATAAGGTTGCACTCAGCACTGAGCCTTGGGGTACACCTTCTTCCTGTGTGTATATTTTTGACAGATTGTTTTGGTATTTTACCTGGAAGGTTCTAACTTTCAGAAAATTTTTTACCAAGAGTGGTAAGTTTCCTCGCAAACCGATATTGTGGAGATCTTTAAGAATGCCGTATCGCCAGGTAGTATCAAAGGCCTTTTCTATATCAAGACTGATCATTATTAGATGCTCATTCCTTAGAAAAGCATTTCGGATATTTGCTTCTGCTTTTATCATGGGGTCCAGAGATGATCTGTTTTTACGAAATCCGTATTGAGTTATGTTAAGAACGTTATATGTTTCCAGAAACCAGGTTAATCTATTGTTCACCATTTTTTCGAGGATTTTCCCAAGGCAACTTGTTAGCGCTATTGGTCGATAATTTGTAGGGATCGTGTGATCTTTGCCAGGTTTTGGTAATTCAATTATAAGGGAGTGAAGCCAGGAATTTGGATAGTAGTTTTCTATATAAATTCTATTGTATAGCATAAGCAATGCCTTTAGAGATTTTTCATTAAGTTGTTGGATCATTTCATAGTGAACTCCATCAAGTCCTGCTGCACTTTTCCTAGACTTAGACAGAGCTTTCTGTAATTCTTCTATGTTGAAAGGTTTGTTATATGGGAGTTGTTTGTTGGTTTTAAAATTTAGTCTGTATTTTTCAGCTGCAGTTTTAGTTTTCTGAAAAGATGGAGTATATGCCGATACTGCTGATATATTTGCAAATATAGTTGCCAGTAAGTTAGCGATTTCCTTGGGGTTGGTTATCTCCTGGCCATTCCAGATTATTAGTGGAGTTGGAACTGAAAGAAATTTCCCATTTAGTTTTCTGATTTTGTTCCATATGACACGGGTATCTGTATTTTTGTTAATTGTGGAGGCAAAACGTATCCATGATTCCTTTCTACTTTTACGCTGGAGATATCTAGCTTTGGCTCTGGCTTTTTTAAAATTTATGAGATTGATGAAAATGGGATATTTTCGGAAGAGATTCCAAGCTTTGTTCTTCTCTCTTTTGGCTATACTGCATTCTTCAGTCCACCATGCTGTGTCATGTTTATGGCATTTTCCAGATGACCGAGGAACTGTAGCTTCAGCTGCTATTAAAATTTGGTTTGTGACATGAGCTGTAGCATTGTCTATGGGCTGAGTGGTGATTATTTGTTCATCTATTGCTGCAATTGTTTTATATTTAGTCCAGTCAGCTTTATGGAATCTCCATCTTTTTTGGCCATCGTGATGTGCAACATCATTTGGTAGTATTTTGCAGATCACAGGAAAATGGTCGCTATTCAGTGGATTCTTCAATATTGACCATTCAATCAATGGGTATAGGACAGGTGAACATATGGATACGTCAATTGCAGAGGCTGTTCCAGTGGGCAAATGGATGTATGTCTCAGTACCAGTATTAAGGAGAGAGAGATTTTGCTGTTCCAGTAATTTCTCAATCAATTTACCACGTTTATCTTGATGACGGGATCCCCACATGGGATGGTGGCTATTTAAATCTCCCATAATACAGACCGGAGGTGGAAGCTGGGCTACTAACGCTTCCAAATCTGAAAATGAAAATTCTTGATTTGGGGGAAGGTAGAGTGAGACCAGTGAGAAAGTAAAATGTACTGAGACTCGAACTGCGACTGCTTCCAAAAGAGTTTGTAGTTGGAGGCGTTTACACGGAATTTTGGAATCAATTAAGATTGCAACTCCACCATGAGCTCCTCCGGAAAAAATTCGGTCTTGTCTGTAGATACCGTAGTGGTTTACTGCTGCATTTATTTGTGGTGTGAGGTTAGTTTCTTGAAGGCAGACGCCTACCGGGTGATATTTATCAACTAGATTGCGAATGTCATCCAGGTTGCTGCGAAAACCTCGACAATTCCACTGTATTATTGTGCGGATTATATTGGCTTTGTATTTGTATTTGTCTCTGACTTTTTACGAGTGGGGGTCTGCTTGGATCGCTCAGGCTTTTTCTCTTTTCTGGGGAAGATTGGGCGAACTTCCATCTCTTCCTCAGCATGTATCTCTAAGATTGGTTCTTCTGGGGTTTCTTTTTCATATGTATCCATATGATCATGGGCAGGGGGTTTGTCATCTTTATCTATATTTTTAGTATTCATGATTGGCCGTGACATAGACGGCATTGTTGGGGGAATTGTAACAGGTGTATTTATGGCTTGATTAGAAGTTGAGGTTGAAGATGATTTTGCTGATGGAGCTAAGATTGAGCGAGCCCAATCAGAAATAGAGATGTTTGGTGGGACTGTAACGTTGGTTTGAACTGAAGTGGTAGTGGTAGTAACAGCAGTTATTTGTTTATGCTGTTGGACAGTTGCTGCATATGAGCGTGTTATTGTAATTGGTGATATTTGTTTTTTTGCCTCAGGGTAGGAAACTTTGTGCTCGATTTTATACTTCTGAATCATTTTTTCTTTTTTCCATGTTTCACAGTCTTTTGAGTAAGCGGAATGGTTGCCTCTGCAGTTTGGACACTGCAAGGTTTGTGCAGAACATTCGGTATGGATATGGTCTTTAGATCCACATGAAGCACATACAGCAGTCCCCCGACATACTGTCTGTGAATGCCCAAATTTTTGACATTTATAACATCTGATTGGGTTCGGTATATACGGTCGGACATGACAGTTCAAGTATCCGGCCTTTACAGTAGTTGGTGGATTTGGCAAGTTGAACGTTAGTATGATGTTTCTGGTTGGAAGTAATGAACCATCCTTTTTAATTAGGATTCTTTTAACTTGAATGACATTTTGGTCTGAGAGTTCTTGTTTAATTTCTTCCTCGGATACGTGTAGAAGATCCCATTCTGTTACAACTCCTTTTGAGTAGTTTAGGGTGGCATGAGGTGACACTTCTATGGGAATTTCTCCAAGTGTTTTCAATTTAAGTAGCTTGTCAGAATGCTTGGATTGTGTTGTTTCAACAAGCAGGTCACCTGATTTTAGTCTGCGAACCATTTTTGGTGAGCGAGCGACATTCTCTAAACTTTTCTGGATCAGAAAAGGAGAAAGCTTGCTGACTGGCTGGTCAGTCAAAGAATGTATTATGAGGAAATGAGGCCAGATATTCTGGTCTGTATCCTTCTTTTGTCTCTTAGCAAAGGAAGGGGTATATTCTTCCTGCTCTCTAGAATGTGATGGGGCATTGAGCCCGCAAGAGTCTGTGTTGGTATAGTCCATCTTTGCTCCTTTTAGCCCTTGGCAGAGAGACTTTTCTGCCAAGATTTCCGGCCCCGCCACGGGGAGGCAGGAGCAGTGCCTGGTGTGACCAAGCGAAGATTAGTAGGTATTAGTAATATACTATGCGAAAAAAGAAAGGTGGCTTTCCTTCCTTGCTCTGTACAGGGACTTTTGTTACGAGAGCTGTTATAAAATGAAAAGATTTTTTAAACGATAACAACAAAAAGGAACTGTAAATCGCTTTCTGGAAATCGCACTGGAAGTACTGAAAAGTCGCTTAGTCACAATCGCTTGGCACCCGGGGCCACGAAATTAGTAGGAGTTAGTCTATTAAATATGAAAAATAAAGAAAGGTTACTTTCCTTCCTTGCTCTCTACCAGTACTTTTGATAAAAGAGCTACTAAATAAAAGGATTTCTCAACGAGAGGAACGTAAAAGAGAACGCAGAATTCACCAATGAAAAAGTCGCAGTGAAAGCACAAAGAGAAATCGCTCAGTCAATCGCTTGGCACCCGGGACCGGTTTACCAAGGTTCCTCCTTTCACTTCTTTTGACTCTGGCCACTTTCACTTCCTTCCGATGACGGACTAGGCTATTTCTCTCTACTATATTTCTTCCATGACCAACTACTCGACTGTTCTCTTTTATTATGAAACTCATCTAACACTTCTTATCCCACTGACTGTACTTAAACTTATCTTACTACTCCATCTTAACTTTGTCAGAACATTCTCAACTGGCTGACAGGAAAGGACAGGACTTATCTAACCCCACACAACTTATTACTCAATTTTCCCACTAACACTGTCAAAAAACTTACGTCTGTCTTTCCTAACTCATCTCCACAAACCGCCAACAAAAGCCCAACTCTGTGTTCTTTTTTAACCCATTTTCACAAAACACTAACAAAAAACTCAACTCAGTAACTTTTAACTCATTCTTCCCCTAACACCGTCAAAAACTCAACTCTATGTTTTTACTAACCCATTTCCACAAACACCAACGAAATCTCAACTGTGTGTCTCTTATCTCTCCCCGTCCACTCACTTTTGTCATCTCAATCACGTACCGCCTCCTTATGTCGGGCCTGCCTATTTTCTCAGATTTTACCTAATCTTCTCATTTTGCCTTATTTTCATCATTTCCTATTCGTCCTTTAAAATTTCTCAAGCTGTATATTCAGAGCTCATTTTAATAAATTTCCAAATTTTTCCCAAGCAATCCGCTGCTTTGAAGTACGCCGCCACCTTCGCCACCCCTCGTTAAACGTAGCAGATTTATTTTACATTGCTCTAACAACCTTGCCATCGCCGACAGTCAGACGCAAATAGATTGCTATCCGGAGCAATTTGACCCGTATTTACTACCTGGTCGACAAAGGGATGTCCCACAATGTTCAGACTACAGCCCTTTCCATAGTTATTCGGACCTGCTCGCCAATAGTCGCTGTCACCATTTCCGTTGTTATTGTTTGTTCTATGCCATGGTGGGAACCGAAATGTACTCCTAATTGCTAATAGCTTACCGCTCCCTTCTCTAATTCAACCTTGTCTAATTTTTAATTCCTGTGAGTGACCTAGAATAATATTAGTGACTGAAAATGTTTACTGTCCTATTTTGATATTTCCTAAGCTTTATTTTAAATAAGTCTCACTCATTTCTAAAATATTAACATGTAAGATTTTTCATCTTACAGCATGATTACAGGCTTAATACGCTGTAGTTTCTTCACGGTCTGTCCGTGCCAAGAGTCTTGCCATTGGGAATATAATTTACATCGTATTATTTGCGTGTAGTCTGTATAGGGGACTGACAGGCAATGACTATCCAGGGAAATGGCTGATTTGGCAGCGGTATCAGCTAATTCATTTCCCCGGATCCCAATGTGGCTTGGGATCCAGCAGAAGCGAATGTCGAATTCTGATTCAAAAGCAGAACAAAGCATCTGCCGGATCCGGGACAGGACCGGATGAGAGTTGTACCTCATCGACACTAGAGCCTGTAACACGCTCAATGAATCACAGTAAATCATGTACCTTTGGTAATCGCTATTTATAATGAACTCAAGGGCTATTTCAATTGCATGCAACTCTGCAGTATAAATGCTAGCTTCTTGTGGGATCTTGAATGATAATGTCTTCTGAGGAAATACAACAGCAGATCCCACATAAGATTCTGACTTTGAGCCATCTGTATAGACTGGCAGAAAGTCAGAATACTGCTCTCTATGTGATGCGAAGAGTTGCTGATAGACGGCCGCCGGTGTATTAGCCTTCTCCATGATCTTGAGGGAGAAGTCACACATTGGGAAATGTGCATACCAGGGTGGAAGGAGTTGCCTTGGTGACTGGGCAACATTGTTTACCGTCATGTTTAGTTCATTTAATAGCCCTTGCATCCGAATACCAAAAGGTCTGTTGGCAGTCCGACGGGTGTTATAGACATTTTCCCAACGTGACTCAACAACTGATGCCCATGTGGGATGATCAGGCAGGGCTTTCAATTTAAAGGTGTAATGTAAAGACAACTGCTTACGTCGAAAAGATAGGGATGGTTCATTTGCTTCGACGTAAAGGCTTTGGACTGGAGATGTGCGAAACGCTCCTGTGGCTATCCGAATGGCCTGATGGTGAACTGGATCTAACCACCGAAGTACACTATCTCTAGCAGATCCATATACCTGAGACCCATAATCGAGTTTAGAACGGACAAGGGCTCGGTAGAGACGGAGAAGAGCAGAGCGATCTGCGCCCCATGATGTTGACGAAAGGGCACGAAGGGTGTTAAGCCCTTTAACGCACCTTGTCCTAAGCTGACGAACATGTTGAACAAATGTCAGCTTTTTGTGGAAGATAAGTCTTGAGTTTGAGTTTGATTTGGGTTTTATTGGCGCATTAGCAACTTAGGCTATAATGCGCCAAGACCAGGTCATGTATAAAAGAGTAAACTTTCAGTGACCTAATTAATTAGGTCACTATGTCAAAAAATTTAGCAAATGTATAAAAGGTAAATCAACAAAAATTCACAATAAAATGTAAATTTTATATATAAGCGAAAACGTTTATTGATTTTAAAAAGCTAAAAACAGCAGACACGTGGTCATTGTCGGATAAAATCTGGCTGAGTGTATAAGGCTCAGCCAGATGACTAAAAGCGGTAAAATAAAAATCACGTTCAGGGGTAAAACGTGGACACACGGTTAAAATGTGATAAATAGTTAAAATGGTGCCACAGTTCTCGCACATAGGACAGTCATCTGCCCTCAGCAGAAAAGCATGTTGTTGTTGTTGTTGTTGTTGTTGTTGTATGTTTTACGGCGCAACGGCACCTATAGGCCATTATGCGCCAAGCAATGGTAGGAGGCAAAAGGCTTTATTAAAAGAGAGATATGTGCACTATGTGAAGATTTAAGCATTATATTCTGTCATAGCATTTTATCCTTTTTAGGAAAGTGAAAACTGCATTAATATCAGATCTGTCGCCTAATATTTGTTCCAAAGTAGGTGTGGTTTGGGCTGCATAGTTTGATAAGAAGGTGGTCTGCCGTACTCCATTATAGAGAGGGCAGTCAACAATGATGTGCTGGACTGTGATTTGAGCATGGCAGTTCGGACAAGAAGGTGGGTCTGAGGAAGAGAGAAGATAAAGGTGAGTAAGGTGTGTATGTCCTATTCGTAATCTTGCAAGTGTGACTTCTTCCTTTCGGTTCGAGCGGAAACTAGATGGCCAAGACTGGAGTTTCGGTTTAATCCGAAGCAGTTTGTTGCCTTCTTGGTTTTGCCAGATGGTTTGCCAGTGAATCATACTTCGCTTTGTTATAAGACTTTTATAATCGGTGAAAGGAATTTTGAAAGAGTCATGAATTGGTTGCACAGTAGATTTGGCTGCGTGGTCGGCACTCTCATTGCCAGGTATGCCAACATGGCTAGCGACCCAACAAAATTTTATTACTTTCGTGTTCTTAGCAAGATGAGCCAGCAAGTTTTGAATATTACCAAGTAGGTAGTTATGATGCTTTCTTGGTTGCTGTAAAGCGAGAAGGGCACTCAGAGAGTCGGTAAAAATAATACTATGGGTATACTGCTTCAGCTTTATAGTTTCTAGCGCCATCTGAATGGCATGAAGTTCAGCAGTAAAGATACTGCATTCTAAAGGTAACTGATTAGAGATTGTTGATGATGGAAGAACAACAGCAGCACCGACGTGGTGATCAGTTTTGGAACCGTCTGTGTATATCATGGTATAAGATTCATATTTCTCAAGTAGAGATTTATGAAGCTGGTTTACATTCTGTGAAGAAAGAGTACTTTTCCCCCATTCTTGAAGGGACAGATCACAGGTGGCAGGGCAAAATGCCCACGGAGGAGTCGTGAAACTAGTGGTGGCTATTTTAGAAAGATCAAGCTGCCAATTATCAAGTAGTGAGCAAAGATGTATGCCAGCGGGTCGATTTATTGATGGATAAACGGCATACAAGTTCTCCCAATCTGGTGTAAATAGATGTTTCCACGATGGATGCAGGGGTTGGCTTTTTATTTTGACGGCATAATTCAGCAGTAAAATTTGTCTTCGTAGAGAGAGTGGGGGATCATGAGCTTCAGCGTACAGGCTCTGCACAGGAGATGTGCGGTAGGCTCCAAGAGCAATGCGAAGGCCACTATGGTGAATAGGGTCCAAAGCCCTCAAAATGCTAGGTCTAGCAGAGTTGTAGACTGGTGACGCATAGTCTAACCTTGATCTTACAATAGCATGATATAAATGAAGGAGTGTTTGACGGTCAGCACCCCATGTTGTAGCTGATAATACTCTCAAAATGTTTAGTTTCTTGAAACAGGTGGTTCTAAGTTCTTTAATATGGTCAAGAAAGGTCAATTTTTTATCTAAAGTTAATCCAAGGAAACGAATGGTAGGCACAACAGGTATATCATGGTTCCCCAGCTTTAGAAGTGGGTCAGGGTGGAGATTACGTCTTCTACAGAAATGAACTGCAACAGTTTTTTCAGGTGATATGCGGAACCCGTTGTCTGTGGCCCACGTTGTAATCTTATTAAGAGCTCCTTGCAATTGTCTCTCAATCATTCTCATGTTCTGTGAGTGACAAGATATACTGACATCATCTGCATATAAGGTAGTAAATACAGTGGCTGGAATGACCTTGGTAATTGAATTGATTTTTATAGTGAATAGAGTGGCACTTAAAACTGAGCCCTGTGGAACACCTTCTTCTTGGATGAATTTTCGGGAAAGAGTGGATTGAATACGGACCTGGAAGGATCGCTGCTTCAAAAAGTTCTGTATAAATCTTGGCATATTACCTCTGAAACCTAATGCATGTAGATCACGGAGAATTCCGTATCGCCAAGCTGTGTCAAAAGCTTTCTCAACGTCTAAATAAACTGTAGTCAAATGTTCCTTCCTTAAGAAGGCATTGCGAATCTGGTTTTCCATTTGTATCAATAGGTCTAAAGTTGATCTACCTGTATGAAAACCGCACTGCGATGAGTTGATGAGGTTGTATTTGCTCAGCACCCAGGTGAGTCGAGAATTTACCATTTTTTCCATTATTTTTCCCATACAGCTGGTGAGGGCAATAGGTCGATAGTGACGCGGGTTGATTGGATCCTTGCCAGGTTTTAATAATGCTATGACATATGAGTGTCGCCAGTTATCAGGGAAAGTATCTTCTGTGAAAACCCGATTATATAGCTGGAGTAAGACACAAAGCGACTTTTCGCTCAGCTCTTTCAACATGACATAGTGTATTCCGTCAGGTCCAGCAGCACTGTGTTTCGAGCTGTTAAGAGCAAGCCGTAGTTCAATTATGGTAAAGGGACAGTTGTACATTTGATGGTGGTCTGTGTTAAAATTTAGGGTCTGCTTTTCAGCAAGAGACTTTAATTTCTGAAAGTTTGGCGAGTATGAGGATACAGCAGAGGTTTCAGCAAAGGATTCTCCGAGAGTGTTGGCTATGTCTTGAGGTAGTGAAACATCATTGCCGTTTATATTCAGTATTGATAGATGCGAAGGAGGATATTTATTATACATTTTTCTAATATTTTTCCAGATGGTTTGTGTTTTAGTGGACCGTGTAATGGTTGAGGCAAAACGTTTCCATGACTCTCTTTTACTTGCACGCTGAATGCGTCTAGCATTGGCTCTGGCTTTCTTAAAGTGTACTAGATTAGCAGCGGTAGGGTTTTTGCGAAATTTATTCCAGGCTTTATTTTTCTCTCGTTTAGCTTGATTGCATTCATTGTTCCACCAGGGTTTTGGTCTTATTCTATGATCTGTGCACACTCTTGGTATTGCTGCTTCTGTGGCCAGCAATATTTGATTTGTTACATAATCAACCGCATTATTTATTGACATATTTGAAACAGTTGTTTTCTGCAGGATGGCTAGTTGCCTATATTTTTCCCAGTCAGCTTTGGCAAAGTTCCATTTGGCAGTTTGATTATGACAAGGTGGAGAATTTGATTCTACACGGCAGACTATTGGATAATGGTCACTACCCAGTAGACTGTCATGAACAGACCAATCAAATAGCGGAAAAAGGACTGGTGAGCATATGGAGAGATCAATTGCTGAGCTTGACCCAGAAGGTAGATGAAAATAAGTGGGTAAACCAGTATTCAGTAGAGTCAGATTAAATTTATCTAAAAGCTTTTCTAGTATTTTTCCTCGTTTATCATGTATTCTATCACCCCATAGAGGATTATGTGCGTTAAAATCTCCCATGATGCAAAAGGGAGGAGGGAGCTGAGATACAACAGTTTCAAGATCAGTGTAAGAAATGTCTTGGTTAGGGGAAAGATATAAGGAAACAATGGTAAAAGAAAAAGGAAAAGATATTCGAGCAGCTACTGCTTCTAGATTTGTTTGTAACATTAATGGTCGGGAAGGGATATTGGAGTTCACTATAAGAGCAACCCCTCCATGAGCCGAATTGCTTAAATGAGAAACTCTATCTTTTCTGTAGATAACATGATGTTTAATTGAGGTAGCAAAAGAAGCTGTTAAGTTAGTTTCTTGGAGGCAGAAGGTAACTGGGTTATACTGGAGAAGGAGATCCCGAATATCATCAAGGTTGGTGCGATACCCTCTACAATTCCACTGAAGAAAACTGGGCATTATTTGGGTAAAGTGTGGTCCTCGGTTTCTGTCCGAGGTACTGTTGGCTTATGGTGACCAGATTTTCTTTTTGGGAAGTACGGTCTTCCTGTTTCCATCTCTTCTTCTGGGAAGAGATCGAGAACGGGATCTTCGCGGTCAGTGTTTTCTTCCATTTCAATCGAATCAGTTTTAGAAATATCAACACTTTTTGAGTACATTGGATTATTGGTAGAATGCGGAACAGTGATTGGTGTGTTAACAGCCTTGTTTGATTTATATGGTTTACCAGAAAGGGGCATAGCTTCCAAAATTGACCGAGCCCAATCTGACATTGATCTGTCTGGGGGAAACGTTACCTCAGTTTGAGTACCAGTCGTTATTCTTCTTTGCACAGTACTTGTTACCACAGTTGGTTTTTGGACTATTTCAGCAAAGCTGGGTCGAGTGTTAAATTGAGCCTGTACAGATTTTTTAGCTTCTTGGTACGAGATGTTTTTTTCGGCTTTGACCCGTTGAATGTTTTTTTCCTTTTTCCATAGGGGACAATCTCTGGAGTAGGTAGTATGTGGGCCATTACAATTTGAGCATTTGTGCTGCTCTGCTTTGCAGTCAGAGTGATTGTGCTCGCGTGAACCGCAGTTGGCACAAGTGGCTAAACCTCTACACACGTTTTGGGAATGCCCAAATTTTTGGCATTTAAAACAGCGTGTAGGGTTAGGAATGTATAATTTTATTTGACAATTCAGATAACCTGCTTTGATGGATGCTGGAGGTTTGGGGCTATCAAATGTTAGTATTATATTCCGTGTTGGAACTAGAGCATTGTCTCGTTTTGTGTATATGCGCTTTACATGCACAATTCCCTGGTCTTGCAATTCGTTTTTCAACTCTTCTTCTGAGAGATTTATGAGATCCCACTCAGCTATCACACCCCTGGAGGTGTTTAGAGTAGCATGAGGGGAGACAGTAATCGGTAATCCTCCAAAGGATGTCAGTTTTTGGAGCCGTTGTGATTGCCGTTCATCTGAGACCTCAACGAGCAAGTCGCCCGATCTCAGACGCTTAGTTGTTTTCGGAGATCCTATTAGATTTTCTAGGTATTTCTGAATTTTAAAAGGCGAGAGACTACCAAGAGACTTTTCTTGAGTAGAATGCAATACAAGGTGCATTGGATGCCTTCTTTGTAGTAAACTGTCAGTTTTTTGACGTTTAGCACTGCATGAGTTAGAGTCTTCTGTCTCATGAGCAGCCATATTAGGATCTTTATGTCCTGTAGAAGAGATCATTTTGCTCCTTTTAGCCCCGGAAAGATAGCTTTTCTTTCCAGGTTACCGGCCCCGCCACGGGGAGGCAGGAGCAGTGCCACAAGGGTAACCAAGCGGCTGAGTTAGTTTGGTTAGTAAGATAACAAGAAACAGAAAGGTGAATTTCCTTCCTGGAACTCTGCCTACTTTTTGTAGTGCAAAAGTTTCACAATACAAATAAATGAGGAAAACTGTGTTTAAAACCTAAAGAAAACTATTTGCTTTGCACACAATATATAGATCGCTTGGAAATCGCTTGGCTACACTAATAATCGCTTGGCACCCGGGGCCAGAAGAAAAGCATGTGTAAGATGACTGTGTCCTATGCGGAGGCGAGCTAAAACAACTTCCTCTCTGCGGTTCCTGCGCAGACTAGACTGCCAATGTCCGATTACAGGCTTTATCTGATAGAGCTTGTTTGTGACTTGCTCATACCAAAATCGTTGCCATTGGGAATTAATCTTTTGGTGTATTATTTGCCTGTAGTCTGTATAGGGGACTAACAGGCAATACGTGTTTTGGGGTTCTGGTGATCTGGCCGCAGCATCAGCCAGTTCATTTCCCCTGATCCCAATGTGGCTTGGGATCCAGCAGAAACGGATATCGAGTGAACTCTCAAACAAAGAATGTAAAGTCTGCTGAACCCGGGTCAATATTGGATGAGGATTATATCTCATCCCCGATAAAGCCTGCAGTGTACTTGAAGAGTCAGTGTACACCATACATCTTTGATGCTTCCGGGTTTTAATGTGGTCCAAGGCTAGCTCTATAGCATACAACTCAGCTGTATATATGCTGCATTCGAGGGGAATCTTCCCAGATATAGTACAATCTGGAAAGACAGCAGCAGATCCTACAGACAACTCTGACTTCGAGCCATCAGTGAACACAGGCAAGAAATCAGAGTAATCGGATCGATGGGCAGCATAGAGTTGTTGGTAGACAGAGGACGGAGTTATGGCTTTACCCCAACTTTTTATGGAGAAGTCACATGATGGTAAGCGAGCATGCCAGGGTGGAAGTAAATGCCTTGGTGACTTTGCAACATTGTCTACCGTAATGTTGAGCTCTCTGAGCAGATCTTGGACACGGATGCCAAAGGATCGGTTAGCAGTCTGACGGGTTTTATAAAGCGTTTCCCATCGTGGCTCAAAAACACAAGCCCACGTTGGGTTGTCTGGCAGGGATTTTAGTTTGAAGGTATAGTTTAGCGACAATTGCTTTCGTCGGAGCAATAGTGGTGGTTCACCTGCTTCGACGTATAAACTCTGGACGGGAGATGTTCTGAATGCTCCAGTTGCAGTACGGATGGCTTGGTGGTGCAGTGGGTCTAGCCACCGTAGTACGCTATTTCTAGCCGATGCGTACACTTGGGACCCATAGTCTAATTTTGAACGAACAAGTGTACGATAAAGACGCAGTAAAGTGCATCGGTCTGCCCCCCATTTATTTGAGGAGATGGCACGAAGGAGATTCAATCCCCTCGTGCACCTTGTTCGCAGTTGACGGATATGTGGTAAAAATGTCAACTTCTTATCGAATGTGAGACCTAAGAATTTTGTCTCAGGTACTACTGGAATGATGTGTTGTCCAAGTTTGAGTTCTGGTTCAGGGTGAAGGTTCCGTTTGCGACAAAAATGTACGCAGACGGTCTTCTGTGGTGATAGCCTGAAACCATTAGCCATTGCCCAAGTTTTTACATGGTCAATGGCATGCTGCAATTGTCGTTCAATAACCCTCATGTTGCATGACTGACAGAAGATGGTAAAGTCATCAACAAAGAGGGCGCTGTTTACGGTTGGAGGAAGTTGTTCAGTAATAGAATTAACTTTGATAGCGAAAAGCGTAACACTTAACACTGACCCTTGGGGGACTCCTTCTTCTTGACAAAAAGATTGAGAATAAACAGAGCCGACACGAACTTGGAATGACCGATTCAATAAGAAATTTTTAATGAAGAGGGCTAGATGGCCCCTCAGACCCAGATCATGGATATCCTTTAAGATTCCAAATCTCCAGGCCGTGTCATACGCTTTTTCGATATCAAAGAAAATTGACACCAGGTGTTCACGTTTAAGGAAAGCATCTCGGATAGATGTTTCCAGTCTTATAAGATGGTCAAGTGTTGACCTGTTCCTTCGGAAACCACATTGAACTTTGGAAAGGAGGTCATTCCCTTCTAAATACCACATGAGACGGGCATTCACCATCCTTTCCAGGATCTTGCACAAGCAGCTTGTCAAAGCAATGGGACGGTAATTACTCGGAGATTTTGGATCTTTTCCTGGTTTTGGAAACGCAAGCACGATTGCCTTATGCCAGGAGTCCGGAAACTCATCTTCAAGATAAACTCTGTTGTACAAACAGAGCAACTGATCCAGAGATTGAGACGAAAGATGTTTTATCATCTCATAATGGATGTCATCCGGCCCTACGGCACTCGCCTGGGATAGTGATAGTGCCGCTTTCATTTCCCATTCAGTGAAGGGTTGATTGTATTCTTCACAGTTCTTTGACGACAATTTCAAAGGTTGCCTTTCAACATTTTGTTTGAGGGCCAGAAACTCAGGGTGGTAAGATGTTTTGGCAGACACTTTAGCAAATACCTCCCCAAGAGTATTTGCAATTGCAGTTTGGTCTGCAATTGCAGATCCATTATACTCCAGAATCGAAAAAGGGTGGGATATATATTTCCCCTTCATTTTTCGGACTTTATCCCACACAAGCTTAGATGATGAAGCCTGATTGATAGAAGATGTGAATTTGATCCAAGATTCCTTCTGACTCTGACGTCTTACGTAACGTGCTTTCGCACGTGCACGTTTGAATGTTATTAAGTTATCTGCGGTGGGGTACCGGCGAAAAATACCCCACGCCTTGTTTTGAGACTTTCTTGCTGCAGTGCAATTGGAATTCCACCAGGGTTTTGGAAATGGTGGAAACCGAGACGAAGTCTTTGGTATTGCAATTGCCGCTGCTAGGACAACAGCGTCTGTAATGTACTTTACCGCGTCATTAATCGGTTCCTTGCTGACTGTGGAAGATAAGTCCAAGGAATTTGACTTCTGCTACGACTGGGATGTTGTTTTGCCCAAGCCTTAAATCCGGTTCAGGATGAAGATTACGTTTGCGACAGAAGTGTACACAAACGCTCTTCTGTGATGAAAATCTGAACCCATTAGCCAATGACCAAGATGTAAGTTGGTCAATGGCTTTCTGCAGTTGCCTTTCAATGACCCTCATATTGCATGAGTGACAAAATATATTAAAGTCGTCAACATAGAGGGCATTGTGTATTGTGGGCGGAAGTTCTTCCGTGATAGAGTTTATTTTGATTGCAAAAAGCGTGACACTTAGAACAGACCCTTGTGGGACTACCTCTTCCTGACAGAACTCTCGAGAGAGAGTAGATCCTAAACGAACTTGAAAATGACGATTCGAAAGGAAGTTTTTGATAAAGAGAGGAAGGTTACCCCTAAGACCAAAGTTGTAGAGGTCTTTTAATATTCCAAATCGCCAGGCTGTGTCGTACGCTTTTTCAATATCAAAGAAAACTGCTACCAGATGCTCGGATTTAATAAAAGAGTCACGAATGTATGTTTCAAGTCGGATTAAATGATCCAAAGTGGTTCTGTCTCTTCGGAAGCCGCACTGAGTCCTGGAAAGCAGGTCATTTGTTTCCAAATACCACACAAGGCGGGCATTAACCATTCTTTCCAGGACCTTGCGCAAACAGCTTGTCAGAGCAATAGGACGATAGTTACTTGGATATCTAGGATCCTTTCCTGGTTTTGGGAAGGCAAGAACGATTGCTTTCCGCCAGGAATCCGGAAATTGTTTATCAAGAAAAATTCTGTTAAATAAAATTAATAAGTGATTTTTAGACTGTGGTGACAGATGTTTTATCATTTCGTAGTGGATGTCATCGGGCCCGACAGCACTTGCATGCGTAAGAAAGAGTGCTGCATTTAACTCTTCCTGTGTAAAGGGCTTGTTATATGGTTCGAGCCCTTTTGAAGAGACGTTTAATGGATGTTTCTCACGTTTTTCTTTCAAGGCCAAGAACTCTGGAGGGAATGATGTTGTTGCAGATATTTTAGCAAATGTTTCACCTAGAGTATTTACAACTGCAGTTCGGTCTGCAATTAGACATCCATTGTGCTCGAGAATCACCGAAGGGCACGGTGGGTATTTGCCCTTCATTTTCCGGATCTTGTCCCAGACTACCTTTGAGTTGGCAGTCTGGGTTATGGATGATGTAAAACGGATCCAAGATTTCCTTTGGCTCTGACGTTGGATATAACGTGCTTTTGCACGTGCACGTTTAAATGATATTAGATTATCAGTCGTGGGATATCGACGGAATATCCCCCAGGCTTTGTTTGGTGCCTTTTTTGCTGTTTTCCACTCTGAATTCCACCAAGGTTTAGGAAATAGTGGAAACCGGCTGGATGTTTTTGGAATTGCAATTGCAGCTGATTGGACAATACGTTCTGTAACGTACGTGACTGCATCATTGATATGTTCCCGACTGACTGTAGCGAGGTCAAGATTTGCCAGATGTTGAAAGGCATTCCAGTCAGCGTGATCAATCTTCCACCGCAGTAAACTAAATGGCTGACACGGTCTACCCCTAGTTAAGGTGGTGATCACTGCGAAGTGATCACTTCCATATGGGTTTTCTTCCACCTCCCATATAGCTGAAGGAAGGAGGGAAGGGGAACAGATAGAAAGATCAATGGCAGAAAAAGTACGGGTAGGCATGTGGAAGAAAGTGTGTGTTCCCACATTGAGAAGGGAGAGGTCATTGTCATTGAGCATACGCTCTATGACTCGTCCCCTTCCGTTAATGTTAGTACTACCCCACAGAGTGTTATGTCCATTACAGTCCCCAAGAAATAATAAAGGGGGAGGCAATTGGATGACGAGTTCATCAAGGTCTTTCTGGAGGATGTCAATACCAGGTGGTAAATAAACAGAGCAAACAGTTAATAAAAACCCCACTTTAAGGCGAATTGCTACAGCCTCTACGTTGGTTGTAAGTTGCAAAGGTTGAAAGGGAATCTGGTTGCTCACGAGGATTGCAACTCCTCCAACGGCAGGACCGTCCCCAATTCTGTCCTTACGAATGATCGTAATGTTACGTATGGTGGGGTCATCATTCGCCTTTAAATAGGTTTCCTGTACACAAAAGCACGATGGCTTGTACTTTTGCAGAAGTGCCTTGATGTCATTAATGTTTCGTCGGAATCCACGACAGTTCCACTGTAGAATTTTAGCCATTATTTTGGCTTGGTGGGTCCATCAGGCGGCTTCCGAGGTGCTGAGGGCTTACTTTTATCAGTCTTGGATTTGTCTTTTTTGGGGAAGAAAGGGCGCTGTCCTGTGTCCATCTCTTCCTCCGTAAAGAGTTCCAAGACTGAATCGTCATGTACTTCCTTCGTTTCGACATCCATTTTTTCTTGTCCTGGCATGGGCTCTTGATTTTTTTGTACTGTTGCTTTAGTGCTCGCTTTTGATAGTGCTTGAGCACTGGGAGGTACCGATATTGGAGTGGCAGCTGACTGAGATTTCTGTGCTGGTTTTACTGAACTTAATAGATAGCGGGCGATGGGCGTGAATGACTCTTTTGGCGGCGCAGTCATATCCGTTTGGGTGGCAATCGAGAATTTGTTAGATACCTTTCCGGCGTATGTTGCTTTGCCGCTACTTACTGGTTTAACTGCTTTCCTGGCCTCTTGGTATGAGATGTTAAGTTCTACATTTGGCCGTTGTATTTCCTTTTCTTCCTTCCACCGCTGGCAAGCTCTTGAATATGCAGGGTGTTCTCCATTGCAGTTAATACATACGGCTTTTGTAGCTGAACATCCAGTTGTTTCGTGGTCCTTTGCACCCCATCGAGTGCATGCAAGGGAACCACGGCAGGCCATTAGCGAGTGTCCATATTTCTGGCATTTGAAACACCGTAAAGGGTTCGGAACATATGGACGCACGGGGCAGTTAATGTATCCAGCTTTAATCTCATCAGGAGATTTAGGTGAATTGAATGTCAGGATAATATTTCTGGTTTTAACCAGTTTCTCATCCCTACGTGCACTAATTCGTTTGACGGCAATAACTCCCTGGGACTTCAATTCCGAGCAGATTTCCTCCTCGGTAACGTCGAGAAGGTCCCACTCTGAAATTACACCTCTCGATGAATTTAGTGTTCTGTGTGGTGTTGAATTTAGGGTTCTCGATGAATTTACGGTTCTGTTCTGTTACAGGGATTCCTCCGATCGATGTTACTCGGAGTAGATGTTCTGATTGCCTGTCATTTTTAGTTTCAATCAAGAGATCTCCAGAACTGAGCATCTTAACTGATTTGGGTGAACCAACTAACCCATCTAACCCTTTCTGTAAAAAGAAAGGTGACATTTTACCAATCGGTTTTTCATTGGTGGAGTGCGTGATTAAAAACCGTGGTATAGGCCCTGATGGTTGTTCAGTCCGCTGCCTCTTTGACGCAATAGTGCTGTTCGTGTCTATATTTTCAGATAGGGACCGGGTTGGGGCCCCTGAAGAAATAAGTTTATCAGGATTCATGGAAATTTTTAAGTTGTTCAGGGCCCGGGCTCCCCACCCACCACGGAGCCCAAAGGGACGCCCACTACCCGGCATGCAATAAATGCGCTCGGGAGTGGGACGCCAGGGCTACCCAGACACTATACCCGCACCGCCGCCAGCCTGAATCCTGTCCCTCGGACCATGAGGGTAGGGGCGTGGCATTGACACGGTTGACCCTCGCAGGCGAGCCTACTAGCCGATTGATCCTAGCCGGGCCTTCCAGGACCACCCGTCTTGTCGAAGCAGGGGCCAAAGTGGTGTATTGAAGCTGGGCCCTTCAACCACCAGGATCCCCCTTTCCGAATTTCCACGGGTCGCAGCGTGTGTGTGTGTGTGTGTTATGGAGGTTTAATGGCGCATAAGCTGCTGAGGCTATAGTGCGCCTATTCATAGGAAACTGCTAAAAATAAATTTTTGTTGTAATAACTTGATTTTTGTTACAGTGATCTTTCAGAATTTATGATATAGTCCAATTTTTTTCAGGAAAGAGAAAAATTCATTGATATTTCCTTCCTCGCCAATAATGTCATTTAGTGTCATCGGTTCTCGCAGATTTCTCAGGGAAGAAAGGACGGATGTTCTGTCTTGTTGATACTGTGGGCAGTCGATTAGAATATGTTTTACTGATAACTGTGTTAAACAGTGTGGACACTGAGGAGGATCCTCTCCTGTGAGTAGATGGAGGTGAGTGAGATATGTATGTCCTATTCGTGCCCTTGCAAGTACCACTTCTTCTCTTCGCACTGTTTTGGTACTAGTGTGCCAAAGCTTTGGGTGCTGTTTCAACTGATAGAGTTTATTGTTGGTTTGGGAGTTCCATAGATCTTTCCACTGCGCGAGACATGCTGTTTGTATGATGCAATTGTAGTCAGAGGCTGGAACATGGACGGAGGTTAAATCGAAAGTTGATGGGTTTTTAGCAGTTTTGTCAGCCAGTTCGTTCCCCTTTATCCCCGAATGTGCTGGGATCCAGCAAAAGGTCACTGATTGATGACCTGCTTGTATTTGCAGTAGGAGACTTCTGATTTGATCTAACACAGGGTGAACCTTGAAGGAGGAATGTTGCATTGCTGTAATTGAGCTGAGCGAATCCGTGTATACTATGTATTTTACAGATGGGTAGTGAATCAGATTTTCTAAGGCTAATTTGATTGCATGGAGTTCTGCTGAGAAGCTGCTATACTGAGCTGGAAGAGCAGCCGAAATGATTGAAGTAGGAAAACTGCCGCTGCTCCTACCGCTGAATGTGATTTGGAGCCATCAGTATAGATCGGTAAAAAATCAGCATATTTTTGAATATAGCTTGCATGGAGTTGTTTCACATTGATTATTGGTAGGCGATTCTTTCCCCATTCATGAAGATAAGTATCGCAGGTTAACTGTAGAGCCGGACTCCAAGGTGGTTGAGAGTAATTCATTACTTGTTGCTTGTTGAAAATTGGAACATTCCAACTCTGTGTTATTTCAATTAGGCGTAAGCCTGCTGGTCTTATTTTAGTGGGTTTGTTTCTATAGAGATTTTGCAGTGGTGCATTAAAAAGATATGGCTCAACAGGATGCTGCCAGCAACTTTGTATTCGGGCTGCATACTTAAGAAGCAGCGTTTTTCTGCGGAGGTACAGAGGTGGCTCGTTAGCTTCAATATATAAACTATGAATAGGAGAGGTCCTGAACGCTCCAAGGGCAATCCGCAATGCACTATGCTGTATAGGATCTAGCCATCGTAGTATACTCTTACGAGCAGAATCATAGAGTGGAGCACCATAATCCAATCGGGATCTAATCAGTGATCTATATAAGAGCAATAAAGATGTACGATCTGCTCCCCAAGACAAGGCAGATAAAGCTCTTAGTATGTTTAGTTTTTTGAGGCAGGAAGTACGTACAAATTTAATGTGCTCAAGGTAATTTAGTTTCCTGTCAAGGATTAATCCTAAGAATCTGATGTTGTTAGTCACTGGAATGGTAAAGTTTGATATATGAAGTTCAGGGTCTGTATGCATTTTTCGTTGATTACAAAAATGGATGGCAACAGTCTTCTTCTGTGATAGACGATAGCCATTTAGCCTTGCCCACCTTTGGACTTTATTCAGGGATATCTGCAATTGCCGTTCAATGGATCTCATGTTCTGGGAATGGCAAGAAATAGAGAGATCATCGGCGTAAAGGTAGGTCTGAACAGCATTTGGAAGTTCTTTTGTGATGGTATCGATTCTAAGGGCGAAAAGGGTTGCACTCAGTACAGACCCTTGTGGCACTCCTTCTTCCTGTGAAAATGTCGCAGAAAGTGAGTTCTGATATCGAACTTGGAATGAACGATTCTGCAGAAAGTTCCTAATGAATATGGGCAGGTTGCCTCGGAAACTAAGAGCATAAAGGTCACTGAGAATGCCACGACGCCAGGTAGTATCGAATGCCTTCTCTATGTCTATGGAAACCATAACTAGATGTTCATTTTTTACAAAGGCATTACGAATTGCAGACTCAGCTTTGATCATGAGATCTAAGGAGGACCTGTTCTTACGAAACCCATGTTGGTGATTACTCATTAGGTGTTCTGTCTCGATGATCCAAACAAGTCGATTATGGATAATTTTTTCGAGTAGTTTACCAAGGCAACTGGAGAGGGAAATTGGTCTGTAACTGTACGGACTGGTAGGATCTTTACCGGGTTTCAAAAAGGCAAGAACTGTTGCATGATGCCAAGAGCTGGGATAAATGTTTTCTAGAAATATTCGGTTATAATAGATCAGCAGTATTTCTAAGTGTTTGTCACTAAGGTTTTTTAACATGACGTACAATATTCCATCTGGCCCAGCGGCACTGTTGCGTGTTGTTTTAATGGCGTGTAAAACTTCAGAATATTGAAGAGGCTGGTTATGCGGGAGAGAAACTGAGGTTCGAAAGTTGATGGCACATTGTTCAGTCGTGGTCTTTATTTTCTGGAAATCCGGAGAATAATTTGATGCCGCCGAAACTTCGGCAAAAGTTTCAGCCAAAGCATTTGCTATGTCTTCAGGAGCAGAGAGTTCTTGCCCATTCCACGAAAGTATTGGCAAAGGGGTGGTTGGAAATTTGCCAGAAATCTGCCTAATTTTCTTCCATATTAACCTGGAGTTAGTGTTTCTATTTATGGTAGATGTAAACCGAATCCAAGAATTCTTCTTGGCTTGCCTCTGAATGCGGCGTGCTTTTGCCCTTAATTTCCTGTAGTTGATAAGGTTAGCTGTGGTTGGGGATTTACGGAATAAATTCCATGCTTTATTTTTTAACTTCTTTGCTTTGGTGCATTCTTCATTCCACCAATAGTTAATGTGTCTTCGGAACTGGGTATTCGACAGTGGAATTGAACAGTTAGCTGCAGATAGTAGTTGTGAAGTAATATAATCAGTGACTTCATCTATCGACTGTGTTCTTATAAATTTCTCATCCAGATTGACAGCTGACTGAAATTTGGCCCAGTTGGCTCGAGAGAACTTCCATTTCTTGCAGGGTTTGGCTACTGGTGGTGGTTGGTTGGTTGGATTGGATATTTTACTGGCGCATCAGCTTCTATGGCTATAATGCGCCAAACTTATGATTTATGGCTTATTCAATGATGTCTTTTGTTATGAATTTTATATCAAATTATAGTAGTTAATCCGTTTGAGAAACTGGAAGACTTCGGATATATTAGATTTATCTGACAATATTGTTCTTAATGAAAATGTGTCCATTCCTTTTAAGGATTTAAAGGTAATCTGACGCTGTCGTGTGAAGTTAGGGCAGTCAAGTAGGATATGTTGGATCGTTTGCACTGTTTGACAGTCGGAGCACTGCGGCGGAGATTCGGCTCGGAGTAGATAGGAGTGGGTAACATTGGTGTGTCCTATTCTTAATCTGCTCAGTATAACTTCTTCTTGTCTGTTGGTTCTTCTACTGGTTTTCCATTGTTGTAACAGCGGTTTTATCTGTAATAATTTGTTACCAGCCTGTTCCTGCCATTTTTGTTGCCACTGCTTTTCGCCACTATTTCGAATTGTAGTTTTATAGTCCTGGTATGGTATTTTTATGCTATTGTTGATTGGGCCTTCTGCTTGTTTTGCTGCTTGGTCTGCCTGTTCATTGCCATCTATTCCTACATGTCCGGGAACCCAGCAGAATCTTATGTTCTGCTTTCGCTTTGCTAGTTTTGAAAGCGTGTTATGTATTTTACATACGGTCGGATGGGTATTGGTGGTGCTATCCTTTAAGGCTTGCAGAGCATTGAACGAATCGGTAAATATTATACTGTTGGCGATGTTGGTTAGCCATATATGGTTTATGGCTAGTTGTATAGCCTCCAGTTCTGCCGTATATATGCTGCACTCAGTTGGAAGTAGTTTGGAAATAATGGTGTTGGGGAATTTGGCTGCAATTCCTACTTTGGTGGCCCCGAGTGCCAAGCGATAGTGTCCAAGCGATTTTCCAAAGCGATATATAGTGCTCTTTCCCAGTGATTTTTAGTTATATTTTTCTTTCCAGTGCTTTTCTCCTACTCATTTCTTTGTAAGTGGTTCTGTACTTAACAGATCCTAAGTAAGAACCCAGAAAGGAAAATTACCTTTCTTTTCGTAGTATATTTATTAATTTTTTGCACTAACAAACTAACCTCTCCAACCGCTTGGCCACTAGGTGGCACCGCTCCTGCCTCCACGTGGCGGGGCTGGAAGTCTGGGAGGAAAAGCGCTCACTCCCAGGGCTAAAAGGAGCAACAATGGACTGTGATACATGTCCACCACTAGAGCTGACAGGCTCTCAACATACTGAGACTCGAAGAATGGAAGACGATTCCAACCTGGCAAAAAGAATGAAAAAAGACTGTAACAAATCAGAACCACCAGCTTTTCTGATTTTACATTCTTTATCGACTCAGCCGCTAAGCAGACTCTCTCCCTTTGTCATCCAGAGATGTCTGGAGAATGCAGCAGGTACACCGAAAATGGTGAAAAGGCTCCAATCAGGAGATCTCTTAATTGAGACCACTCAAGCAAGGCATTCAGAATTTTTATTAAAAATGACATCTATAAGCGGAATTCCAATCAAAGTCTCACCACATAACACCTTGAACTCCTCAAAAGGAGTAATAAGTGAGTGGGATTTGTTGAACGTAACTGAAGAGGAGATAGTCGTGGAACTAGCAGAACAGAAAGTAACTCAAGCAAGAAGAATTATGATAAAGAAGGATGACAATCTTGTTCCCACACGTAATATTATACTGACCTTTAGTACACCAAATTTGCCGACCTCAGTTAAAGCAGGCTACCTAAACTGCCGTATCCGCCCATACATTCCAAACCCTTTAAGATGTTTCAAGTGCCAGAAGTTTGGTCACTCCCAAACAACATGTAGAGGCGAAAATACTTGTCCTAACTGCGGGTCAAAAAACCATTCACAAACAGAGTGCACTGCAAAGGCTCCGGAATGTCCAAATTGCAAGAATGACCATCCAGCATACTCAAAATCATGCGAACTCTGGAAAATTGAAAAAAGAATACAAAAGTACAAGACAGAGAATAAGGTCACATATCAAGAAGCAAGAAAGCAAATAAAGTCAACTATCCCAAAAACCACGTACGCTGCCATTACACTAAAATGCCAAGCTGTTTCAACCCAAACTGATGTATCAATTCCGCCCAATACATCCATTGCAGAGTGGGCACGATCCGTGCTATCAACACCTCAACCTACCAGCAAACCCGTTGTAGTTGATGAAATAAGCAATACCCCTATCACAGTTCCGCCTAAAATAAAATCATGTGATAAAATGTCAAATAAATCACGAAGGCAACAAGCCAGTGAATCACAAAAGGCAAACTCAAATAGAATGGACTCTGAAAATATAACTACACACGATGAAACAGTACTTGATCTTCATGCAGAAGATGATATGGAGACTGGATTTACATCAGGTCAAACTGATGACGTAGAAGAGGGTACAGATTCCGGACGTCCCAATTTTCCTAGAAAAGATAAAATGAAATACGACCGTCAAAAGCAACCCACTCACAAGAAACAGACAGACTCGCCTTCCCTCCTCAAACCCCGATAATGCAGAACATTGTTCAATGGAATTGTAGAGGTTTACGCAGCAATACCGATGATATCTATGATTTAATATCCCGATATGGTCCTATAGCCGTTTGCATACAAGAGACTAATCTAACTCCACAAGTCATTCCATCAATCAGAAATTTTACATTTTACAGAAAAGATAGAAACTCCTCATTATCCGCACGCGGAGGCGTCGCGATTCTAGTTGACTGTAAAATACCATCTAGAAAAATTCCGCTTCAAACCCACTTAGAAGCCATTGCCGTACGTGTATCAGTTGGGCAAATTCTAACTCTAGTATCTCTGTACCTTCCACCTAACAAGATGTGCACGTTTAAAGAACTAGAAGACCTTATAAGACAGATACCACCACCTTTTTGTATCTTTGGTGATTTCAACGCGCATCATCCATTGTGGGGATCAGACCACATGGACAGTAGAGGACACCTGATCGAGACTATACTAGACCAACTGAATATAACATTACTGAACACTGGTGAAAATACTTATACTCACCTTCCCTCTGGATCTATGTCAGCAATTGATTTAACTCTCTGTTCCCCCATATTATACCCCAGTATAGAATGGACAGTATTAAACGACCCACACAACAGTGATCACTTTCCAATCATATGCAGAATCCAAACGCTTCAAACATCACATCCTGATAATCGCTCAAAATGGAAATTCTCCAGAGCAGATTGGAAAAAGTTTTCAACCCGTCTTTCTTTTGATAGCCAATTGATCAAACTACAATCCATTGATGATGCCACAGAGCATATTACCAAACAAATACTGACCACTGCCTCCGAAGCAATACCTCAAGCCTCCACATTTAAACACAAAAACCTTAAACACTGGTGGAATGAAACTTGTACCAATGCCAAAAGGGAAAAAAATAAAGCTTGGAACCTGTTCCGGAAGTTCCCAACTACCAACAACCTAATTCAGTATAAAAGACTAAAGTCAAAAGCTAGGCAAGTTAGAAGAAAAGCCAAAAAGGAATCGTGGATACAGTTTGCCTCCACTATTACAAAAGATACTAGCAGTCGTCTCATCTGGAAAAAAATTCGGCAATTAAATGGGAAATATCCACCTCTTCCTTCTCCCATTTTAATCAAAAATGGACAGGAAATTTCTTCCTGTCAAGAAATAGCTAACGTCCTTGCAGAGAATTTTTACCAAACATCTGCCACGTCAGCATATAGCAACTCCTTTCTTAAAACCAAAGCTTCAGCAGAAAGGTACAAAATAAATTTCCATACTTCCCAATATATTGGCTATAATCAACCTTTTAACCTATTTGAACTGCAAACAGCATTAAAGAGATCACCTAACAGTGCAGCTGGACCTGATGGTATATTTTATGTAATGCTGGAACATATAAACAGTACAGCCTTGAATTTACTATTAATGTTCTATAATCGGATTTTTCTTGAGGGTACGTATCCATCTTCCTGGCATCATTCCATCATTTTGGCCTTTCCTAAACCAGGAAAAGATCACACATTTCCAGAAAATTACCGACCTATTTCTCTAACTAGCTGCCTAAGTAAAATCCTAGAAAGAATGATACACAGACGGCTTACCTGGGCTCTTGAAACTAAACAACTGATGAACAACAATCAGTTTGGTTTCCGACAAAACAGATCCACTTTAGATCTAATGGTGAAAGCCGAGACTAACATCCGCAATGCTTACGTCAAAAATGAACATCTTGTAATGGTAAGCCTCGATATAGAAAAGGCTTTCGACACTACCTGGAGATACGGCATATTGAGAGAGCTTCATTCCATAGGATTGCGAGGGCACTTACCAGAATTCGTTAAAAATTTTCTTCAACACAGAACCTTTCAGGTCCGCTATCAATCTGTACTTTCCCGGTCCTACAATCAAGAAGAAGGTATCCCGCAAGGATCAGTACTGAGTTCTACCCTTTTTTCACTTAGACTGAACACCATAACACACAACATCCCAAATACTGTAGAACTATATATGTATGCTGATGATCTAACTATATCTTGCCGTTCCAAAAATATACATACCATTGAAAGACAGCTGCAACTCTCTATAAATAAGTTGGAGGCATGGGCAATGCAGAATGGATATCGTTTATCAGACCAAAAAACAATTGCAGTTCACTTTTGCAAAAAACGTAAGCTACACCCAGAACCAGAACTCAGATTAAAAAACCATTTGATCCCTCTCACCAGTAATTTCCGTTTTTTAGGCCTAATATTGGACACCAAACTGAACTTTATTTCACATATCACACACCTCCGAACTGTCTGTCTAAAGAAACTTAATATACTTAGGTCCATTTCTGCTATGACATGGGGAGCTGATAGGTACACTCTATTACATTTGTATCGTGCTATTATCAGATCTCGTTTAGACTACGGTGCTATTGTATATGATTCAGCTAGGAAAAGCGCATTAATCAGACTTAATACCATCCAACACAGTGCCCTTCGAACTGCTCTGGGCGCATTTAGAACATCCCCTGTTCAGAGTCTGTATGTAGAGGCACACGAACCTCCACTTCACCTTCGAAGGAAAATGTTGCTTCTAAATTATGGAGCTAAAATTCAGAGCCTTCCAGACCATCCCGTTCGACCGTTGCTTTCCAACCCTGAGTGGACAACGTTCTATAACAGTAAACCGAATGAAAATAGACCAACTGGCATGAGACTAAAAGATTTGCTTCACACCTGGAATATTGATTTTGATAACATACTTAAAGAAAGCGATATTCCTGATCCACCCTGGTCTGTAAATCTCCCTCACTGTGATACGCACTTTCAGCAATGGGGAAAGAACTCCCTGGCAGATGAAAATATCAAACAACTACATAAAGAACATACCCTCAACAATATACAAAGCTGCCAAATATATACAGATGGCTCAAAAACAGATTCTACAGTTGGTGCCGCAGCTGTCTTTCCATCTTTTACAGTCTCCATATCACTACCAGTTGAATGTAGCAGTTACACTGCTGAGTTATATGCAATTAAACTAGCCTTACAGAATATTAACACTATCCACAATACTAGCAGTATAATATACACTGATTCTTTGAGTGCAGTGTCTGCTTTGGGTAATCAGTTTTCAATATCACAACCAATCGAAAAACAAATCATTTGCTACTTAAACCACCTACGAAGTAGGAATCATAAAGTGAAATTCTGCTGGATCCCAGGGCATTCTGGTATCTTAGGCAATGAGAGAGCAGATCAGGCAGCCAAAAATCCAAACAGTACAACACCAGCAAATTATAAAGTACCATATAGAGATTATTTGAAGCATATAAAAAAAGTCTATATGTTTCAGTGGTCAGAAATATGGAAGGCACAAAGTAATAACAAGTTGCTCCAAATCAAAAAAGAACCTGCGTTATGGATTTCCAGCTTTAGACAAAATAGACAGGAAGAAGTTGTTCTAGCAAGGCTAAGGATTGGACATACTCATCTAACCCATATGTTTCTACTCATGGGGGATGACCCACCTCGATGCACGCATTGTTCACTACCGCTTACAGTCAAGCATATACTTTTAGATTGTCCTCACTATTCTCCTTTCAGAAGAATTTTCCATTCTCAATCACAACTACAAGAACCGTTATCGCTTAACCACATGATTGGCAATAGTGCTAACCTAGCTACACTCTATACATTTCTGAAGGAAATACATATATATGAATTCCTATGATGCCAAAATAGAACATATTATATTACCTTAGAATAATAATGTAGGACCTGGCACATTTTGGCCTTAGTTGCCCTTGTGCCTTTAAACACCAATACCAATACCAATACCTACTTTGGTTTCTGTTTTGGAGCCATCTGTGTATATCAAGGTAGAATTACAATGTTGGTCTCTGTAGGCTGCGTGTAATTGTTGGAAATTTTGTGTAGGTAGGGAATCTTTGTTCCATTTATCCATATGAAGATCGCATATCGTTTGAATGGTATCCCAAGGTGGATATGGAATTTTAGGAGAAACTGCTATCTGACTGAGATCTAAATTACGTTGCTGGATTAGGTCTCTTAAATATATGCCTGCTGGTTTGTTAGCATTTGGATGTGCTCTATATAAGTTTTCCAAACTTGGTTCGTGTAGGATTGTCCATGTCGGGTGGTCAGGTATTGATTTTATCTTTGCAGCGTAGTATAACAACAAGTTTTGTCTCCGGAGTTGTAGTGGTGGTTCATGAGCCTCTGCATATAGGCTGTGGACTGGTGAGGTGCGATATGCTCCTAAAGCTGTTCGTAAAGCGCTGTGGTGCACTGGATCAAGCCACCTCAGGGCACTTGGTTTGGCTGAGTTATACACTGGGGCTCCATAGTCTAGTCGAGATCTTATGAGGGCTCTGTATAATCGCAACAGAGTAACTCTATCTGCACCCCAGGTCGTTGCGGACAAGACTCTCAAAAGATTTAGTTTCTTGAGGCAGTTTGTTCTTAGTTGTTTTATATGTTCTAAAAAGGTTAGTTTTTTATCAAGAATAAGTCCAAGAAATTTTATGGTTGGCTTGATTGGGATTAACAGTCCATTAAGTTTTAATTCCGGATCTAAATGAAGGTTTCTTTTCCTACAGAAGTGTGCGCCTACAGTTTTTTGTGTTGAGATCGTGAAACCATTTTCCTGAGCCCAGTTGCTGACTTTGTTTATTGCACCTTGTAGCTGGCGTTCTATTGTTCTCATGTTTTGGGATTGGAAAGAAATACTGAAATCATCTACGTAAAGAGCTGTATTTATGGAGGATGGTATATGTTGGGTTATAGAGTTTATTTTTATTGCAAATAAGGTGGCACTGAGGACTGATCCCTGTGGTACTCCTTCTTCTTGTAGGAAGACCTTTGAGTGTGTAGTTTGTATTCGTACTTGGAAGGTTCGATGCTGTAAAAAGTTTTGGATGAAAACAGGGAGATGTCCTCTTAGTTTTAAGTTATATATGTCCCGGAGAATGCCATAGCGCCAGGCTGTATCATATGCCTTTTTGATATCGAAGCATATCATGACTAAATGTTGTTTTTTAATGAAAGCATTTCGTATGTTGTTTTCTATTTTAATCAATAGGTCCAAGGTTGATCTATGTTTCCTGAAGCCACACTGCACTGGGCACAAAAGGTTATGGTTTTCTAGGTACCACATGAGTCTTGAATTTATAATCTTTTCCATTAACTTTCCTAGGCAGCTGGTAAGTGCAATTGGACGGTAGCTGTTTAGATTAGTAGGATCTTTGCCAGGTTTTGGGAAAGCGAGGACAATTGCATGATGCCACTTGCTAGGAAATTCTTGTTCCATATAAATTCTGTTGTATAAAAGAAGTATAGATTGTAAAGATTCTTCGCTGAGTTTCTTTATCATTATATAATTAATGCCATCTGGACCTTCTGCACTTTGTTTTGTTTGTGACAGTACCTTATGGAGTTCTGCTATGGTTAGTGGATGGTTATATTGTTCTAAATATTTTGTGGAGAATTTTAAGTTGTATTTTTCTTGATGATTTTTATATTTCTGGAATTCCGGTGAATAGGATGTGGTGGCAGATATTTTGGCGAATGTTTCACCTAAAGCATTTGCTATTTCTTTTGGATCAGCGATGTCTTGTCCTTGCCAGTTGATAATTGGATGTACTAAATTTTGGTATCTGTTGTTCATTTTTCTTATTTTATCCCAAACTGTTTTAGTATTTGCAGTTCTATTTATAGTTGAGGCGAAACGTATCCAGGAGGCTTTCTTGCATGCCCGTCTGACATATCTTGCTCTTGCTCTCATTTTTTTGAAATGTATTAGATTGTCTGTGGTAGGATTTTTGCGAAAAATATTCCATGCTCTGTTTCTATCTCGTTTTGCTTGGGTACATTCCTCATTCCACCAAGGCTTTGGGAATAGGGGAAGTTTGGTAGACGTTTTTGGTATTGATTGTTCTGCTGCTTGGCTAATTTGATTCGTTACATATTGTACTGCTTGGTCAATGGTTAGTTGTCGGACTCTCTGTTGTTCTATTACTGCTAAATTTTTGAATTTTTCCCAGTCTGCTTTGTGAAATTTCCATTTGGGTTTTCGTCTGGATTGACATAGGGTGTCTTTTGTTAAAGTGACAATAATGGGGTAGTGGTCACTATGTAATGGTTCATCATGAACTGTCCATTCCAAAATAGGATATAATGCTGGGGAGCATAAAGTAAGGTCTATCGCTGAGCTTGTTCCTGTTGGAAGGTGGAAATACGTGTGTTTTCCACTGTTCAGGAGGATTAGATTTTTGGCATCTATTATTTTTTCTATTTGATGTCCTCTTTTGTTAAAATCAGTATTTCCCCATAAATGGTGATGTCCATTTAGATCCCCCATTATACAGTAGGGAGGGGGTAGTTGATCTATTAGTTCTTCTAAGTCTTCGTAATTTATTTCCTGGTTCGGAGGTAAATATATTGATACTATTGTTATTAAACGACTTGTTGCTATACGGACTGCTACTGCCTCAAGAGTGGTTTGTAGGTGGACTGCTTGGACTGGTATATGAGAGTTGACAAGGATTGCTACTCCTCCATGGGCTATAGAATTATTTATTCGGTCTCGTCTATGTATACTGTAATTCTTGATTAAGATTGCATCGTCAGGTTTTAGATACGTTTCTTGTAAGCAGAAACATATCGGGTGATATTGAGAAATTAAATCACGAACATCGTCAATATTCTTACGGAAACCTCGGCAATTCCATTGAATAAAAGTACTACTCATTGTTTTGTTTTAGATGAGTTTTCTGGTTGTTTTCTCGTTACTGTTTTAAATTTTTCTGTCCGTGATTTGTCTTTTTTAGGGAAATATGGCTTTCCAGTGTCCATATCTTCCTCGGCAAATATTTCTAGAACGGGTTCTTCTTGTTGTGTTTTTCCTGCTGTGTCCATTTGTTCAGCAGCATGGTCCATTATTATCGAGGTATCTTCTTTGGTTTTTCCCTGCGGTGGTGAAAATACTGTTGGTGGAACTGAGATAGGGGTGTTTGCCGCCTGTTCTCGTTTCTGCTGTTTTGGGGGCATGAGCCATTTGCGTGCCCATTCTGACAACGATTCATTTGGTGCTATTGTAACGTCGGTTTGTGATCCTGTTGTTTGTTGGTTCTGGGTTATTTGCACTACTTGAGCTATCTGTGCATAGGTAGGTTTCCTTGTGTTGGCTGGTTGTATCGTCTTTCTGGCTTCCTGGTATGTAACTTTGTGTTCTGCTTTGTATCTTTGGATTTTCCTTTCCTGTTTCCATCTTTCGCATTCTCGAGAATAAGCAGTGTGGCTTCCACCACAGTTTGGGCATTTAGGATGCTCGGTTGTGCATTCTTGGTTGGTGTGTTCTCGGGAACCACATTTGGCACATATTGCTGTTCCTCTGCATGTTGTTTGTGAATGTCCGTATTTTTGACATTTAAAGCATCGAATAGGATTTGGTATGTAGGGTCGGATTTGACAAAGCAAGTATCCTGCTTTCACATGCTGTGGTGGATTTGGAGTGTTAAAGGTTAAAATGATATTTCTGGTCTGGATGATTATTCCTTCTTTTTTGACCGTTATTCTTTTAACATGAATGACTCCCTGGGCTTTCATTTCTTGTAATATTTCTTCTTCTGTTATACTGAGGAGATCCCATTCAGAGATTACTCCTTTCGAGGTGTTTAAAGTATTATGGGGTGTAATGGATACTGGGACTCCTCCAAAAGTGGACGTTTTCATTAGTTGCTCTGACTGTCGTATATTGGCTGTCTCAATTAATAGGTCGCCTGATTTTAATCTTTTTACTGCTTTTGGAGTTCCAGCTATGCTTTCCAGACATTTTTGTATCAGGAAAGGGGATAATTTTCCAGTGGACTGTTCGCCCGTAGAATGAATGATGAGATACTTTGGAGCGGGTATCTCATATATATCGGTTTTTTGCCTTTTGGCCATGTTTGTACAAATTTCTTCATGTTCTTGAGTTGACTGGGCCATGTTAGAGGATTTTGTGATTTTGTTGTCAGAATCCATGCTGTTTGCTCCTTTTCGCCCTGGGAGTGAGAGCTTTTCCTCCCAGGTTTCCAGCCCCGCCACGTGGAGGCAGGAGCGGTGCCACCTAGTGACCAAGCGGAAAAAAATTAGGTTAGTAGGTGATTAATATAAAGAAAGGTGACTTTCCTTTCTGTATTAGTAAGTTTTAATGTGCTAAATGTTATTAATATATACAGTAGGAGTTTAAGGAGATTGCAAAAACTCACACAAAAAATAAGCTCTTTATAATAACTGGCACGCTAGAAAATTCGCTGAAAGGTCGCTCGAATCACTACGCTTGGCACTCGGGGCCCTGGTGGTGGTGCAGTGAGCAAATCACAAATAATCGGAAAATGATCTCTGCCCATGGGATCGTCCATAACAGACCAGTCCATGATTGGATACAGAATAGGGGAGCATATCGAGAGATCGATTGCAGAAGTTTGTCCAGTTGGTAATTGTATATGAGTAGGTGCACCGGTATTAAGAATGGTAAGGTTTTCAAGGTTTCTATCAGTCGTCCATGCCTGTCCAATTTGGTAGATCCCCATAAGGGGTGGTGGCCATTGAAATCTCCCAGGAGACATATAGGGGAAGGTAGCTGTATTAGCAGGTTTTCAAGATCTTGATAAGAGAAGGTATGATTTGGTGGAAGATAAATTGATACTAATGTTATCTCAATTTCGGTTACCAAACGCACAGCAATGACTTCAATTTCAGTTTTCAAAGCAATTTGCTTGGTTGGGGTTTTTGAATTGACCAAGATGGCCACACCCCCACGAGCGGAAGTGGAAGTATTACGATCTTGTCGGTAGATAGAGTAGTTCTTTATGCTGGCAGAAATTTGGGAAGTTAAATAGGTTTCTTGTATACAGAAACCAACTGGATTGTAGCGATTAATTAAGTCTTGAATATCATTAAAATTGCAACCAAATCCTCTACAATTCCATTGAAGAAAATAAGGCATTATTGGTGTTTAGTAAAAGAAGCTGTATCTGACTGTTTTTTTGATGTGACTGTTTTATGGCGTTCAGGTTTCGGTTTGTCTTTTTTGAAGAATGGCCGACCGATGTCCATATCTTCTTCTTCCACATGTATTTCTAAGACTGGGTCTTCCTGGCTGGATTTGGATTTGGTTTGGTTTTTAATGGCGCATTGGCAGCTATGGCCATAATGCGCCAAATCAAAAAATAAAACTAATACAAAAATATTGGTCAGCCTTAGAACAGGCTACCGTGTCAAAAAGGTAAAAATGATACAGTGGTTAAAGGTTAAATAAAAGGTATAAAATATAAACTTAAATCTTTGTGTATAAATTGATCGATTGTAAAAAATTAAAAACGTCAGACATGTTGTCTCTGTCACCTAAAATCTGACCGAGTGTAAAGGGTTCAGCCAGATTACTAAAACTGCTAGAAAAAGATTGTCTAAAAACAGGACATTCAATAAAAACGTGAGAGATAGTTAAAATGACGTTACACGTCTCACACATAGGTGGGCCATCCGCCCTCAGCAAAAAGGAGTGTGTTAGATGGCTATGACCTATGCGGAGCCGAGCAAGAACAACTTCCTCTTTTCGGACCCTGCGTACACTGGACTGCCATTGCATGATTACAGGCTTAATACGCTGTAGTTTATTCGCGGTCTGTTCGTGCCAAGAGTCTTGCCATTGGGAGTATAATTTACATCGTATTATTTGCCTGTAGTCTGTATAGGGGACTGACAGGCAATGACTATCCAGGGAAATGGCTGATTTGGCAGCAGTATCAGCTAATTCATTTCCCCGGATCCCAATGTGGCTTGGGATCCAGCAGAAGCGAATGTCAAATTCTGATTCAAAGGCAGAACTTAGCATCTGCCGGATCCGTGACAGGACCGGATGAGAGTTGTACCTCATCGACACTAGAGCCTGTAATACGCTCAATGAATCACAGTAAACCATGTACCTTTGGTAATCGCTATTTATAATGAACTCAAGGGCTATTTCAATTGCATGCAACTCTGCAGTATAAATGCTAGCTTCTCGTGGGATCTTGAATGATAATGTCTTCTGAGGAAATACAACAGCAGATCCCACATAAGATTCTGACTTTGAGCCATCTGTATAGACTGGCAGAAAGTCAGAGTACTGCTCTCTATGCGATGCGAAGAGTTGCTGATAGATGGCCGCCGGTGTATTAGCCTTCTCCATGATCTTGAGGGAGAAGTCGCACATTGGCAAATGTGCATACCAGGGTGGAAGGAGTTGCCTTGGTGACTGGGCAACATTGTTTACCGTCACGTTTAGTTCATTTAATAGCCCTTGCATCCGAATACCAAAAGGTCTGTTGGCAGTCCGACGGGTGTTATAGAGATTTTCCCAACGTGGCTCAAAAACTGATGTCCATGTGGGATGATCAGGCAGGGCTTTCAATTTAAAGGTGTAATGTAAAGACAACTGCTTACGTCGAAAAGATAGGGATGGTTCATTTGCTTCGACGTAAAGGCTTTGGACTGGAGATGTGCGAAATGCTCCTGTGGCTATCCGAATGGCCTGATGGTGAACTGGATTTAACCACCGAAGTGCACTATCTCTAGCAGATCCATATACCTGGGACCCATAATCGAGTTTAGAACGGACAAGGGCTCGGTAAAGACGAAGAAGAGTAGAGCGATCTGCGCCCCATGATGTTGACGAAAGGGCACGAAGGATGTTAAGCCCTTTAACACACCTTGTCCTAAGCTGACGAATATGTTGAACAAATGTCAGCTTTTTGTCGAAGATAAGTCCAAGGAATTTGACTTCTGCTACGACTGGGATGTTGTTTTGCCCAAGCCTTAAATCCGGTTCAGGATGAAGATTACGTTTGCGACAGAAGTGTACACAAACGGTCTTCTGTGATGAAAATCTGAACCCATTAGCCAATGACCAAGATGTAAGGTGGTCAATGGCTTTCTGCAGTTGCCTTTCAATGACCCTCATATTGCATGAATGACAAAATATAGTAAAGTCGTCAACATAGAGGGCATTGTGTATTGTGGGCGGAAGTTGTTCCGTGATAGAGTTTATTTTGATTGCAAAAAGCGTGACACTTAGAACGGACCTTTGTGGGACTCCCTCTTCCTGACAGAACTCTCTCGAGAGAGTAGATCCTAAACGCACTTGAAAATGGCGATTGGAAAGGAAGTTTTTGATAAAGAGAGGAAGGTTACCCCTAAGACCAAAGTTGTAGAGGTCTTTTAATATTCCAAATCGCCAGGCTGTGTCGTACGCTTTTTCAATATCAAAGAAAACTGCTACCAGATGCTCGGATTTAATAAAAGAGTCACGAATGTATGTTTCAAGTCGGATTAAATGATCCAAAGTGGATCTGTCTCTTCGGAAGCCGCACTGAGTCCTGGAAAGCAGGTCATTTGTTTCCAAATACCACACAAGGCGGGCATTAACCATTCTTTCCAGGACCTTGCACAAACAGCTTGTCAGAGCAATAGGCCGATAGTTACTTGGATATCTAGGATCCTTTCCTGGTTTTGGGAAGGCAAGAACGATTGCTTTCCGCCAGGAATCCGGAAATTGTTTATCAAGAAAAATTCTGTTAAATAAAATTAATAAGTGATTTTTAGACTGTGGTGACAGATGTTTTATCATTTCGTAGTGGATGTCATCGGGCCCGACAGCACTTGCATGCGTAAGAAAGAGTGCTGCATTTAACTCTTCCTGTGTAAAGGGCTTGTTATATGGTTCGAGCCCTTTTGAAGAGAAATTTAATGGATGTTTCTCACGTTTTTCTTTCAAGGCCAAGAACTCTGGAGGGAATGATGTTGTTGCAGATATTTTCGCAAATGTTTCACCTAGAGTATTTACAACTGCAGTTCGGTCTGCAATTAGACATCCATTGTGCTCGAGAATCACCGAAGGGCACGGTGGGTATTTGCCCTTCATTTTCCGGATCTTGTCCCAGACTACTTTTGAGTTGGCAGTCTGGGTTATGGATGATGTAAAACGGATCCAAGATTTCCTTTGGCTCTGACGTTGGATATAACGTGCTTTTGCACGTGCACGTTTAAAGGATATTAGATTATCAGTCGTGGGATATCGACGGAATATCCCCCAGGCTTTGTTTTGTGCCTTTTTTGCTGTTGTGCACTCCGAATTCCACCAAGGTTTAGGAAATAGTGGAAACCGGCTGGATGTTTTTGGGATTGCAATTGCAGCTGATTGGACAATACTTTCTGTAACGTACGTGACTGCATCATTGATATGTTCCCGACTGACTGTAGCGAGGTCAAGATTTGCCAGATGTTGAAAGGCATTCCAGTCAGCCTGATCAATCTTCCACCGCGGTAAACTAAATGGCTGACACGGTCTACCACTAGTTAAGGTGGTGATCACGGGGAAATGATCACTTCCATATGGGTTTTCTTCCACCTCCCATATAGCTGATTGTTGTTGTTGTTGTGATTGGGTTTAAAGACACAAGGGCAACTGAGGCCAAATTGTGTCTATTCATCGTTTAATTGCATGACCCTATCTTTATGATTGTTAAATTATATACTTTTGTATAGGCCAATACATTTTAAGTATATTAAAAGTTCTTCAATATTTGCATTGTTTCCTAGAATATGGGATAAATCAGGTGATACATTAAGCCTGGAAACTGATTGAAACGTGTTTGACCGGATGGTTGAATGCAAGGGACAATCAAGCAGAAAATGGCGGACCGTAAGCCGACTGTTACAGGATGAACACTGAGGTGGGATTTCTCCCAGTAGCAAGTATAGATGGGTATGATGCGTATGTCCAATTCTTAGCCTTGCCAACACCACTTCCTCACGTCTGTTTGGTCTGAAGCAGGAGAGCCACAGCTTTGGTTCTTGTTTTATTTGGTAAAGTTTGCTGTTAGTATTCCTTTTCCATATCTGTGACCAGTTGTTGTAACATGCTTTATGAATAACAGGTTTAAAATCAGTGTATGGAACCTGAGGATGTTGTGAGAGAGTGGGTTGAGGATGTTTAGCGGCAAAGTCTGCACTTTCATTTCCCGGAATGCCAGAATGGCCAGGGATCCAGCAAAATGTGATTGACTGATTGGACACACTACAGGAAAATAGTTGGGAATGAATTTCTTTCAATGTAGGATGAGGAGAGGAGAAATTCTTCCTTATGGCATTGATAGCACTGAGGGAATCCGTGTAGATTATTGCGGGTGAGATGCAAAGTTCAATAATCTTACTAAGTGCTAACTTGATGGCATAAAGTTCAGTAGTGAAGACACTGCATGATAAAGGTAGTGTGGCTGAAATTGTACATGTAGGAAAAACAGCTGCAGCACCTACCTTACTATCAGTTTTCGACCCATCGGTATATATTTTACATGCATCGGAGTTATGGGTAGCATGGGCTGAGTGCAACTGTCTCATGTTTTTGGGAGGTATGACATTCTTCCCCCACTGGAGAAAATATGTATCATGTGAGGCACAAACATACGTCCAGGGTGGAACAGGTGCAGTTGTGTTCTGAAAAATATCAGCTAAATCAATATTCCAACTGTGAATAAGATCTCTGATCCTGAGTGAAGCAGGACGATTTTCATGTGGTTTATTCTCATAAAAAGAATCCCACCGAGTGTGATAAAGATACTCCCAACTGGGGTGCGATGGAAGACTCTGGATCTTAGAAGCATAGAAAAGCAATAATGTTTTCCTACGAAGATGTAATGGCGGCTCGTGGGCTTCAACATAAAGACTTTGCATAGGAGAAGTCCTGAATGCGCCCAGAGCAGTCCTCAGGGCACTGTGCTGGATGACATTTAGCCGATCTAATGTGCTTTTCCTAGCTGAGTCATATACGGGAGAACCATAATCTAAGCGTGAACGGATCAGAGATTTGTAGAGGTGAAGTAAGGAGTACCGATCAGCTCCCCATGACATGGATGAGACTGATCGAAGCATGTTTAACTGTTTTAGACAAGTAGTTCGTAGATATGTGATATGTGCTTGGAAGTTAAGCTTACTATCTAATATCAGACCGAGAAATCTGATGCTGTTTACAACTGGTATTGGACAATTGTTTAGCCGTAATTCAGGATGGTGGTGGACAGCACGTTTCTTACAAAAGTGAGTGGTGGTAGACTGTTGTTCAGCTAGTCGATATCCGTTGCGTGACATCCAGGATTCAATTCTGTTAATGGCAAGTTGGAGTTGACGCTCAATGGTGTTCATGCTTTGAGATTGGCAGGAGATTGCTAGGTCATCCGCGTACATATAAGCCTCCACAGTTTTGGGGATGTCTTTAGTTATGCTGTTGACTCGAATTGCAAATAATGTTGCGCTGAGTATAGATCCCTGTGGTACTCCTTCTTCCTGAATATGGGGTGTAGACAGTACGTTCTGATAATGGACCTGAAAAGAGCGGTGGCGCAGGAAATTCTGAATTATCTGAGGGAGATGACCCCTTAGTCCTAGGTGATAAAGGTCCATAATAATACCATGTCGCCAGGTAGTATCAAATGCCTTTTCAATATCTAAATTGACCATGACTAGATGTTGCTTCATGACAAAGGCATTCCGAATATTCGATTCAGCTTTGATAAGTACATCAAGAGTGGATCTGTTCTTACGAAAGCCGCTCTGATGATCTGTTAAAAGGTTCTCTGCTTCTAAGATCCAGGTAAGCCTCGTATGTATCATTCTCTCAAAAATTTTCCCCATGCAGCTTGTGAGAGATATTGGCCTATAATTGTTAACCAAAGAAGGGTCTTTGCCTGGTTTTGGTATGGCAAGTATGTGAGAGTGACGCCACGAAAGTGGGTAATCAATTTCTGAGAAGATTCGATTATAGAAGATCAATAGGGTACGTAAGTCCTCTTCAAGTAAATGTTTTAGCATGATGTAATGTACGTCGTCTGGGCCGACAGCACTATTTGAAGATTTATTTAAGGATTCTTTGAGTTCTGTTATATTAAATGGTTGATTGTATGGAAGTGAGAGCCGTGTGGAAAAGTTAATTTTGCGGCGTTCTGCATCTGCCTTGATGCGCTGAAAGGAGATGGAGTAGGAAGCAGAAGCAGATATTGAAGAAAATGATTCTGCTAGCGCATTGGCGATTTCCTTAGGTGCCGAGATTGTTGTTGTTGGAGTGGGATTTATTGGCGCAAGGGCTGCTATGACCATATTGCGCCTATACCGTTACTTTGGAGTGTTTGTCAATATAGGAAAGGAGACTATTCTAGAAGTGATTGTATGCGTTAATCATTTTTAGAAAGGTGAACAGTTCTGATAAAGTGGCATCATTTCCAAGTATATGGCTTAGTTGCAGAGGTTTTTGTGAGCTAATTAAGGATTTGAAACATGCAATTCTAGCTGAATGATAATGTGTACACTCAATGATAATATGTTTTACAGTAAGTATGGAACTACAATGCGGGCAAAGTGGAGGATCTTCTCCTAGCAGTAGAAATAGGTGTGTAAGATGTGTATGGCCAATTCGTGCTCTTGCCAGCACGACCTCTTCCTGCCTGTTTGATCGGGAACTGGATCTCCACAGCTGTGGATTGTGTTTTATTTCAAGAAGTTTGTTACCGGTTTGATTATGCCACATTTCAGACCACATCTCAGTACATATCCGCCGTATGACTGGTTTGTAGTCAGAAAAAGGAACAGGGGTGGAATCGAAGCAAGTGGGGTGTTTTGCTGCTTCGTCTGCACGCTCATTTCCTGGAATTCCAACGTGGCTCGGTATCCAGCAAAACGTAACAGTCCGATTATTTTTGTTGAGTTGGCATAACTGTGACCTGATTTGTGAGAGGAATGGATGCAAATGTTGTGATTTATTCTGCAGAGCATTCACCGCACTTAAAGAGTCTGTATATATTATTACTTGGGTGTTTGGAACATCGTTAAGGAGTTTTAAAGCCATTTTGATTGCGTATAGTTCGGCCGTAAAAACACTGCATTCAAGTGGTAATTGGACAGAGACAGTGCATGCAGGACTCATTACTGCAGCTCCCACGGAGACATCAGTTTTGGAGCCGTCCGTGTATATCTGAAGACTGTGAGCATTGGTCAATGCGTGATTCGCATGTAGTTGTCTGAGATTGTGGTTCGATAAGGAGTGTTTTCCCCACTGAAGAAAATAGTCATCGCAATGAGGTATATACATTGCCCATGGTGCTTGTACTGCGTCCGTAGCTTGAAAGATATTTCCAAGATAGATGTTCCAATTTTGAGTTACCTCTTGTAGCCGAATACCAGCAGGTTTGTTTTCGTTGGGTTTATTTCTATATAAGTTTTCCCACTGCGGTTCAAAAAGATATGTCCAGATGGGATGAGACGGGTGACTACGTAATTTGACTGCATAACTAAGAAGCAATACTTTTCTCCTAAGATGTAGTGGAGGTTCATTGGCATCTATATACATACTTTGCACTGGGGATGTCTTAAAGGCCCCTAAGGCAATCCTGAGAGCACTATGCTGGACCGGATTGAGCCAAGCCAATGCTGTCTTTCGTGCAGAATCATAAACTGGGGCTCCATAATCTAGACGAGATCTTATTAAGGTTCGATACAGATGTAGAAGAGTGAAGCGATCGGCTCCCCATGTCATGGAAGATATAACTTTGAGGATATTAATCTTTTTCATGCACTGAGTTCTTATTTGTCGTATATGTGCCTGAAAGGTAAGTTTGGTGTCAAGTGTAAGGCCCAAGAACCGGATACTTTTGCTAAGTGGTATTTTTTGGGTTCCTAATATTAGCTCGGGATCTGGATGGAGCTGACGCTTTTTGCAAAAATGGATAGCAGTTGTTTTTGTTGCAGAGAGACGATAGCCATTGCGGGATGCCCATGATTCTATTTTATTTATCGAGAGCTGCAATTGTCGCTCAATGGACCGCATGCTTTGTGAATGATAGGATATAGTAAGGTCATCTGCATATAAATAGGTGTCAACATTAGCCGGAATATTTTCTGTTGCATTATTTAGCCTAACCGCAAAGAGCGTTGCACTTAGAACTGATCCTTGTGGGACCCCTTCTTCTTGGACAAATGTACGGGAGAGTGAATTGCAGTAACGCACTTGAAAGGTCCTGTTTTCTAGAAAACTCTGTATGATAAGGGGTAGTTGACCCCGGAGCCCTGTGGCATACAGATTTTGAAGTATGCCATACCGCCAGGTGGTATCAAAGGCTTTTTCGATATCCAAGCAAATCATGACTAGATGTTCTTTACGGATAAAAGCATTGCATATGTTGGATTCTGCCTTGACCATAAGGTCTAGAGTTGACCGATTTTTCCGAAATCCGTACTGATTCTTATTCATCACCGAATGAGATTCTAGATACCATACTAAACGGGCGTGGATCATTTTTTCTAGTGTCTTACCAAGGCAGCTGCTGAGAGATATTGGCCGATAGTTTCTTGGATCTGATTGATCCTTTCCAGGTTTAGCAAACGCTAGAACTATTGAGTGACGCCAAGAAAGAGGAAAGTAGCCATCTGAGAATATCCGGTTGAAGTATATTAGCAATGAATTCAAAGCTTGTTTGTTTAAATGTTTAAGCATTATATAGTATATCCCATCAGGCCCTGGTGCACTATCACCCGACCTATTTAGACAGCTCTCTAGTTCAAATGATGTAAAAGGTCGGTTATACGGAGGAGATGCCCTCGTATTGAAGTTCAGGTTATGCTTTTCTGCTTTAGCTTTTAGCTGTTTAAAAGTAGACTCATATGCTGATGCTGCGGAGATTTGGAAAAAGCAATCTGCCAGGGCATTTGCAATTTCTGTTGGAGTGGAGAAGTCTTTACCTTTCCAGCTTATAATCGGCATTGATTCGGGGAACAGTTTACCATTCAGTTTTTTGATTTTATTCCAGATTTTTCTAATCTCTGTATTTTTAGTAATAGTGGAAGCGAACCGGATCCAAGAGTCTTTTTTTGCTTTTTTCTGCACATAACGTGCCTTTGCTTTAAGTTTCTTAAAATTAATCAAGTTTTCAGTTGTTGGATACTTGCGAAATCGATTCCATGCTTTATTCTTTTCTCTTTTAGCATCACGGCATGCATCATTCCACCAGATATTGGCATGTCTGCGAGGACTGGCTGTGGTTTTTGGTATAGCACAGGTTGCAGCTGTTATTAACTGTGCAGTAATGTGGTCGGTAACTTTATCTATGGACTGGCTTTTGATGACTTCATTATCAAAGGAAATTGAATCTGTGAACTTGTTCCAGTCTGCTTTTGAAAATTTCCATTTTATGCGGCTGGCTATATGTGTGGTTCTGTTTGTTTGCAATTTGCAAATAATTGGGTAATGGTCACTGTTTAGTGGGTTACTTGAAACTATCCACTGAATGATTGGGAATAGTTTTGGGGAACATATTGACAAGTCTATGGCAGTAGATACTCCGGTGGGAAAATGAATATAAGTGTCAGCACCAGTGTTTAATAATGTGAGATTCTGGCTCTCAAGAACTGTTTCAATAAGTTTTCCTCGTTTGTCTATCTGGGGAGATCCCCACATAGTGTGGTGCCCATTGAAATCTCCTAGTAGAATGAAAGGAGATGGAAGCTGCTTTATAAGGTCCTCCAGTTCTTTCACAGTGAATTCTTTGTTTGGGGAAAGGTATACAGAGACAATGGTTAAAGTAAAATTTAAAACAATACGTACGGCTACAGCTTCTAACGTGGTCTGCAGGGAGATCTGTTTTGTAGGAACTTTGTTGTCAACTAGTATGGCTACACCTCCTCTGGTTGAGTTAGTATTGCTTATGTCTTGTTGATAGATACTATAATTTTTAATCACTGGAGTCACCTGCGGAGTTAGATTGGTTTCTTGCAAGCAGAGGCTGATTGGACTGTGCTGTTTGATTAGGTCATAAATATCAAATATATTGCTTCGTAGACCTCTACAGTTCCACTGTATAATATTCTGCATTATTTAGTTTTTGGGATTGAGTATGGTTCTGTCTGTTTTTTATATCCAACCTGCTTGTGTCGTTCTGGTTTCATCTTTTCTTTTTTTGGGAAGCTAGGACGCCCAAGGTCCATATCATCTTCTGCATGTAAATCTAATATTGTCTCATCATGCGGGGTACCAGTATCTGTGTCCATATTTCCTGAGTATGGTTGTTGTGCAATATTTGGGGATGATGCTTTCAATTTCACAGTTTCTGGTAGAGTATCAGTTGCAGTTGGTGGGACTGTTAGCGGAGTATTGTTAGCACAAGTCACTTTACATTGTTCTGTAGGTGGCTGCTGTGGGACCGACAGCACTGATCGGGCCCAATCAGCAATTGAGATGGATGGAGGTACTGTGACTGCCGTTTGTGTTGCAGCTGACTGGTATTTTTTGGCTGCCGCAGCATAGGTAATTTTTGGCATACTGAGCATAACTTTTTTCCTAGCTTCCTGGTAGGTGACCTTTTGCTCAACTTTGTATTTCTGGATCTCTTTTCCTACCCTCCAGAGTTCACATGATTTTGAGTATGCTGGATGCTGGCCTTTACAATTTAGGCATTGTGGTGTTTCTGCATTGCAGTCCGTTTGTGCATGAGCTTTAGAACCACAGTTTGGGCAGATGGCGTCTCCTCGACATACTGTTTGCGAGTGTCCAAATTTTTGACACTTGAAGCATCTGATTGGGTTCGGAATGTAGGGACGTATTCGGCAATTAAGGTATCCGGCTTTGACACATGATGGTAAGGTTGGTGTACTAAATGTGAGGATAATATTCCTAGTGGGAACAAGTTCACCATCTTTTTTAATTATTATCCGCTTTGCTTGAACTACCTTTTGATCTTTTAGTTCTTCTACTATCTCGTCTTCAGTGACATTCATCAGGTCCCACTCTGCTATTACTCCTTTGGAGCTATTTAAAGTGGCATGAGGGGTGACCTGTACTGGTATTCCGCCGAAAGTGGATAATTTCAGTAGAGACTGAGAATGCTGGTGCTTAGTTGTTTCGACTAGAAGATCTCCAGATCGGAGTCTTTTCACCATTTTCGGTGAACCAGCCACACTTTCCAAACATTTCTGGATTAGAAATGGTGAAAGTGAACTCACAGGTTTGGCAGAAAGAGAATGTAATATGAGGAACGCTGGATATTCCTGCTGATTCTCATTTTTGCGTAGTCTCTTAGATTGTGATTCGTCACGTTCGGGTTCATTTGAGTCATGACATGAGCGTCTAGGCTCAAGTACTGGAAAGTTGTCATAATCCATGGTTGCTCCTTTTAGCCCCAGAGGATAACTTTTCCTCCAGGTTACCGGCCCCGCCACGTGGAGGCAGGAGCGGTGCCACCAGTGACCAAGCGATTAGAGATTAGTGGTTAGTGTGTTATGTGTTATTTCTATATACAAGAAGAAGAAAGGTACCTTTCCTTTCTTTTTGAAAAGCTTACTTCTTTATTTAGAAGAGCTGAAAATAAATAACTTAGCAAATGAAACACTTGAAATTTCTCTGAAATCTATTAACTCTAGAGAAGTCGCTTTGAAATTCACTTGTAGATTCGCTTTGATCACTCGCTTGGCACTCGGGGCCTAGGTGCCGAGAGATCTTTTCCATTCGAACAGAGTATTGGAGAGGGTGGTCGAGTGAATTTTCCATTTAGCGCTTTAATTCTTCTCCAAATGAATCGTGGGTCAGTGTCTTTGGTGATAGTTGAGGCAAATGAGATCCAGGAGTCACGCTTGGCTTTTCTCCTAATCTGCCTTGCTTTGGCTTTAAGTCTTTTGTATTCTATCAGATTACTGGTTGTAGGAAACTTACGGAATTTGTTCCAAGCACGGTTTTTCTCACGCTTGGCATTAGAACAATCTGTGTTCCACCAGTTGTTATGGTGGGAGCACTTGTGGGGTCGTGACTTCGGAATTGAATTTTTTGCTGCATTTAGTATCTGATTGGTAATGTAGTTAGTTACGTCTTCAATTGGATGTTGCTGAACATAACTCCTGTCTAACTGGACCTGGGTACAGTAGCTCTCCCAGTTTGCCTTCTTGAACTTCCAGGTGGATCGGTGTTCTAGATTTGCAGTTACTCGTGTTTGTAATGAGCAAAGGATTGGGAAGTGATCACTGTTTAGAGGATAGTTTAGCACTGACCATGTCATACTTGGGAAAATTGCTGGTGAGCAGATTGACAAGTCTATTGCAGAAGTAGATCCTGTAGATAGGTGAATATAAGTGGGAGATCCAGAATTTAGTATAGTTAGGTTGTTATTATTCATGAATGTTTCTATTAATTTGCCTCTTGTGTCAATCGCAGGCGACCCCCATAATGGATGGTGGCCATTGAAATCACCAAAAAGGCAGATTGGAGATGGTAGTTGCATAACCAAATTATCAAGTTCTGTATTTGACAATGGTTGAGAAGGGGATATATATATAGAAGTTAGGGTAATTGATATACCGATTGAAATACGTGCTGCCACAGCTTCTAGACTAGTTTGTAATTGAATTTGCCTGGACGGTATGTTTGATTTTATAAGCACAGCTACTCCTCCGCGAGCAGGAGACTCCGAAATCCTGTCTTTTCTATATATTGTATAGTTTGTAAATTTTGGTGAAGCTTGAGATGATAAGAAAGTTTCTTGTAGACATACTCCTATCGGATTATATTTAATCAGTAAATCTTTTATGTCGTCAGAATTGCTTCTTAGTCCTCTGCAGTTCCACTGTATGATATTAGACATTATTTGATTTTAGTTGTGCTCGATTGGTCTGACTGTTTTTTAGAAGTGGAGCATTTCGGTCTGTCTTGTTTTATTTTATCTTTTTTCGGAAAATAGGGGCGTACTGAATCCATGGTGTCATTTGCATGGAGTTCCAAAATGGGTTCCCCATTATCTAAACGCTCATCTACTTCCATACTGTTGGTAGGAGTTTCCATTTGTTTTGAACCTGTGTCAGATTTCCTTTGCTCTGTGTCATATGGGACCGATGGAGTATCACTAGGGATACTGATTGGGGTATTTGTAGCTTCGCTAGTTTTATTTTGAGGATTTTCTTTTTTTGAATTTGAAAGGGTAGATTTAAGCCAATTAGCCATTGAGGTATTAGGCGGGATTGATACATCTGTTTGTGCTCCAGTAGATACATAGTTTCTAGTGCGAACAGCGTAGGATCGACTGCTAGGCATGTTCAACATTACTTGCCTACGTGCTTCAGGAAACGTAACTTTATTTTCTACTTTATATTTTTGAATTCTTTTCCCTGTAATCCATAATTCGCAAGATTTGGAAAAGGCAGGGTGACTTCCCTTGCAGTTTGGACACGCAGGGGTTGCCACTGAGCAATCAGCTTGAGTATGGTCTTTAGATCCGCATATGGGACAGATGGAGTCACCTCTACATGCCTGCTGTGAATGACCATATTTCTGGCATTTGAAGCAACGAACGGGATTCGGAATATATGGTCTAATACGGCAATTCAAATAGCCAGCTTTGATTGAGGATGGTAAGTCTGGAGTACTGAATGTTAAAATGATGGTTCTAGTTGGAGTTAGATTCCCATCTTTTTTAGTCATGATTCTTTTTACACTTGTTACCTTTTGACTACTAAGTTCTTGGAGTAGTTCTTCTTCGGAGACTGAAGTTAGGTCCCACTCACTGATCACACCTCTTGATGAATTTAAGGTTCTGTGGGGAGTAACGGATACTGTTAGCCCCCCAAAAGACGTTGTATTTAACAGCCGCTCAGAATGTTTTGAGGTGGCTGTTTCGATCAGGCGGTCTCCGGATTGTAGTCGCTTCACCATTTTTGGTGACCCTGCAATAGACTCTAAACACTTCTGTATCAAGAATGGTGATAACTTGCCTACAGGTTGGGCAGATAACGAATGTACCACCAAGAAATTCGGTATCTCATTTGGACATTTTGCTTCTGTTCGAAGCCTTTTTGGGTGAACAGAGTCATGGTCAATATCGGGAGTCTCTTGTCTTGAGCTCAATGGCTCTAAAGGGGGATAATTATTTGTATCCATGTTAGCTCCTTTTGGCCCTGGGGGTTTACCTTTACCACCCAGGTTACCGGCCCCGCCACGGGGAGGCAGGAGCAGTGCCGCTTGTGGCCAAGCGTATAGGTTAATATAGTTAGTAGGAGTACTAAATTAAAGAAAAAGGTTCTTTCCTTCTTCTGGGCTCACCTCTTAGTACTTTTAAGAAAATGAAGCTACTTAACGAAAAGGTTTAATAAGTAAGGGAGAAAGCAAAATAGAACCTAGTCGCTTACCAAAAAACGCTCTTTAAACGCACGAGAATCGCTTGGCCACGGAAACGCTTGGCACCCGGGGCCGTGGGAGTGAGTAATTTCCGTGCTTCTTGAAAGCTTACTTTATTTTCTATCTTATATTTTACGATTTGCTTTTCGGTTTTCCATTTGTCACATGTCCTTGAGTAGGCAGGATGGTTTCCTTTACAGTTGGGACAAGTCATTTCTTTTGCCAAGCAGTCACTTTGGGTGTGGTCAGCGGACCCACAATTAGGACAAACCTGGTTTCCTCTGCACGCCGTTTGAGAGTGGCCATACTTCTGGCTGTTTGTTTGTTTGTTTGAGTGTGGGCTTTACGGCGCAAGAGCAACATGGCCATAATGCGCCTAACTCTGGTAAAGTTTAGTGCTTTTTTTTTTTTTTTTTTTTTTTTTTTTTTATATATATTGCAGTTAACGTTTACAGTGTGTTATACAGTTTTATCTCTTTAAGGAAAGTGAAGACTTTGTCTACATGTGGCATATCTGCTAAAAGATGGGCAATGCTCGGAGAATTCGTTGCTGAAAAAGAGGCAAATAAAGTTTGACGCTCATTTTTATAAATCGGGCAGTCAATGAGTATGTGTTGGACTGTAAGTTGGGCTTTGCAGTTTGTGCAACGTGGTGGATCAGCGGCTGTAAGTAGATAGAGATGTGTCAGGTGTGTGTGACCTATTCGTAATCGGGCTAATACAACTTCTTCATGACGGTTCTCACGAATACTAGACTTCCATGGTTTGAGATCTTTTTTAATGCCGAGTAATTTGTTATTGGCCTGACTCTGCCAGATGCGTTGCCATTGTTCCATACATTGTTTCTTTATAATGTACTTGTAGTCAGATGCAGGTGTAGTAAAGGCTTGGGCTATAGGGTCGGTAGCAGTTTTGGCAGCTAGGTCGGCCTGTTCATTTCCAGAAATTCCAGCATGACCAGGGATCCAACATAACAGAACTTGTTGTTTCTTGTGGTTTAACTTTGTCAGAGTATTCCAGATCTGTCCAAGTAAGGGGTTATCATTTTTTGTATTGCGTTGTATGGCTTGGATAGCACTAATGGAGTCTGTATATACAACACTGTGCAATATGGTTTTAGAGAGTGCATAGTTTAAGGCTATGTGGATAGCACAAAGTTCTGCAGTATAGCTGCTACATTCTAAAGGGAGTTTCTTGGATATAGTTGTGTTGGGAAATACTGCTGCTGCTCCAACATGATTGTTAGTTTTAGACCCGTCTGTGTAAATTGGTGTGTACTGGCCGTGCTGGGTTCTCAGTGCGGTGTACATTTGCAGTGCGTTCTGTTGGGATAAGGTGTGTTTTCCCCATGCTGTCAATGAAAAGTCACACGGTGGTATATAGTATGTCCAAGGTGGAACTTCATGAGAGGCAGTGGGCTGTATTTTACTAAAGTCAATTTGCCAATCAGCCTGCAATGAGAAAAGACGTATCCCAGTTGGTGGATTTATTGATGGATAGGCTTGGTATAGGTTTATCCATTTAGGGGAGAAAAGTCCGTTCCAAGTGGGATGGTTTGGATGCCCTTTGAGTTTTACTGCATATTGTAATAGAAGCATTTGTCTGCGTAGCTGCAGGGAGGTTTCATACTTCTGGCACTTAAAACATCTCAATGGGTTAGGAATATATGGTCTAATGCGGCAGAGTAAGTAGCCTGCTTTTATCGATGATGGTAGGTTTGGCATGTTAAAAGTTAGAATAATATTCCTTGTAGGTGTGAGTATATTTTCTCTTTTCACCATAATTCTTTTCACAGCAATGACACTTTGATCTTGAAGCTCTTGTGTTATCTCCTCCTCCGTGACATTCAATAGATCCCAGCTGGATATAACGCCCTTAGATGTATTTAGGGTAGCATGGGGAGAAACTTTTACTGGAATTCCAGCAAAGCTTGTAAGTTTTAGCAGTTTCTCTGAATGTTTACAATTTACTGTTTCCAATAGAAGGTCACCTGATTGTAGCCTCTTGACTGTCTTAGGAGATCCTGCCAGACTTTCCAGGTGTTTCTGGATAAGGAACGGAGAGAGCTTACTCAGAGGTTGATCTGCAAGAGAGTGCATTATAAGGAATGTAGGATAAATTGTCGCTGAGGAAGTGGTTTTCAACCTTTTGGGTTGCGACATGTTATGATCAATGTCTATCTCTGGCCGAGAGCTTGTCGGCTCTAGAGGCGGAAACGTATTTTGGTCCATGCTTGCTCCTTTTGGCCCTTGGCAGATTAGCTTTTCTGCCAAGATTTCCGGCCCCGCCACGGGGAGGCAGGAGCAGTGCCCGGTGTGACCAAGCGTAAAGTAGTAAGTGTTAGTAAAAGATACAAGAAAAATAAAGAAAGGTAACTTTTCTTTCTCGCTCTGTACAAGTACTTTTGTAACAGTAGCTGATTTTAAATAAATAAATTTAAGGGCAGGAACTTAATATAACTCTAAATCGCTTTTGAATAATCACACTTTAATCACAGAGAAAACGCTCGATCACAATCGCTTGGCACCCGGGGCCTGGAAACTTGGGGTGTCAAGTTGGTTTCCTGTAGGCACATAGCTACAGGATTGAAGCAGTGAATTAGTTCATTGATATCATCGATGTTGCTGCGAAAGCCTCTACAATTCCATTGAATGATGTGTTCCATTATTTGGTTTTGTTCGTGGAAGATGTATCCGACTGCTTTTTATAAGTTGATTGTTTATGACGGTCCGGTTTTGGTTTTTCTTTTCGGGGAAAGGTGGGACGTCCCGATTCATTGCTATCGTCCATATCATCTTCTGCGTGTATTTCAAGCAGTTCTTCTTGACAGATAGAATCAACTGTATCCATGCTTGTTAGACCTGATACTTTCGTCTCAGCAGAGTAAGATCTTTGCAAATTTTCTGCTGCCTGACGATGCGGAAGTCTCTGGGTTGGAATTGTGAGTGGGGTGTTATTGCTTTGGTCTATTGAATTTGGTTTAGATTGTTGTTGTTGTTGTATTGGGGTTTTTTGGCACAAGGGCCTCTTGGGCCATATTGTGCCTATTCAGGATTTGTTTGTCACTTTGATCACAGTCTATCATACAGATTTATGTGCTTCAAATAAGTAAACAGTTCCTCGAAATTTGCTTCATTGCCAAGAATATCAAATAACGTTAATGGTTCCTTTAAGTTGGACAGGGAGCTAAAGCTTGATTTTCTGACTGTTGAAAGTTGGGGACATTCTATGAGGATGTGTTTTATTGTGAGCTGCGACTGACAGAAGAAACACTGAGGAGGATTCTCTCCCATAAGCAAAAACAGGTGAGTTGGGTGCGAATGGCCGATGCGGAGCCTTGCTAGAATCACTTCTTGTCGCCTGCTTCTCCTGGAACTAGATGTCCACAGTTGTGGCTCTTTTTTTATCTGCAGTAATTTATTATTGGTTTGAGTTTTCCAAAGGAGAGACCATTGTTTCCTGCATGTTGTTTTAATGACAGATTTGTGATCGGTGTAGGGAACTTTTATTTGTCTGGAAGATCCAGCGTCGGGATGCTTTGCAGCAGCATCCGCATGTTCATTGCCTGAGATGCCAACATGACCAGGGATCCAGCAGAAGGTAACCTTCTGATTGACTGTTTCATTGTGAAATAACTTAGATCGGATCTCTTTAAGAATGGGGTGAGAGGGACAAAAAGTAGATTGAATGGCAGTGATAGCGCTTAAGGAGTCTGAATATATCAAGGATTCCTTGATATGGTACTTGTTTATATTATCTAGAGCCAGTTTTATTGCGAATAATTCTGCAGTATAAATACTGCATTCAGTGGGAAGAGAAACAGCTACTGAGAAGTTGGAGGAGACTGCTGCAGCACCTACAGCTGTATCCGTTTTGGAGCCATCAGTATAGATATGTACTTTTGCTGAGTTTTCCAAGGAATGCGATTTATGGAGCTGTTCAAAATTTGTATTAGCCAGGGATGTCTTCCCCCATCTTAAAAAGAAATTGTCACAGAGAGGTACGAATTCAGTCCAGGGAGGTTCGGGAGTACCACGGTCTTGGAAGACATTCTGAAAATTAATGTTCCAACTGATCATGAGCTCTTGCAGTCGAAGCCCTGCTGGGCGATTCTCATTAGGTTTATTTTGATATAGCATGGTGTATTTAGGGTCGAACAAGTGCTGCCAGCTAGGATGTGATGGAATACTCTTAATCTTTAGTGCATAGTTACATAATAAGGATTTTCTCCTTAGGTGCAGTGGAGGTTCATTTGCCTCAATATACAGGCTATGGATCGGAGATGTTCTAAAGGCTCCCACAGCTATCCTAAGGGCACTATGCTGTATGGTGTTCAGTCGTAATAGGGAACTGTTCCTAGCGGAGTCATAGACAGGTGATCCATAATCTAAGCGTGATCTTATTAAAGCTCTATAGAGATGGAGAAGAGAGCTTCTGTCAGCACCCCAGGACATGGCGGAAACGGCTCTTAGGATGTTCAGTTTTTTAAGACACGTGGTTCGAAGGTAAGATATATGGGAAGCAAAATTAAGTTTATTATCTAAATGTAGCCCCAACAGACGAAAATTGTTAGTGACAGGTATCAGGCTGTTTTTAAAAATATTTCTGGATCCGGGTGGAGTTTTCGTTTTTTACAAAAGTGAATTGCAGTGGATTTTTTTCGGCTAAAGAATAACCATTCCGCAGTGCCCATGATTCTATTTTAGCTATGGAAATTTGAAGTTGTCTTTCAATGATGTTCATAGTTTGGGATTGACAGGAGATAATGAGGTCATCGGCAAACATATAGGATTCTACTGTATTTGGTACTTCCCGTGTCATGTTTGTAATTCTTACTGCAAATAATGTTGGACTTAGAATAGAACCCTGCGGTACACCCTCCTCTTGTTCAAATGATTTGGATAAATTGTTCATATACCTTACCTGAAACGTTCTGTTGCATAGAAAATTTTGTATGAATTGAGGTAACTGACCTCTCAAGCCGAAAGAATGGAGATCTTTTAGTACACCATATCGCCAGGTGGTATCGAAGGCTTTCTCGATATCGAGATTAATCATGACTAGATGTTCTCTCCTTATAAAGGCATTTCGGATGTTTGCCTCAGCTTTTATCATCACATCTAGCGTGGACCGGTTCTTTCGAAATCCATACTGGCTGCTGTTTAGTAAGTTATTTGCTTCCAGGAACCACGTTAGCCGCCTGTGAACCATTTTTTCAAGGACTTTTCCTAGACAACTAGTCAGTGATATTGGCCTGTAGTTATGCGGAAAGGTACGATCCTTTCCTGGCTTCGGGAAGGCTAGAACAATTGAGTGACGCCAGGAGAGTGGGTAGGTATTTTCTAAGAAAATACGGTTGTAATATTTTAACAATGTTGTTTTTGCTCTGTTGTCAAGTTGCTTTAACATTATATAATAGACCCCATCTGGACCAGCAGCACTATTTGGTGTTTTATTTAGTGCCCCTACTAATTCTGCTAATGTGAATGGATGGTTGTATGGATGTGAAACTGCCGTGGAAAAATTAATCTTACGCTTTTCTGCAGATTCTTTAATTCTTTGAAAGGTTGGGTTAAAGGTGGATATTGCTGATATGCTGGCAAATGATTCAGCTAAGGCATTTGCTATTTCTGCTGGTGATGACAATTCCTTCCCTTCCCAATTTAGTATTGTAGCTGGGGACTGGACATATTTGCCATTGAGCGTTTGAATTTTCCTCCAAATGATTCTACTATCTGTGTCCTTATTTATACTTGAGGAGAAGCTGATCCAGGCTTCTTTCTTTGCATTTCTTCTTATTTTGCGGAACTTGGCTCTTAGTCTTTTGAAGTTAATTAGGTTACTAGTTGTGGGGAATTTACGAAATAAATTCCAAGATCTGTTTTTTTCCCGTTTCGCATGCGTACAATCTTGGTTCCACCAGTAGTTACTGTGTTTCCGTTTCCCTGGTAAAGATTTTGGTATTGCAATGGTGGCAGCTAGTAATATTTGAGTAGTAATGTGTTCCGTGACATTTTCTATGGTCTGAGATTGTATAATTTTATCATCTAATTGAACATGAGAGGCATATTCACTCCAGTGTGCCCTACGGAATATCCAAATGGAGCGACGTGGGGAAGGGGAGTTTGCTCGTGTTTGGAGTTTGCAGAGGATTGGCAGGTGATCACTGTTCATTGGATTGTTAAGAACAGACCACTCCATAATAGTATATAAGGAGGGAGAACAGATTGAGAGGTCTATTGAACTCATGGATCCAGTCGAAAAATGAATGTAGGTTGGCTCGCCAGTATTTAAAATGGTGAGTTGATAAGCATCAAGAAAGGATTCTATTAGCTTACCTCTCTTGTCAATTGTTGGAGATCCCCACAGCGAATGATGTGCATTGAAGTCTCCGAGCAAGCAGAACGGAGATGGTAGCTGGTCTATTAGATTTTCTAGGTCGTCTGAAGTGAATAAGAAATTAGGAGGGATATATATTGACGCTATTGTAAGAGTGATGCCAATTTCAATACGCACTGCCACTGCTTCAAAAGGGGTCTGAAGAGCAATATGTTTCGATGGAACGTTGTTTCTAACAAGAATTGCCACTCCTCCACAGGCTGGCGAGTCTATTCTCCTATCTCGTCTGAAGATGGTGTAATTTTTGATGGTGGGACACACTCGTGCATTTAAGTAGGTTTCCTGTAGGGCTATGCCTGCTAGATCATACCGGTCGATGAGATCATATAAATCGTCTTTTGTATTGCGAAAGCCTCTACAATTCCATTGGAGGAATCTTTCCATTAAGTGGTTTTGTTGTTTATTTTTGTTTCTGACTGCTTTTTAGTTGAAACTTGCTTAGATCGATCCAATTTCCCTTTCTCTTTTTTTGGAAAGTAGGGACGTGTGACATCCATCTCATCAGTCGCATGCAGTTCTAATATACCATCATCTGATTCATTGCGTTGGTCAACATCCATGCCCGTAGCTACTGGTGGGTTCAGAACTTTAGTTTCTGCCACTTTTGGTTTTGCTGTTTGAGGCACGTCGGTTGGAATGGTAATTGGGGTGTTACTGGCTTGTTCAATTTTTTGTTGAGGAGGACACTGTTTGGAAGCAGAGAGCAAAGAACGTGCCCAATCAGAGATGGATAGATTTGGAGGAACTGTAACATCTGTTTGAATACCTACTGACTGAAATTTTTTAGCAGCAGTGGCATATGTACGCTTTGGTTCTGTTTTGAGTATTTCTCTTCTTGCCTCTGAGTATGTTGTTATTGTTGTTGTTGTTATTTTTATTTTTGGCGCAAGGGCTGCTTAGGCCATATTGCGCCTATCAGTGATATGAAAGTTATCAATGGTGACTGTCATGGAAACAGTCAGAGACGATCATATAGTTTTATTCGTTTAAGGAAACAGAATAACTCCAAGGGATTAGCATCATTGCCTATGATATGAGAGAGTTTTAGAGGTTCTTTTAGATTTGGAAGGAAGCTGAATGAACATTGCCGAGCATGTTTGTACAGAGTGCATTCAACAAGAATGTGCTTCATTGTTAGCTGACAGTTGCATTGAAAACACTGTGGAGGATCATTTCCTGTGAGGAGAAATAGGTGAGTAAACTGGCTGTGGCCAATTCGTGCTCTGGTTAAGATGACTTCTTCCTTTCTGTTAGTACGAAAACTAGAGGTCCATAACTGTGGTTCTGATTTTATTTCCAATAGCTTATTACCCGTTTGAGCTTGCCATAGAAGTGTCCATTTTTCCTTACATGTCCTTCGTATCATAGGTCTGTAATCAACATATGGAACGCAAGAGCCTGAAGATAATGGGTTAGATGGATGTTTTGCAGCATGGTCTGCGCATTCGTTTCCTGGGATCCCAGTGTGACCTGGGATCCAGCAGAAGATGACTACTTGCTGGCGTTCATGAATAAGAATCATCTTACTTCTTATGGTTTTTATTAAAGGATTGGTTGGTGAGGAGATGTTTTGTAGGGCTACTAGTGTACTCTGCGAGTCGGTATATATTATACTTTTTTTAATGGAGCAATGAATAATATTTTCTAGGGCAAGTTTAATGGCGAATAACTCAGCTGTATAACTGCTGCATTCAGTAGGCAGAGATACAGAGATGATGTTAAAAGGGAAAACTGCTGCAGCACCTACTCCACTATCAGACTTTGATCCATCTGTGTATATTTTCATGAAATGCGGATAATTTTGTGTGTGAGAAGTATGAAGTTGTCGCACGTTAATATTTGCAAGGGAATCTTTTCCCCAGTTCAGAAAGTAATTGTCACAGGACGGATTAACCCAGGACCATGGGGGAACTGAATTGTTTGGATCTTGGAGGACTTTTTCAAGGTGCACATTCCAGCTTTCTGATAGAGCCTGCAATCTGATGCCAGTAGGTTGGACTGATCTGGGTTTATTTCTGTAGAACATTTTAAAATGTGGATCACTATGTATAGGCCAAATTGGATGGGTAGGCATGCTTTGAATTTTAGCGGCATAATTCAAAAGTAACACCTTTCTTCTGAGGCAGAGTGGAACTTCATGGGCTTCGGCGTAGAGACTTTGTACTGGCGATGTTCTATAAGCACCTGTAGCAATTCTGAGGGCAGAATGTTGAACAGGTGCAAGCCGTACTAGCACACTCTCCCTAGCAGAGTCATACACCGGGGCTCCATAATCAAGACGAGATCTAATTAGAGTTCTATACAGGTGAAGTAAGGTGTAACGGTCAGCTCCCCATGTTGTAGAAGAAAGAACTCTGAGAATGTTCATTTTTTTCTGGCAGGTTGTCCGGAGATATTTGATATGTTCTAAAAAATTAAGTTTCCTATCAAAAATTAGACCGAGGAGGCGAATGCTACTCATAACTGAGATAGGATGATTTGTCAGGTGTAGCTCTGGGTCAGGATGCATCCCTCGTTTGTTACAAAAGTGAATGGCACTAGATTTTTGATGAGATAGTCTGTAACCATTCTGTGTCATCCATAGTTCAATATTGTTTAGTGAGATTTGTAGTTGCCTTTCAATGAAGTTCATATTCGGCGAACTGCAGGAAACAGTCAGATCATCAGCATAGAGATATGAGTTCACTGTGTTGGGAATACATTTGGTAATATGATTTATTCTCAATGCAAATAAAGTAGCACTGAGAACTGAGCCCTGTGGTACTCCTTCCTCTTGTATATAGATTTGTGAGAAGACTTCTCTATAGCGAACTTGAAAAGATCTATACTGAAGGAAGTTTTGTATGTAGCATGGTAAGTGACCTCTCAGGTCAAGGGAGTGAAGATCTTTTAAGATACCAAAACGCCAGGTGGTGTCAAAGGCCTTCTCTATGTCAAGGCAGACCATGACAAGATGTTCATTTCGAATAAATGCATTCCTTATATTTGTTTCAGCTTTAACCATAAGATCTAGGGATGAGCGATTTTTTCTGAACCCAAACTGGTTGTCAGAGATTAGATGTTTTGAATCCAGATACCATGTTAATCGGCGGTGTATAAGTTTTTCTAATATTTTACTCAAGCAACTGGTAAGAGAGATGGGTCTATAATTGTGAGGGATAGAATGATCTTTCCCTGGTTTGGGAATTGCCAGTACATAGGAGTGATGCCAGCGAGAGGGGTATGAATGTTCAATGAATATACGGTTGTAATAGGTCAGGAGCAAGGATAGTGATTTATTGTCTAAGTGTTGAAGCATTATGTAATATACTCCATCTGGACCAGCAGCACTGTTCTTTGAGGAATATATAGCTTTTTGAAGTTCAATCATAGTAAGTGTCTGATTGTATGGTAGAGAAGCAGCGGTTTTGAAGTTAAGTTTTGATTTTTCGGCTGAGGCTTTGATCTTCTGAAATGACGGATCATACGAGTTTGAGGCAGACAACTGGGAGAATACTGTCCCTAGAGTATTCGCAATTTCTGCAGGACTAGAGAGCTCCTGTCCATTCCAGTTGAATATTGGCGAGGATAATGGAGGAAATTTGCCATTTAGCTGTCTTATTTTTTTCCATATTGTTCTTACATCTGTATTTTTATTTACTGAAGTCGCAAATCGGATCCAAGAGTTTCTTTTAGCTTCCTTTCTGATGTGTCGGGCTTTGGCTCTTAGCTTCTTATAATTTATAAGGTTGTTGGTAGTAGGGTATTTGCGAAATATATTCCACGCTCGATTTTTTTCTTTTTTGGCATTCTTACATTCATCGTTCCACCAATAATTTATGGGTCTGTAGGTGACTGATTGTGATTGTGGGATGGCAATAGATGCAGCTGCTAGAATTTCTTTGGTAATATGATCAGTGGCTGTGTCAATTGGGAAGGATTCAATGATCTGTTTATCAAATGAAACATGAGAGGTATACTTGGCCCAATCTGCCTTGGTAAATTTCCATTTTATTTGGTTTCTTGCAGTTGAAGAGTGTGATGTTTGGATCTTACAGATTAATGGGTAGTGGTCACTGTTTAGTGGATCATCTAGAGCTGTCCACTCAATAATAGGAAAGAGGATCGGAGAGCATATTGATAGATCTATTGCAGACACTGTTCCTGTTGGGAGATGGATGTAAGTGGGTGAACCAGTATTTAGGATGGTTAAGTTTTGTCTGTCTATGAGCATTTCAATGAGTTGCCCTCGTCCATCTGCATTGGGAGAACCCCACAATGGATGGTGTCCATTGAAGTCACCCAATAAACAGAAAGGGGTTGGTAACTGCATTATAAGATTTTCAAGTTCGTGAATAGTACACGGATGATTGGGTGGTAGATAGATCGAAACAAGAGTCAGAGTGATGCCAATTGCTATTCGGGTAGCAACGGCTTCTATAGAGGTTTGTAAAGAAATGCGCCTGCATGGGACTCGTGAATCTATGAGTATGGCTACTCCACCACGAGCATTATTTGCAATAGGTCTATCTTGTCTGAAAAGAGTATAGTTTTTTATCAAAGGAGATACCTGAGGAGTCAGATATGTCTCCTGTAGGCAGATGCCCACTGGTTTATGCTGCTTAATTATGTCGTATATGTCATCAATATTGCTCCTAAAGCCTCTACAATTCCATTGGACAACGTTGGTCATTGTTTCAATTTAGATGAAGGAACTGAATCTGTCTGCTTTTTGGACGTCTGTTTGGCACGGTCAATTTTAATCCTATCTCTTTTTGAGAAAACTGGTCTTTGGTCTATTTCATCCTCTGGATGGATCTCCAGAATGGTTTCGGTATCATCCTGATTGGAAATTTCATTAGTATCCATAAGGGAGGAGTCAAATGTCTGTTTTCGATTAGAATCTGCGTTATCTGCTTGGACAGATCTTACGGGATCTGCATCGGCAGAAGGTGGTATCGTGACTGGTGTATTGTTAGCTCTAGTAGAAATCTGTTGCTTTGAAGGTTGAGGTACAGAACTGAGTAGGGAACGAGCCCATTCTGAAATAGAGGTATTTGGAGGTATTGATGTATCAGTCTGCACTGATACTGAATGAAACTTTTTAGCGGCTTCAGCATACGTGCGTCTAGGTGTGATTAGTTGTATTTGCTTTCTTGCTTCTGGGAATGAAACTTTCTTTTCTATTTTATATTTCTGAATTTTTTTCTCATATTTCCATTGTTCGCAATTTTTAGAAAAGGCTGGATGATTACCTTTACAATTGGGGCAGAGTGGAGCCTGGGCTTTACAGTCAGCCTGGGAATGATCTTTTGAACCACAGTTAGGACATACGGAGTCTCCCCGACAAACTGTTTGTGAGTGTCCGAATTTCTGACACTTGTAACATCTTATTGGGTTCGGGATATATGGGCGAATGCGACAATGCAAATACCCTGCTTTTACGGATGAAGGTAAATTAGGTGAGCTGAATGTCAAAATTATGCTGCGAGTTGGAAGGAGTTCGCCATCTTTTTTCATCATAATTCGTTTTGCCTGTGTGACTTTCTGATCCTGCAGTTCCTGAACAATTTCTTCTTCTGATACATTCATTAGATCCCATTCAGAAATAACACCTTTGGATGAATTAAGTGTGGCATGTGGGGACACCTTAACTGGGACTCCACCAAATGAAGTGAGTCTGAGTAGAGACTCAGAGTGTTTTGAGTTGATGGTCTCAACAAGCAGGTCACCAGATTTCAGTCGTCGTACCATTTTAGGGGAGCCAGCTACGCTCTCAAGACATTTTTGAATGAGGAATGGTGATAAACTACCCAAGGATTGGTTAGTTAGCGAATGCAGAATCAGAAAACTTGGGTTTTCCATTCGGGGAGCATCCGTCCTCAGTCTCTTTGGATTGGATAAGTCATTATCGGGTATGTGCAAATCCAATGTATTTGGATTTGCAGTCCTAATCGGTGGAAAATTGTCACAGTCCATGTTTTGCTCCTTTTGGCCCTGGGGGTTGGTTTTACCACCCAGATTTCCGGCCCCGCCACGGGGAGGCAGGAGCAGTGCCACAAGGTGACCAAGCGGCTAAGTTAGTTAGTTAGTACTATTAGAAATAAAAAACAGAAAGGTAACTTTCCTTTCTGGGCCTTTGCCTACTTCTTCTAGTGCAAAAGAGCTACACTAATTAATAAATAAAGAAAACGGTTGTTGAAACAAAATATAATCACTCACTTGAAGGCTCTTTAGAGATAACGCTTTGAGATACGCAAAGAAATCGCTTGGTCACGGAACGCTTGGCACCCGGGGCCCTGAGTATGTGACTTTATTCTCGACTTTATATTTTTGGATTTTTTTCCCTTGTTTCCATAATTCGCATATTTTCGAAAAAGCCGGATGATTACCTTTACAGTTTGGGCATTGAGAAGTAGCAGAGCATTCGGATTGATTATGATCCTTTGATCCACAGTTTGGACATATTGCCTCACCTCTACATGCAGTTTGGGAGTGTCCGTATTTTTGGCACTTATAGCACCTGATTGGATTCGGGATATAAGGACGCACACGGCAATGAAGATAGCCGGCTTTAACAGATGTTGGTAGGATAGGAGAACTAAAAGTGAGGATTATACTCCTTGTGGGGACAAGGATACCATCTTTCCGAGTCAGAATTCTCCTTGCTTGGATTACTTTTTGTTCTCGAAGTTCTTGGACTATTTCCTCTTCTGATACATTTAACAGGTCCCATTCTGCAATTACCCCCTTCGAGGAGTTTAGGGTGGCATGGGGAGTGACCTTTATTGATTGTCCACCAAAGGTAGTCAGCTTTAATAATTTTGCAGAATGTTGAGAGTTACTAGTCTCTACAAGAATATCCCCGGACTGAAGTCGCCTTACCGTTTTCGGTGAGCCTGCAGCAGACTCAATACATTTTTGTATAAGGAACGGCGATAACTTACTCAGAGGCTGCTCTGAGAGAGAGTGTAGAATGAGGAATGATGGTATCTCCTCATGAGGGGTTGTTCTCAACCTCTTGGGTTGAGAGAAGTCATTATCGTTATCATTTATGTTCTCTCGTCTTGAGCTCAATGGCTCTAAAGGTGGATACATATTTTTATCCATCTTTGCTCCTTTCAGCCCTGGGAGAGTGGATTTCTTCTCCCAGGTTACCGGCCCCGCCACGGGGAGGCAGGAGCAGTGCCGCTAGAGTGACCAAGCGGTATAAAAGTTAGTACGTTAATTTAAGGAAAAAAGAAGAAAGGTGGTTTTTCCTTTCTTAAACTAGCTTACGATTTGTAAGACTAAGTTGCCTAATAATAGGAAAGTAAGAAAACTTTTATAACTGAAACAGAACTATATCTTTGAGAAGACGCTCTAATAATCACTCAGGAAATTGCTTGATCACTATAACGCTTGGCACCCGGGGCCTTGGTTTAGATGGATGCTCGATCAAGAGTACTGATCGTGCCCAGTCTGATATTGATGTTTTTGGAGAGATGGATACTTCCGTCTGACATGCCACTGATTCTTGTCTGAGAGTCGTTGAAGCATAAGTGCGTTTTGGCATACTTAAGTTGATCTGTTTTTTCGCTTCTTGGTAAGAGACTTTATTTTCAATTTTATATTTTTGTATTTTTTTTCCTATCTTCCATAGTTCACATTCTTTCGAGTAGGCTGGATGTTTGCCACTACAATTAGGACACTGTGGTGTTGGAGCTTTGCATTCTGCTTGCATGTGATTCTTGCAGCTGCAGTTTGGACATATGGCATCTCCACGGCATGCTGTCTGAGAATGGCCGAACTTTTGACATTTAAAGCATCTGAGCGGATTTGGGATATATGGCCTAATGCGGCAATTCAAGTAACCTGCTTTGACAGAACCCGGTAGATTTGGAGTACTGAAAGTCAAGATTATGTTTCTCGTGGGAGTTAAGTTGCCGTCTTTTCTGATCATAATACGTTTTGCATGAGTCACATTTTGATCTTTTAGCTCCTGGACAATTTCTTCCTCAGAAACATATAATAGATCCCATTCGGAGATCACTCCTTTGGAAGAATTTAGTGTGTTGTGCGGGGTAACCTGAATTGGTATTCCGCTTAAAGAAGTAAGTTGCAGTAGTAATTCAGAATGTCTTGAGTACGATGTCTCTACTAGTAGATCTCCTGATTGGAGACGTTTAACCATTTTTGGCGAACCTGCAGCGTTTTCTAGGCATCTCTGGATGATGAAAGGTGAGAGCTTGCTCACAGGTTGGGATGACAAAGAGTGTATTATGAGGAAAGCTGGAGATTCCTGTTTCCTAGTGTCCTTTTTTTGTCTCTTTGAAAGAGAGAAGTCATTGTCGGTGTCATTGTCGTGTTCATGTTGAGAGCACTTCGGCTCTAAACGTGGAAATTCACTTATTTCCATCTTTGCTCCTTTTCGCTCCGAGGGTTGGTTTTTCCCCCAGGTTACCGGCCCCGCCACGTGGAGGCAGGAGCGGTGCCACCAGTGACCAAGCGGTTGTTTAAGTTAGTGGATTTGGTTAGTGATATATATATACAAAGAATATGCAAAGAAAGGTGGATTGCCTTTCTGGGTTCTTACGTTTGACTTTTAAAGCACAGAACCACTTGAAGTAAATGAAATAACAGCCGCACTGGAAAATAAAGAAACTATATCACTTTGGAGATCACTCTATAATCACTGGAAGAAAATCGCTTGTCACTATCGCTTGGCACTCGGGGCCCAATTTCCTACGTAAAGATAGTGGTGGTTCGTGAGCATCAATGTAAAGGCTATGTGCTGGCGATGTTCTGAATGCGCCAAGTGCAATCCTCAGTGCACTGTGTTGTACTGGATCAAGCCAGCGTAATGCGCTCTTTCTGGCAGAGTCATAAATGGGAGCTCCATAATCAAGACGGGATCTGATTAATGCCCTGTATAATCGAAGGAGGCAGGTACGATCTGCACCCCACGTTTGTGCAGATAAAGCTCTGAGTATGTTTATCTTTTTTAAGCAGGCAGTACGTACTTTTTTAATGTGCTCTAAAAAATTTAGCTTGTTGTCCATGATTAAACCTAGAAATCTAATGTTACTAGTAACTGGGACGGAAATATTAGAAATGTGAAGTTCAGGATCCAGATGAAATTTGCGTTGTCTACAAAAATGGATAGCAACTGTTTTCTCTTGTGATAGCCTATAGCCGTTAAGGCTGGCCCATTGCTGTATTTTATTTAATGATATCTGAAGCTGTCGTTCAATAGATCTCATATTTTGGGAATGACAGGAGATGGCAAGGTCATCCGCATAGAGGTAAGTTTCGACAGTATTTGGAAGTTGTTTAGTGATAGAATCTATTCTTAGGGCGAAAAGAGTGGCACTCAGTACTGATCCCTGTGGGACACCTTCTTCTTGAATGTAAGTTGCAGAGAGGGCATGTTGGTATCGAACTTGAAAAGATCTAGTGTGTAGAAAATGCTTTATAAATATAGGAAGGTTTCCCCGCAGACCAAGAGAGTAAAGTCTCTTAGTATGCCATGCCGCCAGGTGGTATCAAAAGCCTTCTCTATATCTATGGATACCATTACTAGATGTTCATGCTTAATAAAGGCATTACGAATGGCAAATTCAGCCTTAACCATAAGGTCCAAGCATGACCTGTTTTGACGAAAGCCATACTGACTATTGCTCATTAACTGTTCTGACTCAATGATCCAGACGAGTCTACAGTGGACAATTTTTTCTAGAATTTTGCTGAGGCAGCTTGAGAGGGATATTGGTCTATAGCTATGTGGATTGGTTGGATCGTTTCCAGGTTTTAGGAATGCCAAAACAGTAGAATGATGCCAAGAAGTTGGATAGATATTTTCTAGAAAAATACGATTGTAAAAGAGCAGAAGGAGATGCAATGCTCTGTCATCAAGATGTAGCATGGCGTAATAGATTCCGTCTGGTCCGGCAGCACCATTGTGGGCTGTTCCGATAGCATGCAAGAGTTCGGAATATTGTAGGGGTTTGTTATACGGCAGAAGGAGAGCAGTTTGGAAGTTAACAGAGTGCTGTTCTGCAGTGTTTTTAATTCTCTGGAAAAGTGGAGTATAAGCTTCTGTCGCTGAGATTTCAGCTTTTTTTGGTTTGGTTTTATTGGCGCATTAGCTACTAAGGCTATAATGCGCCAAGACCATGTCATTAATAAAAATTCAAACTTTCAGTGACCTAACCAGTTAGGTCACCATGTCAAAATAAATAATAACAAAAGTATAAAAGATAAATCAATGGAAAAGAACAATAAAATGTAAATTTTATATGGCAGTAAAAATGTTTATTGATTTTAAAAAGCTAAAAACAGCAGACACATGGTCATTGTCAGATAAAATCTGACTGAGTGTATAAGGCTCAGCCAGATGACTAAAAAGGGTAAAGTATAAATCACGTTCATGTCTAAAACGTGGACATACGGTTAAAATGTGATTAATAGATAAAATGGTGTCGCATTGCTCGCACATAGGACAGTCATCTGCCCTCAGCAGAAAAGAATGTGTAAGATGACTGTGTCCGATGCGGAGACGAGCTAGAACAACTTCCTCCTTACGGTTCCTGCGCAGACAAGACTGCCCCGGTTCAATTACAGGCTTTATACAATATAATTTATTCGCAGTCTGTCTATTCCACGAGTCCTGCCATTGGGAATGTATGTTTTGATGTATTATTTGCCTGTAGTCTGTATAAGGGACTAACAGGCAACGGTTATTATTGGGAATTGCTGATTTGGCTGCGGCGTCAGCCAAATCATTTCCCCTAATCCCAATGTGGCTCGGAATCCAGCAGAAGCGGATGTCATATTCACGATCATGGAGAACGTGAATCTTCTGCTGAATGCTAGACAGAACTGGATGGGGATTATACCTCACAGATATTACAGCCTGTAACATGCTAAGAGAGTCGGAATATAAAATGAACCGTTGGTATTGGCATTTACTAATATGGTCCAAGGCTAACTCTACAGCGTGCAGCTCTGCAGTAAATATGCTGCATTCAGAGGGAATCTGCTCTGATATAGTGCTGTCTGTGAAGACAGCAGCAGATCCCACATATGATTCTGACTTCGAACCGTCTGTGTAGACTGGTGCGAAGTCGGAATATTCAGTTCGGTGTGCTGAATGGAGCTGCAGGTAGACGCATGATGGAGTGTCCGATTTTCCCCAGTTTCTAGGCGACAAGTCGCATGCCGGGACACGAGCATGCCAGGGTGGAAAGAGTTGCATGGATGTTTGGGCAACCTTGTCTACCTTGATATTGAGTTCGTTGAGTAGCTCTTGGACACGAATACCAAAAGGACGATTGGCAGTCTTACGGGTATTGTACAAGTTTTCCCATCGTGGCTCAAAAACGAAGGGCCACGTAGGATGGTCTGGCAGGGATTTCAGTTTTAAAGCGTACTTTAAAGACAACTGCTTACGTCGAAACGATAACGGTGGTTCGTTTGCTTCGACGTATAAACTCTGGACAGGAGATGTTCGAAATGCTCCAGTAGCAATAAGTATAGCCTGATGATGGACAGGATCCAGCCATCGAAGTACACTGTCTCTAGCTGAAGAATATACTTGGGACCGATAATCTAATTTGGATCGCACAAGTGCACGGTAAAGCCGTAAAAGGGTGCATCGGTCTGCACCCCAGGATAAGGAGGACAGCGAGCGTAGCATATTAAGGGCTCTTGTGCACTTTGTGCGGAGTTGGCGAATGTGATCCAAAAAGGTCAATTTTTTATCGAATATGAGTCCCAAGAATTTTGTGTTCGCTGCTACTTGAATAGCATTTTGTCCGAGCCTTAATTCAGGTTCAGGATGAAGATTACGCTTGCGACAAAAGTGTACGCAAACGGTCTTCTCCGGCGAGAACCTGAAGCCATTAGCAAGTGCCCAGGAATTCAGACTATTGATGGCTTTCTGCAGTTGTCTTTCAATAACCCTCATGTTGCATGACTGGCAAAAAATGCTAAAGTCATCAACATAGAGGGCACTGTTTACAGTTGGAGGAAGTTGTTCTGTGATGGAATTTATTTTGATGGCAAAAAGCGTGACACTTAATACTGATCCTTGTGGTACTCCCTCCTCTTGGTTAAAGGAGCGAGAGAGTGAGGATCCCACACGAACTTGGAACGATCGTTTGGCGAGAAAGTTTTGAATAAAAAAGGGGAGATGCCCTCTAAGGCCTAGGTTATGTAAATCTTTTAAAATGCCAAATCTCCAAGTTGTGTCATACGCTTTTTCCAAGTCAAAGAACACCGACACCAAGTGTTCGCGTTTTAGGAAAGCATCCCGGATGGATGCTTCCATTCTAATAAGATGGTCCAAAGTGGACCGGTTCCTTCGGAAGCCGCACTGGATGTTGGAGAGAAGGTTGTTTGATTCAAGATACCAAATTAAACGAGAATTAACCATTCTCTCCAGGATTTTGCACAGACAGCTGGTCAGAGCAATAGGACGATAATTGGTGGTGACTTTTGGATCCTTTCCTGGCTTAGGAAACGCAAGAACGATAGCCTTTCGCCAGGAGTCCGGAAACTGCCCTTCAGTAAAGATTCTGTTATACAGAAGGAGCAGACAATCCATAGATTTTGATGAAAGATGTTTAATCATTTCATAATGGATGCCATCTGGTCCAACGGCACTTGCTTTGGAAAGAGCGAGGGCCCTTTTCAGTTCCAAAATAGTGAAATCCCCGTTGTAGGGATAAATACTCTTAGATTTAAAGCTAAGTGCCTGTTTTTCGATTTTATATTTCAGGACCAGAAACTCTGGGGAATACGAAGATGTTGCAGAGATCTTGGAGAATGTTTCCCCAAGAGAATTAGCTATTGCAGTTGGATCTGCAATAGCGCATCCATTATAATCTAGGATTGAAGAAGGGTGGGATGTATATTTTCCCTTCATTTTCCGGATTTTATCCCAGACTACCTTAGAGTTGGTAGACTGGTTAACAGATGATGTAAAACGGATCCACGATTCCTTTTGACTCTGACGACGGATGTAACGTGCTTTGGCTCGTGCAGGTTTGAAGGCTATAAGGTTGTTCGTGGTAGGATATCGGCGAAATATCCCCCACGCTTTGTTTTGAGCCTTTTTTGCTGCTGTGCATTGTGAATTCCACCAAGGTTTAGGAAATGGTGGAAACCGGGCTGATGTTTTTGGGACAGCATTAGCAGCTGCTTGGACAATATTTTCTGTGATGTACGTTACTGCATCATTGATACGCTCTTGACTGACTGTACTAAGATCAAAATTTGCCTGGTGTTGGAAGGCAGTCCAGTCAGCCTGATCAATCTTCCACCGTGGTAACCTAAAAGGAAGACATGGTCTCCCACTGTGTAACAAGGTTATCACAGGGAAGTGATCACTACCGTATGGATTCTCCTCCACTTCCCAGGTGAGTGAAGGGAGTAGAGTAGGAGAGCAGATAGAGAGATCAATGGCAGAAAAAGTACGGGTAGGCATGTGGAAAAAGGTGTTTGTTCCAGTATTTAGAAGGGAAAGGTCATTGTCATTGAGCATATGCTCTATGACTCGTCCCCTTCGATTGATGTTAGCACTACCCCACAGGGTGTTATGTCCATTAAAATTCCCAAGAAGTAAGAAAGGGGGAGGCAGCTGCGTTAGAAGATCATCAAGGTCTTCCTGGGAGATGTCAGTCCCAGGTGGCAAATATATAGAGCATACAGTTAATAAGAATCCCACTGAAAGGCGAATTGCAACAGCCTCTATACTGGTTGTAATTAGCAAGGGCTTCACTGGGGTATGTTACCCACAAGGATAGCCACTCCCCCATGTACAGAGCCATCCGCAATTCTATCCTTTCGGAAAACTGTGATGTTGTGCATGGTGGGATCATCATTTGCCTTTAGATATTTCTCCTGCAAGCAAAAGCAAACTGGCTCGTGCTTTTGCAGGAGGGCCTTGATGTCATCTATATTTCGCCGGAATCCACGACAATTCCATTGTAGGAATTTAGCCATTATTTTGGCTTGGTGGGTCCATCAGGCGGCTTCCGAGGTGCTGAGGGCTTACTTTTATCAGTCTTGGATATGTCTTTTTTGGGGAAGAATGGACGCTGTCCCGTGTCCATTTCTTCCTCCGCAAAGAGTTCCAAGACTGACTCTTCGGGTACCTCCTTCTGCTCGACATCCATCTTTTCTTAGGTACTAGGGGGGACTTCCCCTTTCTTATTCTTTTCTTTCATAACTACCTTTGTAATTTGTGGAGCATTAGGAGGTACCGATATAGGAGTGGCAGCTGATTGGTCCTTCTGTGTAGGTTTTTGCGAACTTAAGAGATACCGCGAGATGGGAATGAAAGACTCCTTTGGAGGAATGGTCATGTCCGTCTGAGTTCCGACGGAACATCTCCCTGCTACCTTCTGGGCGTAGGTAGGTCTGTTGATATTCAGGGGTTTGACCGATTTCCTTGCCTCCTGGTATGATATATTTAGCTCTGCCTTCAGCCGTTGGATTTCTTTTTCTTCTTTCCACCTCTGGCATGCTCGTGAATAGGCCGGATGTTCGCCCTCATAGTTAATACAGGTGGGTTTTGCGGCTGAACAAACTGTTGTTTCGTGGTCCTTTGCACCGCATCGAGCGCATGCAAGGACTCCACGGCAGGCCATTTGAGAATGTCCATACTTCTGGCACTTAAAGCACCGTAAAGGGTTCGGAACGTATGGACGCACTGAACACTTGATGTATCCAGCTTTAATCTCGTCAGGAGGTTTAGGAGTGTTAAAAATCAGGATTACTCTCCTGGTTTTACCAATTTTTCCATCCCTTCGCGCAGTGATTCTCTTGACAGCAATGACTCCCTGTGGTTTTAATTCGGAGCAGATTTCCTCCTCGGTCACGTCGAGAAGGTCCCACTCCGAAATGACACCTCTCGATGAATTGAGTGTTCTGTGTGGTGTCACTGTTACAGGGATTCCTCCGATTGATGTTACTCGGAGTAGATGTTCGGATTGCCTGTCATTTTTTGTTTCAATTAAGAGGTCTCCAGAACGGAGCCTCTTAACTGATTTGGGAGAACCTACTAACCCATCTAACCCTTTTTGAATAAAAAAGGGCGACATTTTACCAATCGGTTTTTCACTGGTGGAATGAATAATGAGGAATCTTGGGACAGGCCCTGATGATGATGTTTCAGTTCGCTGCCTCTTTGTTGCAATAATATCTGCCTCTCCGTCTATATTTTCAGATAGGGACCGGATTGGGGCCCCTGAAGAAGTAAGTTTCTCAGGATTCATGAAGGTTATTTAGTTGTCAGTGCCCGGGCTCCCCACCCACCACGGAGCCCAAAGGGACGCCCACTACCCGGCATGCAATAAATGCGCTCGGGAGTGGGACGCCAGGGCTACCCAGACACTATACCCGCACCGCCGCCAGCCTGAATCCTGTCCCTCGGACCATGAGGGTAGGGGCGTGGCATTGACACGGTTGACCCTCGCAGGCGAACCTACTAGCCGATTGATCCTAGCCGGGCCTTCCAGGACCACCCGTCTTGTCGAAGCAGGGGCCAAAGTGGTGTATTGAAGCTGGGCCCCTCAACCACCAGGATCCCCCTTTCCGAATTTCCACGGGTCGCAGCGCACGGCAAACACGCCGGATTCCATTGATGTAATCCCGGAACCTAGGCTGTGGGCGTTGGATCCCAGTGATGCTAGTCTGGAAGTCCAGCAGCGTCACTGGGAGGTCCCCTCCACACGTACAGGTGCCCACGTCGAGGAGAGAGATTTCAGCAAATGTGTTGCCCAAAGCATTTGCGATATCTAAAGGACTAGATAGATCTTGCCCATTACAGGATAGAATTGGTGAAGGTACGGTAGGAAACTTACCAGAAAGCTGTCTAATTTTTTTCCATATTATTTTGGTGTCAGTGTTTTTATTAATGCTTGATGCAAAACGGATCCAGGATTCTTTCTTTGCTTGCCTTTGTATGAAGCGTGCTTTTGCCTTTGACTTCTTATAATTTATTAGATTGGGTGTTGTTGGATATTGCCGAAACAAATTCCAGGCTTTATTTTTTGCTTTTTTGGCTTTTGTGCTGTCGGTTGTTGTCGGTTGTTGTTGTTATTGGAGTTTCTGGCGCAAGGGCTACTTTGGCCATATTGCGCCTACCAAAGGTAGTGAAGTTCTATGTGATGACTGCTCTGGGAGCAGTTAAAATTGATCATACATTTGAATTCGTTTTAGGTACAAAAAGAATTCGGAGAGGTTTGCTGTTGTTGTTGTTGTTGGGTTTAACGACACAAAGGCTACTTGGGCCATATTGTGTCTTCTAATAGTGAATATGAAATAATATCTATATTTTATGATATATTTGTATCCGGTTTAGGAAAGTATATAGTTCCTTTTTATTAGAATCATCTCCCAGAATCTGCAATAAATTTATTGATGACTGTGTTTTAGCAATTGATTTAAAAGTATCTAAGCGGATGTTCTGAAGGTGGGGACAGTCCACTAACAAATGGCGAATGGTCAGTTGTACTTGACATGATGTACATTGTGGAGCGCTGTCATTAGTTAATAGATAGAGATGAGTGAGATAAGTATGCCCAATCCTGAGCCTTCCTAAAATTGTTTCTTCTCGTCTGCTTTTCTGGAAGCTGGAGGGCCACAGCTTTGGTTCTGGTTTTATTTGGAATAATTTGTTTTCTGGATAACTTCTCCAGATTAATGACCAGCTATTGTAACATGCTTTATGGATGATATGTTTATAATCAGCATATGGGGATCGAAAAGTCTGCAAAAGAGTAGTATCTGGTTGTTTGGCTGCTAGATCTGCTCTTTCGTTTCCTGCTATCCCAGAATGACCTGGAATCCAACAGAATGTTACAGTTTGGTTTGACTCATTACACACAAGTAATTTAGAATGGATTTGTTTTATTACAGGGTGAGAGGAGTTGGTATTACTATTTATGGCAGAGACAGCACTGAGCGAGTCAGTGTATATTATGGCAGACGAAATTAGAAGTTGAGTAATATGCCCTAGAGCCAAGTTAATAGCATAAAGCTCAGCAGTGAAGATACTGCATTCTACAGGTAATGAGACAGAAGTGCTGAAAGATGGAAAGATCGCAGCAGCGCCTACTTGGGTCTCAGTTTTCGATCCATCTGTATAGATCTTACAGGCCTGTGAATTAAAAGCAGAGTGAGCTTCATGTAACTGTGCGATATTGAAGGGACACAAGGTGTTCTTTCCCCACTGTTGGAAATAGTCATCGTAAATTGCAGGGATATTTGTCCACGGTGGATCAGGAGGTGTTATGTCCTGATATATATTGTCGATTGCAATATTCCACGTTTGAGTTAGTTCTTTAAGTCTAAGTGCAGCAGGTCTGTTTTCATTTGGTTTACTGTTGTAAAATGAGTCCCATTCGGTGTTGTACAGACATCTCCAATTCGGGTGGTAGGGAAGACTGCGGATTTTTGCGGCATACATTAAAAGCAATGTTTTCCTCCGAAGATGTAAGGGAGGTTCGTGGGCTTCAATGTAAAGGCTCTGGACTGGGGATGTTCTGAAAGCCCCTAGAGAAACTCGAAGGGCACTGTGCTGGATGGTATTTAATCGTTCTAATGTACTCTTCCTCGCAGAGTCATACACTGGGGAACCGTAGTCCAAACGGGATCTGATGAGAGCTCTATAAATATGGATAAGCGTATGCCGATCAGCGCCCCAAGACATGGATGACACACACCGAAGGATATTCAATTTCTTCAAGCAGATGGTACGAAGATAGGCCACATGTGCTTGAAAGTTCAGTTTTCTATCTAGAATCAGGCCAAGAAAGCGGACAGTGTTAACCAGAGGAACCGACACATTTTTTATCTTTAACTCAGGATCAGGATGAAATGACCGGAGTTTGCAGAAATGAGTGGTAGTGGATTTCTGTTCAGCAAGATGGTATCCATTGCGTAAAGTCCACGATTCTATTCTGTTTAGAGTAATTTGTAACTGTCTTTCGATAGTATTCATATTTTGTGATTGGCACGATATGGTGAGGTCATCTGCATACATATATACTTCAATAGTTTTTGGAAGATCTTCCAATATATTGTTGACCCTAATTGCGAATAGGGTTGGACTCAGTATAGAACCCTGTGGGACACCCTCTTCTTGAATATGAGATGCTGATAGGAAGTTTTGATATCTGACTTGAAAGGTACGTAACTTTAAAAAGTTCTGAATAATTTGAGGGAGATAGCCTCTCAACCCTAACTGATGCATATCTGTGATAATACCATGACGCCATGTGGTGTCGAATGCTTTCTGAATATCCAGGTTGACCATAACTAAATGTTGTCTCCTGATGAAGGCGTTACGTATGTTGGATTCAATTTTGACAAGTAAATCTAGGGTGGACCTGTTTTTGCGGAAGCCATATTGGTGATCAGAAAGCAGATTTTGGGATTCAAGAATCCAGGTGAGCCTCTTATGCACCATCCTTTCGAAGGTCTTGCCCAAACAGCTTGTCAATGATATTGGTCTGTAATTTTGAACTAGAGATGTATCTTTTCCCGGTTTTGGTATTGCACAAATATAGGAATGACGCCATGAGAGAGGATATGTGTTTTCTGAGAAGATCCTATTATAAAATAGCAATAATATGTACAGATCAGCTTCACACAGATGTTTAAGCATTCTGTAGTGAATGCCGTCTGGTCCTGCTGCACTATTTGGAGATTTACTCAAGGATTCTTTGAGTTCAGCTATAGTAAAGGGCTGGTTATATGGAAGTGGGTGATTAGTTGAAAAATTCAATTTTTTTCGTTCTTCATTAGTTTTAATTCTCTGAAAAGCAGTCACATAAGTGGTTGAGGCGGAAGTATTATAGAAATATTCTGCTAAAGCATTTGCGATGTCAGTAGGAGAAGATAGGTCCTGCCCATTCCACTGAATTATTGGAGACTGTACAGGTAGAAATTTTCCATTGAGAGCTTGTATTTTTTTCCAGATAATCCGAGTGTCAGTATTTTTGTTAATAGTTGAGGCGAACTTAATCCAGGAGTCACGTTTTGCTTTTTTCCTAATTTGTCTTGCTTTGGCTCTCAGTTTTTTGAAAGCTATAAGGTTGGCAGTAGTGGGGAATTTGCGAAATTGGTTCCAAGCACGGTTTTTTTCTACTTTCGCTATGGTGCAATCTTGATTCCACCAATGGTTTTGGTGTACCCGCTTGCTCTGGTTGGATTTTGGAATAGACATTTCAGCTGCTGATAATATATGGCTGGTAATGTGTTCGGTTACTTCATCAATATGTTGTTGCTGTACATACTGTTTGTTTAATAGGACACAAGTACAGTAGTTTTTCCAGTCTGCTTTGTGGAAATTCCAAGATATACGGGCTTTGGGGCATGATACGACCTGTGTTTGAAGTGAGCTGATGATTGGAAAATGGTCACTGTGGAATGGATCGTTCAACACCAACCATTCCATACTTGGAAAAAGAGATGCTGAACAGATAGATAAATCTATGGCAGATGTTGTGCCTGCAGGTAATTGAACATACGTTGGCGAGCCAGTGTTTAATACAGTCAGATTATGGTTATCTAGGAATGTTTCAATTAATTGGCCTCTCTTATCCATAGTGGAGGATCCCCACAATGGATGGTGACCGTTAAAATCACCGAGTAAACAGACAGGAGGTGGCAGTTGTGTTAAAAGGTTGTCAAGTTCAGTCTGGGTACAAGGATAATTAGGTGGTATATAAACAGATGCAAGGGTTAATGATATTCCCATTGCTATCCGAACTGCTACAACTTCTAGGGAGGTTACTAGTTGGAGATGTCTTGATGGTATGGTAGTTTTGACAAGAATACCTACCCCTCCACGAGAAGAGTCAGAATCCCTGTCTCGCCTAAACATAGTATAGTTTTTGAATTTGAGTGAAACTTTTGGTGATAAAAATGTTTCCTGTAAGCATACTCCTAATGCGTTAGTTTGTGTGAGTAAATCATTCAGGTCATCTATATTACTGCGTAATCCTCTGCAGTTCCACTGTAGGAATTTGTTCATTGCTTGGGTTTATTTGACGAAGATTGATCTGACTGTTTTTTCTGAGGTTTCTGCCTGCTTAGTTTTGATTTTTCATTTTTGGGAAAGGTTGGGCGTCCTGTATCCATGGTATCATTGGCATGTAATTCTAGGACTGTGTCTTCGTCCTCTGACTGAACTTCCATTTGAATGTTGCTATAGCATGATTTCATTGTCTTTTGATTTTCAACACTAACAGATTTTGTTCTTTCGGGCAAGGTTGAGATGGCATCAGTTGGGATACTGATTGGCGTGTTGCTGGTTTCATTAACTGTAGATTTTTTATTGCACGTTAGCATGGTTTTGGCCCAGGTGGCAAATGAAATGTTTGGTTCTATGGAGACATCTGTTTGAGTTGAAATTGACCGGCTGTTTTTAGAGACCGATGCGTATGATCGGCTAGGCATGGTTAACAGTATTTGCTTCCTTGCTTCAGGGTATGTGACTTTATGCTCTACCTTATATTTCTGGATTTGTTTGCCTGTTTTCCAAAGGTCACATGCTTTAGAAAAGGCAGGATGGCTTCCTTTACAGTTAGGGCAACTAGGAGTGGCAGCTGTACAGTCTCCTTGGGAATGCTCCTTAGAGCCACAAATAGGACACACAGCATCGCCTCGGCATGCCGTCTGAGAATGGCCATACTTCTGGCACTTAAAGCAGCGAATGGGATTTGGGATGTAAGGCCGAATCTTGCAGTTTAAATAACCTGCTTTAACAGAAGATGGAAGAGTCGGAGTACTAAATGTCAAAATGACGGACCTGGTTGGTAGTAGGTTCCCATCTTTTTTGGTCATTATTCTCCGCGCATGAGTCACTTTTTGTTCCCTCAGTTCTTGTATTATCTCTTCTTCTGACACTGATAGTAAGTCCCATTCGCTGATAACGCCTCTAGAGGTGTTAAGAGTGTTATGGGGCGTAACTGACACTGGAATACTGTTAAATGATGTTAATTTTAACAGCTTCTCTGAGTGAGTTGTCTTAGAAGTTTCAATTAGAAGGTCTCCAGATTGGAGACGCTTAACCATTTTGGGAGATCCAGAAACCGATTCTAAACATTTCTGTATAAGAAAAGGCGATAGTTTGCCAACAGGTTGCGTGGATAATGAGTGCATTATAAGAAATGCTGGCACGTCATTATTCTGATTTTCCGTCCTTAGTCTCTTTGGACGATTGGAGTCATGGTCAATGTCAGGAATTTCTGACCTTGAGCTCGAGGGCTCTAACAGTGGATAGTCACTTATATCCATGTCGGCTCCTTTTGGCCCTGGGGGTTTGTCTTTACCACCCAGGTTACCGGCCCCGCCACGGGGAGGCAGGAGCAGTGCCACGAGGTGACCAAGCGGCTATTAGTTGTGTTAGTAATAAAGAAAACGAAACAGAAAGGTTTCTTTCCTTTCTGGCCCTTTGCCTACTTCTTGCAGAACAAAAGAGCTACTTAAATATAAAATGAGAAAAAACGGTATTCAGAAATAAACAGAATATATACAATGGCAAAAGCTCTTTAGATAGCTCGCTTTGGAAAACGCACTGAGATCGCTTGGCCACGGAACGCTTGGCACCCGGGGCCGGAGAGGTTTGCATTATTACCTATGATGCGGCTGAGTGACAACGGTTCTTGTAATGACAACGAGCTGAAAATACACTGTCGGACATTGTTAAACAGGCTACATTCAATGAGTATATGCTTTACTGTCAGTGGTTTCAAGCAGTGCGTACACTGCGGAGGATCGTTTCCTGTGAGCAAAAAAAGATGAGTGAGGTGAGTATGGCCTATTCGGCTTCTGGCTAGAATTACTTCTTCTTTTCTATTTTTACGCAGGCTGGAATTCCATAATTGTGGTTCTGGTTTCAGCTGAAACAGCTTGTTCTGTGTTTGATTTCTCCACATAAGTGCCCACTGCTCCATACATTTTTTTTGGATGTTGCATCTACAATCAGTATACGGGACAAGGTCATTTGTTGAATTTATGCTGGAGGGATGTTTTGCAGCATTATCTGCGCATTCATTTCCTTTAATACCGCAGTGTCCTGGAATCCAAGAGAAGACAACAGTTTGCTGATGTTCGTGAAGACGTATTAGCGCATGTCTTAAGATTTTTATCAAAGGATTGTGAGGTGTCGTGTTTTTGAGAGCTGAGAGAGCACTTTTGGAATCCGTATATATGATGCTTTTATTGATTGACAGGAGTGAAATATGTTCCAAGGCAAGCTTAATGGCATGAAGTTCAGCAGAATAACTGCTGCATTCTGCAGGAAGTGTAAGTGAAATAATTTTGTTGGGGAAGACAGCGGCTGCACCCACTTTATTACCAGACTTAGAGCCATCAGTATAGATCTTAGTAAAGAGGGAATAATTCTGTGTTTGGTTTGGTTCGGTTTTGGTTTTATTGGCGCATTAGCTACTAGGGCTATAATGCGCCAAGACCATGTCATTAATAAAAATTGAAACTTTCAGTGACCTAACTAGTTAGGTCACCATGTCAAAATAAATATTAACAAAAGTATAAAAGATAAATCAATGGAAAAGCACAATAAAATGTAAATTTTATATGGCAGTAAAAATGTTTATTGATTTTAAAAAGCTAAAAACAGCAGACACATGGTCATTGTCAGATAAAATCTGACTGAGTGTATAAGGCTCAGCCAGATGACTAAAAACGGTAAAGTATAAATCACGTTCATGTCTAAAACGTGTACATACGGTTAAAATGTGATTAATAGATAAAATGGTGTCGCATTGCTCGCACATAGGACAGTCATCTGCCCTCAGCAGAAAAGAATGTGTAAGATGACTGTGTCCGATGCGGAGACGAGCTAGAACAACTTCCTCCTTACGGTTCCTGCGCAGACAAGACTGCCACGGTTCAATTACAGGCTTTATACAATATAATTTATTCGTAGTCTGTCTATTCCACGAGTCCTGCCATTGGGAATGTATGTTTTGATGTATTATTTGCCTGTAGTCTGTATAAGGGACTAACAGGCAACGGTTATTATTGGGAATTGCTGATTTGGCTGCGGCGTCAGCCAAATCATTTCCCCTAATCCCAATGTGGCTCGGAATCCAGCAGAAGCGGATGTCATATTCACGATCATGGAGAACGTGAATCTTCTGCTGAATGCTAGACAGAACTGGATGGGGATTATACCTCACAGATATTACAGCCTGTAACATGCTAAGAGAGTCGGAATATAAAATGAACCGTTGGTATTGGCATTTACTAATATGATCCAAGGCTAACTCTACAGCGTGCAGCTCAGCAGTAAATAATAATTCTGTGTATGGACAAGATGTAGCTGTTGGATGTTGATATCTGATATAGCTCCTTTTCCCCACTGCTCAAAGTAATCATCACAAGAAGGCGCGAAGGTAATCCACGGAGGATCTGGATCTCTTAAGTCACTGAGAACATTATGAAGTTGAATATTCCAGCATTCTGTTAGATTTTGGAATCTGATACCAGTAGGCCGAATTGTTCTTGGTTTGTTTGCATAGTGGATTATGTACTGAGGATCATGCAGTAGTGGCCAAATAGGATGTGTGGGGTGACTTTTAATTTTAACGGAGTATGTCATCAATAACATCTTTCTTCTGATATTCAATGGAGGTTCGTGGGCCTCAACATACAAACTTTGAACTGGCGATGTTCTGTATGCACCTAGAGCAATCCTAAGAGCAGTGTGTTGGATGGGAGCAAGACGAGCTAAGGTACTCTCTCTAGCAGAGCCATAAACAGGTGCTCCATAATCCAGCCGAGATCTAATTAGGGATCTGTATAGACGGAGCAAAGTGTAACGGTCTGCACCCCATGATGTACTGGAGATTACCCGGAGTACGTTCATTTTCTTAATGCAAATAGTTCGGGCCCCGGGTGCCAAGCGATTGTGACTGAGCGAATTCTCTGTGCTTAAAGAGTGATTTTCCAAAAGTGATATTATAGTTCTTTTACGTTCCTGTCCTTAAAATAATTTATATTTTCAGTAGCAGCTCTTGTTAAAAAAGTACTTTACAGAGCCGGAAAGGAAAGTCACCTTTCTTTATTTCTTATATATATATTACTAACCCCTACTACTTCTCGCTTGGTCACACCAGGCACTGCTCCTGCCTCCCCGTGGCGGGGCCGGAAATCTTGGCAGAACAGTTAATCTGCCAAGGGCCAAAAGGAGCAATTATGGAACACAATACGTTTCCTCCACTAGAGCCGACAAGCTCTCGGCCAGACATAGAAAATGAACATGACATGTCTCAACCGAAGAGGTTTAAGACCAACTCTTCAAACATAGATTTTCCTGCATTTCTCATAATGCATTCACTTACGGATCAGCCTCTCACCAAATTGTCTCCGTTTCTTATCCAGAAACACCTCGAAAGTCTTGCAGGATCTCCAAAAACAGTCAAGCGACTGCAATCAGGAGATCTACTAATAGAAACAATCAGCAGGAAACATTCGGAGCATCTACTAAAAGTTACAAATTTTGCTGGAATTTCGGTAAAAATCTCTCCCCATGGTACCCTGAACACTTCTAAGGGTGTTATATCCAGCTGGGACCTACTGAATGTCTCGGAGGAGGAGATATGTCAAGAACTTCAGGAGCAAAATGTAATTGCAGTAAAAAGAATCATGATTAAAAAGAACAACACACTGGCACCTACAAGGAATATTATACTTACTTTTAATACCCCAAACCTACCTTCTTCCATAAAAGCAGGTTATCTTCTTTGCCGCATTAGACCCTACATCCCTAATCCATTGAGATGCTATAAGTGCCAAAAGTATGGCCACTCTCAAACGGCATGTAGAGGAAACCCAGTCTGTCCCAACTGTGGCTCCACCGATCATACTCGAAATGACTGTTCAACAACAGAAATGAGCTGTCCTAACTGTAAAGGAAACCATCCCGCCTATTCTAAGACATGCGACAGATGGAAAACTGAAAAGAAAATTGTGAAGTATAAAATTGAAAATAAAGTAAGCTTTCAAGAAGCGAGAAAAATAATTGCACCCAGTATAACAAAACGTACATATGCCAGCGTCGCACAAAAATATCAATCAGTGGCCACCCAGACTGATGTTACAGTCCCCTCAAACAATTCAATCTCTGACTGGGCACGAACTGTTCTATCCCAGCAACAGTCCAATATCCCGAAACAGTTGAACCAGGCAAGCAATACTGCTCTTACAGTACCAGCGAAATCTCCTTCTCCTACTCCTCCAACGAATGCTGCTGCTCCATCAAAGAATCGAGGTCCAAACAACAAAATAAATATTCAAGACACATCCATGGATACAATTGACTTATCCAGACAGGAAGACCCAGTCTTAGAAATACATGTGGAAGAAGAAGATATGGACATCGGTTGGCCATTCTTCAAAAAAGACAAACCGAAACCTGAACGCCATAAAACAGTCACATCAAAAAAACAGTCAGATACAGCTTCTTTTACTAAACACCAATAATGCCTTATTTTCTTCAATGGAATTGTAGAGGATTTCGTTGCAATTTTAATGATATTCAAGACTTAATTAATCGCTACAATCCAGTTGGTTTCTGTATACAAGAAACCTATTTAACTTCCCAAATTTCTGCCAGCATAAAGAACTACTCTATCTACCGACAAGATCGTAATACTTCCACTTCCGCTCGTGGGGGTGTGGCCATCTTGGTCAATTCAAAAACCCCAACCAAGCAAATTGCTTTGAAAACTGAAATTGAAGTCATTGCTGTGCGTTTGGTAACCGAAATTGAGATAACATTAGTATCAATTTATCTTCCACCAAATCATACCTTCTCTTATCAAGATCTTGAAAACCTGCTAATACAGCTACCTTCCCCTATATGTCTCCTGGGAGATTTCAATGGCCACCACCCCTTATGGGGATCTACCAAATTGGACAGGCATGGACGACTGATAGAAACCTTGATAGATAAGCAAAACCTTACCATTCTTAATACCGGTGCACCTACTCATATACAATTACCAACTGGACAAACTTCTGCAATCGATCTCTCGATATGTTCCCCTATTCTGTATCCAATCATGGACTGGTCTGTTATGGACGATCCCATGGGCAGAGATCATTTTCCGATTATTTGTGATTTGCTCACTGCACCACCACCAGTAGCCAAACCCTGCAAGAAATGGAAGTTCTCTCGAGCCAACTGGGCCAAATTTCAGTCAGCTGTCAATCTGGATGAGAAATTTATAAGAACACAGTCGATAGATGAAGTCACTGATTATATTACTTCACAACTACTATCTGCAGCTAACTGTTCAATTCCACTGTCGAATACCCAGTTCCGAAGGCACATTAACTATTGGTGGAATGAAGAATGCACCAAAGCAAAGAAGTTAAAAAATAAAGCATGGAATTTATTCCGTAAATCCCCAACCACAGCTAACCTTATCAACTACAGGAAATTAAGGGCAAAAGCACGCCGCATTCAGAGGCAAGCCAAGAAGAATTCTTGGATTCGGTTTACATCTACCATAAATAGAAACACTAACTCCAGGTTAATATGGAAGAAAATTAGGCAGATTTCTGGCAAATTTCCAACCACCCCTTTGCCAATACTTTCGTGGAATGGGCAAGAACTCTCTGCTCCTGAAGACATAGCAAATGCTTTGGCCAAAACTTTTGCCGAAGTTTCGGCGGCATCAAATTATTCTCCGGATTTCCAGAAAATAAAGACCACGACTGAACAATGTGCCATCAACTTTCGAACCTCAGTTTCTCTCCCGTATAACCAGCCTCTTCAATATTCTGAAGTTTTACACGCCATTAAAACAACACGCAACAGTGCCGCTGGGCCAGATGGAATATTTTACGTCATGTTAAAAAACCTTAGTGACAAACACTTAGAAATACTGCTGATCTATTATAACCGAATATTTCTAGAAAACATTTATCCCAGCTCTTGGCATCATGCAACAGTTCTTGCCTTTTTGAAACCCGGTAAAGATCCTACCAGTCCATACAGTTACAGACCAATTTCCCTCTCCAGTTGCCTTGGTAAACTACTCGAAAAAATTATCCATAATCGACTCGTTTGGATCATCGAGACAGAACACCTAATGAGTAATCACCAACATGGGTTTCGTAAGAACAGGTCCTCCTTAGATCTCATGATCAAAGCTAAGTCTGCAATTCGTAATGCCTTTGTAAAAAATGAACATCTAGTTATGGTTTCCATAGACATAGAGAAGGCATTCGACACTACCTGGTGTCGTGGCATTCTCAGTGACCTTTATGCTCTTGGTTTCCGAGGCAACCTGCCCATATTCATTAGGAACTTTCTTCAGAATCGTTCATTCCAAGTTCGATATCAGAACTCACTTTCTGCGACATTTTCACAGGAAGAAGGAGTGCCACAAGGGTCTGTACTGAGTGCAACCCTTTTCGCCCTTAGAATCGATTCCATCACAAAAGAACTTCCAAATGCTGTTCAGACCTACCTTTACGCCGATGATCTCTCTATTTCTTGCCATTCCCAGAACATGAGATCCATTGAACGGCAATTGCAGATATCCCTGAATAAAGTCCAAAGGTGGGCAAGGCTAAATGGCTATCGTCTATCACAGAAGAAGACTGTTGCCATCCATTTTTGTAATCAAAGAAAAATGCATACAGACCCTGAACTTCATATATCAAACTTTACCATTCCAGTGACTAACAACATCAGATTCTTAGGATTAATCCTTGACAGGAAACTAAATTACCTTGAGCACATTAAATTTGTACGTACTTCCTGCCTCAAAAAACTAAACATACTAAGAGCTTTATCTGCCTTGTCTTGGGGAGCAGATCGCACATCTTTATTGCTCTTATATAGATCACTGATTAGATCCCGATTGGATTATGGTGCTCCACTCTATGATTCTGCTCGTAAGAGTATACTACGATGGCTAGATCCTATACAGCATAGTGCATTGCGGATTGCACTTGGAGCGTTCAGGACCTCTCCTATTCATAGTTTATATATTGAAGCTAACGAGCCACCTCTGTACCTCCGCAGAAAAACGCTGCTTCTTAAGTATGCAGCCCGAATACAAAGTTGCTGGCAGCATCCTGTTGAGCCATATCTTTTTAATGCACCACTGCAAAATCTCTATAGAAACAAACCCACTAAAATAAGACCAGCAGGCTTACGCCTAATTGAAATAACACAGAGTTGGAATGTTCCAATTTTCAACAAGCAACAAGTAATGAATTACTCTCAACCACCTTGGAGTCCGGCTCTAAAATTAACCTGCGATACTTATCTTCATGAATGGGGAAAGATTTGATTTGATTTGATTTGGTTTGGATTTTTGTGGCGCAAAAACAGCAAGGTTATAGTGCGCCAAGGAATGAATAAAATTCAAAAAGAAAATTAGACTTGTTAGTTTTAAAAAAGGTTACTTCGTCTAAAGTTGCATGTGTATATATATATATATACAGACATATCAATACATAAAAGCAAATTGTATATTTCATATAAGTGTATACATATTGATCGATTTTAAAAATTTAAAAACTGCTGACACATTGTCGTTGTCATTTAAAATCTGACTGAGTGTATATGGCTCAGTCAGATGGGTAAAAGCGCTAAAACGAGCATTTATAAAATTGGTACAATCGCATAAAATGTGTTGGACGGATAAAACGGTGTCGCATTGCTCGCACATAGGAGGGTCATCAGCCCTCAGCAAAAAGGAGTGTGTTACATGACAGTGTCCTATGCGGAGCCGAGCAAGAACAACTTCCTCTTTGCGATCCCTGCGTGAGCTGGACCGCCAAGGATGGATCACAGGCTTAATTCGACATAGTTTGTTTGTAGTAATCAGGCGATGCCAAGAATCGTGCCACTGAGATTGTAAGTTACTACGGATCACTTGCCTGTAGTCTGTATAGGGGACTAACAGGTCAAGATTATCCGTCAGGGCTGTAGATTTGGCTGCAGTGTCAGCCAAATCATTTCCTCTAATCCCGATGTGACTGGGGATCCAGCAGAAGCGGATATCGAATCCACTTCCATAGAGATTGTGTATGATCTGCTGAATTCGGGACAGGGTTGGATGGTTAATGTGTGACATCGCTGATAAAGCCTGTAGTGCACTCACGGAATCGGCATATATAATACACCGTTGGTAACGGTGTTTTCTTATGTGATCTAGAGCTAACTCTATGGCATGCAGCTCTGCAGTATAAATGCTGCAGTCAAGGGGTATCTGCTCTGATATGGTGTTATTTGGAAAGACAGCAGCAGATCCCACATATGATTCTGACTTCGAGCCGTCTGTGTAGACTGGCAAGAAGTCAAAATGTTCTGCACGGTGTTGTAAATAGAGCTGCAGGTAGACAGAAGGCGGAGTATTAGACTTCGTCGCAATCTTGAGCGAGAAGTCACATGCTGGTGTTTGTGCATGCCAGGGTGGAAGGGGCTCCTTTGGTGATCGAGCGACCTTGTCTACCGAGATGTTAAGCTCATTGAGTAGCTCTTGGACACGAATGCCGAATGGGCGATTAGCGGTCCGTCGTGTGTTGTAAAGATTTTCCCAACGTGGCTCGAAAACGGATGTCCACGTGGGATGATCTGGCAGGGACTTCAGCTTGAAGGCATATTGTAGAGACAGCTGCATTCGTCGAAGCGATAAGGATGGTTCATTTGCTTCGACATACAGACTTTGGACAGGTGATGTTCTGAATGCACCAGTAGCAATACGAATGGCTTGATGATGGATGGGGTCAAGCCAACGAACAGCGCTATTTCTGGCAGATGCATATACCTGAGACCCATAATCTAATTTTGAACGTACAAGTGCACGGTACAGACGTAGGAGAGTGCATCGATCTGCACCCCAAGAGGTAGAAGAGAGAGAGCGTAGGATGTTAAGCCCTCTCGTGCACTTTGTGCGAAGCTGACGAATGTGTTGAACAAATGTCAACTTTTTGTCAAAAATGAGTCCCAGGAATTTTGCCTCTGATACGACTGGGATGGTGCTTTGTCCAAGTCGTAATTCAGGCTCAGGGTGGAGGTTACGTTTGCGACAAAAATGGACGCAAACGGTCTTCTCCGGTGAGAACCTGAAACCACTGGCCGTGGCCCAGATGTTAACACGGTCAATAGCTTGTTGCAGTTGTCTCTCAATAACCCTCATATTGCATGATTGAGAGAATATGCTGAAGTCATCGACACAGAGTGCACTGTTTACAGTTGGAGGAAGTTGTTCTGAAATAGAATTTATTTTAATGGCAAAAAGCGTAACACTTAAGACAGATCCTTGTGGTACCCCCTCCTCTTGGCAAAAAGGCCGCGAAAGGGAGGATCCTACACGAACTTGGAAATAACGGCAGGATAAAAAATTTTTTTTAATAAAAATGGGAAGGTGGCCTCTCAGACCGAGATTGTATAGGTCTCTTAAAGTACCAAATCTCCAAGTTGTGTCGTACGCTTTTTCCATGTCAAAGAACACCGACACCAAATGTTCTCTTTTTAGGAAAGCATCTCGGATAGATGTTTCCAGTCTAACTAAGTGGTCCAATGTGGACCTATTTCTTCGGAAGCCGCACTGAAAGCGGGAGAGAAGGTCATTCGACTCTAAGTACCATAAGAGCCGAGCATTGACCATTCTCTCCAATATTTTGCACAGACAGCTGGTCAGAGCAATAGGACGATAGTTTTTTGGATATTTAGGATCCTTTCCTGGCTTAGCAAAAGCAAGAATAGTTGCCTTGCGCCAGGTTTCCGGAAAGTGCTCCTCGAGGAAGATTCTGTTGTACAGGAGGAGCAGACGGTCCATGGATTCTGGTGAAAGATGTTTGATCATTTCATAATGGATGTTGTCTGGTCCAACAGCGGTAGCCTTTGCACGGGCGAGTGCTGTTTTCAGCTCATGGATATTAAATGGCCCATTGTATGGGTGGGATCCCTTCGATGTGAATTTAAGGGCCTGTTTTTCAGCGTTGCGCTTTAGGACCAGAAACTCTGGGGAGTAAGATGATGTTGCGGAGATTTCAGAAAAAGTTTCCCCAAGAGCATTCGCTATTGCAGTAAAGTCTGCAATAGTACATCCATTATATTCAAGGACCGATGAGGGGTGCGCTGTGTATTTTCCCTTCATTTTCCGGATTTTATCCCAGACTACCTTAGAGTTGGTAGACTGGTTAATAGATGATGTAAAACGGATCCACGATTCCTTTTGACTCTGACGACGGATGTAGCGTGCTTTGGCTCGTGCACGTTTAAAGGCTATAAGGTTGGTCGTGGTAGGATATCGGCGGAATATCCCCCACGCTTTGTTTTGAGCCTTTTTTGCTGCTGTGCATTGTGCATTCCACCAGGGTTTGGGAAATGGTGGAAACCGGGCAGATGTTTTTGGGACAGTATTCGCAGCTGCTTGGACAATATTTTCTATGATGTACTTAACTGCATCATTGATAGGCTCTTGACTGACTGTACTAAGATTAAAATTTGCCTGATGTTGGAAGGCAGTCCAGTCAGCCTGATCAAACTTCCACCGTGGTAACCTGAAGGGAAGACATGGTCTCCCACTGTGTAACAAGGTTATCACAGGGAAGTGATCACTTCCGTATGGATTCTCCTCCACTTCGCAAGTGAGTGAAGGGAGCAGAGAAGGGGAGCAGATAGAGAGATCAATGGCAGAAAAGGTACGGGTAGGCATGTGGAAAAAGGTGTTTGTTCCAGTATTTAGAAGGGAAAGGTCATTGTCATTGAGCATACGCTCTATGACTCGTCCCCTTCCGTTGATGCTAGCACTACCCCACAGGGTGTTATGTCCATTCATATCCCCGAGAAGTAATAAAGGGGGAGGCAACTGCGTTAGAAGATCATCAAGGTCTGCCTGGGAGATGTCAGTCCCAGGTGGCAAATAAATAGAGCATACAGTTAATAAGAATCCCACTGAAAGGCGAATTGCAACAGCCTCTATGCTGGTTGTAATTAGCAAGGGCTGCACTGGGGTATGGTTACCCACAAGGATAGCCACTCCCCCATGTACAGAGCCGTCCGCAATTCTATCCTTTCGAAAAACTGTGATGTTGTGCATGGTGGGATCATCATTTGCCTTTAGATATGTCTCCTGCAAGCAAAAGCAAACTGGCTCGTGCTTTTGCAGGAGGGCCTTGATGTCATCTATATTTCGCCGGAATCCACGACAATTCCATTGTAGGAATTTAGCCATTATTTTGGCTTGGTGGGTCCATCAGGCGGCTTCCGAGGGGCTGAGGGCTTACTTTTGTCAGTCTTGGATTTATCTTTTTTGGGGAAGAAAGGACGCTGTCCCGTGTCCATTTCCTCCTCCGCAAAGAGTTCCAAGACTGACTCTTCGGGTACCTCTTTCTGCTCGACATCCATCTTTTCTTGGGTACTAGGGGGGACTTCCCCTTTCTTATTCTTTTCTTTCATAACTACCTTTGTAATTTGTGGAGCATTAGGAGGTACCGATATAGGAGTGGCAGCTGATTGGTCCTTCTGTGTAGGTTTTTGCGCACTTAAGAGATACCGCGCGATGGGAGTGAAAGACTCCTTTGGAGGAATGGTCATGTCCGTCTGAGTTCCGACGGAACATCTCCCTGCTACCTTCTGGGCGTAGGTAGGTCTGTTGATATTCAGGGGTTTGACCGATTTCCTTGCCTCCTGGTATGATATATTTAGCTCTGCCTTCAGCCGTTGAATTTCTTTTTCTTCTTTCCACCTCTGGCATGCTCGTGAGTAGGCCGGATGTTCGCCCTCACAGTTAATACAGGTGGGTTTTGCGGCTGAACATGCTGTTGTTTCGTGGTCCTTTGCACCGCATCGTGCGCATGCAAGGACTCCACGGCAGGCCATTTGAGAGTGTCCATACTTCTGGCATTTAAAACACCGTAAAGGGTTCGGAACGTATGGACGCACTGAACAGTTGATATATCCAGCTTTGATCTCGTCAGGAGGTTTAGGAGAGTTAAAAGTCAGGATAACGCTCCTGGTTTTAACTATTTTTCCATCCCTTCGCGCAGTGATTCTCTTGACGGCAATGACTCCCTGTGGTTTTAATTCGGAGCAGATTTCCTCCTCGGTGACGTCGAGAAGGTCCCACTCCGAAATGACACCTCTCGATGAATTGAGTGTTCTGTGTGGTGTCACCGTTATAGGGATTCCTCCGATTGATGTTACTCGGAGTAGATGTTCGGATTGCCTGTCATTTTTAGTTTCAATTAAGAGGTCTCCAGAGCGGAGCCTCTTAACTGATTTGGGTGAACCTACTAACCCATCTAACCCTTTTTGGATAAAAAAGGGCGACATTTTACCAATCGGTTTTTCACCGGTTGAGTGCATAATCAGGAACCTTGGAACAGGCCCTGATGTTACTTCTGTTCGCTGCCTCTTTGTACTAATAGTACTATCTGGATCGTCGTCGATGTTTGCAGATAGGGACCGGGTTGGGGCCCCTGAAGAAATGAGTTTATCAGGATTCATAGAGTTTATTTAATTGTTCAGTGCCCGGGCTCCCCACCCACCACGGAGCCCAAAGGGACGCCCACTACCCGGCATGCAATAAATGCGCTCGGGAGTGGGACGCCAGGGCTACCCAGACACTATACCCGCACCGCCGCCAGCCTGAATCCTGTCCCTCGGACCATGAGGGTAGGGGCGTGGCATTGACACGGTTGACCCTCGCAGGCGAACCTACTAGCCGATTGATCCTAGCCGGGCCTTCCAGGACCACCCGTCTTGTCGAAGCAGGGGCCAAAGTGGTGTATTGAAGCTGGGCCCCTCAACCACCAGGATCCCCCTTTCCGAATTTCCACGGGTCGCAGCGCACGGCAAACACGCCGGATTCCATTGATGTAAGCCCGGAACCTAGGCTGTGGGCGTTGGATCCCAGTGATGCTAGTCTGGAAGTCCAGCAGCGTCACTGGAAGGTCCCCTCACCACGTACAGGTGCCCACGTCGAGGGGAATGGGGAAAGAATCGCCTACCAATAATCAATGTGAAACAACTCCATGCAAGCTATATTCAAAAATATGCTGATTTTTTACCGATCTATACTGATGGCTCCAAATCACATTCAGCGGTAGGAGCAGCGGCAGTTTTTCCTACTTCAATCATTTCGGCTGCTCTTCCAGCTCAGTATAGCAGCTTCTCAGCAGAACTCCATGCAATCAAATTAGCCTTAGAAAATCTGATTCACTACCCATCTGTAAAATACATAGTATACACGGACTCACTCAGCTCAATTACAGCAATGCAACATTCCTCCTTCAAGGTTCACCCTGTGTTAGATCAAATCAGAAGTCTCCTACTGCAAATACAAGAACGTCATCAATCAGTGACCTTTTGCTGGATCCCAGCTCATTCGGGGATAAAGGGGAACGAACTGGCTGACAAAACTGCTAAAAACCCATCAACTTTCGATTTAACCTCCGTCCATGTTCCAGCCTCTGACTACAATTGCATCATACAAACAGCATGTCTCGCGCAGTGGAAAGATCTATGGAACTCCCAAGCCAACAATAAACTCTATCAGTTGAAACAACACCCAAAGCTTTGGCACACTAGTACCAAAACAGTGCGAAGAGAAGAAGTGGTACTTGCAAGGGCACGAATAGGACATACGTATCTCACTCACCTCCATCTACTCACAGGAGAGGATCCTCCTCAGTGTCCACACTGTTTAACACAGTTATCAGTAAAACATATTCTAATCGACTGCCCACAGTATCAACAAGACAGAACATCCGTCCTTTCTTCCCTGAGAAATATGCGAGAACCGATGACACTAAATGACATTATTGGCGAGGAAGCAAATATCAATGAATTTTTCTCTTTCCTGAAAAAAAAATTGGACTATATCATAAATTCTGAAAGATCACTGTAACAAAAATCACGTTATTACAACAAAAATTTATTTTTAGCAGTTTCCTATGAATAGGCGCACTATAGCCTCAGCAGCTTATGCGCCATTAAACCTCCATAACACACACACACACGCAAATAGTTCGTAGGTTTTTGATGTGGTCTTGGAAATTTAGCTTCTTATCGAAAATTAGTCCTAGGAGACGAATATTGTTCATGATTGGAATAGGATGACTGTCCAAGAGTAGCTCAGGATCTGGATGGATTTTGCGCTTGTTGCAGAAGTGGATAGCTGCAGACTTTTGCTTTGATAGCCTGTATCCATTTTGGGTCATCCACAGTTCAATATTATTTATTGATATTTGTAAGTGCCTCTCGATATAATTCATATTCTGGGAATGGCAGGATAAGGTAAGGTCATCAGCGTAGAGATATGAGTCGACAGTGTTTGGAATTCTGTTTGTGATATTGTTGATTCGCACTGCAAATAAAGTGGCACTGAGTACAGAGCCTTGTGGGATCCCTTCTTCTTGTATGTATGTTTGTGACAGAGCCTGATGGTATCGGACTTGGAAAGACCTGTGGCGAAGGAAGTTTTCAATAAAAGATGGTAAATGGCCTCTCATATCAATAGTATGGAGATCCTTTAGGATTCCATAACGCCATGTGGTATCGAAAGCTTTTTCGATATCAAGACAAACCATGACCAGATGTTGATTTCTAATGAACGCATTTCTTATGTTTGATTCCGCCTTTACCATAAGATCTAAAGATGATCTATTCCTCCGAAAGCCAAATTGATTGCTGCTGATTATGTTTCTTTTCTCCAGGTACCATGTTAATCGGCGGTGCACCATTTTCTCCAAAGTTTTACTCAAGCAGCTGGTTAGACATATCGGTCTATAGTTGTATGGAGCCGAGTGATCTTTTCCTGGTTTAGGGATAGCTATTACGTAAGAATGTTGCCAGGAACAGGGGAATGTGTGTTCAGAATAGACCCTATTGTAGAATTTTAGGAGTGAGGACAGAGATTTCTCATGTAGATGTTTCAGCATTATATAGTAAATACCATCAGGGCCAGGGGCGCTGTTTCTAGAGGTATTTATGGATTCTGTCAGTTCAGATAGTGTGAGTGGTTGATTATAAGGCAAAGAATGGGTAGTTTTGAAATTTATTTTGAATTTCTCAGTTTCGGCTTTAATTTTTTGGAATGATGGCTGATAAGCTATTGAGGCGGACAACTCAGAGAACGCAGTTCCTAAGGTGTTTGCAATCTCTGTGTGATCAGAGATCTCCTTCCCATTCCAGTTAAGAATAGCTGAAGGTGATTTAAGATATTTGCCATTCAACTGCCTTATTTTTTTCCAAATTATTCTGGAGTCGGTATCTTTGTTAATTGTTGACGCGAATTTTATCCAAGAGTCTTTTTTGGCTTTTCGGTGAATGTATCGTGCTTTGGCTCTAAGTCTTTTATAATTAATAAGGTTGACAGTGGTTGGGTATTTGCGGAATTGGTTCCATGCTGCATTTTTTTCTCTTTTAACCGTGTAACAGTCTTTGTTCCACCAATGATTGATATGCTTGCGGTTTCCTAGTTGAGACTGCGGTATGGCGATTGTTGCAGCTTTAAGTATCTGTGCTGTTATATGCTCTGTGACGGTATCGATGGGAGAAGACTCAATGATGTGATCATTAAAAGAGACATAATTTTTATATTTTGCCCATTCTGCTTTGGAAAATTTCCATTTCGTTTGGGTTTCAGTTGTTTTAGAATGGGTTGTTTGAATTCGGCATATGACAGGATAGTGGTCGCTGTTCAGAGGATTGTCATGTATTGTCCACTCGACACTTGGGAAGAGGATAGGAGAGCATAGCGAAAGATCTATTGCTGAGGTTGAACCAGTAGGAAAATGAATGTACGTGGATAAGCCAGTGTTCAGTAACGTTAAATTCTGTCTGTCTAGTAACATTTCAATGAGCTCTCCACGTCTATCTGTTGTTGTTGTTGTTGTTGTTGTTGTTGTGTTTAACGACACATAGGCTGCTAGGGCCATATTGTGTCTTTCTAATAGTGAATATAACTATATTTTATGGTATATTCCTATACGATTTAGGAAAATAAATAGTTCTTTTTCATTAGAATCATCACCCAGAATCTGTAATAAATTTATTGATGACTGTGTATTAGCTATTGATTTAAAGGTGTTTAAGCGGATATTTTGAAAGTAGGGACAGTCCACTAACAAATGGCGAATGGTCAGTTGTACTTGACAGAATGTACATTGTGGAGCGCTGTCACTAGTTAATAGATATAGGTGAGTGAGGTGCGTATGCCCAATCCTTAGCCTTCCTAAAATTATTTCATCTCGCCTGTTTTTGCTGAAGCTGGATTGCCATAGCTTTGGTTCCGGTTTTATTTGGTAGAGTTTATTTCCTGAATAACCTTTCCAGATTAATGACCAACTGTTATAACATGCTTTACGGATAATGTATTTGTAATCTGTATATGGAACTTGAAAATTCTGCGAAGTGGTGGTTTCTGGTTGTTTGGCTGCATGATCCGCTCTTTCATTGCCAGCTATTCCAGAATGACCTGGGATCCAGCAGAATGTCACAGTTTGGTTTAATTCCTTACAGGCAAGTAGCTTAGAATGAATCTGTTTTATTACAGGGTGAGAAGAGTTGTTACCACTTATTATAGCAGTGACAGCACTGAGTGAGTCGGTGTATATTAAACTGGTTGTAATTAAAAATTCAGTTATCCGGTCGAGAGCTAAATTAATAGCATAAAGCTCAGCAGTAAAGATACTGCATTCTGTTGGTAATGAAACAGAAATGGTGAATGAAGGGAAGACTGCTGCAGCACCTACTTGAGTCTCAGTTTTTGATCCATCTGTATAGATTTTGCAGGCCTCTGAGTTAGAAGAGTGAGTTTCATGTAATTGTGCAATATTGGAGGGCGACAAGGTGTTCTTACCCCACTATTGAAAATAACCGTCGTAATTAACAGAAATATTTGTCCAAGGCGGATCAGGAGGTGTCATGTCCTGAAATATATTGCTGATGTCTATATTCCATGCTTGAGTGAGTTCTCTAAGTCTAAGTGCAGCAGGTCGGTTTTCATTTGGCTTACTGTTGTAAAATGACTCCCATTCGGTATTATACAGATATTTCCAACTAGGGTGGGAGGGCAAACTGCGAATTTTTGCGGCAAACATCAAAAGTAATGTTTTCCTCCGAAGATGTAAAGGTGGCTCATGAGCTTCGATATAAAGGCTCTGAACAGGGGAGGTTCTGAAAGCTCCTAGAGAAACTCTCAGCGCACTGTGCTGGATCATGTTTAATCGCTCTAAAGTAGTTCTTCTCGCAGAGTCATACACTGGAGAGCCATAGTCTAAGCGGGATCTGATGAGGGCTCGATAAAGATGGATCAGGGTATGTCGATCAGCACCCCATGACATAGATGACACACACCGGAGAATATTCAACTTTTTCAAGCAGATAGTTCTAAGATAAGATACATGTGCTTGAAAGTTCAGTTTCTTATCAAGTACGAGGCCAAGAACACGGACAGTGTGAACAAGAGGAATTGAAATGTTATTGATCTTTAGCTCAGGATCGGGATGCAGTGACCGTAATTTGCAAAAATGAGTAGTGGTGGATTTCTGCTCAGCTAGGCGGTATCCATTACGTAAGGTCCACGATTCTATTCTGGAAAGAGCAATTTGTAACTGTCTTTCAACAGTATTCATACTTTGTGACTGACAGGATATGGTGAGGTCATCTGCATACATGTATATTTGTATGGATTTTGGAAGTTCTTCCAATATGTGGTTGACCCGAATAGCAAATAGGGTAGCACTCAGTATGGAACCCTGAGGAACACCCTCTTCTTGAATGTGAGTTGCTGATAGCATGTTTTGGTATCGGACTTGAAAGGTGCGTAACCTTAAAAAGTTCTGGATGAATTGTGGAAGGTAGCCTCTCAACCCCAACTGATGTATATCTTTAATAATACCATGACGCCAAGTGGTATCAAATGCTTTCTGAATATCTAGGTTCACCATCACCAGATGTTGTCTCATGACAAAAGCGTTACGTATGTTAGATTCAATTTTGAGTAGTAAATCTAGGGTAGATCTGTTTTTACGGAAGCCATATTGGTGATCGGAAAGAACGTTTTGGGAGTCTAGCACCCACATGAGCCTCTTATGCACCATCCTTTCAAAGATTTTGCCCAAACAGCTTGTCATGGATATTGGTCTGTAATTCTCAATTATGGAAGGATCTTTACTTGGTTTTAGAATAGCACAAATGTAGGAATGACGCCATGAGAGAGGATATGTATTTTCTGAGAAGATCCGGTTATAAAAGAGTAATAGTATGTAGAGATCGGCTTCACATAGATTCTTCAGCATACTATAGTGAATGCCGTCTGGTCCTGCTGCACTATTTGGAGATTTGCTCAAGGATTCTTTGAGTTCAGCTATAGAAAAGGGTTGATTATACGGAAGTGAGAGTCTAGTTGAAAAATTAAATTTATGACGTTCCTCAACAGATTTAATGCGTTGAAAGGAGGTGACATAAGAAGAGGAGGCGGAAATGTTATAGAAAGATTCTGCTAAAGCATTTGCAATGTCAGTAGAAGAGGATAGGTCCTGTCCATTCCATTGTATTATCGGGGACTGCTGCGGAGGAAATTTTCCATTGAGAGCTTGTATTTTTTTCCATATAATTCGTGTGTCAGTATTTTTGTTAATAGTTGATGCAAAGTTTATCCAGGAGTCACGTTTTGCTTTCATTCTAATTTGCCTTGCTTTTGCTCTGAGTTTTTTGTATAAAATTAGGTTGGCAGTAGTTGGGCATTTGCGGAACCGGTTCCAAGCACGGTTTTTTTCTACTTTAGCTTTAGAGCAATCCGTATTCCACCATTGGTTTTTGTGTACATGTTTGCATTGGTCTGATTTTGGGATGGAAATTTCTGCTGCATATAGGATTTGGCTGGTAATGTGGTCAGTTACGTCATCAATATGTTGATGTTGAACATATTGAGTGTCGAGAAACGTCTATCTGAGACGGGAGATCCCCATAATGGATTGTGACCGTTAAAGTCTCCTAACAGGAAGATGGGAGAAGGTAATTGCAGAATAAGGTTTTCCAGTTCCTGAATTGAACATGGTTTATTGGGTGGAAGATAGATTGAGACGATCGTTAAAGCAGTGCCAACCACTATACGAGCTGCGACGGCTTCTAGGGAAGTTTGGAGAACAATTTTCTTACAAGGAACTGTTGAGTCTATCAGTATGGCTACTCCTCCATGAGCATTTTGTGTAGTGGACCTGTCTTGACGAAAAAGAGTATAATTTTTAATTGATACAGATACTTGAGGTGTTAAATTTGTCTCTTGTAGGCATATACCTACAGGATGATAACGGTCGATTAACTCGTATATGTCATCTATGTTGCTACGAAACCCTCTGCAATTCCATTGGATTATTTTATTCATTGTTTAGGTTTAGAGTTAGCAGTCGAATCCGTCTGTTTTTTAGACGTGCTCTGTTTTTGACGGTCAAATTTTATTTTTTCCTTTTTTGGGAAGAATGGACGTGTATCCATGTCGTCTTCAGCATATAGATCTAGAATGGGTTCATCATAGGTATTATTCTCTGCAACATCCATATTTGTGGTATCAGATGGTTTCTTTCTGGCATAATCTGAGTTTTCCATTTGACCTGAAATAGCTGGAGCTTGAGTAATAGGTGGTATTGAGATTGGTGTGTTATTAGTCCTGTCGACAGTTTGTTTTGTGGATTGTGGTGCAGATGATAAGAGTGACCGAGCCCAGTCAGAAATTGACACTTTTGGTGGAACAGTTGTATCCGTCTGAGTTGAAACCGTTTGGTATCTTTTAGATGCCTCAGCATATGAACGTTTAGGTATGCTTTGTAGAAGGTGTTTTCTCGCTTCGAGATATGTGACTTTGTTAATTACTTTGTATTTCTGGATTGTTTTCTCCAGCTTCCATTGCTCACAGGATTTAGAGAATGCTGAATGATTGCCTTTGCAGTTTGGGCATCGTGATGATTCGGCATTGCAATCGGTATGAATATGCTCCTTTGATCCGCAGTTTGAACATACTGAATTTCCTCGGCAGACAGTTTGGGAATGCCCAAACTTCTGACACTTGTAGCATCGGATAGGATTGGGGATATAAGGGCGGATGCGGCAGTTTAGGTATCCAGCTTTTACTGATGAAGGTAGGTTCGGTGTAGAAAAAGTAAGAATAATGCTGCGAGTGGGTACAAATTCTCCATCCTTCTTTAACATTATTCGTTGTTGTTGTTGTTGTATTGGGGTTTTTTTGGCACAAGGGCCTCTTGGGCCATATTGTGCCTATTCAGGATTTGTTTGTCACTTTGATCACAGTCTATCATACAGATTTATGTGCTTCAAATAAGTAAACAGTTCCTCGAAATTTGCTTCATTGCCAAGAATATCAAATAACGTTAATGGTTCCTTTAAGTTGGACAGGGAGCTAAAGCTTGATTTTCTGACTGTTGAAAGTTGGGGACATTCTATGAGGATGTGTTTTATTGTGAGCTGCGACTGACAGAAGAAACACTGAGGAGGATTCTCTCCCATAAGCAAAAACAGGTGAGTTGGGTGCGAATGGCCGATGCGGAGCCTTGCTAGAATCACTTCTTGTCGCCTGCTTCTCCTGGAACTAGATGTCCACAGTTGTGGCTCTTTTTTTATCTGCAGTAATTTATTATTGGTTTGAGTTTTCCAAAGGAGAGACCATTGTTTCCTGCATGTTGTTTTAATGACAGATTTGTGATCGGTGTAGGGAACTTTTATTTGTCTGGAAGATCCAGCGTCGGGATGCTTTGCAGCAGCATCCGCATGTTCATTGCCTGAGATGCCAACATGACCAGGGATCCAGCAGAAGGTAACCTTCTGATTGACTGTTTCATTGTGAAATAACTTAGATCGGATCTCTTTAAGAATGGGGTGAGAGGGACAAAAAGTAGATTGAATGGCAGTGATAGCGCTTAAGGAGTCTGAATATATCAAGGATTCCTTGATATGGTACTTGTTTATATTATCTAGAGCCAGTTTTATTGCGAATAATTCTGCAGTATAAATACTGCATTCAGTGGGAAGAGAAACAGCTACTGAGAGGTTGGAGGAGACTGCTGCAGCACCTACAGCTGTATCCGTTTTGGAGCCATCAGTATAGATATGTACTTTTGCTGAGTTTTCCAAGGAATGCGATTTATGGAGCTGTTCAAAATTTGTATTAGCCAGGGATGTCTTCCCCCATCTTAAAAAGAAATTGTCACAGAGAGGTACGAATTCAGTCCAGGGAGGTTCGGGAGTACCACGGTCTTGGAAGACATTCTGAAAATTAATGTTCCAACTGATCATGAGCTCTTGCAGTCGAAGCCCTGCTGGGCGATTCTCATTAGGTTTATTTTGATATAGCATGGTGTATTTAGGGTCGAACAAGTGCTGCCAGCTAGGATGTGATGGAATACTCTTAATCTTTAGTGCATAGTTACATAATAAGGATTTTCTCCTTAGGTGCAGTGGAGGTTCATTTGCCTCAATATACAGGCTATGGATCGGAGATGTTCTAAAGGCTCCCACAGCTATCCTAAGGGCACTATGCTGTATGGTGTTCAGTCGTAATAGGGAACTGTTCCTAGCGGAGTCATAGACAGGTGATCCATAATCTAAGCGTGATCTTATTAAAGCTCTATAGAGATGGAGAAGAGAGCTTCTGTCAGCACCCCAGGACATGGCGGAAACGGCTCTTAGGATGTTCAGTTTTTTAAGACACGTGGTTCGAAGGTAAGATATATGGGAAGCAAAATTAAGTTTATTATCTAAATGTAGCCCCAACAGACGAAAATTGTTAGTGACAGGTATCAGGCTGTTTTTTAAAAATATTTCTGGATCCGGGTGGAGTTTTCGTTTTTTACAAAAGTGAATTGCAGTGGATTTTTTTTCGGCTAAAGAATAACCATTCCGCAGTGCCCATGATTCTATTTTAGCTATGGAAATTTGAAGTTGTCTTTCAATGATGTTCATAGTTTGGGATTGACAGGAGATAATGAGGTCATCGGCAAACATATAGGATTCTACTGTATTTGGTACTTCCCGTGTCATGTTTGTAATTCTTACTGCAAATAATGTTGGACTTAGAATAGAACCCTGCGGTACACCCTCCTCTTGTTCAAATGATTTGGATAAATTGTTCATATACCTTACCTGAAACGTTCTGTTGCATAGAAAATTTTGTATGAATTGAGGTAACTGACCTCTCAAGCCGAAAGAATGGAGATCTTTTAGTACACCATATCGCCAGGTGGTATCGAAGGCTTTCTCGATATCGAGATTAATCATGACTAGATGTTCTCTCCTTATAAAGGCATTTCGGATGTTTGCCTCAGCTTTTATCATCACATCTAGCGTGGACCGGTTCTTTCGAAATCCATACTGGCTGCTGTTTAGTAAGTTATTTGCTTCCAGGAACCACGTTAGCCGCCTGTGAACCATTTTTTCAAGGACTTTTCCTAGACAACTAGTCAGTGATATTGGCCTGTAGTTATGCGGAAAGGTACGATCCTTTCCTGGCTTCGGGAAGGCTAGAACAATTGAGTGACGCCAGGAGAGTGGGTAGGTATTTTCTAAGAAAATACGGTTGTAATATTTTAACAATGTTGTTTTTGCTCTGTTGTCAAGTTGCTTTAACATTATATAATAGACCCCATCTGGACCAGCAGCACTATTTGGTGTTTTATTTAGTGCCCCTACTAATTCTGCTAATGTGAATGGATGGTTGTATGGATGTGAAACTGCCGTGGAAAAATTAATCTTACGCTTTTCTGCAGATTCTTTAATTCTTTGAAAGGTTGGGTTAAAGGTGGATATTGCTGATATGCTGGCAAATGATTCAGCTAAGGCATTTGCTATTTCTGCTGGTGATGACAATTCCTTCCCTTCCCAATTTAGTATTGTAGCTGGGGACTGGACATATTTGCCATTGAGCGTTTGAATTTTCCTCCAAATGATTCTACTATCTGTGTCCTTATTTATACTTGAGGAGAAGCTGATCCAGGCTTCTTTCTTTGCATTTCTTCTTATTTTGCGGAACTTGGCTCTTAGTCTTTTGAAGTTAATTAGGTTACTAGTTGTGGGGAATTTACGAAATAAATTCCAAGATCTGTTTTTTTCCCGTTTCGCATGCGTACAATCTTGGTTCCACCAGTAGTTACTGTGTTTCCGTTTCCCTGGTAAAGATTTTGGTATTGCAATGGTGGCGGCTAGTAATATTTGAGTAGTAATGTGTTCCGTGACATTTTCTATGGTCTGAGATTGTATAATTTTATCATCTAATTGAACATGAGAGGCATATTCACTCCAGTGTGCCCTACGGAATATCCAAATGGAGCGACGTGGGGAAGGGGAGTTTGCTCGTGTTTGGAGTTTGCAGAGGATTGGCAGGTGATCACTGTTCATTGGATTGTTAAGAACAGACCACTCCATAATAGTATATAAGGAGGGAGAACAGATTGAGAGGTCTATTGAACTCATGGATCCAGTCGAAAAATGAATGTAGGTTGGCTCGCCAGTATTTAGAATGGTGAGTTGATAAGCATCAAGAAAGGATTCTATTAGCTTACCTCTCTTGTCAATTGTTGGAGATCCCCACAGCGAATGATGTGCATTGAAGTCTCCGAGCAAGCAGAACGGAGATGGTAGCTGGTCTATTAGATTTTCTAGGTCGTCTGAAGTGAATAAGAAATTAGGAGGGATATATATTGACGCTATTGTAAGAGTGATGCCAATTTCAATACGCACTGCCACTGCTTCAAAAGGGGTCTGAAGAGCAATATGTTTCGATGGAACGTTGTTTCTAACAAGAATTGCCACTCCTCCACAGGCTGGCGAGTCTATTCTCCTATCTCGTCTGAAGATGGTGTAATTTTTAATGGTGGGACACACTCGTGCATTTAAGTAGGTTTCCTGTAGGGCTATGCCTGCTAGATCATACCGGTCGATGAGATCATATAAATCGTCTTTTGTATTGCGAAAGCCTCTACAATTCCATTGGAGGAATCTTTCCATTAAGTGGTTTTGTTGTTTATTTTTGTTTCTGACTGCTTTTTAGTTGAAACTTGCTTAGATCGATCCAATTTCCCTTTCTCTTTTTTTGGAAAGTAGGGACGTGTGACATCCATCTCATCAGTCGCATGCAGTTCTAATATACCATCATCTGATTCATTGCGTTGGTCAACATCCATGCCCGTAGCTACTGGTGGGTTCAGAACTTTAGTTTCTGCCACTTTTGGTTTTGCTGTTTGAGGCACGTCGGTTGGAATGGTAATTGGGGTGTTACTGGCTTGTTCAATTTTTTGTTGAGGAGGACACTGTTTGGAAGCAGAGAGCAAAGAACGTGCCCAATCAGAGATGGATAGATTTGGAGGAACTGTAACATCTGTTTGAATACCTACTGACTGAAATTTTTTAGCAGCAGTGGCATATGTACGCTTTGGTTCTGTTTTGAGTATTTCTCTTCTTGCCTCTGAGTATGTGACTTTATTCTCGACTTTATATTTTTGGATTTTTTTCCCTTGTTTCCATAATTCGCATATTTTCGAAAAAGCCGGATGATTACCTTTACAGTTTGGGCATTGAGAAGTAGCAGAGCATTCGGATTGATTATGATCCTTTGATCCACAGTTTGGACATATTGCCTCACCTCTACATGCAGTTTGGGAGTGTCCGTATTTTTGGCACTTATAGCACCTGATTGGATTCGGGATATAAGGACGCACACGGCAATGAAGATAGCCGGCTTTAACAGATGTTGGTAGGATAGGAGAACTAAAAGTGAGGATTATACTCCTTGTGGGGACAAGGATACCATCTTTCCGAGTCAGAATTCTCCTTGCTTGGATTACTTTTTGTTCTCGAAGTTCTTGGACTATTTCCTCTTCTGATACATTTAACAGGTCCCATTCTGCAATTACCCCCTTCGAGGAGTTTAGGGTGGCATGGGGAGTGACCTTTATTGATTGTCCACCAAAGGTAGTCAGCTTTAATAATTTTGCAGAATGTTGAGAGTTACTAGTCTCTACAAGAATATCCCCGGACTGAAGTCGCCTTACCGTTTTCGGTGAGCCTGCAGCAGACTCAATACATTTTTGTATAAGGAACGGCGATAACTTACTCAGAGGCTGCTCTGAGAGAGAGTGTAGAATGAGGAATGATGGTATCTCCTCATGAGGGGTTGTTCTCAACCTCTTGGGTTGAGAGAAGTCATTATCGTTATCATTTATGTTCTCTCGTCTTGAGCTCAATGGCTCTAAAGGTGGATACATATTTTTATCCATCTTTGCTCCTTTCAGCCCTGGGAGAGTGGATTTCTTCTCCCAGGTTACCGGCCCCGCCACGGGGAGGCAGGAGCAGTGCCGCTAGAGTGACCAAGCGGTATAAAAGTTAGTACGTTAATTTAAGGAAAAAAGAAGAAAGGTGGTTTTTCCTTTCTTAAACTAGCTTACGATTTGTAAGACTAAGTTGCCTAATAATAGGAAAGTAAGAAAACTTTTATAACTGAAACAGAACTATATCTTTGAGAAGACGCTCTAATAATCACTCAGGAAATTGCTTGATCACTATAACGCTTGGCACCCGGGGCCAACATTATTCGTCTCGCTTGAATTACTTTCTGGTCTTGGAGTTCTTGAACAATCTCTTCCTCTTTGACGTTCAATAGGTCCCATTCGGATATGACTCCTTTAGAGGTATTAAGGGTGGCATGAGGAGAAACCTTAGTGGGGACTCCACCAAATGATGTTAGTTTGAGGAGAGACTCAGAATGTTTGCGGTTGGTGGTTTCAACTAATAAGTCACCAGATTTCAGTCTGCGTACCATTTTTGGTGATCCGGCTACACTTTCTAAACATTTTTGTATGTAGAAGGGAGATAGTGTACCTAATGACTGATTCGTTAAAGAATGCATTATGAGGAAAGATGGGTATTCCATTTCAGGTACATCAGTTTTCATCCTTTTACGGTTTTGACTGTCGCAATTTTGTTGCAAATCCATAGGATTTGCAGCCTTTAGAGGAGGGAAATTTTCGTTTTCCATGATTGCTCCTTTTAGCCCTGGAAGGATAACTTTTCCTTCCAGGTTTCCGGCCCCGCCACGGGGAGGCAGGAGCAGTGCCACGAGGTGACCAAGCGGCTGTTAGTTGTGTTAGTGAAAGATATAAAAAAGAAACAGAAAGGTAACTTCCCTTTCTGGGCCTTTGCCTACTTCCTGTAGTGTCAAAGAGCTACTCTAGTATAAAATGAAAATAACGGTAATCACAACAAAAAGAAACTCTATATATAGCAAGAGCTCTGAAAAGATCGCTTCAATGAACGCACTTTAATCGCTTGGCCACGGAACGCTTGGCACCCGGGGCCGGCTTTTGTGCATTGCTCATTCCACCAATAATTATAGTGCTTACGAACCGAGGGATTTGATAGTGGTATTGTTTCTTTAGCCACATCTAGAAGATGTGACGTGATTTATTTTGTCACATCATCGATAGGCTGGAGACGGATTTTTTCCTCATCAAAAGATATTGATGACCGGAATTTTGCCCAGTTTGCTCGGGCAAATTTCCATTTTCTGCAGGGTTGAGCTGGAGGAGTCTGTGCTGTTAATAGGTTGCATACGATTGGGAAGTGATCACTACCCATTATATCATTAAAACATACCACTCTATGGTCGGGACCAGTAATGGGGAACAAATGGAGAGATCTATGGCTGAGGTATGTCCATTTGGGAGCTGAACGTGAGTGTGTGTGCCAGTATTGAGTATGGTGAGGTTTACTGCCTCTATCAGGCTCTCAATGAGTCGACCTCGTCTATCTAATTTAGGATCGCCCCATAAGGGGTGGTGCCCGTTGAAGTCCCCTAACATACAGAGAGGTGGAGGTATCTGTATAAGGAGATCTTCAAGATCTTTTAAACAGTAGGTACGGTTTGGCTGTAAGTAGATTGATACTAAAGTTATTTCAATATGGAGCTTTATACGCACAGCAACAGCTTCTATTTCAGTTTGAAGTGGAATATGTTTAGTTGGGATCATTGAATTTATCAGGATTGCTACACCACCATGGGCAGCATTTGCTGTATTACGATCCCTTCGATAAAGGCAATAGTTCTTTATCGAAGGAGAAATTTGCAAAGTTAAGTAAGTTTCCTGAAGACAAAGGGCAAATGGAGAAAATCGATTTATTAGATCTTGGATATCGACTGTATTGCAACGAAAGCCTCTGCAGTTCCATTGTAAAATACAAGGCATTATTTGTGTTTAGTTGATGGAGCTGATTCTGACTGCTTTTTGAAAGTGACTGGTTTATGGCGATCTAATTTGTGTTTGTCTTTTTTTTGGAAGACTGGCCGACCAGTGTCCATTTCTTCTTCTTCGGCATGGATCTCTAAAATAGGATCTTCCTCTATAGATGTGCCATCTGTGTCCATGGTTGTGTCTCGAATATTTTTGATTATATTTGAATTAGTAATACATGGTGTGGTAGCACTCATTGGGGGAGGAGATTCCGCTGGTATTGAAAGAGGAGTATTATTTGCTTGGTCTGAGAGTTTGGGTTGTTGTTTACGCACATCTGGTTTTTCCCCAGAGAGGACAGTTCTGGCCCAATCTGAAATTGAAAGATTAGTAGGAACTGTAACATTAGTTTGAGTAGAGACTGTTTGGTATTTTTTAACTGCATTAGCATAGGAAATATTTTTATTCATAGAAGGTGCCACTAGTCTTCTCGCTTCTGGGTAACTCACTTTGTTCTCGACCTTGTATTTTACAATTTGTTTCTCCGTTTTCCATTTTTCACAAATTCTGGAATAGGCAGGATGATCACCTTTGCAATTTGGACAGGTCATTTTTGTTGTCGTACAGTCACTTTGTATGTGATCCGAGGAACCACAGTTGGGGCAGACAGGAACTCCTCTGCATACAGTTTGTGAGTGGCCATACTTTTGACATTTAAAACATCTTAAAGGATTGGGAATGTACGGACGGATACGGCAAAGTAAATAACCTGCTTTTACAGAGGAGGGTAAGTTGGGTGTATTGAAAGTGAGAATAATGTTTCTGGTTGGAATAAGTTGATTATCTTTTTTAGTCATTATACGTTTGGCTTGAATTACATTTTGTCCCTGCAGCTCTTGGGTAATTTCTTCCTCTGTGACATTTAACAGGTCCCAACTGGATATGACACCCTTAGATGAATTCAGGGTTGCATGAGGAGATATTTTTACCGGAAAGCCCGCAAAGTTTGTTAACTGTAGGAGTTTTTCTGAATGCCTCTGGTTCGTAGTTTCCACTAGCAGGTCTCCTGATTGTAATCTCTTGACAGTCTTGGGAGATCCTGCAATACCTTCGAGATGTTTTTGTATTACGAAGGGAGACAGTTTGCTCATTGGCTGACTAGTAAGGGAGTGGAAAATTAAAAAGGATGGGCAGGGTTGCTCCATCTGATTAGTCTTCTGTCTCTTTGGATGGTCATTTTCTAAGTCGTGATTGGGGTCATGATTACTATAATTGTCTGTTCTTGAGCTCGAAGGCTCTAACGGTGGATAATTGTTTTTATCCATGATGGCTCCTTTTCGCCCTGGGGGTTTCTCCTTACCGCCCAGGTTACCGGCCCCGCCACGGGGAGGCAGGAGCAGTGCCGCTTTGTGGCCAAGCGTAGAGTTAGTACTGTTAGTAAGTCCAAATTAAAGAAAAAAGTGATTTCCTTCTTCTGGGCTCTCTTCTTATTTCTTATAAGAGACTAGAGCTACTTAACAGAAAAATTTAATAACTGCAATAGAAAACAAAGGAAAACTTAGTTGCTGGGAAGACAACCGCTCGATATAAGCACAATAATCACTTGGCCACGGAAACGCTTGGCACCCGGGGCCAATTCGCTTTGTAAATCGCTAGATCACTCGCTTGGCACTCGGGGCCATAGGCTTCAGTATAGAGGCTTAAGATTGGTGATGTGCGAAAAGCCCCCAGTGCAACTCTTAATGCACTGTGATGTACAGGATCGAGCCATTTCAATACACTTGGCCTGGCTGAATCATATGCAGGAGACCAATAGTCTCTAACCGGGATCTGATCAGTGAGCGATATAGATGTAACAACACGTAACGATCTGCACCCCATGACATAGAAGAAATTATTCTGAGAATATTTAGTTTTCTAAGACAACTTGTACGAATATGTTTTATATGTTCCAGGAAGTTTAATTTTTTATCAAATATTACACCAAGAAATCTAATACTAGGTTGGAAAGTAATACAATGAGAATCCAAATGAAGGTCTGGATCCGGATGTAAAGAACGTTTGCGACAGAAGTGCACAGCAGTCGTTTTTGGTTTAGAAAGCCGATATCCGTTGTTCTTAGCCCAAGAGACTATTTTGTTAATGGTGCCTTGTAGTTGTTGTTGTTGTTGTTGTTCTGGAGGCTTAATGGCACATAAGCTGCTAAGGCTATAATGTGCCTATTCACTTATTATATTAAAACATGAGTTTTCCCTAAATCAAAAGAAAATCTGAAATCAGAAATAATTGAAAAGCCCAGTTTGCCTGAGAAAGTCAAAAAATTCAGAAATATTTGCCTTATCACCAATGAGATTTTCAAGAGTTATTGGTTTATGGAGATTAACCAGTGAGATCAAGGATGAAGTTCTGGCTTGTTTATAATAGGGGCAGCCAATAAGAATATGTTTTACTGTCAAATTATTAGAACAATGTGTACATTGTGGTGGATCATCTCCTGTGAGTAAATGAAGGTGGGTCAGATGGGTATGTCCTATTCTTGCCCTTGAAAGGACTACTTCTTCTTGTCTCGATGTACGGATACTGGAGTGCCAGATTTTTGGATCATGTTTAAACTGAAAGAGTTCATTATTAGTCTGAGAGTGCCAGAGTGCTGTCCATTGTGATATGCAAGCAGCATGAACAGTTAGTGCATAATCTGATGCTGGAACAGGGATATTGGTTAAATCAAAAGTAGTTGGATTTTTTGCAGCTTTATCGGCCAGTTCATTGCCTAAAATACCAGAATGGGATGGAATCCAGCAAAAAGTGACCAGTTGGTTGCGTTCTTTAATTTGCAGTAATAAGCTTCTGATTTCATTAAGAATAGGGTGGACTTCATCTGAGGAATTACATAACGACATGATTGAGCTGAGGGAATCAGTGTAAATAACTGATTTGAAGGAACTGTCTGAACAGAGATTTTCTAAAGCTAATTTGATTGCATATAATTCAGCAGAAAATATACTAAATTCTGATGGAAGGGAAACTGATACAGTTGTATTCGGAAACACTGCAGCTGCTCCAACATTTGAATTAGATTTAGAGCCATCTGTATAGATTGGGGAGAAGTCAGTATATCTTTGAGTGTGAACTGCATGAATTTGTTTGACATTTGATGCTTGCAAAGTATTCTTTCTCCATTGACAGAGGTAAGAGTCACAGGTTGGAAGAGGAGGAGGAGTCCATGGTGGCTGAGTACATGTGGCTACTTGTTGTACGGAATGGACGGAAATATTCCAAACTTGCTCCAATTCAAGAAGGCGAAGACCAGCTGGCTTTACTATGCTAGGTTTGTTTCTGTATAAGATTTCAAATGGTGGGTTGAAAAGGTATGACTGAACGGGATGAGAGGCACAACTTTGTATCTTTACAGCATATTTGAGTAACAGTGTTTTCCTGCGTAAAGCTAGTGGGGGCTCATGAGCATCAATGTAGAGACTATGTGCTGGCGACGTTCTGAATGCACCAATTGCAATTCTCAAAGCACTGTGCTGAATTGGATCAAGCCAGCGTAATACACTCTTTCTGGCAGAATCATAGACAGGAGCACCATAATCGAGACGGGATCTGATTAATGCCCTGTATAAACGAAGAAGCGAGGTACGATCTGCACCCCATGTTTGGGCAGATAAAGCTCTGAGTATGTTTAACTTTTTTAGACATGACGTCCGTACATTTTTAATATGGTCTAGGAAATTTAACTTGTTGTCAAGGATTAATCCAAGAAACCTGATGTTGCTGGTGACTGGGACAACGATGTTAGAAATTTGAAGTTCAGGATCTGGATGGAGTTTGCGTTGTCTACAGAAGTGGATGGCAACTGTTTTTTGCTGCGAGAGCCGATAGCCGTTGAGGCTTGCCCATTGTTGAATTTTATTAAGTGATATCTGAAGCTGTCTTTCAACAGACCTCATATTTTGAGAATGACAGGAGATGGAAAGGTCATCTGCATAAAGGTAAGTCTCAACTGTATTTGGAAGCTGCTTAGTGATAGAATCTATTCTCAGAGCAAAAAGAGTGGCACTCAGTACTGATCCCTGTGGAACACCTTCCTCCTGGATGAAAGTTGTGGAAAGGGCATGTTGGTATCGAACTTGAAATGATCTAGTATGTAAGAAGTTCTCAATAAATATAGGAAGGTTGCCTCGTAGTCCTAGAAGGTAAAGATCACTAAGTATACCATACCGCCAAGTGGTATCAAAAGCCTTCTCTATGTCTATTGAAACCATTACTAGATGTTCATGTTTGACAAAAGCATTACGGATGGCAAATTCAGCCTTGACCATAAGGTCTAGGCATGACCTGTTTTGACGAAAGCCATATTGACTATGGCTCATTAGCTGTTCCGACTCTATGATCCAGACGAGTCTTCTGTGGATAATTTTCTCAAGAATTTTGCTGAGGCAGCTTGAGAGAGATATGGGTCTATAGCTATTCGGGTTGGATGGATCTTTTCCAGGTTTCAGGAATGCCAAAACTGTACAGTGATGCCAAGAAGCTGGAAAAACATTTTCTAAAAATATGCGATTGTAAAGGACCAGGAGGCAGCGCAAAGCTTTGTCATCAAGATGTTGTAGCATGACATAATAAATCCCATCTGGCCCGGCAGCACCATTGCGGGCAGTTTTAATGACATGTAAAAGTTCAGAATATTGCAGAGGTTTGTTATATGGGAGAAGACGGGCAGTTTGAAAATGAATAGCATGCTTTTCTTCAGTGTTTTTAATTCTTTGGAATGAGGTAGGATAGGCTGTTGCTGCTGAAATTTCGGCAAAAGTATTTCCCAAAGCATTAGCTATATCTACTGGATTAGAGAGATCTTTCCCATTCCAAGAGAGGATTGGAGAAGGTATGGTAGGAAACTTACCAGACAGCTGTCTAATTTTTTTCCATATTATTTTGGAATCAGTATTTCTGTGAAAACTAGAGGCAAAACGGATCCAGGATTCTTTCTTTGCTTGCTTTTGTATGAAGCGTGCTTTTGCCCTTAACTTCTTATAGTTAATAAGATTGACTGTGCTCGGACATTGCCGAAACAAATTCCAAGCTTTATTTTTTGCTCTCTTTGCTGTGGTGCATTTGTCATTCCACCAGTAATTATGATGCTTTCGGCCCGGGGGATTTGATAGTGGTATTGTATTTTTAGCCACATTTAGAAGATGCGACGTGATGTAATCTGTGGCATCATCAATATGTTGGAGGCGGATTTTTTCCTCATCAAGGTCAATTGACGATTGAAATTTTGCCCAGTCTGCTCGGACAAATTTCCACTTTCTGCACGGTTGAATTGAAGGAGTCTTTGCTATCAGAAAGTTGCATACTATTGGAAAGTGGTCACTGCCCATGGGATCATTTATTACATTCCACTCTATGGTTGGGACTAGTACTGGTGAACAAATTGTGAGGTCTATTGCTGATGTGTGTCCTGCTGGGAGCTGTACGTGTGTCGGTGCACCAGTATTGAGTATACTGAAATTTAGTGCCTCTAAAAAGCTTTCAATTAGTCGGCCACGTCTATCCAATTTGGGAGAACCCCATAATGGGTGGTGCCCGTTAAAGTCCCCTAATATACAGAGAGGTGGAGGTATCTGTATAAACAGGTCTTCAAGATCTCTTAAAGAGTAAGAACGGTTTGGTGGTAGGTAGATTGAGATAAGTGTTATTGCACTATGGAGAGTTATGCGAACAGCAACAGCTTCTATTTCAGTTTGGATTGGGATATGTCTAGTTGGGATCTTCGAGTTTACTAGGATTGCTACCCCACCATGGGCAGCATTAGCGGTATTTCGATCTCTTCGATAAAGGCAATAGTTCTTTATCGAAGGAGAAATTTGTGAGGTCAGGTAAGTTTCCTGTAGACAGAAGGCAGCTGGAGAATATCGGTTAATTAAGTATTGAATATCGTCGGTGTTGCAACGAAAACCTCTGCAATTCCATTGTAAGATACTGTGGTTCATTTAGGTTTAGTTGAGGATGATTCATCAGACTGTTTTTTGTTTGAGCACTTTTTCCGGTCTTTTTTTGGGAAGCTGGGGCGCCCAGTATCCATAGTGTCATTTGCATGAAGTTCTAGTATGGGTTCCTCAAGATCTGAGTGTACATCTACTTCCATACTATTGGTGGATGATTCAGGTTTCTTGTTGTCTTTGGTAGTTTTTAATTTTTCTTTATCATGCGAGACTGTCCGAGTATCAGTTGGGATGCTGATTGGAGTGTTGGTCGATTCACTGGTTTTAGTTTGATGTGTGTCTTTTCCTGAATTAGATAGTGTATTTTTAACCCAATTAGCCATAGATGTGCTAGGGGGTATTGATACATCTGTTTGTACTGCTGTTGAAATAAAGCTTCGAGTGTGAGACGCATATGAACGACTGGGCATGGTCAACATAACCTGTCTGCGTGCCTCAGGGTATGTGACTTTGTGTTCAATTTTATACTTTTGAATTTTCTTCCCTGTTTTCCACATTTCACAGGATTTTGAAAATGCTGGGTGACTTTCTTTGCAGTTAGGGCAAATGGGACTTGATGCTGAACAGTCTGCTTGTGTATGTTCCTTGGAACCACAAATAGGACAAATAGCTTCTCCTCTGCATGCTTGTTGGGAATGTCCATATTTTTGGCATTTAAAACAACGAATCGGGTTAGGAATATAAGCCCGAATTCGGCAGTTTAAATAGCCAGCTTTTACTGAGGATGGCAAATCTGGGGTACTGAAGGTTAAAATGATTGACCTAGTTGGGACGAGATTTCCATCTTTTTTGGTCATTATGCGTTTGGCGTTGGTTACTTTTTGATTACTCAGTTCTTTAACTAATTCCTCTTCTGATATTGTAAGTAGGTCCCATTCGGTTATAACGCCTTTCGAGGAATTTAAGGTGTTGTGTGGAGTAATAGATACTGGCAGGCCACCGAATGTAGTTGTTTTGAGCAGCCACTCGGAATGTTTGGAGTTGGCTGTTTCAATTAATAGGTCTCCAGATTGCAGTCGTTTAACCATTTTTGGTGTTCCAGCAATCGATTCCAGAAATCTTTGGATGACGAATGGTGATAATTTGCCTACAGGTTGGTTGGAGAGAGAGTTTATCACCAGAAAGTTTGGCATTTCATTGCACTGAACTTCTCTTCGGAGCCTTTTTGCTTGGTTCACGTCTTCATCATTAGGTTTGTCTAGCCTTGAGTTCGAAGGCTCTAGAGGTGGATATTCATTTTTATCCATCGTTGCTCCTTTTAGCCCTGGGGGATAACTTTTCCCCCAGATTACCGGCCCCGCCACGGGGAGGCAGGAGCAGTGCCGCTCGGAGGCCAAGCGGTTGAAGTGTTAGTTGGTTAATAGAACAAGAAATATAGGAAAAAGAAAGGTGTGTTTCCTTTCTGTGTTCTAACTTGTGGTTTTCAAGTATAGAACTAGTTATAAAAGAAAGGCTTTTGGTAGAAACGTAGGAACTTAAAAGGAAATAACTTCAATCACTTTAGAAGAGCGCTCTATATATCACCAGAATATCGCTTGGCCTCGAAATACGCTTGGCACCCGGGGCCCTTGTAGTTGTCTTTCAATAAGTCTCATATTTTTAGAATGACATGACATGGCAAGATCGTCAGCGTACAAGTATGTGTCAACTGTGTTAGGTAGGCACTTGGTAATAGAATCAATCCTAATGGCAAAGAGTGTGGCGCTCAACACTGATCCATGAGGAACTCCCTCTTCTTGTACATATGCTCGAGATAATGAAGAGTGGAATCGGACTTGAAAGGATCTATTGCCTAGAAAGTTCTTAATAAATTTTGGGAGATGACCCCGAAGTCCAAATTTATGCAAGTCCTGAAGAATCCCATATCGCCAAGTTGTATCAAAGGCCTTTTCGATGTCAACACATACCATAACTAGGTGTTCATTTCTCAAGAACTCATTCCGGATATTTGTTTCGGCCTTGATAATGAGATCAAGCGTACATCTTTTTCTCCTGAAACCATACTGACTTGGGCTTAAAATGTTTTGAGTCTCTAATAACCATGTCAGTCTGGCGTTAATTATTTTTTCCAATGTTTTTCCCAGACAACTGGTTAGAGAAATAGGACGGTAATTTTTGAGATCTGTGTGGTCTTTCCCTGGTTTCGGGAAGGCTAGCACATAAGAATGGCACCAACTAGCGGGGTAATACTCCTCTAAGAAAATTCTGTTATACAATTGTAAGAGTACAGTTAATGATTCCTCACTTAGATGACAGATCATGGTGTAATAAATCCCGTCGGGACCTGGAGCACTGTTTTTCATTCGTGCAAGTGCATTACGCAATTCATTCGTGGTGGTTCCTCTGCTCGCAACAAAAATGAGTGCGTAAGATGGGTATGGCCAATTCTTAGCCTGGTGAGTGCTGTTTCTTCTTTTCTCGACCTTCGACTGCTAGAAATCCAGTTTTCAATATTAGTAGTAGTAGTAGTAGTAGTAGTAGTAGTGGCACTTGATGCAAGAAAGCAGTGTAGGAGCTTATGCAGCATCAGCCAAAAAAAAAAAAAAAAAAAATCACACCATACCCTCCAATTGCCTGTCCAGTTCCTCCTTAAATTTATTTAACCTATCAACTTCCACAACGACAGATGGAAGTTTGTTCCAGGAATTAACAACCCGCTGGCTAAAGGCAAATTTCCGCACATCTATTCTACATCTATCCTTTCTTAATTTGAACTTATGTCCCCGTAGGTTCGTATTCTGAACAAGTGGGAGGATCCCATCAGAATTCAGCGTGCTCAACCCATTCAAGGCCTTATAGACCTCAATCAGATCACCGCGCAGGTGCCTAGTCTCCAGCCACTGCAATTTGCAGAACTTAAGCCTCTCTTGGTAAGAGGATCCCTTCATTCCCCTCACCAATCGTGTTGCTCTTCTCTGTACACGCTCAAGCAAATCTACATCCTTCCTAAAATGAGGCCTCCAGACCTGTACGCAGTACTCAAGACGTGGCCTGACCATTGCCTTATACAGAGGGACAATCACCTCCTTTTCCCTGCTAGCAAAATTCCTATATATCATTGACAAAACCCCATGACCTGCCCTAGCAGCCTGTCTACATTGCTCAGAAAACTTCATATCTGACTGCACAATTACTCCCAGGTCTTTTTCATTTTCTACCACCTTAAGTGTAGTACCACACAGTTGGTACGTTTCTCTGGGGTTACTTATACCCATATGCAGTACTTTGCATTTGTCAAGGTTAAACTTCAGTTGCCACTTCTTAGCCCATCTGCCCAAATTATCTAGATCCTGTTGCAGTAGCACACTGCCATTACTGTCATTAACAACCCTGCCAACCTTCGTGTCATCTGCAAACTTCGACATTAAGCCTGATATACCTTCATCAATATCATTGATAAATATACAAAACAACAGTGGCCCCAACACCGAACCCTGTGGGACTCCACTAATAACATTAGTCCACGAAGAGCAGCACCCATTGATTACCACCCTCTGTCTTCTCCCACTTAACCATCCTTTTATCCATTGCAGCAACTTACCCTTAATACCATTCTGCTCCAATTTGTACAGTAGTCTTCCATGCGCAACAGTGTCAAAAGCTTTCCTGAAATCCAAGTATATGATATCAAAATTATTTTTTGCATCCAGTTCCTTTGTGACCACATCATAATAACCAATCAAATTTGTCAGACAAGACTTTCCCTTAACAAACCCATGCTGTGTCTGAATTATTGCTGCAGTCTTGTCTAGATGATCCTGCAATGCATCTTTAACCAGTGACTCCATTATTTTACCCGGAACAGAAGTTAAACTAACTGGTCTGTAATTATTCGTGTCACCCTTCGAACCTCCTTTGTGAATTGGGGATACATTTGCACATCTCCAGTCCGTGGGAACCTCTCCTGAGTCCAAGGATGCTCTCATAATTATGGCTAAGGGTTTGCTTAGTTGCTTTGCCGCCTCCTTTAATATAACTGGATAGATCCCATCCGCCCCAGGTGCCTTTCTTATGTTTAACTTCAACAATTTCTCCTCCACTTTGCTCTCAGTTATTACAAAATCATTAAGCACACTGCTACAATTTGATAACCTTCTTCCATTTTCAAACTGTAATGATTCCTCACGTGTGAATGTAGATGCAAAATACTCATTCAGTTTGTTTGCTATCTGAGCAGGATCATCAACAGTCGAACCATCGATGTCAAGTGGACCAATCATATTCAGCCCCTTCCTTTTAGAGTTTATATAAGTAAAGAAATCCTTGCTGTTTTTCTTAGCATCTTTTGCCAAAGATTTCTCGTAATCCGCCTTTGCCTGCCGAACCTCCTTTGTGACCTGATTACAGACTAGCTTATATCTGCTACAGGCTTCTGCGTCGCCTGATAATTTATATGCATCCCATGCATTTTTCTTCTCTGTCACGAGTCTCATTAGTTCATTTGATAACCATTTAGGCCTAAACCTTGAACAATATTTCTTCATCGGTATGAAAAGTCTAGTAGCTTCCACGATTAATTCCTTGAATGCTTCCCACTTAGAATTTACTGTTTGGAACATCGTCAGTCGATCCCACTGTACAGAATTTAAAAACTGTCTGAGACCACTGTACTCCCCTTTACGGAAGCAAAAACCCTTTCCTTTACCCCTGACGGTAGTTACCTCTTTGAGTAAATCCCATTTCAGCACACTGTGATCACTGCCACCTAGTGGTTCCTTTATCTGCAAATTCTTAATACACGAATGATCACTGCTGATAACCAGATCAAGAGTATTACTTTCTCTGGTTGCCTCTCGAACATGCTGCTGCAGAAAACAATCATCCAATAAATCCACAAAAGTCTGACTAGTGTGTGAGTGACCAACCCACAAGTTCCAGTCAATATCTGGGAAGTTAAAATCCCCCATTATAAGACATTCTGATTTACTGGCCCACTCTATTTCTCTGTACAATTGTTCATTGTACTCATTCGAGTCATTAGGCCTATAACACACTCCTACTCTTATTTTTGCTTTTGCAGTGCTTATGTCACACCAAACTGACTCAACAGTGCACTGTCCATCTATATCAACTGGATGCACTTCTCTTGATTTTATGTTTTTCTTAATTAACAGCATAACACCTCCTCCCTTTCTGTCCTGTCTATCCTTTCTGTACACATTGTACTCCCCAAATTCCAGTTCTGCATTCCTTATATCTTTGTGACACCACGTCTCTGCTATCCCAACAATATCCGCCTTTGATGTCTTGACCAACACTTCAAATTCATCAAATTTATTTACTATACTTCTAGCATTGGTATACATGCAAGCATACATGCTCCTATGCCTATTCCTCGTTACCCTAACACATCCCATATACCCAACTATTCCAGGATGACTGCCATCCGTCTCTGAAACCCCCAACACCCCTCGCTCCAGGTCGCTTCTTATTCTAATAGAAGTTGTGCAAGAATCACCTTCACCTCTGCCTGCGGTTACTGTTAAACTATTAGTCTTTGTATCCCCCCAAACTAGCAGTTTTCCGACCCACCTAACACTGCCTCGATAGCATCAGCAAATATTCTTGCACCCTTTCTATTTAAGTGTATCCCATCCCTGTAGAAGCAATCTCTCCTGTTAACAAGTACAGTCCAGGCTGAAAAAAATTCTACCCCTTGAGCCTTGCACAATCTTTCCAGGGCCGAATTGATCGACAAGGCTCTCATCATATACTCCCTCCTATCGTGTCTGGGCAGAATTGCAGACACTTTTAAATTCAACCCTAATTCTCGGCTTTTTTTCAACAGTGAACTGTACTTGTTGAGTAATTCTGCCGGTCTCCTACTCTTAATATCATTAGTGCCAACGTGTACAACTATATCACCTTTTGTGCCCTTGAAAGATGATATCCGCTCTACAACGTCATCAACCTTTGCCCCTGGCAGACATACCCTGGTCCTGTTCCACCTATCCATTTTACATAGCATGTTCGGCTTTATTTGGTATAATTTGTTTGCAGTTTGCTGATTCCAGGTTTCTTGCTATTTCAACTGTCAAATATGCCATATCGCAGGCTTGTAATCGGAATACGGGACTGATATATCCTCTCCGATCTGTAGTACGGCTTCTTTGGCTGACTTGTCTGCTGCTTCGTTTCCCGCAATCCCTGTATGTCCTGGGATCCAGCAGAAAAAAATATCCTGTTCATTTTTGGCGCAGTCTGTTAATATTTGCCGTATGTGCCAAAGGATTGGGTGTTGGGATGTACCTATGTTTTGCATGGATTGTAAGGAACTCAAGGAATCTGTATGTATTACACTTCTCGTATATTGCTTATCTTGTACATGAGTTAAGGCTATTTTTATTGGTTTGGTTTGGTTTTGGTTTTATTGGCGCATTAGCTACTAAGGCTATAATGCGCCAAGACCATGTCATTTATAAAATAATTTAAACTTTCAGTGACCTAATTAGTTAGGTCACTATGTCAAGAAGTATAAGAAAAATGTAGATTTTATAAACGAGTAAAAATATTTATTGACTTTAAAAATCTAAAAATAGCAGACACATTGTCATTGTCGGATAAAATCTGACTGAGTGTATATGGCTCAGTCAGATGATTAAAAGCGGTAAGACGGATACTGCTAAAAACTGGACATTCGATTAAAATGTGTCTAATTGATAAAACTGTGCCACAAGACTCACACATAGGAGGGTCATCAGCCCTCAGCAAAAATGAATGAGTTAAATGACTGTGTCCTATGCGGGTCCGGGCAAGAACAACTTCCTCCTTACGATTCCTGCGCAGACTAGACTGCCACGGTTCAATTAAAGGCTTTATACGGTATAGTTTATTCCCAGTCTGTCCATTCCACAACTCCTGCCATTGGGAATGTATCTTCTCGTGTATTATTTGCCTGTAGTCTGTATAGGGGACTGACAGGCAGAGATTATTATTAGGGATTGCTGATTTGGCTGCGGTGTCAGCCAAATCATTTCCCCTAATCCCAATGTGGCTGGGAATCCAGCAGAAGCGGATGTCATATTCGCGATCATGGAGAACGTGAATCTTCTGCTGAATGCTAGACAGAACCGGGTGAGGATTATACCTCACGGATATTAAAGCCTGTAACACACTGAGAGAGTCAGAATATAAAATGAACCGTTGGTATTGGCATTCACTAATGTGATCCAAGGCTAACTTTATAGCGTGCAGCTCTGCAGTAAATATGCTGCATTCAGAAGGAATCTGCTCCGAAGTAGTGCTGTCTCTAAAGACAGCAGCAGATCCCACATATGATTCCGCCTTCGAGCCGTCTGTGTAGACTGGCGCGAAGTCAGAATGTTCAGCTCGGTGTGCTGAAAAAAGCTGCAGGTAGACAGACGATGGAGTGTCCGACTTACCCCAATTTCTAAGGGACAAGTCACATGCCGGGACATGAGCATGCCAGGGTGGAAGGGGTTGCTTTGGTGTTTGGGCAACCCTGTCTACCTTTATATTAAGTTCTTTGAGTAGCTCTTGGACACGAATACCAAAAGGACGATTGGCAGTCTTACGGGTGTTGTACAAATTTTCCCATCGCGGCTCAAAAACGGTTAGCCACGTAGGGTGGTCTGGCAGGGATTTCAGTTTTAGAGCGTAGTTTAGAGACAACTGCTTACGTCGAAGCAATAATGGCGGTTCGTTTGCTTCGACGTATAAGCTCTGGACAGGAGATGTGCGATATGCTCCAATAGCGGTACGGAGAGCCAGATGATGGACAGGATCGAGCCAACGAAGTACACTGTCTCTGGCCGAATTGTATACCAGGGACCCGTAATCCAGTCTGGATCGTACAAGTGCACGATAGATGCGTAGTAGGGTGCATCGATCCGCACCCCAAGATGTTGAGGAAAGAGAGCGCAGAATATTTAGCCCTCTTGTGCACTTTGTGCGGAGTTGACGGATGTGATCCAGAAAGGTCAACTTTTTATCGAATACGAGTCCCAAGAATTTTGTGTCCGCTGCTATTGGAATTACATTTTGTCCGAGCTTTAATTCAGGTTCAGGATGAAGATTTCGCTTACGACAAAAGTGTACGCAAACGGTCTTCTCCGGCGAGAACCTGAAGCCATTAGCAAGAGCCCAGGAGTTGAGGCGATCAATAGCTTTCTGCAGTTGTCTTTCAATAACCCTCATGTTGCATGACTGACAAAATATGCTAAAGTCATCAACATAGAGGGCACAGTTTACAGTTGGAGGAAGTTGTTCTGTGATGGAATTCACTTTGATGGCAAAAAGCGTGACACTTAGTACTGATCCTTGTGGTACTCCCTCCTCTTGGCTGAAGGAACGAGAGAGTGAGGATCCCACACGAACTTGGAAGGATCGATTGGCTAAAAAGTTTTTAATAAAAATGGGGAGTTGCCCCCTAAGGCCAAGGCTATGCAGATCTTTCAAGATGCCAAATCTCCAAGTTGTGTCATACGCTTTCTCCATGTCAAAGAACACCGACACCAAGTGTTCACGTTTTAGGAAAGCATCCCGGATGGATGCTTCCAATCTAATAAGATGGTCCAGAGTGGACCGGTTCCTTCGGAAGCCGCACTGTATGTTGGAGAGAAGGTCATTTGATTCTAAGTACCATATTAAACGAGAATTAACCATTCTCTCCAGGATTTTGCACAGACAGCTAGTCAGAGCAATAGGACGATAGTTGGTGGTGACTTTTGGATCCTTTCCTGGCTTAGGGAAGGCAAGAACGATTGCCTTTCGCCAGGAATCCGGAAACTGCCCTTCAGTAAAGATTCTGTTATACAGAAAGAGCAGACAATCCATAGATTTTGGTGAAAGATGTTTAATCATGTCGTAATGGATGCCATCTGGTCCAGCAGCACTTGCTTTGGAAAGAGCGAGGGCTCTTTTCAGTTCCTGAATAGTAAAATCCCCGTTGTAGGGATAGAGGCCCTTGGACTTAAAATTAAGTGCTTCTCTTTCCAGTTTATGTTTCAGGACCAGGAACTCTGGGGAGTATGAGGATGTTGCGGAGATGTTGGAGAATGTTTCCCCAAGAGCATTGGCTATTGCAGTTGGATCTGCAATAGCGCATCCATTATAATCTAAGATTGAAGAAGGGTGGGATGTATATTTTCCCTTCATTTTCCGGATTTTATCCCAGACTACCTTAGAGTTGGTAGACTGGTTAATAGATGATGTAAAACGGATCCACGATTCCTTTTGACTCTGACGACGGATGTAGCGTGCTTTGGCTCGTGCACGTTTGAAGGCTATAAGGTTGTTCGTGGTAGGATATCGGCGAAATATCCCCCACGCTTTGTTTTGAGCCTTTTTGGCTGCTGTGCATTGTGAATTCCACCAAGGTTTGGGAAATGGTGGAAACCGGGCTGATGTTTTTGGGACAGCAGGAGCAGCTGCGTGGACAATGATTTCTGTGATGTACGTTACTGCGTCATTGATAGGCTCCTGACTGACTGTACTGAGTTCAAAATTTGCCTGATGTTGGAAGGCAGTCCAGTCAGCCTGATCAAACTTCCACCGTGGTAACCTAAAAGGAAGACACGGTCTCCCACTGTGTAACAAGGTTATCACAGGGAAGTGATCACTTCCGTATGGATTCTCCTCCACTTCCCAGGTGAGTGTGTGTGTGGTATGGTTGTTTATTGGCGCATTAGCTGCTATGGCTATAGTGCGCCTATTCGTAGTTATATCAGAAAATAATAAAGAACGTAACAATTCAAATTCATTTCAGTTCTGAGAGCTATTCATAAAAGATTATACACTCTAATTTGTTTCAGAAAGCAGAAAAGTTCCTTAATATTTGCCTCCTCTCCTATGATATGATGTAGTGTCAGCGGTTCTTGAATATTAGCCAGATTTTGAAGTGTTGAAGTACGATGTGGTTGATAGTGTGGACAGTCAATCAAAATATGTTTGACTGTTAGATGTTCAGAGCAGTGTGAACACTGTGGAGGATCATTGCCGGTAAGTAAATGGAGGTGAGTCAGATGGGTATGCCCTATTCTTATCCGTGCGAGTACCACTTCTTCTCGCCGAACTGTCTGAGTGCATGAGTGCCATAATTTTGGGTCCTGTTTCAATTGAAAAAGTTTGTTATTTGTTTCTTTATGCCATAGCGCTGTCCACTGTGCATGGTATGCTGTTTGAATTATGATATTATAATCAGATGCTGGAATGAAGGCAGAGGTTAAGTCTAAGGTTGATGGATTTTTAGCAGATATATCAGCTAGTTCATTTCCTTTTATGCCTGAATGTGCCGGAATCCAGCAAAACTTCACTAGTTGTTGACGGTTGTCAATTTGCAATAGTAAACTCCTGATTTTAATTAAAATATGGTGATTCTGTTGAGAGGGATTCTGCATTGCTCTAATTGAGCTGAGAGAGTCAGTGTAAACCATATATTTTTCAGATGGATGTAGAGTCAAATTTTCTAGGGCTAATTGTATTGCATACAGTTCTGCTGAAAAGTTGGTATACTCAGGTGGAAGAGAAGCTGATATGATAGCAGAGGGAAACACTGCTGCTGCGCCAACAGTTGAAAGAGATTTGGAACCATCCGTATATACCGGCAAGAAGTCAGCACAGCTTTGAAGATGGCTAGCATGGAGTTGTTGCACATTCAGTGTCGGTAGGCGATTCTTTCCCCATTGTAGAAAATAAGTATCACAAGTTAGTTGAGGAAACGATGTCCACGGAGGATGACAGTAATTCTCTATCTGTTGCCTATTGTGGAGAGCAACATTCCAGTTCTGTGATATTTCAAGAAGCCGTAGGCCAGCTGGTCGGATTTTACCTGGTTTATTTCTATAGAGATTAATTAGTGGTTGATTAAAAAGGTAGGGCTGAATAGGATGCAAAGAGCAAGTCTGTATTTTGGCTGCATATTTAAGTAACAGCATTTTTCTGCGGAGATGCAGAGGGGGCTCATGAGCTTCAATGTATAGACTATGAGTTGGAGATGTCCTATACGCACCAATTGCAATCCGCAGTGCATTATGTTGAATAGGATCTAGCCAGCGTAGTACACTCTTTCGGGCAGAATCATAAACTGGAGCACCATAATCTAAAAGGGATCTGATCAATGCTCTATATAAGAGCAACAAAGTTGTACGGTCTGCTCCCCAAGAATGGGCAGATAAAGCTCTTAGCATGTTGATCTTTTTGAGACAGGTAGTACGTAACAATTTAACATGCTCAAAGAAATTCAGCTTACTGTCCAGGATTAGTCCCAAGAATCTGATATTGCTGGCAATCGGAATGGTGGTATTTGATATCCGAAGTTCAGGATCCGTATGCAGTTTGCGTTGATTGCAAAAGTGGATCGCAACTGTTTTTTGTTGGGAAAGACGATATCCATTGCACTCAGCCCACTTTTGTACTTTATTGAGAGATATCTGCAATTGCCTTTCAATAGATCTCATATTCTGTGAATGGCAAGAAAGAGAGAGATCGTCAGCGTAAAGGTACGCCTTTACAGTATTTGGAACTTCTTTTGTGATAGAATCAATTCTGAGGGCAAAGAGGGTCGCACTCAAAACTGACCCTTGTGGTACTCCTTCTTCTTGCAAGAATGTAGTAGAAAGGGAATTTTGATATCGCACCTGGAAAGATCTGCTCTTGAGGAAGTTCTTAATAAATATAGGCAGGTTGCCACGGAGACCATGGTTATGGAGGTCACGGAGAATTCCATAACGCCAGGTGGTATCGAATGCCTTCTCTATATCTATGGAGACCATAACTAGGTGTTCGTTTTTAACAAAGGCATTGCGAATTTCGGATTCAGCCTTGATCATCAGATCAAAGGAGGACCTGTTTTGGCGAAAGCCATGCTGACTATTACTTAGTAGGTGTTCGCTTTCAATGATCCAAGCGAGTCGACTGTGGATCATTTTTTCAAGAATTTTACCGAGGCAACTGGACAGAGATATTGGTCTGTAACTATTAGGATTGGAGGGGTCTTTTCCAGGTTTCAAGAAGGCCAAAACTGTAGCATGGTGCCAAGAAGTGGGATAAACATTTCCCAGGAAGATTCGGTTAAAAAAGGCTAGCAGCATTTGTAAGTTTTCCTCATCAAGGTGCTGTAACATAACATAATATATCCCATCTGGCCCAGCGGCACTGTTGCGCGTTGTTCTGATGGCTTGCATAAGTTCACATTTTTGGAGTGGCTGGTTATATGGAAGTAGCAGTGAAGTTCGAAAGTTGATGTGTCTCTGTTCTGCGGTGTTCTTAGTTTTCTGAAATTCCGGAGAGTAGGTGGAAGCAGCTGAGACGTCAGCAAAAGTTTTGCCTAAGGCATTTGCTATATCCAGAGGAGCAGAAACGTTTAGACCATTGCAGGAGAGAATTGGAGAAGGTACAGTTGGAAACTTCCCGGAAAGCTGCCTAATTTTCTTCCATATTAATCGTGGGTTCGTGTTTCTATTGATAGTGGATGCAAACCGAGTCCAAGAATCTTTCTTGGCTTGTCTTTGAATGAGACGAGCTTTTGCCTTTAGTTTCTTGTATTGAATAAGATTAACTGTAGTTGGAGTTCGCCGAAATAAATTCCATGCTTTATTTTGTTCTTTCTTCGCTTTTGTGCATTCCTCATTCCACCAACAGTTGAAATGGCGTCGAGTCTTTGAATTTGATATTGGAATTGAGCTTTTAGCTGCAAATAAAAGGCAGGAAGTGATATAGTCGGTAACTTCATCTATGGGATGTAGTTGTATAATTTTTTTATCCAATGTGATTGCTGATTGAAATTTGTCCCAATTAGCTTTAGAAAATTTCCATTTCCTGCAGGGTTCGTCTAATGGTGGTTGTGTAGTCATCAGATTACAAACAATTGGAAAATGGTCGCTGCCCATGGGATTATCCAGAGCGGACCATTGCATGACTGAAAACAGTATTGGGGAGCAAATCGATAGGTCAATGGCAGAAGTCTGTCCATTAGGTAACTGTATATGGGTGTGCGAACCACTGTTAAGAAGAGTGAGGTTTTCGTTATCCAGTAAAGTTTCGATCAGTCGGCCGCGTCGGTCTAATTTAGTTGATCCCCATAAAGGGTGGTGGCCATTGAAATCCCCTAGCAGGCAGATAGGGGAGGGGAGCTGTAATAAAAGTTCTTTAAGATCATTATAAGAGTAAGTATGATTTGGTGGGAGATAAACTGAGACTAGAGTTAAAGCAGTCTGACTAATCAGACGCACAGCGACAGCTTCGATTTGGGTTTGGAGAGTGATTTGCCTAGCTGGAATCCTTGTGTTAATTAAGATAGCTACACCACCTCGAGCAGAATTGGATGTATTCCGATCTAGTCGATAGATTGAGTAGTTTTTTATGGAAATGGAAATTTGAGGAGTTAAATAGGTTTCTTGCAGGCAGAAACCAACTGGAGAGTAGCGGTTAATTAAGTAATGAATGTCGTCAATGTTGCCACGAAAGCCTCTGCAATTCCATTGCAAGATGTTAGGCATTACTTGAATTTAGAAGAAGAAGCTGTACCTGACGTGGATGTCTTATGGCGTTCTGGCTTTGGTTTGTCTCTTTTTGGAAATGTAGGGCGACCTGTGTCCATATCTTCTTCTTCTGCAAATATTTCCAGAACCGGATCTTCCTGTTTGGGAGAATACTCTGAATGCATCGATGTGTCCTGAATAACCTTTTTTGTAGATGAATTAAGATTATTTGAAGTAGTAGCAATCACTGGTGGAGGAGGAGATTTTGCTGGAATTTTAAGAGGCGTATTACTGGCTTGGTCTGAGTGCTTCAGGGTATTGGACTCTTGCTGAGAGAGGACAGCTCGAGCCCAGTCGGAGATTGATATGTTATGTGGAATGGTAACATCAGTTTGCGTGGCTATTGTCTGATATTTTTTTGCGATACTGGCATAGGTACGGTTATGTATAATGGGTGCAACTAATTTTCTTGCTTCCTGATAACTAACTTTATTTTCGACTTTATATTGCATAATTTTTTTCTCTGTTTTCCATCTCTCACATGTCTTAGAGTAGGCCGGATGGTTGCCTTTGCAGTTGGGACAGATCATTTCTTTCACTGAACAATCACTTTGAATGTGATCAGAGGATCCACAGTTGGGACAAACTGGGTTGCTTCTGCATGTCGTTTGAGAGTGGCCATACTTTTGGCATTTATAACATCTCAACGGATTTGGTATAAAAGGACGAGTGCGGCAAAGAAGATATCCTGCTTTTATTGATGAGGGCAGATTTGGACTGTTAAAGGTGAGAATTATATTTCTGGTAGGTATCAGTATATTGTCTCTTTTGACCATAATTCTCTTTACAGCGATGACATTTTGTTCCTTAAGTTCTTCTTTAATTTCTTCCTCCGTCACATTCATCAGGTCCCAACTAGATATTACACCCTTTGATGTATTTAGGGTTGCATGTGGAGTTACGTTAACTGGAATACCAGCAAAAGTTGTCATTTTTAGTAGTTTTTCAGAATGCCTGTGGTTTAGAGTTTCAACAAGTAAGTCCCCTGATTGCAGTCTCTTAACCGTCTTGGGAGACCCTGCAATACTTTCCAGATGTTTTTGGATTAGAAAAGGGGATAGCTTACTGAGAGGCTGTTCTGATAGTGAGTGCATTATTAAAAATGCTGGTAAGTCTGTCACCGAGGGATTTGTTTTCAACCTCTTTGCTTGTGACGAGTCATGTTTACTTTCGGTATCTGGTCGACAGCTTGTCGACTCTATAGTTGGAAACATATTTTTTTCCATGTTGGCTCCTCTTAGCCCCTGGCAGATGGACTTTTCTGCCAAGGTTACCGGCCCCGCCACGGGGAGGCAGGAGCAGTGCCTGGTGTGACCAAGCGAAGTTAGTAGTGATTAGTCTATTAAATATGAAAAAAGAAAGGTTACTTTCCTTTCTTGCTCTCGATCAGTACTTTTGAAAAAAGAGCTGCTATTAAATAAAAGGATTTATTAAGGAGAAGAACGTAAAATAGAACTAGAATTCACCTTTTGAGAATCGCAGTGAAAGCACAGAGAAATCGCTTAGTCACAATCGCTTGGCACCCGGGGCCTCCCAGGTGAGTGAAGGGAGTAGAGAAGGGGAGCAGATAGAGAGATCAATGGCAGAAAAAGTACGGGTAGGCATATGGAAGAAGGTGTTTGTTCCAGTATTTAGAAGGGAAAGGTCATTGTCATTGAGCATACGCTCTATGACTCGTCCCCTTCCGTTGATGTTAGCACTACCCCACAAGGTGTTATGTCCGTTAAAATCCCCGAGAAGTAAGGAAGGGGGAGGCAGCTGCGTTAGAAGATCATCAAGGTCTGCCTGGGAGATGTCAGTCCCAGGTGGCAAATAAATAGAGCAGACCGTTATTAAAAATCCCACTGTAAGGCGAATTGCAACAGCCTCTATGCTGGTTGTAATTAGCAAGGGCTGAACTGGGGTCTGATTACCCACAAGGATAGCCACTCCTCCATGAGCAGGACCATCCGCAATTCTATCCTTACGAAAGATTGTGATGTTATGCAGGGTGGGATCATCATTTGCCTTTAGATAAGTCTCCTGCAAGCAAAAGCAAACTGGCTCGTGCTTTTGCAGGAGGGCCTTGATGTCATCAGTATTTCGCCGGAATCCACGACAATTCCATTGTAGGAATTTAGCCATTATTTTGGCTTGGTGGGTCCATCAGGCGGCTTCCGAGGTGCTGAGTGCTTACTTTTATCAGTCTTGGCTTTGTCTTTTTTGGGGAAGAATGGACGATGTCCCGTGTCCATTTCTTCCTCCGCAAAGAGTTCCAAGACTGATTCATCCTGTACCTCCTTGTTCTCTACATCCATTGTTTCTGGTATTACGGGTGACTCTTCAGAACGTTTTTGCTCTTTTTTACCACTTGGTTTTGGTAGTGGTGGAGCACTAGGAGGTACGGATATAGGAGTGGCAACTGATTGTGTTTTTTTGGTGGGCTTTTGTGAATTTAATAAATAGCGTGCAATCGGAGTGAATGACTCTTTCGGTGGTATAGTCATCTCAGTTTGAGTACCGATAGTGCACTTGGCAGAAACCTTCTGAGCATAGGAAGGTTTCCCGCTATTTATTGGTTCGATACGTTTTCTGGCCTCTGGGTAGGAGATATTCAGCTCTGTTTTCAGTTTTTGGATTTCTTTTTCATCCTTCCACCGCTGGCATGCTCGAGAATAGGCGGGGTGCTCTCCTTGGCAATTAATACAGATCGGTTTTGAAGCTGAACATTCCTTGCTCTCGTGGTCTTTAACACCACATCGAGCACAGGCAGGGTTACCACGACAAGATGTTTGTGAGTGGACGTATTTTTGGCATCTAAAACACCTCAGTGGGTTTGGGATGTAAATCCTCACTGGGCAGTTTAGATAGCCTGCCTTGATGGAACTTGGAGGCCTTGGGGTATTGAACGTGAGGATAAGAACTCGGGTAGGGACGAGATTCCCATCCTTTCGTATCGATATTCTTTTCACAGCTGTCACTCCTTGGTCTTTCAATTCAGAGCAGATCTCTTCTTCAGAAACATGAAGAAGGTCCCACTCTGATATAACACCACGTGAAGAGTTCAGAGTTTTGTGGGGGGTTACGGTGATAGGTATTCCCCCTATGGATGTAGAGTTTAAGAATTTTTCAGCTTGTTTTGTGCTGGAAGCTTCAACTAAAAGATCGCCAGAACGCAGTCGTTTAACGGATTTTGGTGACCCTGCCAACCCTTCTAATCCTTTCTGGATAAAGAAGGGTGACATCTTTCCAATTGACTGTTCTCCGATGGAATGGAGAATGAGGAAGAGCGGTGTCACTGATGGTGTTGGTGTATCCTCAGTTCTGGCTCTTTTTGCAGAGGTGTTTTCTTTTTCATCTTCTCGATTAGGTAGGGGCCTTGTTGGGGCCCCAGAAGAAAGGGGATTTAAATTACTCATATGAGTAAAGAGAAAATGTCTGATGCCTAAGTACCTCACCCACCACGGAGCCCTACGAGGGGACGCCCACTCGTGAACTAGCAGGTACTGCGTACACGAATGGGACGCCGAGTTCGCTTAGAACACCATACCCACGTTACCAATAAGTCTTTATCCCGTCCCAGGACCATAGGGAGGGAGACTTATTGGAACGCAGTTGACCCTAGCAGTATAAAACCACCCGCCGATTGATCCCAGTCGGGCCGGTCCGGGACCACCCGTCTTGTCGAAGCAGGGGCCAAAGTGGTGTATTGAAGCTGGGCCCCTCAACCACCAGGATCCCCCTTTCCGCTTCCACGGGTCGCGGCGCACGGCTGCACACGCCGGATTCCAAAGATGTAACCCTGAAACCAAGGTATGGGCGTTAGATCCCAGTGATGCTAATCTGGAAACCCAGCAGCGTCACTGGGAGGTCCCCTCACCACGTACAGGTGCCCACGTTGAGGGGCTATTTTTATTGCGTATAATTCTGCTGTGTATACACTGCACTCTTTCGGTAGCTGTTGTGTTAAAGTTATATCTGGGAATACAGCTGCTGCTCCCACTAAAGTGTCTGTTTTTGAACCATCTGTGTATATTGGAATATAGTCAGGAAATTGAATTCTGTGCTCTGCATGTAACTGTTGGAAGATTGTTGAAGGTATCTCTTTTTTATTCCATTTCTGAAAGGAGAAGTCGCATATCGGGATATGCGAATCCCATGGTGGAGGAGTATGAACTGGCATGTGTGCTATTTTGTCTATATTAAGGTTATGTACTGCCAGAAAGTCTTGCATTCTAATTCCCAGGGGTCGGTTTGCTTGTTGGCGATTCTGATATATGTTTCTGCATCGTGGATCAAAGAGGGTCTCCCAAGTAGGGTGTTCATGCATAGATTTTATTTTAAATGTATAATACAATGCGAGTTGCTGTCGCCTAAGAGTTAAAGGTGGTTCGTTGGCTTCAGCATAGAGACTATATATGGGAGAGGTACGATAAGCGCCAGTAACTATACGCAGTGCATTGTGATGGATTGGATCCAGCCATTTCAGAGCTGTTTTCCGTGCTGAATCGTAAACTGGGGCTCCATAGTCCAATTTTGATCTAATTAGTGCTTTGTATAGGTTTAGTAAAGAAGATCTGTCTGCTCCCCATGCTGTTGATGAAAGGATTTTAAGTATATTCATGTGTTTTGTACAGCTTTTACGCAGCTCTCGGATATGCTCCACATATGTGAGTTTCTTATCTAAGATTAGTCCGAGAAATTTTGCCTTCCGCTGCGTTGGTATATTTTTGCCTTCTAATTTTAGTTCAGGATCAGGATGGAGATTTCTTTTGCGACAAAAATGTACACATATTGTTTTTTGTGTTGATAGTCTGAAACCGTTATCTAGTGCCCACTTACTTATATTGTTGATTGCGCATTGCAATTGTCTCTCGATAGTTCTCATGTTCTGTGCCTGACTAGAGATACTAAAGTCATCAACGTAAAGTGCATGTGAAACCGAAGGAGGGAGTTGATTTGTGATCGAATTAATCTTTATGGCGAACAAAGTGGCACTCAAGACTGAGCCCTGTGGAACGCCTTCTTCTTGTTGGTAGATTTTAGAGAAAGAAGTTTGTACTTTGACTTGGAAGGTTCTGTTCATAAGGAAGTTCTGGATAAACACAGGGAGATGGCCTCTCAGTCCGGCATGGTGCATATCTCGCAGGATCCCATATCTCCAAGTGGTATCATAAGCTTTTTCGATGTCAAAAAATACTGTAACCATATGTTGTGATCTGATAAATGCATTTCTGATGTTGGCTTTTATCCTGACTAGATGATCCAGAGTAGATCTTTGATGTCTCAAACCACATTGCGTGTTTGTGTAGATGTTATTTTCCTCTAGGTACCAAATCAGTCTTTCATTTTTTTATCATTTTTATCAATGTTTATCAATGTTTCATCATTTTTATCAATGTTTATCATTTTTTCTAATAGTTTTCCTAAACAGCTGGTGAGGGCCATTGGTCGATAGTTGCATGGATTTGTCAGGTCTTTGTTAGGTTTCGGGAAAGCTAGTACTATTGCATGGCACCATGTGTTTGGGAATATTTGTTTGTTTGTTTGGGTTTTTTTTGGCGCATTAGCAATTATGGCTATAATGCGCCAAGACTAGGTAATATTTTTAAAAAAAAAAATTAAAATTAAACTCTCGGTGCTAATTAATTAGGCCACCATGTCCAGATCTAATAATAAATATATAAAAAAGATATAACAATAACATATAAATTTTAAATACTATTGAAAACGTTTATTGCTTTCAAAAAGCTAAAAATAGCAGACACATTGTCATTGTCAGATAAAATCTGACTGAGTGTATACGGCTCAGTCAGATGATTAAAGGCGGTAAAACGGATATTGCTAAAATCTGGACATTCAACTAAAAGGTGTCTAATAGATAAAATTGTGCCACAGGACTCACACATAGGAGGGTCATCAGCCCTCAGCAAAAACGAATGTGTCAAATGACTATGTCCTATGCGGGTCCGAGCGAGAACAACTTCCTCCTTACGACTCCTGCGCAGACTAGACTGCCACGGTTCAATTAAAGGCTTTATAAGATATAATTTATTCGCAGTCTGTCTATTCCACGAATCCTGCCATTGGGAGTGTATCTTTTCGTGTATTATTCGCCTGTAGTCTGTATAAGGGACTGACAGGCAGCGATTATTATTGGGAATTCCTGATTTGGCTGCGGTGTCAGCCAAATCATTTCCCCTAATCCCAATGTGGCTCGGGATCCAGCAGAAGCGGATATCATATTCAGGTTCATGGAGAAAGTGAATCTTCTGCTGGATACTAGACAGAGCTGGATGAGGATTATACTGTTGTTGTTGTTGTTTGGGGTTTAATGGCGCAAAAGCAACTTCGGCTATATTGCGCTTGTTCAAGTTTTGTTATTTCCTGTTATATTGTTACTGATTTAACATATTAGATATGATTAGTTAAGTTTATTAAGCTGAGGTATGATAAGAGTTCACTGATGTTTGACTTTTCTCCCATAATGAGTTCAAGGCTTAATGGCTCATTTGAATGCGATTTGAAAGCTGATTGACGGGCAATTTGGTATCGTGGACATTCTATGATGATGTGCTTCACTGTTAGTGTGGTCAGACACTGAGGGCATTGTGGAGGATCGTCTTTCATTAGGAGGTAAGAGTGTGTTAAATATGTGTGTCCGATGCGAAGCCGGGCGAGGATAACCTCTTCATGTCTGTTTGACCGAAAACTTGATTTCCAGGATTTCTGCTGCTGTTTGATTTGGTATAATTTATTGTTTGTTTGAGATTTCCAGGTCTGCGTCCATATATTTTCAGCGGCTTGTCGATTGATGTTTTTAAAGTCATTGAGCGGTATTTTATGCAAGTGAGAATTTTTGTTAGATGGATGTTTTGCTGCATCATCCGCACGTTCATTGCCGAGTATTCCAGAATGTCCAGGAATCCAAGTGAATCTGACTCTTTGTTTGTTTTCCCGAAGGTGTGATAAGGAGGAAAGAATTTTTCTTACATACGGATGAGATGGATGATCTTCTGTCTGTAAAGCATATATTGCACTTAATGAGTCTGTGAAAATAATACTTTTTACGAGGGAAGTTTTGGCAATGTGATCTAGGGCGAGACTTATTGCAAACAATTCAGCACTAAAGATACTGCACTCTATTGGAAGAGACTGTGAGATTATGTTGTTTGGCAATACAACAGCAGCACCAACGTGTGTGGCCGTCTTGGATCCATCAGTATACAGATGAGAATAGTCAGAGAATTGCGTTACATAAGAGGAATGGAGCTGTTTTATATGTTGGCTTGGGATATTGCTCTGTTTCCATTTTATGAGGAACATGTCACAGTCTACTGAACTGATTTTCCATGGTGGAAGGGCTGTGGGGGTATCTTGGTAGATTTTATTCATACTTAAGTTCAATTGTGAGAGTATTTCTTTTAGTCGGATACCTGCAGGTTTGCAGATATTAGGTTTGTTCGTATATAAATTTTCCCATTTCGGTTTATACAGATATTGCCATGTTGGATGTCCAGGAAGGCTTTGAACTTTCGCAGCATAGTTCATAAGAAGAACTTGTCTACGAAGACTGAGTGGGAGTTCATGGATCTCTGTATATAGGCTATACACAGGTGAGGTACGGAAGGCTCCTGAAATAACACGTAATGCATTGTGATGAATTGGATCTAACCAGTTTAACACACTTTTCCTAGCTGAGGAGTAAATGGGAGAACCATAATCTAATTTAGATCTTATCATTGCACGATAAACATGCAAAAGTGAATATCGATCTGCTCCCCATGTCATGGCTGATACAGCTCGTAGAATGTTTAATTTCTTTAAGCACATTGTACGCAGATATTTTATGTGTTCTAGGAAATTTAATTTTTGATCCATGATTAGTCCTAGTAGCCGGATACTCTGTTTCAGTGGAATTTGTTGATTGCTTATCCTTAGTTTTGGATCAGGATGCATCTTTCGTTTTCTGCAGAAGTGTATTGCCGCTGTCTTTTGTACTGAAATTCGATATCCATTATAGATGGACGAGGATTCTATTTTGTTAATAGCACATTGGAGCTGCCTCTCGATTGTCCGCATATTCTGTGAGTGACATGATATGGTGAGGTCGTCAGCATATAGGTAGGTTTCAATTGTTGCTGGAATAACTTCTGTTACTGGGTTTATTTTGATAGCGAAAAGGGTTGCACTGAGGACTGAGCCTTGGGGGACCCCCTGTTCTTGATTGTATATTAGAGAGAGGATATGATGGTAGCGGACTTGAAAAGTTCTTTTAGTCATGAAATTCTGAAGGAACTTCGGTAGATGGCCTCGAAGACCTAATTTGTGCAATTCATGAAGGATACCATATCTCCACGTGGTATCGAACGCCTTTTCAATATCAAGGCATATCATTACAAGGTGTTCGTTTCGGAGAAAGGCATTGCGAATATTTGATTCAGCTTTTGTCATTATGTCTATTGTGGATCTATTTTTCCGAAAACCATATTAACTAGGACTAAGGAGGTTATGGAAGTCAAGAAACCATGTTAACCGAGCGTTCACCATTTTTTCTAAAATTTTACCTAGACAGCTAGTGAGCGCGATGGGACGATAATTATATGGATTTGAATGGTCCTTCCCAGGTTTTGGAAAGGCCAGTACAAACGAATGTCGCCAAGAGTCTGGATATGTATCCTCAAGGTATATCCTATTATATAGCAGTAACAGCATGTATAAAGCATTTTTATGGAGGTGTTTGATCATTTGATAGTGGATTCCATCCGGACCTGCTGCACTTTCTTTAGATTTGGCTAGGGCTTTATGCAATTCATTTATAGTGAAGGATTGATTGTATGAAATCTCATGAGCTGCATGAAAATTAATTTTGTATTTTTCCATTTGAGCTTTATATGTTTGAAAGATTGGTCTGTATGACGTTGTTGCTGACAATTCCTCAAATGTTTCTCCTAGTAGATTTGCAATTTTTTCTGGATCAGTTATGTCATGACTTTTCCACCTTATGATCGGTTTAGGGACGGTTGTATATTTGCCTGAAATTTGTCGAATTTTGTTCCATATTATTCTGCTGTCCATATTTCTATTAATTTTGCTTGCAAAAGATATCCAGGATTCTTTCTGAGATTTCTGGCGTATATAGCGTGCTTTTGCTCTGGCTTTCTTATACTTTATGAGATTAGTGGTGGTGGGATACTTTCTGAATTGATTCCAAGCCTTATTTTTTTCTTTCTTTGCTTCCAAGCATTCTTCATTCCACCACTGCTTGTAATGTTTATGAGACTGGTGAGCTGTCTTTGGTATTACAATGTTTGCTGCAGAAATTATTTGATTTGTGATATGAGTAACAGCATTATTGATATCAGTATGTCTTATGATTTTCTCATCTAAGGAAGCAGCATATTGGTATTTTTCCCAGTTTGCTTTGCAAAATTTCCATTTTATACCTCTTATAGGTTGCTGTACATCATTTGCTAGTAGGTGACAAACAACTGGGTAATGATCACTGCTATAGGGATCATCGGAAACAGACCAGTCAAGGAGAGGAAAGAGAGCTGGGGAACAGATGGTGAGATCAATTGCAGAGGTAGTCCCTGTTGGTAAGTGGACATGGGTGTGAGTACCTGTGTTTAAGAGTGTTAGGTTCCTATTATTTATAAGTTTTTCAATCATCTGTCCTCTTTTGTCTGTACGAAGTGATCCCCAGATGATATGATCCCCATTAAGGTCCCCCATCAAACAAAAAGGAGATGGTAATTGTTCAATTAAATCCTCAAATTCTTGCAGTGTATACGCATGATTAGGTGGAAGGTAGAGAGAAATCATAGTCAAGGAAATTCCAGTCACGATGCGTACTGCGACTGCTTCAAGGGGTGTTTGTAGCTGAATATGCTTGGATGGAACATTAGAGTCAACAAGAATGGCGACTCCTCCATGACCTGTATTGGTTTTTCGGTCTTGCCTATATAGATTGTAGTTCTTGATTGAAATACTTATGTGCGGAGTTAGGTTTGTTTCTTGCAAACAGATACTTGCAGGAGCATATACGGAAATTAGATCTTTGATATCGCTTAGATTACTTCGAAAGCCACGACAATTCCATTGTAGAAGTGTACGCATTATTTGGGTTTAGTACTTGATTCAGATGACTTACGATGAGCTGCTTGTTTTAATCGATCTGTTTTGATTTTTTCTTTTCTGGGGAAGCTTGGTCGGCCACCACTGTCCATGTCATCATTTGCGTAAAGTTCCAGAACTGGTTCATCTTCTTTCTCCTTTTCATCAATATCCATAGTGTCAGTATTTATTTGTGTTTTTTCTACAGATTTGGTGGAATTTGTACTGCTTGTTGGTGTTGGATCTTCAGCATCTGGTGGGATTACAATGGGAGTATTAATTGCCTGGTCAACTTTTTGTTTTGTTTGTAGAAGAAGATTACGTGCCCAATCTGCTATTGAGATGTTAGGTGGGACTGTGATGTCAGTCTGTATTGCAATTACCTTTGTTTTCTGCACTGTAGTTGCTGGTGTTGCTGCTGCTGCTGCATATGATCTCACTGCTGGAAGTAGTGGTATCTGCTTTTTGGCTTCTTGATATGTTATCTTATGTTCAGTTTTATATTTTTGAACTTGCTTTTCTCTTTTCCATATATTACAGTCTCTGGAATAGGCAGGGTGGTCTCCTTTGCAGTTTGGGCAGCGAGGAGACTGTGTATTGCATTCTTTACTGGTATGTTCTTTTGAGCCACAAGTGGCACAAATAGCTTGTCCTCTGCATACTGTTTGGGAATGGCCATATTTTTGACATTTGAAGCATCTTAATGGATTGGGGATGTATGGTTTTACCTGGCAATTCAGGTACCCGGCTTTGACTGATGATGGTAGAGTTGGAGTACTGAAAGTAAGTATGATGGTGCGGGTTGGAACGAGGTTTCCATCCTTTTTAATAAGGATTCTTTTGGCATGTGTGACATTCTGGTTTTGTAGCTCTTGTACGATTTCTTCTTCAGAGCTATTTAGCAGGTCCCATTCCACGATAACCCCTTTAGATGAATTTAAAGTGGCATGTGGAGTGACTTTGATGGGAAACCCTCCAAAAGTTTTGGTTTCAAGAAGAAGCTCAGAATGTCGAAGATTTGTCGTTTCTATCAGAAGGTCGCCTGATTTCAAGCGGCGAACCATTTTCGGTGGACCAGCTATATGTTCTAGACACCTCTGTATAACAAAGGGAGAAAGTTTACTAACTGGTTGGTCTGATAGGGAATGAACAATTAGAAAGAGTGGCGAGATGGTTTTGGTCACATCTTTCTTTTGTCTTTTGGCAGTAGATGGATTAAGATCATCTTGCTGCCGATTGTGATCAGTTTGATCCATAATTCCAGGAGAAGCCTGGTTTGTCAAGTCCATTGTTGCTCCTTTTAGCCCTGAAAGGATTATTTTTCCTTTCAGGTTTCCGGCCCCACCACGGGGAGGCAGGAGCAGTGCCACCTAGTGACCAAGCGGCTGGCGGATTAGTTTGTTAGTGAGAAAATGGATAATTATCCTAAAAAAGAAAGGTGATTTTCCTTCCTGGGTTCTACTTAAAATCTGCTAAGTGAAGAACCACTTACAATAAACTGAGAATAAGAGCGGCTAGAAATGAAAGAGAACAAAATCACTTGGAAGGATCACTTTATAATTCGCTTAAGAAAATCGCTTGGTCCCTATCGCTTGGCACTTGGGGCCGAGGATTATACCTCACAGATATTAAAGCCTGTAACACGCTGAGAGAGTCAGAATATAAAATGAACCGTTGGTATTGGCATTCACTAATGTAATGCAAGGCTAACTCTATAGCATGCAGCTCTGCAGTAAATATACTGCATTCAGAGGGAATCTGCTCCGATGTAGTGGTGTCTGTAAAGACAGCAGCAGATCCCACATATGATTCCGACTTCGAGCCGTCTGTGTAAACTGGCGCAAAGTCAGAGTGTTCAGCTCTGTATGCTGAATGAAGCTGCAGGTAGACCGATGACGGAGTGTCCGACGTTCCCCAATTTCTGAGGGACAAGTCACATATTGGAATATGAGCATGCCAGGGTGGAAGGGGTTGCTTCGGTGTTTGGGCAACCTTGTCTACCGTGATATCAAGTTCTACGAGTAGCTCTTGGAAACGAATACCAAAAGGACGATTAGCAGTCTTACGGGTGTTGTACAAATTTTCCCATCGTGGCTCAAAAACGGATAGCCACGTAGGATGGTCTGGCAGGGATTTCAGTTTAAAAGCGTAGTTTAGAGACAACTGCTTAAGTCGAAGCGATAACGGTGGTTCGTTTGCTTCGACGTATAAACTCTGGACAGGAGATGTTCTATATGCTCCAGTAGCGATACGAAGAGCCTGGTGATGGACAGGATCCAGCCATCGAAGGACACTGTCTCTGGCTGAAGAATATACCTGGGACCCATAATCAAGTTTGGATCGCACAAGTGCACGGTAAAGCCGAAGAAGCGTGCATCGGTCTGCTCCCCAAGATGTAGAGGAGAGCGAGCGGAGAATATTAAGCCCGCGTGTGCACTTTGTGCGAAGTTGACGGATGTGGTTTAGAAAGGTCAACTTTTTATCAAATACTAGTCCCAAGAATTTTGTGTCCGCTGCTACTGGAATACCATTTTGTCCGAGCATTAATTCAGGTTCAGGATGAAGATTACGCTTGCGACAAAAGTGTACGCAAACGGTCTTCTCCGGCGAGAACCTGAAGCCATTAGCAAGTGCCCAGGAATTCAGACTGTCAATGGCTTCCTGCAGTTGTCTTTCAATAACCCTCATGTTGCATGATTGACAAAAAATGCTAAAGTCATCAACATAGAGGGCACTGTTTACAGTTGGAGAAAGTTGTTCTGTGATGGAATTTATTTTGAGGGCGAAAAGCGTGACAGTTAATACTGATCCTTGTGGTACTCCCTCCTCTTGGCTGAAGGAACGAGAGAGTGAGGATCCCACACGAATTTGGAAAGATCGATTGGCTAAAAAGTTTTTAATAAAAATGGGGAGTTGCCCCCTAAGACCAAGGCTATGCAGATCTTTTAAAATGCCAAATCTCCAAGTTGTGTCATACGCTTTCTCGATATCAAAGAACACCGACACCAAGTGTTCGCGTTTTAGGAAAGCATCCCGGATGGATGTTTCCAATCTAATAAGGTGGTCCAAAGTGGACCGGTTCCTTCGGAAGCCGCACTGGACGTTGGAGAGAAGGTCATTTGACTCGAGATACCATATTAAACGAGAATTAACCATTCTCTCCAGGATTTTGCACAGACAGCTAGTCAGAGCAATAGGACGATAATTGGTGGTGAATTTTGGATCCTTTCCTGGCTTAGGAAAAGCAAGGACGATTGCCTTCCGCCAGGAGTCCGGAAACTGCCCTTCAATAAACATTCTGTTATATAGAAGGAGCAGATAATCCATAGATTTTGGTGAAAGACGTTTAATCATTTCATAATGGATGCCATCTGGTCCAACAGCACTTGCATTAGAAAGAGTGAGGGCTCTTTTCAGTTCCTGCATAGTGAACGCCCCGTTGTAGGGATAGAGGCCCTTGGACTTGAAATTAAGTGCTTGATTTTCGATTTTATGTTTCAGGACCAGGAACTCTGGGGAAAACGAAGATGTTGCGGAGATGTTAGAGAATGTTTCCCCAAGAGAATTGGCTATTGCAATTGGATCTGCAATAGCGCATCCATTGTAATCTAGGATTGAAGAAGGGTGGGATGTATATTTTCCCTTCATTTTCCGGATTTTATCCCAGACTACCTTAGAATTGGCAGCCTGGTTAATAGATGATGTAAAACGGATCCATGATTCCTTTTGACTCTGACGGCGAATGTAGCGTGCCTTGGCTCGTGCACGCTTGAAGGCTATTAGAATAACAGTGGTAGGATATCGACGGAATATCCGCCACGCTTTGTTTTGAGCCTTTTTTGCTACTGTGCATTGGGAATTCCACCAAGGTTTGGGAAATGGTGGAAACCGGGCAGATGTTTTTGGAATAGCATTCGCAGCTGTTTGGACGATAATTTCTGTGATGTACTTTACTGCATCATTAATCGGCTCCTGACTGACGGTGCTGAAATCAAAATTTGCCTGATGTTGGAAGGCAGACCAGTCAGCCTGATCAATCTTCCACCGTGGTAACCTGAAGGGAAGACATGGTCTCCCACTGTTTAACAAGGTTATCACGGGGAAGTGATCACTTCCGTATGGATTCTCCTCCACTTCCCAAGTGAGTGAAGGGAGTAGAGAAGGGGAGCAGATAGACAGATCAATGGCAGAAAGGGTATGGGTAGGCATCTGGAAGAAGGTGTTTGTTCCAATATTTAGAAGGGAAAGGTCATTGAGCATACGCTCTATGACTCGTCCCCTTCCATTAATGTTAGCACTACCCCACAGGGTGTTATGTCCATTAAAATCCCCGAGAAGTAAGAAAGGGGGAGGCAACTGCGTTACAAGATCATCAAGGTCTTCCTGGCAGATGTCAGTCCCAGGTGGCAAATAAATAGAGCAGACCGTTATTAAAAATCCCACTGTAAGGCGAATTGCAACAGCCTCTATGCTGGTTGTAATTAGCAAGGGCTGAACTGGGGCCTGATTACCCACAAGGATAGCCACTCCTCCATGAGCAGGACCATCCGCAATTCTATCCTTACGAAAGATTGTGATGTTATGCAGGGTGGGATGATCATTTGCCTTTAGATAAGTCTCCTGCAAGCAAAAGCAAACTGGCTCGTGCTTTTGCAGGAGGGCCTTGATGTCATCAGAATTTCGCCGGAATCCACGACAATTCCATTGTAGGAATTTAGCCATTATTTTGGCTTGGTGGGTCCATCAGGCGGCTTCCGAGGTGCTGAGGGCTTACTTTTATCAGTCTTGGCTTTGTCTTTTTTGGGGAAGAATGGACGATGTCCCGTGTCCATTTCTTCCTCCGCAAAGAGTTCCAAGACTGATTCATCGTGTACCTCCTTGTTCTCTACATCCATTGTTTCTGGTATTACGGGTGACTCTTCAGAACGTTTTTGCTCTTTTTTACCACTTGGTTTTGGTAGTGGTGGAGCACTAGGAGGTACGGATATAGGAGTGGCAACTGATTGTGTTTTTTTGGTGGGCTTTTGTGAATTTAATAAATAGCGTGCAATCGGAGTGAATGACTCTTTCGGTGGTATAGTCATCTCAGTTTGAGTACCGATAGTGCACTTGGCAGAAACCTTCTGAGCATAGGAAGGTTTCCCGCTATTTATTGGTTCGATACGTTTTCTGGCCTCTGGGTAGGAGATATTCAGCTCTGTTTTCAGTTTTTGGATTTCTTTTTCATCCTTCCACCGCTGGCATGCTCGAGAATAGGCGGGGTGCTCTCCTTGGCAATTAATACAGATCGGTTTGGAAGCTGAACATTCCTTGCTCTCGTGGTCTTTAACACCACATCGAGCACAGGCAGGGTTACCACGACAAGATGTTTGTGAGTGGCCGTATTTTTCGCATCTAAAACACCACAGTGGGTTTGGGATGTAAATCCTCACTGGGCAGTTTAGATAGCCTGCCTTGATGGAACTTGGAGGCCTTGGGGTATTGAACGTGAGGATAAGAACTCGGGTAGGGACGAGATTCCCATCCTTTCGTATCGATATTCTTTTCACAGCTGTCACTCCTTGGTCTTTCAATTCAGAGCAGATCTCTTCTTCAGAAACATGAAGAAGGTCCCACTCTGATATAACACCACGTCAATAATTCAGTGTTTTGTGGGGGGTTACGGTGATAGGTATTCCCCCTATGGATGTAGAGTTGAAGAATTTTTCAGCTTGTTTTGTGCTGGAAGCTTCAACTAAAAGATCACCAGAACGCAGTCGTTTAACGGATTTTGGTGAACCTGCCAACCCTTCTAATCCTTTCTGGATAAAGAAGGGTGACATCTTTCCAATTGACTGTTCTCCGATGGAATGGAGAATGAGGAAGAGCGGTGTCACTGATGGTGGTGGTGTATCCTCAGTTCTGGCTCTTTTTGCAGAGGTGTTTTCTTTTTCATCTTCTCGATTAGGTAGGGGCCTTGTTGGGGCCACAGAAGAAAGATTTAAATTACTCATATGAGTAAAGAGAAAATGTCTGATGCCTAAGTACCTCACCCACCACGGAGCCCTACGAGGGGACGCCCACTCGTGAACTAGCAGGTACTGCGTACACGAATGGGACGCCGAGTTCGCTTAGAGCACCATACCCACGTTACCAATAAGTATTTATCCCGTCCCAGGACCAAAGGGAGGGAGACTTATTGGAACGCAGTTGACCCTAGCAGTATAGAACCACCCGCCGATTGATCCCAGTCGAGCCGGTCCGGGACCACCCGTCTCGTCGAAGCAGGGGCCAAAGTGGTGTATTGAAGCTGGGCCCCTCAACCACCAGGATCCCCCTTTCCGCTTCCACGGGTCGCGGCGCACGGCTGCACACGCCGGATTCCAACGATGTAACCCTGGAACCAAGGTATGGGCGTTAGATCCCAGTGATGCTAATCTGGAAACCCAGCAGCATCACTGGGAGGTCCCCTCACCACGTACAGGTGCCCACGTCGAGGGGTGTTTGGGAATACATTTTCTTGGAATATTCTGTTATACAGTTTCAATAAATTTTCTAATTCAGTCTTGTTAAGGTGCTTGATCATATCGTAATGTATATCGTCTGGGCCTACTGCACTTGGTCTGGCTGTGAACAAAACTTCGTGTAGTTCGTTTATTGTGAATGGTTGATTGTAGGGTTCATTACCTTTTGATTTAAATTTGATCTTATGTTTTTCTGCTTTTTCTTTTTGGATCAGAAATTCCGGATGGTATGAATCTTTCGCTGATACTTTTGCGAAGGTCTCGCCTAATGTGTTTGCAATAACGGTAGGTTCAGTCAAACTAATTCCATTGCAGAACAGTATTGGTGATGGCCTATTTCTATATTTACCTGTCATTTTTCTTATTTTATTCGAGACTATATGTGCATTTGTTTTTTTGTTTATTGTAGATGTGAATTTTATCCATGCTGCTTTTCGACTCTGCTTCCTGGTAAATCGCGCTATGGCACGCATTCTTTTGAACTGAATCAGATTTTCTGTTGTGGGATACCTGCGAAAACGGTTCCATGCCCTATTCTGTTGTTTTCTTGTTTCAGTGCAGTCATCATTCCACCATGTTTTCGGACGGTTTGGAAAACGTGATGAAGTCTTAGGGATTGTTAGCTTGCCTGCGTTTTGTATGGTTTCTGTGACATGTGCTAGTGCAACAACTACTGTTTCCTGCTCAATGATATTGGTGTTGAAAACTGCTTTCCTCCTGAATGATTCCCAATTAGCTTTTTCTATTTTCCAGCGAGGAGTCCTGCTGGTATGATATGGATATTCACTGACCAGTGTGGAAATTACTGGATAATGATCACTCCCAAGAGGATCCTCAAAAACTTCCCAATTAAATGCTGTGTAAAGTGTAGGGGTACATATGGTAAGATCTATAGCTGTGGTGGTCCGAGTTGGAAAATGGAAGTAAGTGTGGTTACCCCTGTTAAGAAGTAAGAGGTTATGGTTATCTAGCAGTTGTTCAATGATGCGTCCTCTTCTGTTGTAGTCTGAGCATCCCCTCAAAGGGATATGTCCATTCATATCTCCCATCAGACAAATTGGGGGTGGTTGTTGTTGTAGTAATGCGTCTAGGTCTTCATAAGAGACGTCATCTCCTGGTGGAATGTATAATGAACATATGGTTAATAGGGACCTTGTTATTGTACGAATTGCTACCGCTTCTAATGGGCTATTTAAATGCACCTGTTGTGTTGGTATTCTGTCATTTACTAATATAGCAACTCCTCCATGTGTTATACTTTGAGTTATTCGGTCTCTTCTGTACATTGAGTAGTTCCTGATATTCAGGGTATCTTGTTGTTTGAGGTACATTTCCTGAAGACATATACAGATCGGTGTGTAATGAGTAATAAGATACAGTACGTCGTCAAAATTATTACGTAATCCACGACAGTTCCACTTTATAATTTTATCCATTATTTATATTTGCTCAGCCCCTCGAGCTGTTTTCGTTGGGTGACTGTCTTTTGCTTTTCTGTCCTTACTCTATCTCTTTTAGGAAATATCGGTTTTCCGGTATCCATATCTTCTTCTTCTGATTCTTCGGCATGGATTTCCAACGTATCGTCATCTATCTTTCCCGTTTTCTCAAATTCCATAAATTCTGAGTTAGGTTCGTGATTTCGTGGTCTGCTATTACTCTTACACTGTTGCAAGGTTGGAGAATCTGAGGGGATTGAGATGGGTGTGTTTACTGTTTTCTCTTGTTTATCTTGTTGCTTTGCTCGGAGTAAGTGTTTGACTTGTGGAGAAAACGATTCATTTGGAGGAACTGAGATTTCAGTTTGACATTCCACTGATTTAAATTTAGTTGTTACTTGTGCGTACGTTGGTCTATTGGTTATGGTTGGCTGGACCATTTTTCTTGCTTCTTGGTATTTAATATTGTGCTCTGTTTTGTATTTCTGTATTTCTTTTTCTTTTTTCCATCTATCACATGCTCTGGAGTATGCGGGATGTTCTCCTTTACAATTTAGACACTTTGGGGCTGTGGCTGGGCACTCATCAATCTGATGTTCTTTGGATCCACATTTACCGCATGTCGGTGTGTTTCTACATGCTGTTTGCGAGTGTCCAAATTGTTGACACTTGAAACAGCGCAAAGGATTTGGAATATATACTTTTACTTGGCAGTTCAAATATCCTGCTTTTACAGTGCTTGGGATTTTTGGTGTGTTAAATGTCAGGATTAAGGTTTTGGTAGGTATTACATTTCCATCTCTCCGAATAGAAATCCGTCTTACATTTGTCACTCCTTGATTTTGGAGTTCTTTGCTGATTTCCTCTTCAGTAACGTGTAAGAGATCCCATTCGGAGATTACTCTCCGCGAAGAGTTTAAAGTGTTATGGGGGGTAACCACTACTGGTATACCTCCAAAGTTCGATACATTCAGTAGCTTTTCTGAATGTCTAGTACTAGACGTTTCAACTAATAAATCCCCAGAGTGGATTTGGCAAGTTGAAAGTTAGTATAATGTTTCTGGTTGGAAGTAGTGAACCATCCTTTTTGATTAGTATTCTTTTTACCTGAATAACATTTTGTTCTGAAAGCTCTTGTTTAATTTCTTCCTCGGATACATGTAGGAGATCCCATTCTGTTACAACTCCTTTTGAGTAGTTTAAGGTGGCATGAGGTGACACTTCTATGGGAGTTCCTCCAAGTGTTTTCAATTTAAGTAGCTTGTCAGAATGTTTGGATTGTGTAGTTTCAACAAGCAGGTCACCTGAATTTAGTCTGCGAACCATTTTTGGTGAGCCAGCGACATTCTCTAAACTTTTCTGGATCAGAAAAGGAGAAAGTTTGCTGACTGGCTGGTCAGTCAAAGAATGTATTATGAGGAAATGAGGCCAGATATTCTGGTCTGTATCCTTCTTTTGTCTCTTAGCAAAGGAAGGGGTATAATCTTCCTGCTCTCTAGAATGTGATGGGGAATTGATCCCGCAAGAGTCAGTATTGGTATAGTCCATCTTTGCTCCTTTTAGCCCTTGGCAGAGAGACTTTTCTGCCAAGATTTCCGGCCCCGCCACGGGGAGGCAGGAGCAGTGCCTGGTGTGACCAAGCGAAGATTAGTAGGTATTAGTAATATACTATGAGAAAAAAGAAAGGTGGCTTTCCTTCCTTGCTCTGTACAGGGACTTTTGTTACGAGAGCTGTTATAAAATGAATAGAATAGATTTTTTAACGATAACAACAAAAAGGAACTGTAAATCGCTTTCTGGAAATCGCACTGGAAGTACTGAGAAGTCGCTTAGTCACAATCGCTTGGCACCCGGGGCCAGATGTGACGTGCTGTGATCTGTAACATTATCAATATTTTGGAGCTGGATTTTTTCCTCGTCAAGAGAGATTGATGATCGAAATTTTGTCCAGTTTCCACGATCAAATTTCCATTTCATGCGGAGTTTGTTTGAAGCAGTCAGTGATATTAAAAAATGCATATGATTGGGAAGTGGTCACTGACCATAGGATCATTTAAAACATATCACTCTATGGTTGAAAAGAGTACTGGAGAACAAATTGTGAGTTCTATTGCTGAGTTGTGTCCAGTTGGGAGTTGTATGTGAATGTGCACACCAGTATTGAGTAAGGTGAGGTTTTGTGACTGTAGAAAGCTTTCAACGAGTCGACCACGTGTGTCTAGTATAGTATCGCCCCGTAAGGGATGGTGCCCGTTAAAATCCCCTAATATACAGAGAGGTGGAGGTATCTGTATGAAGAGATCTTCAAGATCTTTTAAACAGTAAGTATGGTTTGGTTGTTGTTGTTGTTGTTGTTGTTCTTGTTGAGTATGGTTTGGTGGTAGGTATATTGAGACAAGTGTTATTGAAATATTGAGAGTTATGAACAGCAACAGCTTCTATTCCAGGTTGAAGTGGAATATGTTTATTTAGGATCTTTGAATTTATAAGGATTCTACACCACCATGGGCAGCATTTGCTGTATTACGATCTCTTCGATAGACAATTAGTTCTTTATTGAAGGAGAAATTTGCTAGGTCAGGTAAGTTTCCTGAAGACAAAGGGCAACTGGAGAATATCGGTTAATTAGATCACGGATATCATCTGTGTTGCAACGAAAGCCTCTGCAATTCCATTGTAAAATTCAAGGCATTATTTGTATTTAATTGATGGAGATGTATCACTGCTTTTTGATGGTTACTAGCTTATGAAGTTCTAATTTAGATTTATCTTTGTTGGAGAAAACTGCCGACCTGTGTCTATTTCTTCTTCTTTTTTTTTTTTTTTTTTTTTTTTTGGGGTAGTTGTTGGCGCATAGGCTTCTGTGGCCATAATACACCTCCCAAGGTTTTTGCAGTACTTTGATCCAAGCCCGAGGCAGGAATCAAGCCCGTGATTTTTGGGTTGCCAGGCAAGCACTTTACCTACCCGGCTAGCCCGGTCGGCATTTCTTCTTCTACATGGATTTCTAGAAGGGGATCTTCCTGTATGGATGTGCTATCTGTGTCCATGGTTGTGTCCTGAAAATTTTTCACTATATTTGGAATTGAACAATGAGATATGATGTGTATGACTGTAGTAAGAGATGCCGCTGGTATTGTCAGAGGAGTATTATTTGCCTTGTCAGAAAACTTGGATTTTTGCTTATAAAGAACATTTCTAGCCCAATCAGAAATTTATTTGTTAGTGGGAACTGTTACATCAGTTTGAGACTATCTGACTGTAAAAAAATATCAGACTTTATGATATTTTTTTTACAGCTCTGGCATAGGTCATATTTTTGGTTATAGTAGGAGCATGTAATTTTCTCGCTTCTGGGTAACTTACTTTGTTCTCAACCTTGTATTTTACTATTTTTTCCTCGGTTTTCCACTTTTCACATGTCTTAGAATATGAAGGATGATCACCTTTCCAATTTGGGCAGGTCATTTTTGTAGCTGTACAGTTACTTTGTATGTGATCTGAGGATCCACAATTAGGGCAGACAGGAACTCCTCTGCATACAGTTTGTGAGTGGCCATACTTTTGGCATTTAACACCTTAAAGGGTTTGGAATGTAAGGGCGGATGCGGCAACGTAAATAACCTGCTTTTACAGAGGATTGTTGTTGTTGTTGTTGTTCGGTTTAACGACACAAGGGCAACTAAGGCCAAATTGTGTCTCTTCATCGTTAATTGACAAAAAGCATATTTTTAGAGAGATTACATTATATGCTTCTGTACAAACCAATATGTTTTAGATATAATAAAAGTTCTTCAATATTAGCTTCATTTCCTAAGATGCGAGATAAATCAGGTGACATATTCAATTTAGAGAGAGACTGAAAAGTGTTTGACCGGATGGTTGAATGTAAGGGACAATCAACCAGGAAATGACGGACTGTAAGCTGCGTCTGACAGGATGGGCACTGTGGTGGACTTTCACCCAATAACAGAAAGAGATGAGTGTGGTGAGTATGTCCAATTCTGAGTCTTGCCAATACAACTTCCTCTCGTCTGTTTCTTCGGAAGCCAGACAGCCACAGCTTTGGATCTTCTTTTATCTGGTAAAGTTTATTGTTAGGCTCACTTTTCCAGGTCTGTGACCATTTATTGTAGCAGGCTTTGCGTATGACAGACTTAAAATCAGAGAAAGGAACCTGAGGATGTTGTGAGAGAGCGGGTTGAGGATGTTTAGCGGCAAAGTCGGCACTTTCATTTCCAGGAATGCCTGCATGGCCAGGGATCCAGCAAAACCTAATTGACTGATTGGACACACTGCAAGTAAATAGCTGGGAATGAATCTGTTTCAATGTAGGGTGAGAAATGGAGGAATTCATCCTTATGGCAGAGACAGCACTAAGAGAATCTGTGTAAATTATGGCAGATGAGATGGAAAGCTCAATTATTTTACTAAGCGCTAATTTAATGGCATATAATTCAGATGTGAAGACGCTGCAAGCAAGCGGTAGTGTGGATGAAATTGTACATAAAGGAAAAACTGCCGCAGCACCTACCATACTCTCAGTTTTTGAACCATCCGTATAAATTTTACAGGCATGGTTGTCCGTAGCATGAGCTGAATGTAACTGTCTGATGTTGCAGGAAGGTATATTTTTCCCCCACTGGAGGAAGTATGTATCTTGAGAGACAGACACATATGTCCAAGGAGCAACAGGTGTAGTTGTGTCTTGGAAGATTTCATTTAGATCGACATTCCAAGTCTGAACAAGCTCTTTGATCCTGAGAGAGGCGGGTCTATTTTCATTTGGCTTACTCTGATAGAAGACATCCCAACGAGTATTATAGAGATACTCCCAACTTGGGTGTGATGGTAGACTCTTGATCTTAGCAGCGTAGTGAAGCAGTAGTGTTTTTCTACGCAGGTGTAATGGAGGATCATGCGCTTCAATATATAGACTTTGGATCGGAGAAGTCCTGAAAGCTCCCAACGCAGTCCTCAGAGCACTGTGATGGATCATATTTAGCCGTTTTAAAGTAGTGCTCCTGGCAGAGTCGTACACTGGACAACCATAATCTAGCCGTGAACGGATTAAACTTCTATAAAGATGCAGTAACGTACACCGATCAGCTCCCCATGACATAGATGATACCGAACGAAGTATATTCAACCGTTTTAAACAAGAAGTTCTCAAATAAGTGATGTGAGCTTGGAAATTTAGTTTGCGGTCTAATAGTAGTCCAAGAAATTTAACGGTATTAACGAGAGGGATTGGAGTATTGTTTATTTGTAATTCAGGTTCAGGATGTAGAGCTCGCCTCTTGCAAAAGTGAGTGACGGTGCATTTCTTTTCTGACAGTCTGTAACCGTTCCGTGAAGTCCAGGATTCTATTTTGGTTATGGCAAGTTGTAGCTGCCGTTCAATGGTATTCATACTTCATACTGACAGGAAATGGTAAGATCATCTGCATACATATAAGTTTGAACAGTTTTTGGGATATCTCGGGTCATGCTGCTAACTCGAATTGAAAACAGAGTTGGACTGAGTATTGATCCCTGCGGGACTCCCTCTTCCTGAATGTGAGATGTAGAGAGGACGTTTTTGTATCGGACTTGAAAAGAGCGCAATTGCAGGAAATTCTGAATTATTTCTGGCAAATGACCCCTAAGCCCCAGATGGTAAAGGTCCATAATAATACCATGCCGCCATGTAGTGTCAAATGCCTTTTCAAGATCTAAATTGATCATGACCAGATGTTGTTTCATGATAAAGGCATTTCGGATATGAGACTCTGCTTTAATGAGCACATCTAGGGTTGATCTATTTTTTCGAAAGCCATACTGGTGATCTGGAAGGAGATTCTCTGACTCCAGGATGTAAGTGAGTCTAGTATGAACCATTCTTTCGAAAATTTTTCCCATGCAGCTCGTGAGAGATATTGGCCTGTAATTTTCAACACAGGAAGGATTTTTTCCTGGTTTTGGTAAGGCGATGATGAACGAATGGCGCCATGAAGATGGATAGGTATTTTCAGAGTAGATCCGATTGTAAAAAATTAATAGGGTTCTTAAGTCTTCTCCAAGTAAATGCTTTAACATAATGTAATGAACTCCATCTGGACCTGCAGCACTATTGGAAGATCTGTTTAATGATTCTTGAAGTTCTGTTAACGTAAACGGTTGGTTGTACGGGAATGAACGGCGCGTGGAGAAGTTGATTTTATACCGTTCTGCACCTGCTTTGATTTTCTGGAAGGTGGAGGCATAGGTGGCAGAAGCTGATATTTTTGCAAATGATTCTGCAAATGCATTTGCAACTTCTTCGGGAGTAGAAATGTCTTTCCCTTTCCAATGAAGTATCGGAGAAGGCGGCCGAATAAATTTGCCATTTAGTGCTTGTATTCTTTTCCAGATCACTTGTGTGTCCGTGTCTTTGGTAATAGTGGAGGCAAAAGCAATCCATGAATCCCGTTTCGCTTTCCGCCTAACTTGTCTAGCTTTTGCTTTTAGTCTTTTAAAAGCAATTAGGTTAGTAGTGGTGGGATACTTGCGGAAATGATTCCAGGCGCGGTTTTTATCCTGTTTGGCAATTAAACAATCTGTATTCCACCAGTTATTTCTGTGTTTTCGATATGGTGTGGATTTTGGAATGGAGGCCTTAGCTGCAGTCAGAATCTGATTGGTTATGTAAGTGTTCACATCATCAATATGTTGACTTTGAACATAAAATCTGTCTAAGCGTATCTGGGCAGAATAGCCACCCCAGTTTGCCTTTTTAAACTGCCAAGTGGATTGTTGGTCAGGATTTGAAGTTACCCCTGTTTGTACCGAGCAAATAATTGGAAAGTGATCACTGTTGAAGGGATTTACAGAGGAGGGTAAGTTGGGTTGATTGATTGATTTAGATTTTATTGGCGCATTAGCAGCTTTGACTTTAATGCGCCAAGACCAGGTCATATATATAAAAAAAATTTAAATATTCATGATCTAACTAGTTAGGTCACCATGTCAAAATATATAATAACAAATGTATAAAAGGTATAAAAGATAAATCAATAGAAAAGCACAATAAAATGTAAATTTTATATACCAGTAAAAATGTTTATTGATTTTATAAAGCTAAAAACAGTAGACACATGTTCATTGTCAGATAAAATCAGACTGAGTGTATAAGGCTCAGCCGGATGACTAAAAACGGTAAAATGTAAATCACGTTCGTGTCTAAAACGTGGACACACGGTTAAAACGTGATGAACTGTTAAACTGGTGCCACAGTTCTCGCACACAGGACAGTCATCTGCCCTCAGCAGAAACGAATGTGTAAGATGGCGGTGTCCTATGCGCAGACGAGCTAGAACAACTTCCTCTTTGCGGTTCCTGCGCAGACTAGACTGCCAAGGTTCAATTACAGGCTTTATACGATATAATTTATTCGCAGTCTGTCTATTCCACGAATCCTGCCATTGGGAATGTATCTTTTGGAGTATTATTTGCCTGTAGTCTGTATAGGGGACTGACAGGCAGCTATTATTATTGGGAATTGCTGATTTGGCTGCGGTGTCACCCAAATCATTTCCCTTAATCCCAATGTGGCTAGGAATCCAGCAGAAGCGGATATCATATTCACGTTCACGGAGGAAGTGAATCTTCTGCTGAATGCTAGACAGAACTGGATGAGGATTATACCTCACAGATATTAAAGCCTGTAACACACTGAGAGCGTCGGAATATAAAATGAACCGTTGGTATTGGCATTTACTAATATGATCCAAGGCTAACTCTACAGCGTGCAGCTCTGCAGTAAATATGCTGCATTCAGAGGGAATCTGCTCCGATGTAGTGCTGTCTGTAAAGACAGCAGCAGATCCCACATATTGTTGTTGTTGTTGTTGGGTTTTTTGGCGCAAGAGCTACTTTGGCCATATTGCGCCTGTTCTAGTCGAGAGACACAGTAACGATTAATAAAAAGGGTTTATAGGAGCATAAATATATTAATCTGTTTTAGATAGTGGAAAAACTCAGGTAAATTGGAGTTGTCTCCAATCATATGTCTAATTTGAAGAGGTTCATTTAAATTTGATAGGGATCGGAATGATGTGTTTCTGGCATACTGATAGTGAGTGCACTCTATAAGGATATGTTTTACGGTTAGCGTTGAATCACAGTGGAAGCACAGTGGTGGATTATTTCCTCGCAATAAATAGTGATGTGTAAGTTGGGTATGACCTATACGTGCTCTAGCAAGCACTACCTCTTCATGTCTGTTTGAACGGATACTAGATTTCCATAGCTGTGGATTCTGTTTTATATTTAGTAACTTGTTATTTTCCTGATTATGCCATATTTCTCGCCATTTTTCATTGCAAATGCGGCGTATGATTGATTTGTAGTCTGTGTAAGGAATCCGGATGTGGTTATTATCGGTGGGGTTTCTTGCTGCTTTATCTGCACTCTCATTTCCTGGTATTCCAGTGTGCCCTGGAATCCAACAGCATGTGACAGTCTGCCTATTGTTATGCAATTCGGATATTTGAGTTCTTATTTGATTTATTAGTGGATGTGGAGAGCGAGAATTGCCTTGGAGGGCTGTCGTTGTTGTTGTTGTTGATATGGAGGTTTGATGGCGCATAAGCTACTTTGGCTATAATGCGCCTATTCATTTATAATAAAAAGAAATGATAAAGTTCCATAAATTCAGAATTGATTAAAAAGTCCAGTTTGCTTTAAGAAGTTGAAAAATTGGGAAATATCTGCGTCATCTCCAATGAGATTCTCTAAAGTTATTGGTCTACGAAGATTAATCAGTGATAGTAGGGTTGAAGTTCTGTCTTGTTCATAGTAAGGGCAGTCAATCAGAATGTGTTTAATACTCAGATTTATATTACAAAGTGGACACTGTGGCGGGTCATTCCCTGTGAGTAAATACAGGTGGGTCAGGTAAGTATGTCCTATTCTTACCCTTGAAAGGACTACCTCTTCTCGTCTTGATGTGCGGACACTAGAGCGCCAAATTTTTGGATCATGTTTAAATTGAAATAGTTTATTATTAATTTGAGAGTGCCATATTGCTGTCCATTTTGACAGGCATGCAGCCTGAATGGTTAATGCAAAATCTGATGGCGGAACAGGGATATCAGTTAAGTCGAAGCTAGTTGGATTTTTTGCAGCTTTATCAGCCAGTTCATTGCCCAAAATGCCAGAATGAGCTGGAATCCAGCAGAAGGTGACCAGTTGATGGCGTTCTTCAATTTTCAGTAATATGCTTTTTATTTCGTCTAGAACAGGGTGTACTTTATTTAAGGAGTTACATAAAGCCAAGATTGAGCTGAGTGAATCAGTGTAAATAACATATTTTAAAGCACAGTCAGAAGAGAGATTCTGTAAAGCTAGTTTGATAGCATATAATTCAGCTGAGAAGATACTGAATTCGGATGGCAAGGATGCTGAAATAACGGTATTTGGAAACACTGCAGCTGCTCCAACGTTTGAATTAGATTTAGAGCCGTCTGTATAAATTGGAGAGAAGTCAAAGTATCTTTGAATGTGAGCTTCGTGAAGTTGTTTGATATTTGATGTTTGTAAAATGTTCTTACCCCATTGAGAGAGGTAGGTGTCACAGGTCGGTATAGGTGGTGGAACCCATGGTGGTTGAGGACAAGTTGTTGTCTGTTGCACAGAAAGGATGGGAACATTCCAAATTTGCATCAGTTCGAGAAGGCGAAGACCAGCTGGCTTTACTACGCTTGGTTTATTTCTGAAAAGGTTTTCTAATTGTGGATTGAACAGGTATGACTGAGTCGGATGCATGGCACAGCTTTGTATCTTGACAGCATAGTTCAATAACAGTGTTTTCCTACGTAAAGTTAGTGGGGGTTCATGGGCATCAATGTAGAGACTATGTGCTGGTGATGTTCTGAAAGCACCGAGTGAAAGTCTCAAGGCACTGTGTTGAATTGGATCAAGCCAACGCAATGCACTCAATCTGGCTGAATCATAGATGGGAGCTCCATAATCAAGACGGGATCTGATTAATGCACGGTACAGCCGAAGCAGAGATGTACGATCTGCGCCCCATGTTTGGGAGGATAAAGCTCTGAGTATATTTAACTTTTTTAGACAGGAAGTACGTACATTTTTAATGTGGTCTATAAAATTTAACTTATTATCAAATGTTAATCCTAGAAATCTGATGCTATTAGTGACCGGGATGGAGACATTATAAATGTGAAGTTCAGGATCCAGATGAAGTTTGCGCTGTCTACAAAAATGGATGGCAACTGTTTTCTGCTGCGAGAGTCGATATCCGTTGAGGCTGGCCCACTGTTGAATTTTATTAAGTGATATCTGGAGCTGCCGTTCAATAGACCTCATATTTTGGGAATGGCAGGAGATAGAAAGATCATCTGCATAAAGATAGGTCTCAACTGTATTTGGAAGCTGATTGGTGATGGAATCTATTCTAAGAGCAAACAAAGTGGCACTCAGTACTGATCCCTGTGGCACTCCTTCTTCCTGTATAAACGTTTTGGAGAGGGCATCTTGGTACTGAACTTGAAACGATCTAGTACGTAGGAAGTTCTGAACAAAAATAGGAAGGTTGCCTCGCAAACCAAGAGAGTAAAGATCACTAAGTATGCCATGCCGCCAGGTAGTGTCAAAAGCCTTCTCGATATCTATTGAAACCATTACAAGATGTTCACGTTTAACAAAGGCATTTCGAATGGCGAATTCAGCTTTGACCATAAGATCTAAGCATGACCTATTTTTACGAAAGCCATATTGGCTATGGCTCATTAGATGTTGTGACTCAATGATCCATACGAGTCTTCTGTGGACACTTTTTTCAAGGATTTTGCTCAGACAGCTTGATAGAGAGATCGGTCTATAGCTATAGGGGTTAGTTGGATCTTTCCCAGGTTTTAGGAATGCCAAAACAGTAGAGTGGTGCCAAGAATTTGGAAAAACGTTTTCTAAAAATATACAATTGTAAAAAACCAGAAGCAGTCTTAAAGCTTTGTCATCGAGATGTTGAAGCATGACATAATAAATCCCATCTGGCCCGGCTGCACCATTGTGGGCTGTTCTAATGGCATGCAGAAGTTCAAAGTATTGCAGAGGTTTGTTATATGGAAGAGTACATGCGGTTTGAAATTTTATGGCATGCTTTTCTCTAGTGTTTTTAATTCGTTGGAATGATGTAGGATATGCTGATGCCGCTGATATTTCAGCAAAAGTATTGCCCAAAGCATTAGCAATATCTAAGGAATTGGATAGATCTTGCCCTTTCCAGGAGAGGATTGGAGATGGTATAGTAGGAAACTTACCAGATAACTGTCTAATTTTTTTCCATATAGTTTTCGGATCAGTGTTTCTGTTAAAGGTCGATGCAAAACGGGTCCAGGATTCTTTCTTAGCTTGCTTTTGTACAAATCGTGCTTTTGCTCTTAGCTTCTTATAATTAATGAGATTGGTTGTGGTTGGACATCGCCGAAATAAATTCCAGGCTTTGATTTTTGCTTTCTTTGCTTTTGTGCACTCATCATTCCACCAATAATTATAATGCTTGCGATCAGGGGGGTTTGATAATGGTATTGTGTCCTTGGCCACTTTTAGGAGATGTGATGTGATGTAGTCTGTTACATTATCAATATTTTGGAGCTGGATTTTTTCCTCGTCAAGAGAGATTGATGATCGAAATTTTGCCCAGTTTGCGCGAACGAATTTCCATTTCCTGCGGAGCTTGTTTGATGGAGTCTGTGACATTAAAACATTGCATATGATTGGAAGGTGGTCACTGCCCATTGGATCATTTAAAACGTCCCACTCTATGGTTGGAAAGAGTATTGGAGAACAAATTGACAGATCTATTGCTGAGGTGTGTCCAGTTGGGAGTTGTATGTGAGTGTGCGTACCAGTATTGAGTAAGGTGAGGTTTTGTGACTCTAGAAAGCTTTCAACGAGTCGACCACGTGTGTCTAGTTTAGGATCGCCCCATAAGGGGTGGTGCCCATTAAAATCCCCTAATATACAGAGAGGTGGAGGTATCTGTATGAATAGATCTTCAAGATCTTTTAAACAATAAGTATGGTTTGGTGGTAGGTATATTGAAACAACTGTTATTGAAATATTCAGAGTTATATGAACAGCAACAGCTTCTATTTCAGTTTGAAGTGGAATATGTTTAGTTGGGCTCTTTGAGTTTATCAGGATTGCTACACCACCATGGGCAGCATTTGCTGTATTACGATCTCTTCGATAAAGACAATAGTTTTTTATTGAAGGAGAAATTTGCGAGGTTAGGTAAGTTTCCTGAAGACAAAGGGCAACTGGAGAATATCGGCTAATTAGATCACGGATATCATCTGTGTTGCAACGAAAGCCTCTGCAGTTCCATTGTAAAATACAAGGCATTATTTGTGTTTTATTGAAGGAGCTGTATCTGACTGTTTTTTGAAGGTTACTGGCTTATGACGCTCTAATTTAGTTTTATCTTTTTTAGAGAAAACTGGTCGACCTGTGTCCATTTCTTCTTCTGCATGGATTTCTAGAGGGGGATCATCCTGTATGGATGTGCCATCTGTGTCCATGGTTGTGTCCTGAAAATTTTTTACTACATTTGCGTTTGAACTATGAGATGTGGTATCTATGACCGGAGTAGGTGATGCCGCTGGTATTGTCAGAGGAGTATTATTGGCTTGGTCAGAGAACTTGGATTGTTGCTTAGAAAGAACATTTCTAGCCCAATCAGAAATTGATTTGTTAGTGGGAACTGTTACATCAGTTTGAGTGGAGACGGTCTGATATTTTTTCACAGCATTGGCATAGGTCATATTTTTGGTTATAGTTGGAGCAACTAATTTTCTCGCTTCTGGGTAACTTACTTTGTTCTCAACCTTGTATTTTACTATTTTTTTCTCGGTTTTCCACTTTTCGCATGTCTTGGAATATGCAGGATGGTCACCTTTGCAATTTGGGCAGGTCATTTTTGTAGCTGTACAGTTACTTTGTATGTGATCTGCAGATCCACAATTAGGGCAGACAGGAACTCCTCTGCATACAGTTTGTGAGTGGCCATACTTCTGACATTTGTAACACCTTAAAGGGTTTGGAATGTAAGGCCGGATTCGGCAAAGTAAATAACCTGCTTTTACAGAGGAGGGTAAGTTGGGTGTATTGAAGGTGAGAATAATGTTTCTTGTAGGTGTAAGTACATTATCTTTTTTGATCATTATTCGTCTTGCTTCAATTACGTGTTGTCCCTGCAGCTCTTGGGTTATTTCTTCCCCAGTAACGTTTAATAAGTCCCAACTGGATATCACACCTTTAGATGAATTTAAGGTTGTGTGCGGGGATATTTTAGCTGGAATTCCAGCAAAACTTGTCAGTTGTAACAGCTTCTCAGAATGTCTGTGGTTGGTGGTTTCTACTAGTAAGTCTCCTGATTGCAGTCTCTTCACCATCTTGGGAGATCCTGCAATACCCTCCAGATGTTTTTGTATGACAAACGGAGACAATTTATTAATGGGCTGACTAGTAAGAGAGTGGATAATTAAGAACGATGGGCAAGGTTGCTCCATCCGATCAGTCTTTTGTCTCTTTGGATTTTCGTTCTCAATATCCTGCTGATGGTCTGTGTTTGCCATGTTTGCTCCTTTTAGCCCTTGGCAAGTGGACTTGCTTGCCAAGATTTCCGGCCCCGCCACGGGGAGGCAGGAGCAGTGCCGCTAGGAGGCCAAGCGGTTAAAGTGTTAGTTCGTTAGTGGAAATAGAAATATATGGATAAATAAAGAAAGGTGAGTTTCCTTTCTCTGTTCTAACTTGTGGCTTTTAAGTGTAGAACGATATAGAAATAAAGCTGCTAATAGAAACGTAGGAAATTAGAAAAAACTTTAATCGCTTTTGATGAGCACTCTGTTTTCGCAGAAAAATCGCTTGACCTCGAATTCGCTTGGCACCCGGGGCCGGAGGGCTGTCACTGCACTCAAGGAGTCTGTACAGATAATAGTCTTCGGAGTGAAAACATGAGCAAGCAAGGTCAAACCCATCTTAATGGCATAGAGTTCTGCAGTGAAAATGCTGCATTCTTGTGGTAATCAAACAGAACTGTTGATGTTGGTAGCACCACAGCAGCTCCCACAGCTGTGTCATTTTTAGAGCCATCAGTATAAATTTGCAAAGTGTCTGCATTTGCCAAAGAGTGAGCTGCATGTAGTTTCTGAATGGTTGAATTGTTCAGAGAGTGTTTCCCCCAACGTCGGAAATAGTCATCACACGAAGGTATACACACTTTCCATGGAGACTGTACAATTTCTCTGTCTTGATGTAAATTGTCCAACTGCATATTCCACTGCTGAATCAGTTCTCGTAGACGGATTCCTGTAGGTTTGTTTTCAAGAGGCTTATTTCTGAAAAGGTTTACCCATTGTGGATCATAGAGGTATGGCCAGATAGGATGAGATGGAAGGCTATATATTTTAACTGCATAATTGAGGAGCAGCATCTTTCTCCGAAGGTGGAGTGGAGGTTCATTGGCCTCTATATATAAGCTTTGCACCGGCGAAGTCCTGAACGCCCCAAGAGCAATCCTGAGCGCACTATGTTGTATTGTGTTGAGACAGGCTAACAGAGTCTTTCGGGCGGAGTCATAAACAGGAGCACCATAATCTAATCGAGATCTGATTAAGGCCCGGTATAGGTGGAGAAGAGTATAGCGATCAGCTCCCCATGTCATAGATGAGATGACTTTAAGTATATTCAGCTTTTTCATACAGACAGTTCGCGTTTGTAGTATGTGTTTCTGGAATGTCAGTTTAGTGTCAAGAGTTATGCCCAAGAATCGGATATTGCTGGTAATTGGTATCGGTTGTTTTTCCAGTGATAATTCAGGTTCTGGATGTAGTTGGCGTTTTTTACAAAAGTGAATGGCTGCAGTTTTGGTTGCTGATAGACGGTAACCATTACGTGAAGTCCATGACACTATTTTGTTTATTGCAAGCTGCAAATGTCGTTCAATTGAACGCATATTCTGTGAATGGCAAGATATCGCAAGATCATCAGCATAAAGATAGATTTCTACGTTACTCAAGATGTTCTGCGCTAGATTGTTTATCCTAAGAGCAAAGAGGGTAGCGCTGAGTACCGATCCCTGTGGTACACCTTCTCTTTGGATAAGAGCTTGCGAAACAGCATTACGATAACTCACTTGAAAGGTTCTAATTTTAAGGTAACTCTCTATGATCATTGGGAGTCGACCTCTGAGTCCTATAGCATATAGGTCTTGCAGAATACCATAGCGCCAGGTGGTGTCAAAGGCTTTTTCAATATCCAGGCACACCATGACAAGATGTTCTTTCCGAATAAAGGCGTTCCGTATGTTACACTCAGCTTTCACCATAAGGTCTAATGTGGATCGGTTTTTGCGAAAGCCGTATTGATTACTACTGATGACTGAGTGGTATCCTATGTACCATACAAGTCTATCGTGTACCATCTTTTCCAATGTCTTGCCTAAGCAGCTGGTAAGGGATATCGGTCTATAGTTGCAGGGATTCGTCTGATCTTTCCCAGGTTTGGGAAAAGCTAGCACTGTTGAATGACACCATGAGCGAGGATAATAGCTTTCGGAGAAGACCCGATTCAGAAAAAGCAATAGGGAATTTAGAGCCTTTTTGTCTAGGTGTTGTAACATGACGTAGTAAAGACCATCAGGTCCTGATGCCCCATTTCTTGATTTGTTTAGAGCAACCTGCAGCTCCAACATTGTAAAGGGTTGATTATATGGGAGCTCTATTCTTGTACTGAAGTTTAATTTGCTTTGCTCAGTCCTTCTTTTAAGTTGCTGAAAAGATGGTTCATATGCAGCTGTATCTGAGATATTGGCAAAGTTTTCTGCTAGAGCATTAGCTATTTCAACTGGAGATGATAAATCTTGTCCATTCCATCTCAGTATTGGAGAAGATGCTGGGAGAAATCTACCATTTAGTTTTTTTATTTTATTCCAGATTATTCTGCTGTTTGTGTTCTTTGTTATAGTAGAGGCAAACTGGATCTAAGAATCTCTTTTTGCCTTTTTCCTTACGAATCGCGCTTTTGCTTTCAGTTTTTTGAAATTTATAAGGTTCTCGGTAGTTGGGTTTTTACGAAACAGGTTCCATGCCCTGTTTTTCTCTTTTTTTGCAAGTTGGCATGCTTCACTCCACCAAATATTGGCATGTTTAAACGAACCAGTACGCATTTTTGGTATGGCCTTGGTCGCGGCATTCAGAATCTCAGATGTGATGTGCTGTGTGGCATCATCAATGGATTGGAAATTGATAATTTCATCATTGAATGAGATACTGAGAGCAAATAACTTCCAATCGGCCTTGGAAAATTTCCATTTTAAGCGGGAATTATTTACCTGAGGGATTCTAGTTATTTGGAATTCGCAAATTATTGGAAAATGGTCACTGTTTAGCGGATTGTCCAGAATTGTCCAGCGGATGAGTGGATATAATGTTGGAGAGCAGATTGTCAAGTCTATAGCTGTCGTTGTTCTAGTAGAGAAATGGATGTAGGTATCAGCACCAGTATTCAACAGTGTTAGATTGTGTTTGTCAAGCAGCGACTCCAGTACTTTACCTCGTCTGTCTGTATGTGGGGAGCCCCAGATCAGGTGGTGTGCATTGAAATCTCCAAATAAACAAAATGGAGGAGGGATCTGTAGTAGAAGTACTTCTAGGTCATTATAAGTATATTCTTTGTTTGGTGATAGGTAGATTGAAACTACTGTTAACATGATTCCTAAGGAGACACGCACTGCTACTGCTTCTAAGGAAGTTTGCAGTGGAATGTGTTTAGTAGGGACTCTTGAGTTTACTAGAATGGCCACACCTCCACGCACGGTGGTATTATTATTTCTATTATGTTGATATATAGTATAGTTCTTGATTTTTGGAATTACTTGCGGAGGTAAATTAGTTTCTTGCAAACATATGCTTACTGGACTGTACTGTTGGATTAGGTCATGGATATCATCAATATTACTACGTAGACCTCTACAGTTCCACTGTATTATGTGATCCATTATTTGATTTTGGCGGTTGTGTTTGATTCAGTCTGTTTTTTAGGTCCAGTCTGTTTTTGTCTCTCAAATTTTATTCTCTCTTTTTTCGAAAAGATAGGACGCGCTGTGTCCATGTCATCATCTGCGTACAGCTCTAAGATTGGCTCATCCGGGCTGATGTTTTCATTAGTATCCATATTTGTTGTATTTTGCTGACTTTTCTGCCTTGGGACTGCTGTTTTAGTTTTTATAGTTTCTGAGGAAGACTGCAAAGCCGTTGGCGGTACTGTAATTGGTGTGTTATTGGCACTGTCATTCACATGCTGTTCCATAGTAGTTTGCTTTGATTTTGAGAGTATTTCTCTAGCCCAGTCTGCAATAGACATGGATGGGGGAACTGACACGTCAGTTTGAGTGGCTGCTGACTGATATTTCTTTGTTGCTGCTGCGTAGGTGTGTTTAGTTGTAGTAAGCATAATCTGCTTCTTTGCTTCTTGGTATGTGACTTTCCGCTCTACTTTATATTGTTGGATCTTTTTTCCTGTTTTCCACAGTTCACAGGACTTTGAGTAGGCAGGGTGTTGGCCTTGACAGTTTGAACAATGTGGTGTTTCCGCATCACATTCCGTTTGTGCGTGGGATTTTGAACCACAGTTTGGACACACAGCATCCCGTCGACAGACGGTCTGAGAGTGTCCAAACTTTTGGCACTTATAACATCTGATGGGATTAGGAATGTAGGGTCTTATACGGCAATTGAGATAGCCGGCTTTAACACTAGATGGTAAATTTGGTGTGCCAAACGTAAGGATGATGTTCCGCGTTGGAACCAGCTGGCCATCTTTTTTGATCATGATGCGCTTAGCATGTGTGACTTTTTGTTCTTTTAATTCTTCGACTAATTCGTCTTCTGTGACGTTAATCAAATCCCACTCAGTGATGTCCCCTTTGGATGCATTTAGCGTCGTATGTGGGGTAACTTGCACGGGAATACCACCAAAGGCTGAGAGGTTCAGCAGAGTCTCTGATTGCTGACGGCTCACACTTTCAATTAGTAAATCACCTGATCTAAGTCTTTTCACCATTTTAGGTGAACCTGCTGTATTTTCCAAACATTTCTGTATCAGAAACGGGGAGAGTGTACTCATGCATTTGTTTGACAAGGAGTGGAATATAAGGAAAGATGGACATTCCTTTTGCTCTGTGTCAGTCCTCAGTCTTTTTGACTGTGATGTGTCATGGTCATTATCATTTGATTTAGGACATGAGCGCCGAGGCTCAATTGGAGGGAAATTGTCAAATTCCATGTTTGCTCCTTTTCGCCCCGGGAGAGTGGCTTTCTTCTCCCAGGTTACCGGCCCCGCCACGTGGAGGCAGGAGCGGTGCCACCAGTGACCAAGCGGTTGTAAAGTTTAGTAGCTTGTTAGCAATTAATATATATACTCTGAAAAAAGAAAGGTAGTTTTCCTTTCTTGGTTCTTACTTTAACGCTTGAAGCACAGAACCACTTTAGCTAAACAAAAGAGAAAACGACACTAGAAATAAAATTGAACTTTGTCGCTTAGAAATAGCACACTATATATCTCAGAGGAAATCGCTTGTCACTATCGCTTGGCACTCGGGGCCATCCCACATATGATTCCGACTTCGAAGCGTCTGTGTAAACTGGCGCGAAGTCAGAATGTTCAGCTCGGTGTGCTGAATAAAGCTGCAGGCAGACAGATGATGGAGTGTCCGACTTTCCCCAATTCCGAAGGGACAAGTCACATTTCGGGACATGAGCATGCCAGGGTGGAAGGGGTTGTTTAGGTGTTTGGGCAACCTTGTCTACCTTGATATTAAGTTCTTTGAGTAGCTCTTGGCGACGAATACCAAAAGGACGATTGGCAGTCTTACGGGTATTGTACAAATTTTCCCATCGTGGCTGAAAAACGGTTAGCCACGTAGGATGGTCTGGCAGGGATTTCAGTTTTAAAGCGTACTTTGAAGACAACTGCTTACGTCGAAGCGATAACGGTGGGGTAAGTTGGGTGTATTGAAGGTGAGAATAATATTTGTGGTAGGTGTAAGTTGATTATCTTTTTTAACCATTATCCTTCTTGCTTCAATTACGTGTTGACCCTGCAGGTCTTGGGTTATTTCTTCCTCGGTGACGTTCAATAAGTCCCAACTGGATATCACACCCTTAGATGAATTTAGGGTTGTGTGTGGAGATATTTTAACTGGAATGCCAGCAAAGCTTGTAAGTTGTAACAGCTTCTCGGAATGTCTGTGGTTGGTGGTTTCTACTAGTAAGTCTCCTGATTGCAGCGTGTCGGGAGGTCCTGCAATACCCTCCAGATGGTTTTTGTATGACAAACGGAGACAATTTATTAATGGGCTGACTAGTAAGAGAGTGGATGATTTAATAACGTTGGGCAAAGTTGCTCCATCCGATCAGTCTTTCTACTTTTTGGATTATAGTTTTCGATATCCTGATGGACTGTGTTTGCCATGTTTGCTCCTTTTAGCCCTTGGCAAGTGGATTACCTGCCAAGATTTCTGGCCCCGCCACGGGGAGGCAGGTGCAGTGCCGTAGGAGGCCAAGGGTTTAATGTGTTAGTTGATTAGTGACCTAGAAATATGGATAAAAAAGAAAGGTGGCTTTTCAAGTGTAGAACGGTTTAAAAAAATAAGGCTTTAGAGAAATGTATAAACTTAAAAATAACTTTAATCGCCTTTGAAGAGCACTTTATAAATCTCACAAATATCGCTTGGCCTCGAAATACGCTTGGCACCCGGGGCCATTCCTTACTTTACAGGAATGTCTCAATTCGAGACTTAAAGCTCATTCTAATGATTAGTTTTAATTTTTTTTTTTTTTTTTTTTCGCGAAAGAGTGTCTCCTTGTACATTGATTCTTTAAAAATTACACTAGATACCGTTTATTTACATTTGAGTGTTTTGTTTTCTCCTCTGATTTCTATTGAATTGCGGCGAAAATATTCGGATAACTTTCCAGAAGTTTTTTCGACGTTCAGCAGTAAGGTTACAGAAATGCTATCCCTGATTCTTCAGTGCACCTTCCAGCAGGTTCAGCGGCACCAGGATGACCTTGTTTGTGTAACAGTTGAGTCGAGATGCCATTTCATGAGATGCTTTCGAAGAGTTGTCTACAGAAAATGTTGCTGCTCAGGCACAAAATGAAATAGTTCTAGGGTTGTACATTACAATCGACAGCTGAAAGATTTATTATCTATTCCGTCTACTATATAATTTAATTTGCAATTATTCGGGAGCGTATGACATTCTATTTTCTGTAAATCTTTTTCTCCGCTCATTTCCTTCTCCTTTTCAGTAATTGTCATTTTTGCTATTTTCTCGTTTCCACACTCATCAAAAGAATTCCGTCCTCGTTCTTTCTTTTCGCTTCCATGATTTCGAAAAATGATTTTCTCGATGGCAATTATTGGCGATTCCACCAGTACGGACATACAGTATGAAATTCCATAAGTTGCCATGAAATGGCCAGCAAATAACCACACCTGAAACAAAGCAACCAATGTTAATATTGTGTTATTTTATGTAGTGAGTTAAATATATAAATATATTAGAGAAATACTTAATGGGCACAGGATATTCCTTAATTAAACATCACCTAAAATATACATTTAGGAGCTGGAAATCTTAGACCGACTAATAACATTAAAAAAAAAAATTGTAAGATCAGATGTTCTCTGTTTATATTTAATATTTATTTGAAATTAATAGTCAATTAATATGTATGAATATATATATTAAACAGTGTAATATACCTTGCCACATATTTTTGAAGTAAAATAATAACAAAAATATAGTAAACCTGTTTTTTGTCATTACAGGTTGTTGTTATGGGGGGTTTCATGGCGCATAAGCCTGATATGGCTATAATGTGCCTATTCATTTATAATATAAAAAAAGGAGAAATGATTGAAAATCAGAAATTGAAAAGTACAATTTTCTTCAGGTAGATGAAAAAATCGAAATATCTGCCTTGTCACCAATTAGTTTCTCTAAAGTTATTGGTTAACAAGCTTTATCAGTGATAGTAGGGTTGAAGTTGAAGTCTTGTCTAAGGGGCAGTCAATGAGAATGTTTAACAGTGGGATCCTGTGAGTAAATAAAGGTGGGTCAAATGAGTATGACCTATTCTTGCCCTTAAAAGGACTACTTCTTCTAGTTTTGATGTACGGACACAGGAGCGCCAAATTTTCAAATCCTGTTTAAACTGCAAGAGTTTGTTATTTGTTTGAGAGTGCCAGTTTTTGTTGTGCTGAAAATTTTTTGGCACCAGGACCTCCTGGGCCATATTGTGCCTGTTCATCATTAACTTATGAATAAATATTTTATATTATAGTTATCAGAGACGATTATATACATTTATGCGTGTCAAGTATTGAAACAGAGCTTTGAAATCTGCACAACTGCTAAGTATGTGTTGTTAAAGTTAAAGATTCCTGAAAGTTTGCTAGAGAGCGAAAACTGGATTTCCGGATACTGTACTTGAATATTTAGGACACTATGAGAATATGTTTGATTGTTAATTGGGATTGACAGAAGGAACACTGAGGAGGATACTCTCCCATAAGCAAGAACAGATGAGTTATATATGAATGAGAATGACACCGATTTGGGATCTTGCCATAATGATTCCTTCTCGCCTGCTTCTCATGAAACTAGAAGTCCACAGTTGAGGTTCTTTGTTTAATCTGGAATAGTTTGTTATTGACTTGACTTTGCCACAGTTCAGCCCATTGATTCCAACATGCTGTTCTAATAATGGATCTATAATCAGGGTATGGCACTTTTTGATGGCAGAAATATCCATTATAAGGATGTTTAGCAGCACGATTCGCACTTTCATTACCTGGGATGCCGAAATGACCAGGGATCCAACAGAATGTGACCATCTGTTTGACGTTTGATATTGATATAATCAGGACCATATCCGTTTCGGAATGAGATGGTGGGAAGAAGTATAGATTGAATGGCAGTAACTGCACTTAAGGAGTCTGTGTATATAAGAGCTAGCTTGAATTGCTACTTGGTTATATTATCTAGGGCCAGTTTTACTGCATATAATTCTGCAATATAGATACTGCATTATGTAGGAAGAGGCACAGCTATTGAGAAGGAAGAACAAATTGCTGCAGCACTTACAGCTTCGTCTGTTTTTGAGTCATTAGTATAAGTGTGTAGTTTCTCTGAGTTTTCTAAGGTGTGGGCTTCATGTAGTTGCTGCAAGTTGTTGTTTGGGAGCCTTTTCCCCATCTCAGAAAGAAATTATCACAAGGAGGTATCGATTCAATCCAGGGTTGTTCAGGAGGAGCAAAGTCTTCGAAGATTCGCTGAAAGTTAATATTCCAACTTGCCATTAGTTCTTGCAATCTAAGACCTGCAGGGCGGTTTTCATTAGGTTTATTATGGTATAGCATTTTATACTGAGGGTCAAACAGGTATTCCCAGCTGGGATGAGATGGAATACTTTTAATTTTTGCAGCGTAGCTACATATAAAAGATTCTCCTCTGGGATGCAGTGCGGGTTCATTTTCCTCAATATACAGGCTGTAAACTGGAGATTTTCTGACTGCACCCGTGGCTATCCTTAAGGCATTAATATTCCAACTTGCCATTAGTTCTTAGTATTCAGACGTAACAAGTGATCCGTAATCTGATCGGGACCAAATTAAAGTTTTATAAAGAAGTAACAGAAAGGGTTTATCGGCACCCCAGGAGTTTGCGGAGACAGCTCTTAAGATGTTCAGTTTCTAAAGAAATTTAAGGTAGACTATATGATTGGAGAAACTAAGTTTATTACCTAGATAAACGAAAATTGTTGGTAAGAAGAATCTGGTAGTTTTTTAAATATATTTCAGGATCTGGATGTGATTTCCGTATTTTACAGAAATGAATTGCTGTCGATTTATTTTCTGCTAAGGAACAGCCATTCTTTTGCGTCTACAGTTCTATTTTGGTGATGGAAAGCTGAAGTCGCCTTTCAGGGGCATTCACAGTTTGTGACTGACAAGAGATAAGGTCATCAGCAAACATGTATGATTCTACTGTTTTTGGTATGTCTCGTGTCATGTTTGTAATTCTTGTGGAGAATAATGTTGCACTTAGGATGGATCCCTGCGATACACCCTCTTCTTGTTCGAATGGTTTGGATAAACTGTTCATAATATCTGACTTGAAACGTTCTGTGGTGAAGCAGGTTTGTATAAATTGGTAACGGTTCTCTCAAACCAAAAGAACGAAGGTCCTGGAGGATGCCATATCGCCAAGTGATATCGAAGGCTTTCTCAATATCGAGATTAACCATTACCAGATGTTGTCTCCTTACAAAACCATTGCGGTGTTTTCTTCTGCTTTCATCATCACGTCTAAGGTTGAGCGATTCTTCCGAAACCCATACTGGTTTCGGTTCAGCAAATTATTAGTTTCCATGTTAGCTGCTTGTGAATCATTTTTTCTAAGACTTTGCCTAAACAGCTAATCAGTGAAATTGGCTTGGTATGATACTTCCCTGGCTTTTGGAAATGCTAGTTCAATTGAGCGGCGCCAACTGTGCGTTTTCTAAAAATATTCTGTTGTAGAAATCCAACAGAGAATTTATTGCTTTGTTATTTAGTTTTTTTTAATATTATATATTCTCCATCCGGACCAGCAGCGGTACTGGATATTTTACTCGGAGATTCTAAAAGTTCCGTTAAAGTGAATGGCTGATTGTATGGGTGTGATGTCAGAGTACAGAAGTTTATTTTACGTTGTTCTGCAGATGCTTTAATTTTCTGAAAGGTTCGGCTGTAAGTGGACACTGCTGAAATATTAGAAAATGAGCCGGCTAATGCATTTGTTATTTCTGTTGGTACAGACAATTCCTGCCCTTTCCAGTTTAGAATTGAAGCTTGGAACTGCACATATTTACCATTGCTTGGATTTTTTTTCCAGATGAGTGTTATCCGTGCCCTTGTTAATCGTGGTAGTAAAACTTATCCGGGCGTCTTTCTTTGCTTTTCTTCTTATTTGTCGGAACTTGGCCTTGAGACTTTTGAAGTTAATGAGATTAGCAGTTGTGGAGAATTTTCGAAACAGATTCCAGGTTTTTTTTTTTTGTTGTTTTTGTTTTGTTTTGTATGTTTAGCATGCATGCGTCCCTGATTCCGCCAATAATTGCTGTGTTTGCGTTTCCCAGACAAAGATTCAGTTATTGCAGAATCTGCAGCTCGGTTGGTTGGTTGGTTGGTTGTTGAAAGTTTAATGGCCCATCAGCATCTAAGGCTATCATGCGCCAAGTCAAAGGTAATAAAATATAAATATGTAAAAATATAAAATAGCGTATCTAGTTAATATATTATAAACAAAAATATGGCATAAAACATTTACAATATGTTAAACATTAGGGCAATCTAAATAAAACTATGTAGATTAATCAGATGTAAAAACCTGAATACATCTGACACATTGTCATCGTCGGATAAAATCTGCTGTTGTTGTTGTTGTTGTTGTTGGGGTTTAAAGTGCAATGGCTACTTAGGCCATATTGCACTTATGGAAGTGATGCATACAGTCTGTGTTTGTTGATTTATAAGCAGTTAAATACGGTTTTACAATCTTATTCGTTTTAGAAAGGAGAAGAATTCTGCAAGATTTGAATTTTCGCCTATGATATGGTGAAGTGACAAAGGTTCCTTTAAATTTGACAGAGAATTGAAAGACATTAGTCGAGCATTATTATATAGAGTACAGTCCAGAAGTACGTGTTTGACTGTGAGTGGTGTATGACAATGATTACACTGGGGAGGATCATTTCCTGACAAAAGAAACAGATGGGTTAAATGAGTATGTCCAATTCTGGCTCTGGCTAGAATTACTTCTTCTTGTCTGTTTGCTATAGAGCTAGAAGCCCATAATTTTGGTAAGGGTTTTAGTTGGAATAGTTTATTTTGGAATTGTGTTTGCCACTGAAGAGTCCATTGATCTTTACATATTCTTTGTATATTCATTTTATAATCTGTGACAGGTACTAGAGAATTCGTTGGGGCTGGGCTGGATGGATTTTTGGCAGCATCATCTGCAATTTCATTCCCTGGTATTCCGGTATGGCCTGGAATCCAGCAGAAGATAACCTTTTGCTGATGCTCTCTAAGTCGTATCAACTGTGTTTTGATGAGCTTTAATATCGGATGAGTAGGTGGGGAATTGTTTTGCAATGCTAATACGGAACCTTGCGAGTCTGTGTAAATTATGCTCTTTTGAATTGACATATGGAAGACATTTTCTAATGCAAGCTTTATGGCAAATAATTCAGTTGTGTAGCTACTACACTCTGTCGGAAGAGATTGAGAAACTATTTTATCAGGGAGTACCACTGCTGCACCCGATCCACTCTCGGATTTCGACCCATCTGTATATATTTTAGCGAAGTCAGGATAATGTTGACCATGCTCAGTGTGCAGCTGTTGGATGGTAAAGTCTGATAGAGAGTGTTTACCCCACTGGTGGAAGTACTTGTCACAACATGGCGTGATGTCACACCATGGAGGGTCAGGATCTATAGGATCTTGCAGGATTTTATCGAAGTGTATATCCCAATCTTCTGTTAGATGTTTTAGCCTAATACCAGCAGGCCGAAGTGTCTGTGTTTTGTTTCTATACAGGGTCATATACAGCGGATCATGAAGTATTGACCAATTAGGATGGGTTACCTGGCTTAGGATCTTGATTGCATAGTTTAACAGCAACATCTTTCTCCTGATATTTAGAGGAGGTTCATGGGCTTCGATATATAAACTTTGCACTGGAGATGTTCTGAATGCACCTAATGCTGATCTAAGAGCTGAATGTTGGATAGGGTTGAGCCGAGATAAAACACTCTCCCTAGCAGAATCAAAAACAGGCGCCCCGTAGTCCAGGCGTGATCTAATTATGGCTCTGTATAGGTGAAGCAGGGTGTTACGATCTGCTCCCCATGCTGTCGCTGATAAAACTCTGAGTATGTTCAGTTTCTTTTGACAGTTTGTCCGGAGATATTCAACGTGTTTTTGGAAGTTTAACTTGTTGTCGAAAAATAATCCTAGTAGACGAATACAATTAGCTATGGGAAGAGGTTGGTTATTCAAGTGGAGCTCGGGCTCAGGATGCATATTTCGTCTGTTACAGAAGTGTATGGCAGTAGATTTCTGGCTGGACAGTCTATAACCATTTTCTGTCATCCATGTCACGATGCGATTAATTGATATTTGTAGCTGGCGTTCAATGTAATGCATGTTTTGAGAATGACAGGATATTGAGAGATCATCTGCAAAGAGGTAGGAATCTACAGTTTTCGGAATGAGTTCAATTATGTGGTTCATTCTCATTGTAAATAAAGTGGCACTGAGAACCGACCCTTGCGGAATTCCTTCTTCTTGGGTAAAGATCTTAGAGAGGGTTCCCCGGTAACGGACTTGAAAGGATCTCTGATGTAGAAAATTTTTGATAAAGTATGATAAATTACCTCTCAGGCCAAGAGAATGCAGATCTTTTAAGAGGCCGAATCGCCAAGTAGTGTCGAAGGCTTTCTCAACATCAAGACAGACCATTACGAGATGTTCCTTCTTGACGAAAGCATTTCTAATGTTTGTCTCGGTTTTGATCATGAGATCCAATGAAGATCGATTTTTCCGGAATCCAAATTGGTTGTTGTTAATCAAGTTTTGGGACTCAAGGAACCAAGTGAGACGGCGATGTATCATTTTCTCTAGGGTTTTGCTTAGACAGCTGGTAAGGGATATTGGTCTGTAATTTTGCGGAACAGAATGATCTTTACCGGGCTTTGCAATTGCTAGTACATAAGAATGACTCCAGGAACTTGGGAAGGTATGTTCGGAAAAAATGCGATTGAAAAATATGAGCAGTAATGAGAGTGATCTCTGATCCAAATTTTGCAACATTACATAGTATATCCCATCTGGGCCAGCAGCACTGTTCCTTGAGTTGTTAAGGGATTGTTGCAGCTCAAGCATGGTAAATGGTTTGTTATAAGGTAAAGCGGAATTGTCAGTGAAATTTAGTCTGGATTTCTCTGCAATTGTTTTAAGTTTTTGAAATGTTTGATCATAGGCGATAGAAGAGGACAGCTGAGAAAATGTGGTTCCCAGTGCATTTGATATTTCTGTAGGGGTAGAAAGCTCCTGTCCATTCCAGTTCAGTAGTGGGGTGGATAAAGGAGGAAATTTACTGTTTAAACATTTTATTTTTCTCCAGATTAATCTAATATCAGTATTTTTATTCACTGACGAGGCGAATTTAATCCAGTTTTCTTTTTTCGCTTTACGTCTGATGTAACGAGCTTTTGCTCTAAGACGTTTATAACTAATAAGATTGAGGGTGGTTGGGTGTTTGCGGAAAAGGTTCCAGGCTTTGTTTTTCTCTTTTTTCGCATGGTTGCAGTCCTCATTCCACCAATAATTTGTTTTTCGTCTATTTCGTGCTTGATATTGAGGAATGGTAGCGGATGCGGCTGACAGAATTTCATTTGTGATGTGCTCAGTAACACTGTCGATGGAACAGGACTGAATAATGTAGTTGTCAAATGATATTTGCGTTCTGTATTTTGTCCAATCAGCTCTTGAAAATTTCCATTTCATTGGATTTTCTGTTGGGAAGGAACAGGATGTTTGAATTTTGCAGATTATGGGATAGTGATCACTGCTATAAGGATCGCTTAGAGTTACCCACTCTATACTTGGAAAGAGGATTGGGGAACAAATGGTAAGGTCTATTGTAGAGGTTGTACCTGTAGGGAGATGGATATATGTGGGAGTGCCAGTATTTAGTAAAGTTAAATTTTGCCTGTCTATCAACATTTCAATAAGCTTCCCTCGTTTGTCTGATATAGGTGAACCCCATATTGGATGGTGGGCATTAAAGTCTCCTAGGATACAAAAGGGAGATGGTAACTGCAAGACAAGATCTTCAATTTCTTGAATGGTATATTGATGATTTGGTGGAAGATAGATTGAAACCAGTGTAAGTGTAATACCATTTACAACGCGAGTGGCAACAGCTTCTAAGGAGGTTTGTAAATGTATGCGTCTGGAGGGGATACTTGAATCCACGAGTATTGCTACTCCTCCGTGAGCACTGTTAGTGTCAGCTCTGTCTTGTCTAAACAAGGTATAATTTTTGATTTTTATTGAGATCTGAGGTGTCAAATTCGTTTCCTGCAAGCACATTGCAAGAGGTCGGTATAGGTGAATTAATTCATGGATATCATCGATGTTGCTGCGAAGGCCTCTACAGTTCCATTGGATGATCTGTTCCATTATTTGGATTTGAAAGAGGGAGATGAATCTGACTGCTTTTTATAAGTGGGTTGTTTGTGACGATCCAGCTTAGGTTTTTCTTTTCTGGGGAAATTGGGGCGTGTTGAATTATTGCTATCTTCCATTTCATCATCTGCATGTAATTCAAGGAGGTCTTGGGTAGTCGTATCGTCGGTATCCATCCTTGTTGAGGGTGGTTGATTAACCTCGACAGGATCTGATTTTTGAGGTTTTTCTGTTACTTTACCTTGGGTTATGATTTGGGTTGGAACTGTGATAGGTGTATTCATACTTTGGTCAACTGTGTTTGGCTTTGATGTAGGCTGGGTCGATAGAACTGATCGAGCCCAGTCTGCAATCAATTTATCTGGAGAGAGTGACACTTCCGTCTGACATGCTACTGATTGGTGAGAGTGGATAATCGAGGCATAAGAGCTATTTGGCATGGTTAGTTTAATTTGTTTCCTAGCTTCTTGATAGGAGACTTTATTTTCAGTCTTATATTTTTGAATTTTTTTGCCTATCTTCCAGAGGTCACATTCTTTAGAGTATGCTGGATGGCTTCCCCTGCAATTAGGACACTGTGGAGTTTGTGCTTTGCATTCTAACTGGGTATGAGTTGTGGAGCCACAGTTTGGACATGTTGAAACGCCACGGCATGCTGTCTGGGAGTGACCAAATTTCTGGCACTTGTAGCATCTTAGGGGATTTGGGATAAAGGGTCGAACACGGCAATTTAAGTAACCTGCTTTGACTGATGCTGGTAGATTCGGTGTATTGAAAGTTAGAATTATGTTACGTGTTGGGACTAAGGTACCATCTTTTCGTATCATGATTCTTTTTGCTTGAGTTACATTTTGTGACTTTAGTTCTTGTACTATTTCTTCTTCAGACACGTTCAGTAGATCCCACTCAGTAATCACTCCTCTGGATGAATTCAGGGTGTTATGCGGAGTGACTTGTATTGGAATTCCGCTTAGAGTGGTGAGTTTCAGTAGTTGTTCAGAGTGTCTTGGGAGAGAAGTCTCTATTAACAAGTCCCCGGATTGGAGACGTTTCACCATTTTTGGAGATGATGCTGCATGTTCAAGGCATCGTTGGATGATGAAAGGGGAGAGCTTGCTAATAGGCTGTGCCGACAGAGAATGGATAATCAGGAAAGCTGGTGATTCCTGTCTGCCTGCATCTTTTTTCATTCTCTTAGAGGTAGAAAAGTCATGGTCGGGTTCACGATTGTCATATTGAGCACTCTTGGGCTCTAGACGTGGAAATTCATTCGTTTCCATTACTGCTCCTTTTAGCCCCGAGGGTTGATTTATCCCCCAGGTTACCGGCCCCGCCACGTGGAGGCAGGAGCGGTGCCACCAGTGACCAAGCGATAAAAGGTTAGTGGTTAGTGTGTTAGAAAAGTAGTTATATATACAAAAGAAAGGTGTCTTTCCTTTCTTGTAGGAGGCTTCCTTCTTTATTTACAAAGAGCCAGAAAATAAATAACTTTGAAAGTAAAGCCTTTGGAAATCTCTTTATCAACTTCTCTTTAGAAAAACGCTTTCAAATTCGCTTTGTAAATCGCTAGATCACTCGCTTGGCACTCGGGGCCATAAAATCTGCCTGAGTGTATAAGGCTCAGACAGATGTTTAAAACATGAACGGCGTTCATTACTAAAATATGTACATTCAACTAAAATATGACGGATAGTTAAAATTGCTTTACAATGTCTACACACAGGACAATCATCAGCCCTCAGCAAATACGAATGCGTCAGGTGAGAATGTCCTATGCGTAGCCGAGCAACAATTACTTCCTCCCGTCGGACCCTGCGCTGACTAGAATGCCAAAGCATTATTTCAGGCTTAATTTCAATCAGCTTGTTGGTAGGGCACCCATTCCAAGATTCTTGTCAACGCGCGCATAAATTTTTGTAGATCAGTTGCTTGCAGTCTGTATAGGGGACTGACAAGCGGATGCGACTTTGTGGCGTTGCTGGTTTTGCTGCTGCATCAGCTAAGTCATTGCCTCTGATACCAACATGGCTAGGGATCCAGCAAAAGAGAATATCGAAATTTAACTCTAAGAGGGAGTGTAATATTTGCTGCACCCGACATAACACTGGGTGGGTGCTTTTCACATTGGATAAGGCCTGTAATACGCTTAGAGAGTCCACATATAGCATGCACTTTTGGTACTGGTGGGTTTTTATATGATCCAAGGCCAGTTCTACTGCGTGTAGCTCTGCAGTGTATATGCTTGATTGATTGATTGATTGAGTTTTATTGGCGCATCAGCAACTATGGCTATAATGCGCCAAACCCTTGTCATAAAAGGTAAATACTTTCAGTGACCTACTGGATTAGGTCACTACGTCAGATTATAAAAACAAGTGTAAACTGTAACAGATCAAGTAACAATAGTAAATCATAAAAAATAAGATTTTTTAAATATGAGTAAAAAGGTTTACTAATTTTAAGAAATTAAAAATAGCAGACACATGGTCATTGTCGGATAAAATCTGACTGAGTGTATACGGCTCAGTCAGTTGGTTAAAAGCGGTAAAACGAGCATTTCTAAAACTGCTACAGTCAACTAAAATGTGTCTGATTGTTAAGATTGTGCCACAGGACTCACACATAGGAGGGTCATCAGCCCTCAGCAAAAACGAATGTGTCCAATGACTATGTCCTATGCGGGTCCGGGCAAGAACAACTTCCTCCTTACGATTACTGCGCAGAGTAGACTGCCATGGTTCAATTACAGGCTTTATACGATATAGTTTATTCCCAGTCTGTCTATTCCACAAATCCTGCCATTGGGAATGTATCTTCTCGTGTATTATTTGCTGTAGTCTGTATAGGGGACTGACAGGCAGCGATTATTATTGGGGATTGCTGATTTGGCTGAGGTGTCAGCCAAATCATTTCCCCTAATCCAAATGTGGCTGGGAATCCAGCAGAAGCGGATATCATATTCACGTTCTCGGAGGAAGTGAATCTTCTGTTGAATGCTAGACAGTACCGGATGAGGATTATACCTCACAGATATTAAAGCCTGTAACACACTGAGAGAGTCAGAATATAAAATGAACCGTTGGTATTGGCATTTACTAATGTGATCCAAGGCTAACTCTACAGCGTGCAGCTCTGCAGTAAATATGCTGCATTCAGAGGGAATCTGCTCCGATGTAATGCTGTCTGTAAAGACAGCAGCAGATCCCACATATGACTCCGACTTCGAGCCGTCTGTGTAGACTGGCGCGAAGTCCGAATTTTCAGTTCGGTGTGCTGAATGATGCTGCAGGTAGACCGATGATGGAGTGTCCGACTTTCCCCAATTTCTAAGGGAAAAGTCACATGCCCGGACATGAGCATGCCAGGGTGGAAGGGGTTGCTTTGGTGTTTGGGCAACCTTGTCTACCTCGATATTAAGTTCTATGAGTAGCTCTTGGAGGCGAATACCAAAAGGGCGATTGGCAGTCTTACGGGTGTTGTATAAATTTTCGCATCGTGGTTCAAAAACGAATGGCACGTGGGATGGTCTGGCAGGGATTTCAGTTTTAAAACGTACTTTAAAGACAACTGCTCACGTCGAAGCGATAACGATGGTTCGTTTGCTTCGACGTACAAACTCTGGACAGGAGATGTGCGATATGCTCCAGTAGCGATACGGAGGGCCTGATGATGGACAGGGTCCAGCCATCGAAGGACACTGTCTCTGGCTGAGGAATATACCTGGGACCCATAATCTAATTTGGACCGCACAAGTGCACGGTAAATCCGTAAAAGGGTGCATCGGTCTGCTCCCCAAGATGTAGAGGAGAGCGAGCGGAGAATATTTAGCCCTCGTGTGCACTTTGTGCGGAGTTGATGGATATGATCCAGAAATGTCAACTTTTTGTCAAATATCAGTCCCAAGAATTTTGTGTCCGGTGCTACTGGAATAGCATTTTGTCCGAGCCTTAATTCAGGTTCAGGATGAAGATTACGCTTGCGACAAAAATGTACGCAAACGGTCTTCTCCGGCGAGAACCTGAAGCCATTAACAAGTGCCCAGGAATTGAGACGATCAATGGCTTTCTGCAGTTGTCTTTCAATAACCCTCATGTTGCATGACTGACAAAATATACTAAAGTCATCAACATAAAGGGCACTGTTTACAGTTGAAGGAAGTTGTTCTGTGATGGAATTTATTTTGATGGCGAAAAGCGTGACACTTAATACTGATCCTTGTGGTACTCCCTCCTCTTGGCTGAAGGAACGAGAGAGTGAGGATCCCACACGAATTTGGAAAGATCGATTGGCTAAAAAGTTTTTAATAAAAATGGGGAGTTGCCCGCTAAGACCAAGGCTATGCAGATCTTTTAAAATGCCAAATCTCCAAGTTGTGTCATATGCTTTCTCCATATCAAAGAACACCCACACCAAGTGTTCGCGTTTTAGGAAAGCATCCCGGATGGATGTTTCCAATCTAATAAGATGGTCCAAAGTGGACCAGTTCCTTCGGAAGCCGCACTGGATGTTGGAGAGAAGGTCATTTGATTCTAAGTACCAGATTAAACGAGAATTAACCATTCTCTCCAGGATTTTGCACAGACAGCTAGTCAGAGCAATAGGACGATAATTGTTGGTGACTTTTGGATCCTTTCCTGGCTTAGGAAAAGCAAGGACGATTGCCTTCCGCCAGGAGTCCGGAAACTGCCCTTCAATAAACATTCTGTTATATAGAAGGAGCAGATAATCCATAGATTTCGGTGAAAGACGTTTAATCATTTCATAATGGATGCCATCTGGTCCAACAACACTTGCATTAGAAAGAGTGAGGACTCTCTTCAGTTCCTGCATAGTGAATGCCCCGTTGTAGGGATAGAGGCCCTTGGAATTGAAATTAAGTGCTTGCTTTTCGATTTTATGTTTCAGGACCACGAACTCTGGGGAATACGAAGATATGGCAGAGATGTTAGAGAATGTTTCCCCAAGAGCATTGGCTATTGCAGTTGGATCTGCAATAGCGCATCCATTATAATCTAGGATTGAAGAAGGGTGGGATGCATATTTTCCCTTCATTTTCCTGATTTTATCCCAGACTACCTTAGAATTGGTAGCCTGGTTAATAGATGATGTAAAACGGATCCAAGATTCCTTTTGACTCTGACGGCGAATGTAACGTGCTTTGGCTTGTGAACGCTTGAGGGCTATTAGATTAACAGTGGTAGGATATCGGCGGAATATCCCACACGCTTTGTTTTGCGCCTTTTTTGCTGCTGTGCATTGGGAATTCCACCAAGGTTTGGGAAATGGTGGAAACCGGGCAGATGTTTTTGGAACAGTGTTCGCAGCTGCTTGGACGATAACTTCTGTGATGTTCGTTACTGCATCATTGATAGGCTCTTGGCTGACGGTACTCAGATCGAAATTTGCCAGATGTTGGAAGGCAGACCAGTCAGCCTGATCAATCTTCCACCGTGGTAACCTGAAAGGAAGACACGGGCTCCCACTGTGTAACAGGGTTATCACAGGGAAGTGATCACTACTGTATGGATTCTCCTCCACTTCCCAAGTAAGTGAAGGGAGTAGAGAAGGTTGTTGTTGTTGTAGGGTTTTTTGGCGCAAAAGCAACTTTGACCATATTGCGCCTATCTATTAATGTTTATGTGACAAGGAAGTTTATATTTCTTAAATGTGATTTATATCTGGTCAAAATATCCTATTAATTTTAAATAAGTGAATATATTTTCAATGTTGGAGTTATCGCCTAGGATTTGTGATAAGGTCAGAGGATCTTGGAAATTTATAGGGAGATGGAAGGCTGACTGTCGCGCCATGTGGTATTGTGGACATTCTATGAGGAAATGTTTTACAGTGAGTTGACAAGAACAGTGAAAACATTCTGGGGGGTTTGCTTTGGTGAGTAAGTGAAAGTGCGTGAGATGAGTATGTCCAATGCGCAGTCTCGTTAAAATGACTTCTTCGTGCCGATTTTTACGAAGACTCGATTTCCATGGCTGAAGTTCATGTTTTATTTGAAACAGTTTATTATTTGATTCATTTTGCCACATTTGTGACCACTGAGTATGGAGAATTTTTTTTATAATAGGCCTGTAATCGAAATGTGGAACTTTGTAAAGCTTTAGGTCTGTGTTTGTAGGATTCTTTGCTGCTCTATCGGCTCTTTCATTACCTTCAATGCCTGTATGTCCTGGAATCCAACAGAATTTTACTTGCCTCATTTTACTTTTGAGTTTCACAAGATGAGTTTGTATCTGATGAAGAATGGGATGCGATGGAGTCTGCCTTTGTTGCAGAGCGTGTATTGCACTCAATGAATCTGTGTATATGAGATGTTTCAGATGCGGGGAAGTTGCTATGTATTTTAAGGCCATTAGTATGGCGAATAGCTCGGCAGAATAGCTGCTGCATTGGTTTGGGAGTTGCTGTGAGATAACAGTCTGTGAAAATACCACTGCAGCACCAACTTTGGTGTCTGTTTTAGAGCCATCTGTATATATATGAAGGTATTCAGGGAACTGTGATGAGTGGGCTGCATGCATCTGTTTTATGTTGACATTTGCAAGAGTGCTTTTTCCCCATTGTTGGAAATAAGTGTCACAGTTAGGCGTGAAAGTGAACCATGGTGGAATACTTATCCTATTATCCTCATGTATGTTGTCAAAACTTAGGCCCCATTTTGAAACAATTTCTTTTAGTCGTATTCCAGCTGGTTTATTTACTGTAGGTTTATTGTTGTAGAGAATTTCCCACTGTGGGTTAAAAAGATACTGCCAAGTAGGATGATGAGGAAGACTTCGGATTTTAATTGCATAGTTTAATAGCAGCATTTGCCTCCGGAGATATAGTGAGGGTTCGTGGGCCTCTGCATATAAACTTTGGACTGGTGATGTTCTGTATGCCCCTAAGGAGATTCGTAAGGCACTATGATGTATGGTATCGAGCCATTTGATGACACTTGGTCTACAAGAACTATACACAGGGGCTCCATAGTCTAGTCTTGATCTGATTATAGCATGGTATAGGTGAAGTAGTGTGAACCGATCAGCTCCCCACTTCATTGCAGAAAGAACTTTGAGGATATTTAGTTTTTTTTGACAGGTTATTCGGAGGCATTTGATGTGATCCAAAAAGTTAAGTTTTTTATCTAGAATGAGGCCAAGGAAACGTATACTATTTACTAGCGGTATCAGCTGGTTTTCTAGTCTTATTTCTGGATCTGGGTGCATTTTTCGCTTTCTACAGAAATGTATAGCCATTGTTTTTTGTTGTGATATTCTATAGCCATTGTTTTTAGTCCATAATTCTATTTTTTTTACTGCGCTTTGTAACTGCCTTTCAATCATTTTCATGTTTTGTGAATGGCACGAAATAGTAACATCATCTGCATATAGGAATGTTTCCACTGTTTTTGGCAAGTCTTTTGTAATAGAATTTATTTTGATTGAAAACAAGGTTGCACTCAGTACTGAGCCCTGAGGAACTCCTTCTTCCTGAGAATATATTTGTGACAGATTGTTTTGATATTTTACTTGGAAGGTTCTGACTTTCAGGAAATTTTTTACTAAGAGCGGTAAGTTGCCTCGCAAACCAATGCTGTGGAGATCTTTAAGAACGCCGTATCGCCAGGTAGTATCAAAGGCCTTTTCTATGTCGAGACTGATCATTATTAGATGCTCATTCCTTAGAAAAGCATTTCGGATATTTGCTTCTGCTTTTATCATGGGATCTAGAGAAGATCTATTTTTACGAAAACCGTATTGATTTATGTTAAGTACATTATATGTTTCTAAAAACCAGGTTAATCTGTTGTTCACCATTCTCTCGAGGATTTTCCCAAGGCAACTTGTTAGTGCTATTGGACGATAACTTGTGGGAATCGTATGATCTTTGCCAGGTTTAGGAAAGGCAATTACAGTGGAGTGAAGCCAGGAATTTGGATAGTAGTTTTCCATGTAAATTCTGTTGTATAGCATAAGCAAAGCCTTTTGGGATTTTTGATTAAGTTGTTGGATCATTTCATAGTGAACTCCATCAGGTCCTGCTGCACTCTTCCTAGACTTAGCCAGAGCTTTTTGCAATTCTTCTATGTTGAAAGGTTGGTTATATGGGAGTTGTTGTCTGGTATTAAAGTTTAGTCTGTATTTTTCAGCTACAGTTTTCGTTTTCTGAAAGGATGGGGTATATGCCGATACTGCTGATATATTTGCAAAAGTAGTTGCAAGTAAGTTTGCGATTTCCTTGGAGTTAGTTATTTCCTGTCCATTCCAGATTATTAGTGGAGTTGGAACTGAAAGAAATTTCCCATTAAGTCTTCTGATTTTGTTCCATATGACACGGGTATCTGTATTTTTATTAATTGTGGAGGCGAATCGTATCCATGAATCCTTTCTACTTTTACGCTGGATATATCTAGCTCTGGCTCTAGCTTTCTTAAAATTTATGAGGTTGATGGAAATGGGATACTTTCGGAAGAGATTCCAAGCCTTATTCTTCTCTCTTTTGGCTATCCTGCATTCTTCATTCCACCACGCTGTGTCGTGTTTATGATATTTTCCAGATGACCGAGGAACTGTAGCTTCAGCTGCTATTAAAATTTGGTTTGTGACATGAGCTGTAGCATTGTCTATGGGCTGAGTGGTGATTATTTGTTCATCCATTGCTGCGATTGTTTTATATTTTGTCCAGTCAGCTTTATGAAACCTCCATCTTTTTTCACCATCGTGATGTGTAACATCATTTATTAATATTTTGCAGACCACTGGAAAATGGTCACTATTAAGAGGATTTTTCAAGATTGTCCATTCAATCAGTGGATATAGGACAGGTGAACATATGGAAATGTCAATTGCAGAGGCTGTTCCAGTGGGCAAATGGATGTATGTCTCAATTCCAGTATTAAGGAGAGAGAGATTTTGCTCTTCCAATAATTTCTCAATCAATTTACCCCGTTTGTCTTGGTGACGGGATCCCCACATGGGATGGTGTCCGTTTAAATCTCCCATGATACAGACCGGGGGTGGTAGCTGGGTTACTAATGCTTCTAGGTCTGAATATGCATACTCTTGATTTGGGGAAAGGTAGAGTGAGACCAGTGAAAAAGTAAACTGGATTGAGACTCGTACTGCAACTGCTTCCAAAGATGTTTGTAGTTGGAGGCGTTTACATGGAATTTTGGAGTCAATTAGAATTGCCACTCCACCATGAGCTCCACAGGAAAGGCATCGGTCTTGTCTATAGGTACCGTAACGGTTCACTGCTGTATTTACTTGGGGAGTTAGGTTAGTTTCTTGAAGACATATACCTACAGGGTGATATTTGTCGATTAGGCTGCGAATGTCATCAATGTTACTGCGGAAACCTCGACAATTCCACTGTATTATTGTGCGCATTATATTGGCTTTGTAGTTGTATTTGTTTCTGACTTTTTACGAGTAGGTGTTTGCTTGGATCGCTCAGGCTTTTTCTCTTTTCTGGGAAAGATTGGGCGAACATCCATCTCTTCCTCAGCATGTATCTCTAAGATTGGTTCTTCCGGGACTTCTTTTTCACATGTATCCATATGATCATGGACAGGAAGTTTGTCATCTATATCTATGTTTTTAGTATTTATGGTTGGCCGTGACGTGGAAGGCATTGGAGGAATTGTAACAGGTGTATTTATGGCTTGATTAGAAGTTGAAATTGAAGATGATTTTGCCGATGGAGCTAGGATTGAGCGAGCCCAATCAGAAATAGAGATGTTTGGAGGGATTGTAACGTTGGTTTGAACTGAAGTGGTAGTGGTGGTGACAACAGTTATCTGTTTATGCTGTTGGACAGTTGCTGCATATGAGCGTGTTATTGCAGTTGGTGATATTTGTTTCTTTGCCTCAGGGTAGGAGACTTTGTGCTCGGTTTTATACTTCTGAATCAGTTTTTCTTTTTTCCATGTTTCACAGTCTTTGGAGTAAGCGGAATGATTGCCTCTACAGTTTGGACACTGTAAGATTTGTGCAGAACATTCGGTATGGGTATGATCTTTAGATCCACATGAAGCACATACAGCAGTCCCTCGACATACTGTCTGTGAATGTCCAAATTTTTGACATTTATAACATCTGATTGGGTTCGGTATATATGGTCGGACATGACAGTTCAAGTATCCGGCTTTTACAGATGTTGGTGGATTTGGCAAGTTGAAAGTTAGTATAATGTTTCTGGTTGGAAGTAGTGAACCATCCTTTTTGATTAGTATTCTTTTTACCTGAATAACATTTTGTTCTGAAAGCTCTTGTTTAATTTCTTCCTCGGATACATGTAAAAGATCCCATTCTGTTATAACTCCTTTTGAGTAGTTTAAGGTGGCATGAGGTGACACTTCTATAGGAGTTCCTCCAAGTGTTTTCAATTTAAGTAGCTTGTCAGAATGCTTGGATTGTGTTGTTTCAACAAGCAGGTCACCTGATTTTAGTCTGCGAACCATTTTTGGTGAGCCAGCGACGTTCTCTAAACTTTTCTGAATCAGAAAAGGAGAAAGCTTGCTGACTGGCTGGTCAGTCAAAGAATGTATAATGAGGAAATGAGGCCAGATATTCTGGTCTGTATCCTTCTTTTGTCTCTTAGCAAAGGAAGGGTTGTAATCTTCCTGCTCTCTAGAATGTGATGGGGCATTGATCCCACAAGAGTCAGTGTTGGTATGGTCCATCTTTGCTCCTTTTAGCCCTTGGCAGAGAGACTTTTCTGCCAAGATTTCCGGCCCCGCCACGGGGAGGCAGGAGCAGTGCCTGGTGTGACCAAGCGAAGATTAGTAGGTATTAGTAATATACTATGAGAAAAAAGAAAGGTGGCTTTCCTTCCTTGCTCTGTACAGGGACTTTTGTTACGAGAGCTGTTATAAAATGAATAGATTTTTTAACGATAAGGACAAAAAGGAACTGTAAATCGCTTTATAGAAATCGCACTGGAAGTACAGATAAATCGCTCAGTCACAATCGCTTGGCACCCGGGGCCAGTAGAGAAGGGGAGCATATAGAGAGATCAATGGCAGAAAAGGTTTGATTTGATTTGATTTTTGTGGCGCAAAAACAGCAGGGTTATAGTGCGCCAGGAAAATGTTAAAATAGAAAAAGGTAAGATTGGTAACTTGAAAAAATATTACTTCGCCTAAAGATGCATACAATCATATAAATAAATAAAATCAGTACAATGATAAAAGCAAGTTGTATATTTCATATGAGTGTATACATATTGATCAACTTTAAAAATTTAAAAACTGCTGACACATTGTCGTTGTCATTTAAAATCTGACTGAGGTATACGGCTCAGTCAGATGGGTAAAAGCAGTAAAACGAGCATTTATAAATCTGGAACAATCACATAAAATGTGTTGGACGGTTAAAATGGTGTCGCATTGCTCACACATAGGAGGGTCATCAGCCCTCAGCAAAAAGGAGTGTGTTAAATGACAGTGTCCTATGCGGAGCCGAGCAAGAACAACTTCCTCTTTGCGATCCCTGCGTAAGCTGGACCGCCAAGGATGGATCACAGGCTTAATTCGACACAGCTTGTTCGTAGTAACCAGGCGATGCCACGAATCTTGCCACTGAGAATGCAGGTTACTACGGATCACTTCCCTGTAGTCTGTATAGGGGACTAACAGGTTAAGATTATCCATCAGGGCTGCCGATTTGGCTGCAGTGTCAGCCAAATCATTTCCTCTAATCCCGATGTGACTGGGGATCCAGCAGAAGCGGATATCGAATCCACTTGCATCGAAGCTATATATTGTCTGCTGAATTCGGGACAGGGTTGGATGATTAGTGCGTGACATCGCTGATATAGCCTGCAGTGCACACATTGAATCGGCATATATAATACACCGTTGGTAACGGTGTTTTCTTATGTGATCTAGAGCTAACTCTATCGCATGCAGTTCTGCAGTGTAAATGCTGCAGTTAACGGGTATCTGCTCTGATATGGTTTTATCTGGAAAAACAGCAGCAGATCCCACATACGATTCTGACTTCGAGCCGTCTGTGTAAACTGGCAAGAAGTCAGAATGTTCTGCACGGTGTTGTGAATAGAGCTGAAGGTAGACTGAAATTGGAGTATTCGACTTCGTCGCAATCTTCAGCGAGAAGTCACATGCTGGTGTTTGTGCATGCCAGGGTGGAAGGGGCTCCTTTGGTGATTGAGCAACCTTGTCTACCGACATGTTAAGCTGATTGAGTAGCTCTTGAACACGAATGCCGAATGGCCGATTGGCAGTGCGTCGTGTGTTATAAAAATTTTCCCATCGTGGCTCGAAAACGGATGTCCACGTGGGATGGTCAGACAGGGACTTCAGCTTGAAGGCATATTGCAGAGACAACTGCATTCGCCGAAGTGACAAAGATGGTTCATTTGCTTCGGCATACAGACTTTGGACAGGCGAAGTTCTAAAAGCACCGGTAGCAATGCGGATGGCTTGATGATGGACGGGGTCAAGCCAACGAACAGCGCTATTTCTGGCAGATGCATACACCTGAGACCCATAATCTAATTTTGAGCGTACAAGTGCACGGTACAGACGTAGTAGAGTGCATCGGTCTGCACCCCAAGAGGTAGAAGAGAGAAAGCGGAGGATGTTAAGCCCTCTCGTACACTTCGTACGTAGCTGACGAATGTGTTGAACAAATGTCAACTTTTTGTCAAAAATGAGTCCCAGGAATTTTGCCTCTGATACGACTGGAATGGTGCTTTGTCCAAGTCGTAATTCTGGCTCAGGGTGGAGGTTACGTTTGCGACAAAAATGGACGCAAACGGTCTTCTCCGGTGAGAACCTGAAACCATTGGCCGTGGCCCAGATGTTAACACGGTCAATAGCTTGTTGCAGTTGTCTCTCAATAACCCTCATATTGCATGATTGAGTGAATATGCTGAAGTCATCGACATAGAGTGCACTGTTTATAGTTGGAGGAAGTTGTTTAGAAATAGCGTTTATTTTAATGGCAAAAAGCGTAACACTTAAGACAGATCCTTGTGGTACCCCCTCCTCTTGGCAAAAAGGCCGCGAAAGGGAGGATCCTACACGAACTTGGAAATAACGGCAGGATAAAAAATTTTTAATAAAAATGGGAAGGTGGCCTCTCAGACCGACATTGTGAAGGTCTTTTAAAATACCAAACCTCCAAGTTGTGTCGTACGCTTTTTCCATATCAAAGAACACCGACACCAAGTGTTCTCTTTTTAGGAAAGCATCTCGGATTGATGTTTCCAGTCTAATTAAATGGTCCAGTGTGGACCTGTTTCTTCGGAAGCCGCACTGAAAGCGGGAGAGAAGGTCGTTCGATTCCAAATACCATAAGAGACGAGCATTGACCATTCTCTCCAATATTTTGCACAGACAGCTGGTCAGAGCAATAGGACGATAGTTTTTTGCACATTTAGGATCCTTTCCCGGCTTAGCAAAAGCAAGAATAGTTGCCTTGCGCCAGGTATCCGGAAAGTGCTCTTCAAGGAAGATTCTGTTATACAGGAAAAGCAAACGGTCCATGGATTCTGTTGAAAGATGTTTGATCATTTCATAATGGATGTTGTCTGGTCCAGCAGCAGTAGCCTTTGTACGGGCAAGTGCTGTTTTCAGCTCGTGGATAGTAAATGGCCCATTATATGGGTGGGGACCCTTCATTGTAAATTTAAGGGCCTGATTTTCAGTGTTGCCCTTTAAGACCAGAAACTCTGGGGAGTAAGATGATGTTGCTGAGATGTTAGAAAAAGTTTCCCCAAGAGTATTTGCTATTGCAGTAGAGTCTGCAATAGTACATCCATTATATTCCAGGACCGATGGGGGGTGTGCTGTGTATTTTCCCTTCATTCTCCGGATTTTATCCCAGACTACCTTAGAGTTGGTAGAGTGGTTAATAGATGATGTAAAACGGATCCACGATTCCTTTCGACTCTGACGACGGATGTAGCGTGCTTTGGCTCGTGCACGTTTAAAGGCTATGAGATTGGTCGTGGTAGGATATCGGCGTAATATCCCCCACGCTTTGTTTTGAGCCTTTTTTGCTGCTGTGCATTGTGAATTCCACCAGGGTTTGGGAAATGGTGGAAACCGGGCAGATGTTTTTGGAACAGTATTCGCAGCTGCTTGGACAATATTTTCTGTGATGTACTTAACTGCATCATTGATAGGCTCTTGACTGACTGTACTAAGATCAAAATTTGCCTGGTGTTGGAAGGCAGTCCAGTCAGCCTGATCAAACTTCCACCGTGGTAACCTGAAGGGAAAACATGGTCTCCCACTGTGTAACAAGGTTATCACAGGGAAGTGATCACTTCCGTATGGATTCTCCTCCACTTCCCAAGTGAGTGAAGGGAGCAGAGAAGAGGAGCAGATAGAGAGATCAATGGCAGAAAAAGTACGGGTAGGCATGTGGAAGAAGGTGTTTGTTCCAGTATTTAGAAGGGAAAGGTCATTGTCATTGAGCATGCGCTCTATGACTCGTCCCCTTCCGTTGATGTGAGCACTACCCCACAGGGTGTTATGTCCATTCATATCCCGGAGAAGTAAGAAAGGGGGAGGCAACTGCATTAGAAGATCATCAAGGTCTTCCTGGGAGATGTCAGTCCCAGGTGGCAAATAGATAGAGCAGACGGTTAATAAAAATCCCACCGTAAGGCGAATTGCAACAGCTTCTATGCGAGTTGTAATTGGCAAGGTCTGCACTGGGGTCTGGTTACCCACAAGGATAGCCACTCCCCCATGTACAGAGCCCTCTGCAATTCTATCCTTACGAAAAATTGTGGTGTTATGCATCGTGGGATCGTCATTTGCCTTTAGATATGTCTCCTGCAAGCAAAAGCAAACTGGCTCGTGCTTTTGCAGGAGGGCCTTGATGTCATCAATATTTCGCCGGAATCCAAGACAATTCCATTGTAGGAATTTAGCCATTATTTTGGCTTGGTGGGTCCATCGGGCGGCTTCCGAGGTGCTGAGGGCTTACTTTTATCAGTCTTGGGTTTATCTTTTTTGGGGAAGAATGGACGCTGTCCCGTGTCCATTTCTTCCTCCGCAAAGAGTTCCAAGACTGACTCTTCGGGTACCTCCTTCTGCTCAACATCCATCTTTTCTTGGGTACTAGGGGGTACTTCCCCTTTTTTATTCTTTTCTTTAATAGTTACCTTTAAAACTTGTGGAGCGTTAGGAGGTACCGATATAGGAGTGGCAGCTGATTGGTCCTTCTGCGCAGGTTTTTGAGAACTTAAAAGGTAACGCGCGATGGGAGTGAAAGACTCCTTTGGAGGAATGGTCATGTCCGTCTGACTTCCGACGGAACATCTCCCTGCTACCTTCTGGGCGTAGGTAGGTCTGTTGATATTCAGGGGTTTTACCGATTTCCTTGCCTCCTGGTATGATATATTTAGCTCTGCCTTCAGCCGTTGAATTTCTTTTTCTTCTTTCCACCTCTGGCATGCTCGTGAATAGGCCGGGTGTTCGCCTTCACAGTTAATACAGGTGCGTTTTGCGGCTGAACATGCTGTTGATTCGTGGTCCTTTGCACCGCATCGAGCGCATACAAGGACTCCACGGCAGGCCATTTGAGAATGTCCATACTTCTGGCATTTGAAACACCGTAAAGGGTTCGGAATGTATGGACGCACTGAACAGTTGATGTATCCAGCTTTAATCTCATCAGGAGGTTTAGGAGTGTTAAAAGTCAGGATAACGCTCCTGGTTTTAACTATTTTTCCATCCCTTCGCGCAGTGATTCTCTTGACGGTAATGACTCCCCGTGGTTTTAATTCGGAGCAGATTTCTTCCTCGGTGACGTCGAGAAGGTCCCACTCCGAAATGACACCTCTAGATGAATTGAGTGTTCTGTGTGGTGTCACTGTTATAGGGATTCCTCCGATTGATGTTGTTCGGAGTAGGTGTTCTGATTGCCTGTCATTTTTAGTTTCAATTAAGAGGTCTCCAGAACGGAGCCTCTTAACTGACTTGGGTGAACCTGCTAACCCATCCAACCCTTTTTGGATAAAGAAGGGTGACATTTTTCCAATAGGTTTTTCACTTGTTGAGTGCATGATTAAGAACCTTGGGACTGGCCCTGATGGTAGTTCGGTTCGCTGCCTCTTATTAGCAATAATGCTATCTGGATCTTTCTCAATAGTTTCAGATAGGGACCGGGTTGGGGCCCCCTGAAGAAGTTTGTTTATCAGGATTCATGTAGTTTATTAAATTGTTCAGTGCCCGGGCTCCCCACCCACCACGGAGTCCAAAGGGACGCCCACTACCCGGCATGCAATAAATGCGCTCGGAAGTGGGACGCCAGGGCTACCCAGACACTATACCCGCACCGCCGCCAGCCTGAATCCTGTCCCTCGGACCATGAGGGTAGGGGCGTGGCATTGACACGGTTGACCCTCGCAGGCGAGCCTACTAGCCGATTGATCCTAGCCGGGCCTTCCAGGACCACCCGTCTTGTCGAAGCAGGGGCCAAAGTGGTGTATTGAAGCTGGGCCCCTCAACCACCAGGATCCCCCTTTCCGAATTTCCACGGGTCGCAGCGCACGGCAAACACGCCGGATTCCATTGATGTAAGCCTGGAACCTGGGCTGTGGGCGTTGGATCCCAGTGATGCTAGTCTGGAAGTCCAGCAGCGTCACTGGGAGGTCCCCTCACCACGTACAGGTGCCCACGTCGAGGGGGGCAGAAAAGGTACGGGTAGGCATGTGGAAGAAGGTGTTTGTTCCAGTATTTAGAAGGGAAAGGTCATTGTCATTGAGTATACGCTCTATAACTCGTCCCCTTCCATTGATGTTAGCACTACCCCACAGGGTGTTATGTCCGTTAAAATCCCCGAGAAGTAAGAGAGGGGGAGGCAACTGCGTTATCAGATCATCAAGGTCTTCCTGGGAGATGTCAGTCCCAGGTGGCAAATAGATAGAGCAGACCGTTAATAAAAATCCCACCGTAAGGCGAATTGCAACAGCTTCTATGCTAGTTGTAATTGGCAAGGGCTGCACTGGGGTCTGGTTGCCCACAAGGATAGCCACTCCCCCATGAGCAGGACCATCCGCAATTCTATCCTTACGAAAAATGGTGATGTTATGCATTGTGGGATCATCATTTGCCTTTAGATAAGTCTCCTGCAAGCAAAAGCAAACTGGCTCGTGCTTTTGCAGGAGAACCTTGATGTCATCAGTATTTCGCCGGAATCCACGACAATTCCATTGTAGGAATTTAGCCATTATTTTGGCTTGGTGGGTCCATCAGGCGGCTTCCGAGGTGCTGAGGGCTTAATTTTATCAGTCTTGGCTTCATCTTTTTTGGGGAAGAATGGACGTTGTCCCGTGTCCATTTCTTCCTCCGCAAAGAGTTCCAAGAATGATTCATCTTGTTCCTCCTTGTTCTCTACATCCATTGTTTCTGTTATTACTGGAGGCTCTTTACCACTTGGTGTTGGTAGTGGTGGAGCACTAGGAGGTACAGATATAGGAGTGGCAACTGACTGTGTTTTTTTGGTGGGCTTTTGTGAACTCAATAAATAGCGTGCAATCGGGGTGAATGACTCTCTTGGTGGTATAGTCATCTCGGTTTGGGTCCCGACAGTGCAACCGTCTGGGCATATGAAGGTTTCCCGCTATTTATTGGTTGCATACGTTTTCTAGCCTCTGGGTAGGAGATATTCAGCTCTGTTTTCAGTTTTTGTATTTCTTTCTCATCCTTCCACCGCTGGCATGCTCTAGAGTAGGCGGGGTGCTCTCCTTGGCAGTTGACACAGATCGGTTTTGATGCTGAACATTCCTTGCTCTCGTGGTTTTTAACACCACATCGAGCACAGGCAGGGTTACCACGACAAGATGTTTGTGAGTGGCCGTATTTTTGACATCTAAAACACCGCAGTGGGTTTGGGATATAAATCCTCACTGGGCAATTTAGATAGCCTGCCTTGATGGAACTTGGAGGCCGTGGGGTGTTGAACGTGAGGATAAGAACTCGGGTAGGGACGAGATTCCCATCCTTGCGGTTGGTTGGTTGGTTGGTTGAGTTTTATTGGCGCATCAGCAACTATGGCTATAATGCGCCAAAACCTTGTCATAAAAGGTAAAAAAGTTTCAGTGACCTACTGAATTAGGTCACTACGTCAGGTTATAAAAACAAGTATAAACTGTAACAGACAAATATCAGTAAATAAGTAACAATGGAAAATCTTAAAATAATAAGATTTTTAAATATGATTAAAAAGGTTTACTGATTTTAGGAAATTATAAATAGCAGACACATGGTCATTGTCGGATAAAATCTGACTGAGTGTATACGGCTCAGTCAGATGGTTAAAAGCGGTAAAACGAGCATTTCTAAAACTGGTACAGTCAACTAAAACGTGTCTGATTGTTAAGATTGTGCCACAGGACACACACATAGGAGGGTCATCAGCCCTCAGCAAAAACGAATGTGTCAAATGACTATGTCCTATGCGGGTCCGGGCAAGAACAACTTCCTCCTTACGATTCCTGCGCAGACTAGACTGCCACGGTTCAATTACAGGCTTTATACGATACAGTTTATTCCCAGTCTGTCTATTCCACAAATCCTGCCATTGGGAGTGTATCTTCTGCTGTATAGTTTTCCTGTAGTCTGTATAGGGGACTGACAGGCAGCGATTATTATTAGGGATTGCTGATTTGGCTGCGGTGTCAGCCAAATCATTTCCCCTAATCCCAATGTGGCTGGGAATCGAGCAGAAGCGGATATCATATTCACGTTCATGGAGAACGCGAATCTTCTGCTGAATGCTAGACAGAACTGGATGATCATTATATCTCACAGATATTAAAGCCTGTAACGCACTGAGAGAGTCGGAATATAAAATGAACCGATGGTATTGGCATTCACTAATGTGATCCAAGGCTAACTTTATAGCGTGCAGCTCTGCAGTAAATATGCTGCATTCAGAGGGAATCTGCTCCGATGTAGTGCTGTCTCTAAAGACAGCAGCAGATCCCACATATGATTCCGCCTTCGAGCCGTCTGTGTAGACTGGCGCGAAGTCAGAATGTTCAGCTCGGTGTGCTGAAAAAAGCTGCAGGTAGACAGACGATGGAGTGTCCGACTTTCCCCAATTTCTAAGGGACAAGTCACATGCCGGGACATGAGCATGCCAGGGTGGAAGGGGTTGCTTTGGTGTTTGGGCAACCTTGTCTACCTTGATAGTAAGTTCTTTGAGTAGCTCTTGGACACGAATACCAAAAGGACGATTGGCAGTCTTACGGGTGTTGTACAAATTTTCCCATCGTGGCTCAAAAACGGTTAGCCACGTAGGGTGGTCTGGCAGGGATTTCAGTTTTAGAGCGTAGTTTAGAGACAACTGCTTACGTCGAAGCAATAATGGCGGTTCGTTTGCTTCGACGTATAAGCTCTGGACAGGAGATGTGCGATATGCTCCAATAGCGGTACGGAGAGCCAGATGATGGACAGGATCGAGCCAACGAAGTACACTGTCTCTGGCCGAATTGTATACCAGGGACCCGTAATCCAGTCTGGATCGTACAAGTGCACGATAGATGCGTAGTAGGGTGCATCGATCCGCACCCCAAGATGTTGAGGAAAGAGAGCGCAGAATATTTAGCCCTCTTGTGCACTTTGTGCGGAGTTGACGGATGTGATCCAGAAAGGTCAGCTTTTTATCGAATACGAGTCCCAAGAATTTTGTGTCCGCTGCTATTGGAATTACATGTTGTCCGAGCTTTAATTCAGGTTCAGGATGAAGATTACGCTTACGACAAAAGTGTACGCAAACGGTCTTCTCCGGCGAGAACCTGAAGCCATTAGCAAGAGCCCAGGAGTTGAGGCGATCAATAGCTTTCTGCAGTTGTCTTTCAATAACCCTCATGTTGCATGACTGACAAAATATGCTAAAGTCATCAACATAGAGGGCACAGTTTACAGTTGGAGGAAGTTGTTCTGTGATTGAATTCACTTTGATGGCAAAAAGCGTGACACTTAATACTGATCCTTGTGGTACTCCCTCCTCTTGGCTGAAGGAGCGAGAGAGTGAGGATCCCACACGAACTTGGAACGATCGATTGGCTAAAAAGTTTTGAATAAAAAAGGGCAGATGCCCTCTTAGGCCTAAGCTATGTAAGTCTTTCAAAATGCCAAATCTCCAAGTTGTGTCATACGCTTTCTCCATGTCAAAGAACACCGACACCAAGTGTTCCCGTTTTAGGAAAGCATCCCGGATGGATGCTTCCATTCTAATAAGATGGTCCAAAGTGGACCGGTTCCTTCGGAAGCCGCACTGGATGTTGGAGAGAAGGTCATTTGACTCGAGATACCATATTAAGCGAGAATTAACCATTCTCTCCAGGATTTTGCACAGACAGCTAGTCAGAGCAATAGGACGATAGTTGGTGGTGACTTTTGGATCCTTTCCTGGCTTAGGGAAGGCAAGGACGATTGCCTTTCGCCAGGAGTCCGGAAACTGCCCCTCAGTAAAGATTCTGTTATACAGAAGGAGCAGACAATCCATAGATTTTGGTGAAAGGTGTTTAATCATTTCATAATGGATGCCATCTGGTCCAACAGCACTTGCTTTGGAAAGAGTGAGGGCTCTTTTCAGTTCCTCTATAGTGAATGCCCCGTTGTAAGGATAGAGGCCCTTGGTCTTAAAATTAAGTGCCTGTTTTTCTAGTTTATATTTCAGGACCAGGAACTCTGGGGAATACGAAGATGTTGCGGAGATGTTAGAGAATGTTTCCCCAAGAGCATTGGCTATTGCAGTTGGATCTGCAATAGCGCATCCATTATAATCTAGGATTGAAGAAGGGTGGGATGTATATTTTCCCTTCATTTTCCGGATTTTATCCCAGACTACCTTAGAATTGGTAGCCTGGTTAATAGATGATGTAAAACGGATCCATGATTCCTTTTGACTCTGACGGCGAATGTAGCGTGCTTTGGCTCGTGCACGCTTGAAGGCTATTAGATTAACAGTGGTAGGATATCGGCGGAATATCCCCCACGCTTTGTTTTGAGCCTTTTTTGCTGCTGTGCATTGGGAATTCCACCAAGGTTTGGGAAATGGTGGAAACCGGGCAGATGTTTTTGGAACAGCATTCGCAGCTGCTTGGACAATGATTTCTGTGATGTACGTTACTGCGTCATTGATAGGCTCCTGACTGACTGTACTGAGGTCAAAATTTGCCTGATGTTGGAAGGCATTCCAGTCAGCCTGATCAAACTTCCACCGTGGTAACCTAAAAGGAAGACACGGTCTCCCACTGTGTAACAAGGTTATCACAGGGAAGTGATCACTTCCGTATGGATTCTCCTCCACTTCCCAAGTGAGTGAAGCGAGTAGAGAAGGGGAGCAGATAGAGAGATCAATGGCAGAAAACGTACGGGTAGGCATATGGAAGAAGGTGTTTGTTCCAGTATTTAGAAGGGAAAGGTCATTGTCATTGAGCATACGCTCTATGACTCGTCCCCTTCCGTTGATGTTAGCACTACCCCACAGGGTGTTATGTCCATTAAAATCTCCAAGAAGTAAGAAAGGGGGAGGCAACTGCGATACAAGATCATCAAGGTCTTCCTGGGAGATGTCAGTCCCAGGTGGCAAATAAATAGAGCACACAGTTAATAAAAATCCCACTGTCAGGCGAATTGCAACAGCCTCAATGCTGGTTGTAATTAGCAAGGGCTGAACTGGGGTCTGATTACCCACAAGGATAGCCACTCCTCCATGAGCAGGACCATCCGCAATTCTATCCTTACGAAAGATTGTGATGTTATGCAGGGTGGGATCATCATTTGCCTTTAGATAAGTCTCCTGCAAGCAAAAGCAAACTGGCTCGTGCTTTTGCAGGAGGGCCTTGATGTCATCAGTATTTCGCCGGAATCCACGACAATTCCATTGTAGGAATTTAGCCATTACTTTGGCTTGGTGGGTCCATCAGGCGGCTTCCGAGGTGCTGAGGGCTTACTTTTGTCAGTCTTGGATTTATCTTTTTTGGGGAAGAATGGACGCTGTCCCGTGTCCATTTCTTCCTCCGCAAAGAGTTCCAAGACAGATTCATCCTGTACCTCCTTGTTCTCTACATCCATTGTTTCTGTTGTTACTGCAGGCTCTTTACCACTTGGTTTTGGTAGTGGTGGAGCGCTAGGAGGTACGGATATAGGAGTGGCAACTGACTGTGTTTTTTTGGTGGGCTTTTGAGAACTCAATAAATAGCGTGCAATCGGGGTGAATGACTCTTTTGGTGGTATAGTCATCTCAGTTTGTGTCCCGATAGTGCACTTAGCAGAAACCTTCTGGGCGTATGAAGGTTTCCCGCTATTTACTGGTTGGATACGTTTTCTGGCCTCTGGGTAGGAGATATTCAGCTCTGTTTTTAACTTTTGGATCTCTTTTTCATCCTTCCACCGCTGACATGCTCTAGAGTAGGCGGGATGCTCTTCTTGGCAATTGACACAGATAGGTTTTGGAGCTGAGCATTCCTTGCTCTCGTGGTCTTTAACACCACATCGAGCACAGGCAGGATTACCACGACAAGATGTTTGTGAGTGGCCGTATTTTTGGCATCTAAAGCACCGCAGTGGGTTTGGGATATAAATCCTCACTGGGCAGTTTAGATAGCCTGCCTTTATGGAACTTGGAGGCCGTGGGGTATTAAACGTTAGGATGAGAACTCGGGTAGGGACGAGATTCCCATCCTTTCTCATCGATATTCTTTTGACAGCTGTCACTCCTTGGTCTTTTAATTCAGAGCAGATCTCTTCTTCAGAAACATGAAGAAGGTCCCACTCTGATATGACGCCACGTGAAGAATTTAGAGTTTTGTGAGGGGTTACGATGATAGGTATTCCCCCTATGGATGTAGCCTTTATGATTTTTTCCGCTTGCTTGGTGGTAGAAGCTTCGACCAAAAGGTCGCCAGAACGCAGTCTTTTTACAGATTTTGGTGAACCTGCCAACCCTTCTAATCCTTTCTGGATGAAGAAGGGTGACATCTTTCCAATGGACTGCTCTCCGGTTGAATGGAGAATGAGGAAAAGCGGTGTCACTGATGGTGGTGGTGTTTCCTCAGTTCTGGCTCTTTTTGCAGAGGTGTTATCTGCGTCATGATCTCGATTAGGTAGGGGCCTTGTTGGGGCCCCAGAAGAATTGGGATTTAAATTACTCATAGGAGTAAAAAGAAAATGTCTGATGCCTAAGTACCTCACCCACCACGGAGCCCTACGAGGGGGCGCCCACTCGTGAACTAGCAGGTACTGCGTACACGAGTGGGACGCCGAGTTCGCTTAGAACACCATACCCACGTTACCAATAAGTCTTTATCCCGTCCCAGGACCATAGGGAGGGAGACTTATTGGAACGCAGTTGACCCTAGCAGTATAATACCACCCGCCGATTGATCCCAGTCGAGCCGGTCCGGGACCACCCGTCTCGTCGAAGCAGGGGCCAAAGTGGTGTATTAAGGCTGGGCCCCTCAACCACCAGGATCCCCCTTTCCGCTTCCACGGGTCGCGGCGCACGGCTGCACACGCCGGATTCCAATGGTGTAACCCTGGAACCAAGGTATGGGCGTTGGATCCCAGTGATGCTAATCTGGTAAACCAGCAGCATCACTGGGAGGTCCCCTCACCACGTACAGGTGCCCACGTTGAGGGGCCATCCTTGCGTATCGATATACGCTTGACAGCTGTCACTCCTTGTTCTTTTAATTCAGAGCACTTCTTCAGAAACGTGAAGAAGATCCCACTCTGATATGACACCACGTGAAGAATTTAGAGTTTTGTGGGGGGTTACGATGATAGGTATTCCTCCTATGGATGTAGCTTTCAAGATTTTTTCAGCTTGTTTTGTGCTGATAGCTTCAACCAGAAGGTCGCCAGAACGCAGTCGTTTAACGGATTTTGGTGAACCTGCCAACCCTTCTAATCCTTTCTGGATAAAGAAGGGTGACATCTTCCCAATGGACTGCTCTCCGGTATTGGTATTGGTATTGGTATTGGTATTTTTGGGCACAAGGGCAACTAGGGCCAAAATGTGCCTGTTCTTATGACCTGTTTTTATATAAAATTTGGTTCCAGTTTGTAATCATAGAAAATCATATATTTGTATCTGCTTAAGAAAGGTAAATAGTTCTTTTAAATTCGCATTGTTTCCAATAATATGGGCAAGTGATAGAGGCTCTTTCAGTTGTGACAGTGAAGGGAAACTATTTTTTCGGAAATAGGAATACTGCTTACAATCTAAGAGTATATGCTTGACGGTAAGTGGTAAAGCACAATGAGTGCATTGAGGTGGGACCTCCTGCTTGAGTAGATATATATGGGTTGGATGTGTATGCCCTATGCGTAATCTTGCTAGCACAACCTCTTCTTGTCTGTTTTTTCTTAAGCTAGATTTCCATAGTGCTGGTTTCTCTTTGATTTCAAGCAATTTGTTGTTCGTTTGTGACCTCCAGATTTCAGACCACTGGATTGTATTGATTTTTTTAATGTGCTTCAAATAGTCTACGTATGGTACATGGTAATGTGATGGTATTGCACTGTTTGGTTGTTTGGCTGCCTGATCTGCTCTCTCGTTACCTGTGATACCAGAGTGCCCTGGGATCCAGCAAAATAGCACTGCATGATTCTTACTTCGTAGCTGGTTTAAGCAGGAAAAAATTTGTTTTATGACGGGATGCGATATTGAAAGTTTATTGTCCAAAGCGGATACTGCACTCATGGAATCTGTGTATATTATACTGCTGGTATTGTGGGAAGTGTTTATATTTTCTAGGGCTAATTTTATTGCGTATAATTCTGCAGTGTAACTGCTACACTCAACTGGTAATGATATTGAAAGCGTAAAAGTGGAAAAGACAGCTGCAGCACCAACAGAAGAGTCTGTTTTCGAACAGTCTGTATATATTATACAGCGTTGAGCATTGTTGAGGGCATGGTCTTTATGTAGCTGTTTAATACTTTCATATGGCAGGGATTTTTTTCCCCATTGCTGAAAATAGTTATCACAGTGAGGGAGAGTTACAGACCAGGGTGGATCAGGTACATCTTTCTCTTGAAGCATATTGTCAAAGTTTATGTCCCAGGCATGTATCAATTCTTTTAATCGAATACCAGTGGGTCCATTTTCTTTAACTTTGTTGTTGTAGAACGTGATCCAATCAGGGTTGAGAATCAATGATCGAAGAGGATGGGCTGGAAGGCTTTGAATTTTGGCTGCATAATTAAGGAGCAGCATTTTCCTTCTAAGGTGAAGTGGAGGTTCATACGCCTCTACATACAGACTCTGGACAGGGGATGTTCTAAAGGCTCCTAGCGAAGTACGAAGGGCACTGTGTTGGATGGTGTTCAGTCTGGTTAGTGCACTTTTCCTAGCAGAGTCATAGACAACAGCTCCATAATCTAATCGGGACCTGATAAGAGCGCGATACAGATGTAGGAGAGAGTATCTATCAGCACCCCATTTCATGGCAGAAATGGACCGAAGAATATTTAGTTTCTTTAAGCATACTGTTCCGAGATATGTTATGTGAGAAACAAAGTTAAGTTTGGTGTCTAACATTAAACCTAGGAAACGAAAATTACTGGTGAGCGGTATCAGGTGGTTCTTTAGCCGAAGTTCCGGTTCCGGATGCAGCTTGCGTTTTTTGCAGAAGTGGATTGCAACTGTTTTTTGTTCTGACATACGATATCCATTCTGCTGTGTCCATATTTCCAGCTTATTTATGGAGAGTTGCAGCTGTCTTTCAATGGTAGGAATATTTTTTGAACTGCAAGATAGAGTGAGATCATCAGCATACATGTATAATTCGACAGTACTGGGAATATTGTGAGTTATAGTGTTTAGCCTAAGTGAAAAAAGAGTAGCGCTAAGTATTGACCCTTGTGGGACACCTTCTTCTTGGGTATAGATACGAGAAAGTACTGATTGATAGCGAACCTGAAAAGTTCTGTTTTGGAGGAAGTTTTTAATAAATTTCGGTAAATGTCCCCGCAGTCCTAGGGAATAAAGTTCTCGCAATATGCCATACCTCCAAGTTGTGTCAAAAGCCTTTTCAATGTCCAAACTTACCATTACAAGGTGTTCGTTTTTTACATAAGCATTACGGATGTTAGTTTCTGCTTTCACCATGAGATCTAAAGTGGATCTGTTTTGTCGGAATCCAAATTGATTGTTGTTTAGCAACTTTTGAGTTTCAAGAATCCAGGTAAGTCGCCTGTGTACCATCTTTTCTAGAGTTTTGCCAAGACAACTGGTGAGGGAGATTGGTCGATAATTTTGTGTGAGTGATTGATCCTTTCCTGGTTTGGGAAAGGCTAGAATAACGGAGTGATGCCAGATAGAGGGATATGTACCTTCAAGGAAGATTCGATTAAAGAAAGTTATTAGCAAATTCAAATCTATATTGTTTAGATGTTTTAGCATTACATAATAGATTCCATCAGCTCCAGCAGCGCTATTTGGTGATCTGTTTATTGCTGTTTGGAGTTCAAAAAGACGAAAAGGTTGATTGTAGGCAAGAGACTGAGTAGTTTGGAAATTTATCTTATATTTTTCAGCTATGGCTTTAGTTTGTAGAAAGGAAGTATCATAAGCTGTAGTGGCAGAAGTTTCGGAGAAAGTCTCTGCAAGCGCATTAGCTATTTCTTGTGGTGAGGATATTTCTTGTCCGTTCTTGATTAATATTGGAGCAGAAACCGGGAAAAATTTGCCATTTAGTTGTCGAATTTTTTTCCAAATAGTTTTACTGCTAGTGTCTTTTGTGATAGAAGAGGCAAACTGTATCCATGATTCTTTTTTGGCTTGTCTTCTAATTTGTCGTGCTTTTGCCTTAAGCCTTTTAAACTGGATTAGGTTGTCGGTGGTCGGAAACTTACGGAACTGATTCCAGGCTTTATTTTTTTCTTTTTTCGCTATGGTACAAGCGTCATTCCACCAGTGTTTAAGGTTTCTGTGTGTGAAAGTAGAAAATTTTGGTATTGCTTTGGAAGCTGCTGCTAGTATTTGTTTGGTAATGTGCTCGGTGGCATCATCAATGGACCCTAGTTGTATCAATTGGCTATCAAAGGAGATGGAGACAGAAAACTTTTCCCAATCTGCTTTAGAAAATTTCCATAATACCCGATGATCGGGGCAAGGTGTCTGCATTGTTTGAATTCTGCATATTATTGGGAAATGATCACTATTGTGCAGATCATTTAAAACCGTCCAATCTATAGTAGGAAGTAACTCAGGGGAGCATATAGATAAGTCAATTGCCGACATGCATCCCGTGGAGAGATGAGTGTAGGTGTTATGACCAGTGTTCAGCAAAGTTAGGTTCAGTTGGTCTATGAGTTTTTCTAGCAAGTGCCCTCTATTATCCATGTAAGCAGATCCCCATAGTGGATGATGTGCATTTAGGTCACCAAGAAGACAAAAAGGAGATGGTATCTGTTTTATAAGATCTTCTAATTCTTTCAACGTGTAGATATTGTTAGGTGGAAGATACAATGAGACGAGAGTTATTGTTTTTCCCATTGCTACACGAACTGCAACGGCTTCTAAGTGGGTCTGAAGAGGAATGTTTCTTGCTGGAAATTTACAATTCACTAGAATTGCAACTCCACCATGTGCATGGCTTGAACTAAATCTATCTTTTCTATGGGCTGTAAAATGTTTAATCGAATAGGTTACCTGTGGATTTAAGTAAGTCTCTTGCAAGCAAATGGCTACCGGATTATATTGTGAGATCAAATCGTATATATCATCGGTATTACTACGTAAACCTCTGCAATTCCATTGTATGATGTGCATCATTATTTGGTTTTAGAGAGGGAAGATGATTCTGTCTGTTTCTTGTAAGAGGGTGCAGTTTGCTTTTGACGATCATGTTTTATCTTATCCTTTCTTGGAAAATAAGGGCGTCCATATTCTGTACTCCCTTCTACATCATCGGTACCAGTAGATGAACATCCAGTCTCCATGTCATCTTCTGCATGAAGATCAAGGACTGTTTCTTCTTGTGCATTTACAGCTTCGCTGTCCATACTGCTTGAATTTGGTTGTTTCAATTCAGAGGCACGTTGCCTTTGTGGTTTCCTTTGTGATTTATCGATTGATGTAATTTTAGATGGAACTGAGAGTGGGGTATTGTTTACTTCGTCTATTGAAACAGGTTTGTTAGCGGGCTGATCTGTCAAAAGTACAGATCGTGCCCATTCTGCAATGGATGTGTTAGGTGGGATTGACACTTCTGTTTGGGTAGCAACAGCTTGACAGTTTTGGGTAGCAGTAGCATAGCTGCGTTTTGGCATAGTTACCTTGACTTGTCTTCTTGCTTCTTGATATGATACTTTGTGTTCAATCTTAAACTTCTGTATATTTTTTTCCATTTTCCACAGATCACATGATTTTGAATAAGCTGGGTGATCATTCTTACAATTTGGGCACTCTGGAGATTTTGCAGTACAATCTGTTTGAGAATGATTTTTCGAACCACAATTAGGACATGTATTTTCTCCTCTGCATGTTGTTTGAGAATGACCGAATTTTTGGCATTTGAAACACCTTAAGGGATTTGGAATGTATGCTCGGACTCGGCAGTGGAGGTAGCCTGCTTTTACTGAGTTTGGTAAATTTGGTGTACTGAAGGTCAATATGATATTTCGTGTTGGAACTAGTTTATCGTCTTTCCGGATCATGATTCGCCTTGCTTGTGTTACTTGTTGTTGTTGTTGTTGTTGTTGTTTTGGTTTTTTGGCACAAGGGCCTCCTGGGCCATATTGTGCCTTTTCTTTATTAACTTATGACTGAGTTATTAATATAATTGTTGTCAGAGGCCATTATATACATTTATGCTCTTCAAGTATCTAAACAGTGCTTCAAAATTTGCATTATTTCCCAGTATGTGTTGTAAATTTAAAGGTTCCAACAGATTGGATGCAGAATAACAAGTGGATTTCCGGTTACTTGAATAATTAGGGCATTCTATTAGAATATGTTTGATTGTTAGCTGAGTCTGACAGAATGAACATTGAGGTGGGTTTTCTCCCATAAGCAAGAACAAATGAGTTGTATATGAGTGTCCAATACGGAGTCTTGCCAAGATCACTTCTTCACGTCTGCTTTTCCTGAAACTAGAAGTCCACAACTGAGGTTCTTTTTTAATCTGAAACAGTTTATTATTTACTTGTGTTTGCCACAGATTAGTCCATTGAAGCCTACATGCTGTTTTAATAGTGGATTTATAATCAATGTGTGGGACTTTCAGATGATAGAGTGATCTATTTGTACGATGTTTAGCAGCATGATCTGCACTTTCATTACCTGGGATGCCGACATGCCCAGGTATCCAGCAGAAGGTAACCAACTGTTTGGATGTTTGATATTGGTATAATTGAGACCGTATCTGTTTCAGAATGGGATGTTGGGAAGAAGTAGTAGATTGAATGGCAGTGACGACACTTAAGGAGTCGGTGTATATAAGAGCTTTTCTGATTTGCTGTTTGGTTATATTATCTAGAGCTAGTTTTATTGCATACAGTTCTGCGGTATAGATACTGCATTCTATAGGAAGAGACACAGCTATTGAAAAAGCAGAAGAGATTGCTGCAGCACCTACAGCTTCATCTGTTTTGGAGCCATCTGTATATATGTGAAATTTCTCTGCGTTTTCTAAGGCGTGGGCTTTATGCAGCTGCTGGAAGTTGTTGTTTGGCAAGGAGCCTTTTCTCCATCTCAGAAAGTAATTATCACAGAGCGGTGAGTAATGAGACCAGGGTTGTTCAGGAGGAGCTACGTCTTCAAGGATATGCTGGAAGTTAATATTCCAACTGAGCATCAGTTCTTGCAATCTAATACCCGCAGGGCGGTTTTCATTAGGTTTATTACGATATAGCATTTCATACTGAGGGTTAAACAGGTATTCCCAGCAAGGATGAGATGGAATACTTTTTATTTTTGCAGCATAGCTACATAGTAAGGATTTTCGTCTAAGGTGTAATGGCGGTTCATTTGCGTCAATATACAGGCTATGGACTGGAGATGTCCTGAAGGCACCTGTGGCTATCCTTAGGGCACTATGTTGGACAGTATTTAGACGTAGCAAGGAATTGTTTCTTGCAGAGTCATAGACAGGTGACCCGTAATCTAAGCGGGACCGGATAAAACTTTTATAAAGATGTGTGAGGGAGTGTCTATCAGCACCCCAGGAGTTAGATGACACAGCTCTTAAGATGTTTAATTTCTTTTGACAGGCCGTTCTAAGGTAGGCTACGTGATTGGAAAAATTAAGTTTACTGTCTAGATATAAACCCAATAAACGAAAATTGTTGGTAAGAGGAATCCGATTGTTTTTTAAATATATTTCAGGATCTGGATGTAATTTTCGTATTTTACAGAAATGAATTGCAGTCGATTTATTTTCTGCTAATGAATAGCCATTTCGTTGCGCCCACAATTCTATTCTGGCTATGGACATTTGAAGTTGCCTTTCAATGGCAATCATGGTTTGTGACTGGCAAGAGATAATCAGGTCATCGGCAAACATGTATGATTCAACTGTTTTTGGTATGTCTTGTGTTATATTTTTAATTCTTATTGTGAATAGTGTTGCACTCAAGATGGAACCCTGCGGTACACCCTCCTCTTGTTCAAATGATTTGGATATAGCGTTCCTATATCTGACCTGAAAAGATCTGTAGTGTAGGAAATTTTGTATAAATTGTGGTAACTGCCCCCTCAGACCGAATGATCGAAGATCCTGAAGGATACCATATCGCCAAGTGGTATCAAACGCTTTCTCAATATCGAGATTGACCATAACCAGATGTTGTCTCTTGATGAAAGCATTGCGGATATTTGTTTCTGCTTTAATCATCACATCTAAGGTTGAGTGGTTTTTCCGAAAACCATACTGATTTCGGTTTAGCAGATTGTTTGTTTCCAGAAGCCACGTTAACCGCCTGTGCACCATTTTTTCTAAGACTTTGCCTAAACAGCTAGTCAGCGATATCGGCCTGTAATTATTCGGTATGGTATGATCCTTACCTGGCTTAGGAAAGGCTAGTACAATTGAGTGACGCCATGAGTGTGGATAAGTATTTTCTAAATAAATTCGATTGTAGAATTTCAATAGGGAACTTATTGCTTTATTATTTAACTTTTTTAACATTATATAGCATACTCCGTCCGGGCCGGCAGCAGTACTTGATGTTTTGTTTAGAGACTCAAAAAGTTCCTTTAACGTGAATGGCTGATTGTACGGCTGAGATGCCTTAGTATAAAAATTTATTTTATGTTGTTCTGCAGATGCCTTAATTTTTTGGAAGGTTTGACTGTATGTGGACACTGCTGATATACTGGCGAAAGACTCAGCTAATGCGTTTGCTATTTCTTTTGGATCAGACAATTCTTGCCCTTTCCAGTTCAGGATTGAGGCTGGAGACTGCACAAATTTACCGTTTAGTGCTTGAATTTTCTTCCAGACAAGTCTGCTGTCCGTATCCTTGTTTATGGTGGAAGCAAAGTCTATCCAGGCATCTTTCTTTGCTTTTCTTCTTTTTTGGCGGAAATTGGCCTTGAGTTTTTTAAAGTTAATAAAATTAGCAGTTGTAGGAAATTTTCTGAAGAGATTCCAAGCTCGATTTTTTGTCTGTTTAGCATTTGTGCATTCCTGATTCCACCAGTAGTGTCTCTGTCTGCGTTTCCCAGGTAAAGATTTTGGTATTGCAGAATTCGCAGCTTGTAATATTTGATTTGTTATATGATCGTTGACACTATCTATGGGCTGAGACTGGATTATCTCATCATCAAACTGGATTAGGGAGGAAAATTTATGCCAGTTTGCCCTATAGAATTTCCACGTGGATCGCTGCAATGGAGATAAGTTTACTTGTGTTTGAATACTGCAAAGAATCGGTAAGTGATCACTGTTTAGCGGGTTATCAAGAACTGACCACCCCATATTGGCATAAATGGAGGGAGAGCAGATTGAAAGGTCTATTGCAGTCATGGATCCTGTAGTAAAATGGACATATGTGGGTTCACCAGTGTTTAACAGAGTAAGGTTATGAGTATCAAGCAGCAATTCTATTATTTTACCCCTTTTGTCAATTTTTGGCGATCCCCATAGAGGATGATGAGCATTAAAGTCACCCAGTAAGCAGAAAGGAGATGGCAGCTGATCTACTAGCTTTTCTAAATCATCTGAGGAGAAAACAAAATTAGGAGGGAGATATATAGAGGCTATTGTAATGGTGATACCAATTTCAATGCGCACTGCCACTACTTCAAAAGGAGTTTGGAGGGATACATGCTTGGATGGAATGTTATTTCTGACAATGATAGCCACCCCTCCATGAGCTGGCGTGTCAATGCTCCTATCTCGTCTAAAAATGGTATAATTTTTGACGGAAGGGCACACTCGTGAATTTAGAAGGGTTTCCTGTAAGGCTATGCCAGCTGGTTCATACCGATCGATTAGATCCTGTAAATCATCTTTTGAATTTCGAAATCCTCTGCAATTCCACTGAAGGATTTTTTCCATTATGTGGTTTTTTGTGTTGTTTTCGATTCTGACTGTTTTTTAGTTGCAGCTTGCTTGTATCGATCAATTTTTGCTTTGTCTTTCCTGGGAAAAACGGGTCGGATCACATCCATCTCATCACTTGCATGTAGTTCTAAAATTGTATCTTCTGCTTCGTTATGTTCATCAATGTCCATTCCGGTGGTGGATGTTTGCGGTTTTTTGGTTTCTGTTACTTTTGGTTTTATTGTTGAGGAGGCCTCCGTTGGTATGGTGATTGGGGTATTATTGGACTGTTCACTTGTTTTTTGTGTAGGACATTGTTTTGAAACAGAAAGCAACGAACGTGCCCAGTTCGCAATTGATATATTTGGAGGAATCGATACTTCAGTTTGGATCCCTACAGACTGTGAAGATTGAGTTGCTGCGGCATATGTTTGCTTTGTCTCTGTTTTGATTATCTGTCTTCTTGCCTCTGAGTATGTCACTTTGTTCTCTACTTTATATTTTTGAATTTTTTTTCCTTGCTTCCATAATTCACATGTTTTTGAGAAAGCTGGGTGGTTACCCTTACAATTTGGACAATGCGGAGTGGTAGTGGCACAATCAGATTGGTTATGGTCTTTTGACCCGCAGATGGGACATACTGCCTCACCTCGACATGCAGTCTGGGAGTGTCCATATTTTTGGCATTTGTAGCACCTGATGGGATTCGGAATGTATGGTCGGACACGGCAATGCAGGTAGCCTGCTTTCACAGATGTTGGCAAGTTAGGAGTGCTAAAGGTAAGAATTATGCTTCTTGTTGGAACGAGTGTACCGTCTTTTCGGGTCATGATTCTCCTTGCTTGGATGACTTTTTGATCGTGTAATTCTTGGACAATTTCCTCCTCTGATACAAGTAATAAGTCCCATTCTGTTACTACTCCCTTTGAGGAGTTTAAGGTGGCATGGGGAGTAACTTTTATTTGGTGTCCTCCAAAAGTTGTGAGCTTTAATAGCTTTACAGAATGTTGAGGTTGAGATGTTTCTATTAGAAGATCACCTGATTGAAGTCGCCGTACTGATTTAGGTGAACCAGCAGCAGACTCAATGCATTTCTGCACTAGAAAAGGTGATAATTTGCTCAGGGGCTGATCTGATAGAGAGTGAAAGATGAGGAAGGCTGGTATCTCCTCTTTAGGTGTTGTTTTCAACCTCTTTGCTTGAGAATAGTCATTTTCATTGTCACTGTTATTTGCTAGTCTTGAGCTCGATGGCTCTAAAGGTGGAAATGAACTGTTTTCCATCTTTGCTCCTTTCAGCCCTGGGAGAGTGGATTTCTTCTCCCAGGTTACCGGCCCCGCCACGGGGAGGCAGGAGCAGTGCCGCTAGAGTGACCAAGCGGTATAAGGGTTAGTACGTTAGTTTAAAAAGAAAAAAGAAAGGTGGATTTCCTTTCTTAAAACTTGCTTACAATTTGTAAGACTAAGTTATTAATTAAAGACAATGTAAAAAACTTTTTAAACTAAATAAGAACTTTGGCTCTGAGTAAACGCTTTATGAATCACTCTGAAATTCGCTTGATCACTATAACGCTTGGCACCCGGGGCCGCTTGTGTTACTTTTTGTTCTTGTAATTCCGTAACTATTTCCTCTTCAGTGACGTTTAGTAGATCCCACTCACTTATTACTCCTTTAGAGGAGTTCAGTGTATTATGCGGCGTGACTTTAATTGGGATTCCGCTTATAGTTGACAGTTTCAATAACAGTTCAGAGTGTCTTGCCTGCGTGGTTTCAATTAATAGATCTCCTGACTGAAGTCGTTTTACCATTTTTGGTGTTCCTGCTGAATTTTCAAGACACCTTTGAATGACAAAGGGAGACAAATTGCTTACTGGTTGATTCGATAATGAATGCATTATCAAAAAAGCTGGTGGTTCTGGTTTGCTAGAATCTGTTCTCATTCTTTTCGAGAGACTAGGATCATGTTCCCTTCTACGGGTGTCAATTTGTTGAGAGCCTGTTGGCTCTATTGGTGGAAATTCGTCGCAATCCATTGTTGCTCCTTTTCGCCCCGGGAGAGGAGCTTCCTTCTCCCAGGTTACCAGCCCCGCCACGTGGAGGCAGGAGCGGTGCCACCAGTGACCAAGCGATAAAAAGTTAGTAGTTAGTGTGTTACAAGAGTTAGTTATATATATACAAAAGAAAGGTGATTTTCCTTTCTTGTAGGAGGCTTCCTTCTTTATTTATAAAGAGCCAGAAAATAAATAACTTTGAAAGTAAAAGACTTTAGAAATTTTAACTACTTCTTTATAGAAAATTCGCTTTGAAAATCGCTTTGGAAATCGCTAGATCACTCGCTTGGCACTCGGGGCCTGCTCTCCGGTGGAATGGAGAATGAGGAAAAGCGGTGTCACTGATGGTGATGGTGTATCCTCAGTCCTGGCTCTTTTTGCAGAGGTGTTATCTGCGTCATGATCTCGATTAGGTAGGGGCCTTGTTAGGGCCCCAGAAGAAAGATTTAAATTACTCATATGAGTAAAGAGAAAGTGTCTGATGCCTAAGTACCTCATCCACAACGGAGCCCTACGAGGGGGCGCCCATTCGTGAACCAACAGGTACTGCGTACACGAATGGGACGCCGAGTTCGCTTAGAACACCATACCCACGTTACCAATAAGTCTTTATCCCGTCTCAGGACCATAGGGAGGGAGACTTATTGGAACGCAGTTGACCCTAGCAGTATAAAACCACCAGCCGATTGATCCCAGTCGAGCCGGTCCGGGACCGCCCGTCTTGTCGAAGCAGGGGCCAAACTGGTGTATTAAGGCTGGGCCCCTCAACCACCAGGATCACCCTTTCCGCTTCCACGGGTCGCGGCGCACGGCTGCACACGCCGGATTCCAAAGATGTAACCCTGGAACCAAGGTATGGGCGTTAGATCCCAGTGATGCTAGTCTGGAAGTCCAGCAGCATCACTGGGAGGTCCCCTCACCACGTACAGGTGCCCACGTCGAGGGGGTGTATATGCTACATTCACTTGGAATACGACTGCAGATTGGTTTGCTTGGAAAGACACAAGCAGATCCCACAAACTCTTCAGATTGCAAGCCATCTGTATAAACCGGCAAGAATTCAGAGTATTCGGCGAGGTGTGCTGCAAACAGTTGCCGATATATACATGACGATGTGTTAGCTTTCAGCCAACTCCTAAGACTGAAGTCACAAGACGGAGATCGTATATTCCAAGGGGGAAGATCTTGCTTGACTCACGTTGATATATTGTCCAACGTGAAGCCAATATCATGAACCAGCTCTTGAATCCTGATACCAAAAGGCCGACTGGCAGTTTTACGCGTATTATATAGATTTTCCCACCGTGGCATATAAATAGATGTCCACGTAGGATGGTCAGGCAGGGATTTTATTTTTATAGCATATTGTAACGACAATTGCTGACGTCGAAGAATCAATGGTGGTTCATTGGCTTCAACGTATAGAATTTGGACAGGCGAAGTACGGAAAGCCCCTGTGGCAATCCGAATGGCTTTATGGTGGATTGGGTCAAGCCACCGGAGTACAGAAATTCTAGCAGAAGAGTAAGCTTGGAAACCGTAGTCAAGTTTAGAGCAAACAAGTGCTCTGTATTGATGCAATAATGTGCTTGTATCTGCTCCCCAAAAGTTGGAGGAGATAGCACTGAGCATGTTGTTTTTTTTTTTTTTTTATGTGAACCCCAAACACGAGAGGTATTAGGACCTATAGTACTTTGTACCGTGCTTGGGTTTGAGGTTAAGAAGACGAAAGAAGATATTTGTTGACATTGGACTTGAACTTCTGTAGATTGTAATTTTCAGGATATACGCGTGAAGGAAGGTTGTTCCAGAAAACGGCAGTTGAATGAATAAATGAGGAAGATGAAAAGTTGGTTCTGTGGGTTTGAAGTTGGACAGTAAATGGATGTTGGCTGGTGTCGGCACGTGTTCGGACTGTTTTGAAAGAGAGAGCAGGAATTATAGAAGCCAATTCAGAAGAAGAGTGCCCACGAAAGTATCTGTAGAAGAGGCATGCAGCAGAAACATTGCGTCTATGAGAAAGCGGGTGGAGAGACTCTGTTAGAGATGAATCATTAATTAACCTAACTGCCCTCTTCTGAATGGAATCAAGAAGCCGGAGAGAGGTTTTGGGGGCACCACCCCAGATATGGGAACAATATTCCATGGCAGGGCGAATTTGCGATTTATACAGAGTGAGCAGCTGTTTGGAAGAAAAGTAACGCCGAGAGCGAAAGAGAAAACCAAGTTTTTTAGATGCAGAGGAAGCAATATTTGTAATGTGCTTGTACCAAGAGAGATTAGAAGTCAGGGTAATCCCCAAAAGAGATATATCATCTTGCCTAGAAATCGGAGTGTCACCGAAGATAAGCATAGGAGTAGAAGAATCCTTTTTGTGAGATATAAGACAAGACTGAGTTTTAGAAGTGTTGAAATCAACTAAGTTGTCTTTGCCCCACTGGAGAATTACCTGAAGATCGGCATTTAAGGAATTGGTAGCAGATTTTCGAGAAGTTGAAGCTGATTGAGCAGGACAAGGTTTCTCAAAATGGAAAGTTGAATGCAATGTGCTATCACCAGCAAAACTATGGATAGGATTTCCAGTCAATGGAAGAAGGTCATTGATATACAAGAGGAAAAGAGTGGGGGAAAAGAACTGAACCTTGGAGGACACCGGCATTAGTAGAGAAGTTAGAAGACAGAGAGCCATCTACCATCACCCTCAGTGAGCGATCAGAGAGAAAACTAGATAACCAATTACTAAAAACAGTTGGCAAACCATAAGATGGAAACTTGTTTAGAAGACCTTTATGCCAAACACGATCAAAAGCCTTTGAGATGTCAAGAGCAACTACTTGTGTTTCACCGAACCTTTCCATTGAATTAGTCCATAAATGGGTAACATAAGCCGGAATATCTCCAGTGGATCGACACTGACGGAATCCATACTGGTGATCGTTGATCAGACGGAAGGTTTCTAGGTAGTTTAAGAGTTGGCGGTTAATTGATTTCTCCATTACTTTAGAAAGAGTAGAAGTAATTGCAATGGGACGATAATTGGATGGGAGGGATTTGTCACCCTTTTTAGGAACTGGCTGGATATGAGCAAATTTCCAAGCAGAAGGAAAAACACCTTTGGAATAAGAAAGTGAAAAAGGCGGCAAAGAATAGGAGTAAGTTCAGGAGCACAGGTTTTGAGAACAAGTGGAGAAATACCATCAGGACCTGGAGCTTTCTTAGCATCAAGATTCATCAAAATCCTTCTGATATCCTTTTGACGGAAGACCACAGGAGGCATTGAATGGAGCGTGTTGGGAATGGTGGGAGGTGTTTTACCAAGATCATTAATACATGAGCTGGAAGAAAAATGGGATGCTAGTAGGTCAGCTTTATCCTTGGCTGAAGTGGCAACAGAACCATCTGGTTTGGACAGAGGTGGGAGTAAAGATGGGCAAAAGTTGCGGCCAATAGCTTTGGCAAGAGACCAGAATGCTCGGCTACCATTAGGTCAAGAAGCAAGTTTTCTACTCTTAGCCTGTTCAAACTCTAGTTTGGACTGGTTAATAACTGCTTTACAACTGTTGCGAGCTTTGGTGTAGGCAGAAAATGAAACTGAAGAATTAGAAACAAGCCAATTACGATATGCAAGATTCTTCTCTTGGATAGCCTTAGCACATTTATTGGAAAACCAAGGTTTAGATAAAGGACGAGATTTTAAAGTGGAGTTGTTGTTGTTGTTGTTGTTGTTGTGGGGGTTTTCTGGCGCATAAGCAGCTTTGGCTATAATGCGCCTATTCCTTTATTGTAATAATATATAAGAATTTCTTCTTATGTCAGAAGAGGCAAAAATCAGAAATGACTATAAACTCCAATTTTCTTCAGAAAGTTAAAAAATTCAGGGATATTTGCATTGTCACCAATGACATTCTCTAGAGTTATTGGTTTGCGAAGGTTAACCAAAGATAGCAGGGTTGTATTTCTGTCTTGATTATAGTGTGGGCATTCGATGAGAATGTGTTTCACAGTCAGATTTAGAAAACAATGTGGACACTGTGGTGGATCATCTCCTGTGAGTAAATGAAGGTGAGTCAAATGTGTATGGCCTATTCTTGATCTTGAAAGGAGTACCTCTTCTCGTCTTGATGAACGGACACTGGAACGCCAAATTCTAGGATCCTGTTTAAATTGAAAAAGTTTGTTATGTGTTTGAGAGTGCCAGAGTGCTGTCCATTCTGTTAGGCATGCGTCACGAATGATTTGTGGGTAGTCTGATGCTGGAACAGGGATAGTGGTTAAATCTAAGGTAGATGGATTTTTTGCCGCTTTATCGGCCAGTTCATTACCAGAAATTCCAGAATGGGATGGAATCCAGCAGAAGGTGATCATTTGGTGGCGCTCTTCAATCTGCAGTAATAATCTTCTAATTTCATTTAGAAGAGGGTGAACTTTATCTGTGCAGTTAGATAATGCCATAATTGAGCTGAGGGAATCAGTGTAAATAACAAATTTTAGTGAGCAGTCAGAACAGAGGTTTTCTAAGGCTAGTTTAATTGCATATAATTCTGCTGAGAATATACTGAATTCAGGTGGAAGGGCTGCTGAAATAGTGGTATTTAGGAACACTGCTGCTGCTCCAACATTTGAGTTAGATTTAGAGCCATCTGTATAAATTGGAGAAAAGTCAAAATATTTGTGAGTGTGAATTGCATGAAGTTGTTTCACATTTGATGCTTGAAGAACATTTTTTCCCCATTGGCAAAGGTAAGTGTCACAGGTGGGTAGAGGAGTAGGAGTCCATGGTGGTTGAGTGCATGTTACTACTTCTTGTACAGAATGAATGGGAACTTTCCAATCTTGCATCAGTTCAAGAAGGCGAAGACCAGCTGGTTTTACTATACTAGGCTTACTTCTGTAGAGGTTTTCCAGTGGTGGATTAAATAAATATGACTGAATTGGATGCGAGGCACAGCTTTGTATTTTGACAGCATACTTCAGTAGCAGTGTTTTCCTACGTAGTGTTAACGGGGGCTCATGAGCGTCAATGTAGAGGCTATGTGCTGGTGATGTTCTGAAAGCCCCAAGTGCAGTCCTCAAGGCGCTGTGCTGAACTGGATCAAGCCAGCGCAAAACACTTGCTCTGGCAGAATCATAGACAGGAGCACCATAATCAAGACGGGATCGGATTAATGCCCTGTATAGCCGAAGTAAGGAGGTGCGATCTGCACCCCATGTTAGGGCGGATAAAGTTCTGAGTATATTTAACTTTTTTAAACAGGAAGTACGTACACTTCTAATATGGTCTAAGAAATTTAATTTGTTGTCAAGGATTAATCCTAGAAATCTGATGTTACTATTGACTGGGATGGAGAAGTTGGAAATTTGGAGTTCAGGATCCAGATGGAGTTTGCGTTGTCGACAAAAATGGATGGCGACTGTTTTCTGTTGTGAGAGTCGATAGCCGTTTAGGTTGGCCCATTGTTGTATTTTATTCAGTGATATCTGAAGCTGCCTTTCAATTGATCTCATGCTTTGGGAATGGCAGGAAATGGAGAGGTCATCAGCATAAAGATATGACTCAACTGTGTTTGGAAGCTGTTTAGTGATGGAATCTATTCTAAGAGCAAAAAGAGTGGCACTCAGCACAGATCCCTGAGGAACACCTTCTTCCTGAATGAAAGTTGTAGAGAGCTCATTTTGGTATTTTACTTGAAACGATCTAGTGTATAGGAAGTTCTGTACAAATATGGGAAGGTTTCCGCGTAGACCGAGAGAATAAAGATCACTAAGTATGCCATGTCGCCAGGTGGTGTCAAAGGCTTTCTGTATATCTATAGTAACCATAACCAGATGCTCGTGTTTAACGAACGCATTGCGAATGGCAAATTCAGCCTTGATCATGAGATCTAAGCATGATCTGTTTTGTCGAAAGCCATGCTGACTATTGCTCATGAGATGTTGTGACTCTATGATCCAGACGAGTCTATTGTGGACAATTTTTTCAAGGATTTTGCTGAGGCAGCTTGACAGAGATATAGGTCTGTAGTTATGGGGATTGGTTGGATCTTTTCCAGGCTTCAGGAACGCCAAAACAATAGAGTGGTGCCAAGAAGCTGGATAAGTTTTTTCTAAAAAAATACGGTTGTAAAAGACCAGGAGGAGGCGCAAAGCTTTGTCATCAAGATGTTGCAGCATGATATAATAGATCCCATCTGGTCCGGCGGCACCATTACGAGCTGTTTTAATGGCATCCAATAATTCAGGATATTGTAGAGGTTTGTTATATGGCAGAATGAGGGCAGTTTGGAAGTTAATAGAATACCGTTCTCGACTGTTTTTAATTCGTTGGAAAGATGTAGTATAAGCTGATGTTGCCGAGATCTCAGCAAAAGTATTGCCCAAAGCGTTAGCTATATCCGAGGGACTAGTTAGATCTCGCCCATTCCATGAGAGGACTGGAGAGGGTATGGTTGGAAACTTGCCAGAAAGCTGTCTAATTTTTTTCCAGATTAATTTGCTGTCAGTATTTCTGTTAATTGTTGACGCAAAACGAGCCCAGGATTCTTTTTTGGCTTGCCTCTGTATGAAACGTGCTTTTGCCCTTACTTTCTTAAAATTTATCAGATTGGCTGTGATTGGATAACGCCGAAACAAATTCCACGCTTTATTTTTTGCTTTTTTTGCTTTGGTGCATTCCTCATTCCACCAATAATTATAGTGCTTTCGACCCGGTGGGTTTGATAATGGTATTGTATCTTTAGCCACATTTAAGAGATGCGCCGTGATGTAGTCTGTCACATCATCAATATGATGGAAACGGATTTTTTTCTCATCGAAAGAGATTGAGGACTGAAATTTTGCCCAGTTTGCTCTTGTAAATTTCCATTTCCTGCAGGGTTTAGTTAAAGGAGTCTGTGCTATCAATACCTTGCATACGATTGGGAAGTGATCACTGCCCATAGGGTCGTTTATAACATACCACTCTATGGTCGGGACCAGTACTGGAGAACAAATGGAAAGGTCTATTGCTGAAGTATTTCCAGTTGGGAGCTGAATGTGAGTGTGCGTGCCAGTATTCAGTATGGTGAGGTTTAGTGCATCTAAAAGTCTTTCAATGAGTCGACCACGTGTATCCAATTTAGAAGCACCCCATAGGGGGTTGTGCCCATTAAAGTCCCCTAATATACAGACAGGTGGAGGTATCTGTATGAGGAGGTCTTCAAGTTCTTTTAAAGAATAAGTATGGTTTGGCTGTAAATAGATTGAGACTAGTGTTATTGCAATATGGAGAGTTATACGAACTGCAACAGCTTCTATTTCAGTTCGAAGTGGGATATGCTTTGTTGGGATCTTTGGATTTATCAGGATTGCTACACCACCGTGGGCAGTATTTGCTGTATTGCGATCTCTTCGATAAAGGCAGTAGTTCTTTATCGATGGAGAAATTTGCGAGGTTAAGTAAGTTTCTTGGAGACAGAGAGCAACTGGAGAATACTGGTTAATTAGATTATGGATATCATCTGCGTTGTAACGAAAACCTCTACAATTCCATTGTACAATGATGGCCATTATTTGTGTTTAATTGTTTGAGATGAATCTGACTGCTTTTTGAAGGTGATTGGTTTATGACGTTCCAATTTTTGTTTATCTTTTTTTAGGAAAACTGGCCGACCAGTGTCCATTTCTTCTTCTTCTTCTTCGGCATGAATTTCTAATATTGGATCTTCCGGTAGAGTAGGAGATTTTGCTGGTATTGTAAGAGGAGTGTTACTTGCCTGGTCTGAATGCTTGGGGTTACTGGACTGTTGCTGAGAGAGGACAGCTCGAGCCCAGTCAGAGATTGATATGTTTGAGGGGACGGTAACTTCAGTTTGGGTGGATACTGTTTGTTGTTTTTGTGCAACATTTGCATAGGTACGTTTGGGCATGGTAGGAGCAATTATTTTCCTTGCTTCTTGAAAGCTTACCTTGTTCTCAACCTTATATTTAACAATTTGTTTCTCAGTTTTCCATCTCTCACAAGTTCTAGAATATGCAGGATGGTTACCTTTACAGTTGGGACATGTCTTTTCTGTCGCTAAACATTCAGACTGAGTATGATCGGAAGATCCACAGTTTGGACAAACTGGGTTTCCTCTACATGTTGTCTGAGAGTGACCATACTTTTGGCACTTGTAGCATCTCAAGGGATTGGGTATATACGGGCGAACACGGCAAAGTAGATAGCCAGCTTTTACTGTTGATGGTAGGTTTGGGGAATTAAATGTAAGAATGATATTCCTGGTAGGCATAAGGTTATTGTCTTTTTTAGTCATGATTCTTCTTGAGGCAATAACATTTTGATCCTGAAGTTCTTGAGTTAATTCATCCTCTGTCACGTTCAACAAATCCCAACTAGAAATCACACCTTTGGATGTATTTAAGGTAGCATGTGGGGTTACTTTAATTGGTATCCCAGCAAAATTTGAGAGTTGTAAGAGTTTCTCTGAATGTCTATTTTTTGTTGTTTCTACAAGAAGGTCTCCAGATTGCAGCCTTCTCACAGTCTTCGGAGATCCTGCAATACTCTCCAGGTGTTTCTGGATGAGGAAAGGAGATAATTTGCTGAGAGGTTGTTCCGAAAGTGAATGTAAAATTAAAAAGGAAGGAAACTCTTTGGTTGTTGAATTTGTTTTCAACCTCTTGGGATGTGAGATGTCATAATCAATTTCAGTATGTGGCCGAGAGCTTGTCGGCTCTAAAGATGGATAGTCATTTTGCTCCATCTTTGCTCCTTTTCGCCCCTGGCAGATGAGCTTTTCTGCCAAGGTTTCCGGCCCCGCCACGGGGAGGCAGGAGCAGTGCCTGGTGTGACCAAGCGAGTAGTAGTAGGGGGTTAGTAATAAGACTATGAAAAAAGAAAGGTGGCTTGCCTTTCTTGCTCTGTACAGGTACTTTTGTAGCAAAAGCAGTTATAAAATAAATAGATTACTTAACGAGAGGAACGTAAAAGAACTATATATCACTTTTTGGAAATCGCACTATAAGGCACAGATAAATCGCTCAGTCACAATCGCTTGGCACCCGGGGCCTTAAAGTGGAGTGTGGGATAAAGGATTCCATTCCTGCAAGAATAATTTCACTGACACGATCTGAGCAAACGTTGACATCAGAAGTTTTGAAACAGTAATCCGACCAAGGAAAAGAAGAAAAGAAGTCTCGCAGGTCAAACCATGTTCAAACCATGTTCTCGCATGTTCAAACCTCTCATGCATTTTGCTCTAAGCTGACGGATATGGTGTAGGAATGTCAGTTTTTTATCAAAGATAAGTCCCAAAAAATTTGTTTCTGCTACCACAGGAATTGGATTTTGTCCAAGTCTGAGTTCCGGGTCAGGATGTAGATTCCGTTTCCGGCAGAAATGCACGCAAACGTTCTTTTGGGCAGAAAACTTAAACCCATTGGTTACAGCCCAGGAACTAAGGTGATTGACTGCTTGTTGCAATTGTCGTTCGATAACTCTCATGCTACAGGAGTAACAAAAAATACTAAAATCATCAACGTACAAGGCACTATTTACTGATGGAGGAAGCTGTTTTGTAATGGAGTTAACTTTGACTGCAAACAGCGTAACACTGAGGACAGAGCCTTGGGGAACTCCTTCCTCTTGACAAAAAAAGCGAGACACACTGGATTTAACACGAACCTGGAAGAGTCGTTTAGATAAAAAATTCCTTATAAAAACAGGGAGGTGGCCTCTCAGACCAAACGAATAGAGGTCTTTTAAAACACCATACCTCCAGGTTGTGTCATAAGCTTTTTCCATGTCAAAGAAGACTGTTACCAAGTGCTTACGCTTTAAAAAAGCATCGCGAATCGCTGTTTCCAGTCGGATTAAATGGTCCAAAGTGGAACGATTCCTTCGGAAGCCGCACTGAATCTTGTTCAAATGGTTGTTTGCCTCGAGGTAATATATGAGGCGGGCATTCACCATTTTATCCAAAATCTTACATAGGCAACTGGTCAGTGCAATTGGACGATAGTTGCTAGGAATTTTGGGGTCTTTTCCTGGCTTTGCGAAAGCGAGAACGGTTGCTCTACGCCAAGAAACAGGAAATTGATCCTCCAAATAAATTCGGTTGTAGAGATGTAGCAACAGCTTTAGAGAGTGAGATGAAAGATGTTTTATCATCTCATATTGAATTTCATCTGGCCCTGCGGCACTCACTTTCGAGGTAGCAAGTGCAATGGTTAATTCCACTTCACTAAAAGGCAGGTTATAAGTTTCGGCTTTGCTTGAAGGGAAGTTAAGTTTTTGTTTCTCCACTTTCTTCTTTAAGACTAGAAACTCAGCAGAGTATGAAGTTTCAGCAGATATAGTGGAGAATACTTCTCCTAGAGCGTTGGCAATAGCAGTTGGGTCTGCTAATGTACAACCATTGTGTTGTAACATAGATGAAGGGACTGATGTGTATTTACCCTTCACCTTCCGAATTTTATCCCAGACGACTTTGGCACTGGTCATCTGGTTAATTGAGGATGTAAACTTGACCCAGCATTCCTTTTGGCTCTGTCAGCGTATAAATCGTGCTTTGGCACGGGCACGTTTAAAGGCTAAAAGATTTGCGGTGGTGGGGTAACGTCGGAATTTTCCCCATGACCGATTTTGTAACTTTCTTGCTTCTTTACAATCTTGGTTCCACCATGGCTTTGGAAAGCGTGGAAATCGGGAGGATGTTTTTGGAATTGCAATTACCGCTGCGTGGATAATACACTCGGTGATATACTTCACTACTTCATCAATTGACTACTGTTGAATTTGTACAGGATCAAATTCAGTGAGCCGTGAAAATTTTTCTCCAGTCTGCTTGATCATACTTCCAACGTGGAGTTCTAAATGGATGACAGGGTTGTCCATCCACTATGGTAGATATTACGGGGAAGTGATCGCTTCCATAAGGATTCTGTTCCACTTCCCAGGAAAGCAAATGTAGCAGACAAGGCGAGCAGATGGAAAAATCGATGGCAGAGAAAGTACGGGTAGGCATATGGAAATAGGTGTTTATTCCCATATTTAGTAATGAAAGACCGTTATTGTCGAGAAAACGTTCAACAATACGACCTCTTTCATTAGTTTCTGCACTACCCCACAAGGTACTATATCCATTAAAGTCTCCAAGAAGAAAAAAAGGAGAGGGAAATTGCGTAATAAGATCGTCGAGATCTACCTGGGAAATGTGTGCCCCAGGAGGAAAATAAATAGAACATATTGAAAGTAAAGACCCTATTGCTAAACGAACGGCTACTGCTTCTAAGTTAGTGTTCAATTGAACTTGTGAGAAAGGGGTTTGGTTGCCCACAAGGATTGCGACTCCTCCATGGGCCAGGCCATCCCCGTTTCTGTCTTTACGAACAGCAGTAAAATTTCGCAAGATGGGGTCATCATTTGCCTTTAGGTACGTTTCCTGCAAGCAAAAGCAAACAGGTTCGTATTTGCCCATTAGAATTTTGACATCCTCCATATTTCGTCGGAATCCACGACAATTCCATTGCAGTAATTTAGCCATTATTACTTGGAATTAGTGGAACCGTTGACTGGCTTCTGAAGTGATGCGGGTTTAGATTGACCCGCTTTGGGTTTTATTCTGCCTTTGGGAAATTGAAGGCGCCAAATATCCATTTCTTCCTCCGGATGAAGATCCAGAATAGATTCTTCCACACTTTCAGCTTCTTCATTTACCTCCATTTCCTCCTGTACCTCAGTAATAACAGGCGGGGTTTTAGTTGGAGGTGATTTTCCTTTAGTTGCTACTTTCTTGGTGGTATTGAAATGGGAGTAGCTACTGCTTTATCTTGCTATGCTTGTGTCAACAAGTATCTAGCTTGGGGTGCAAAAGAATCACATGGCGATATTGAAATATCAGTTTGCGTCGAAATTGAAACCTTTCTCAAAACTGCTTGTGCATAAGATTTTCCAGTGTTTGCTAGTGTTAACTGTTTCTTCGCTTCCATATATGGGATGTTCTGTTCCGTCTTGATTTTTTGAATTTGTTTTTCGTCTTTCCATCTTTGGCATGCTCTTGAATATGCAGGGTGTTCACCGCCACAATTCAAGCATGCTAGTTTCGAGGCAGAACATTCCTTTGTGTCATGTTCTTTTGCTCCACAGCGGGCACAAGCAGGTGGGTGATCCACGACATGATATCTGAGAGTGGCCATATTTTTGGCATTTGAAACATCGAAACGGGTTTGGAATGTACAGCCTTACAGGACAGTTCAGATAACCAGCCTTGATGGAAGTAGGCGGTTTAGGTGTATTAAATGTAAGGATAAGAACCCTAGTTGGAACTAATTTTCCCTCCTTACGCATGAATATCCTCTTAACGGCTGTTACTCTTTGATCTCTCAGTTCGGTGCATATCTCCTCTTCAGATGTTTCAAGGAGATCCCACTCGGCAATTACACCACGCGATGTATTCAGTGTCCTGTGTGGTGATGTCTTAATTGGAATGCCCCCAAGAGATGTTGCTTGGAGAAGCAATTCTGAATGTCGCACTGAGGAAGTTTCTACTAAAAGGTCACCCGATCTAAGTCGTTTTACCGACTTCGGGGACCCCGCCAGCACTTCGAGACCCTTCTGAATGAAGAAGGGCGACATTTTACCTATTTCCTTTTCACCGGTAGAATGTATGATAAGGAATCTAGGCACAGGAGGTGGTGCAGCTTCTGTTCGGTGTTTCTTTTTCGATGATACATTATCTTCATCAATTTCAGGTAGGGACCTCGTAGAGGCCCAAGAGGGGTTTGAAAGATTTAAATTACTCATAAGAGTAAAGAGAAAATGTCTGATGCCTAAGTACCTCAACCACCACGGAGCCCTACGAGGGGACGCCCACTCGTGAACTAGCAGGTACTGCGTACACGAATGGGACGCTGAGTTCGCTTAGGAGCACCATACCCACGTTACCAATAAGTCTTTATCCCGTCCCAGGACCATAGGGAGGGAGACTTATTGGAACGCAGTCGACCCTAGCAGTAAAAACCACCCGCCGATTGATCCCAGTCGGGCCGGTCCGGGACCTCCCGTCTTCGAAGCAGGGGCCAAAGTGGTGTATTAAGGCTGGGCCCCTCAACAACCAGGATCCCCCTTTCCGAAATCCACGGGTCGCGGCGCTCAGCTGCACACGCCGGATACCAATGATGTAACCCTGGAACCAAGGTATGGGCGTTAGATCCCAGTGATGCTAATCCGGAAAACCAGCAGCATCACTGGGAGGTCCCCTCACCACGTACAGGTGCCCACGTCGAGGGTCCGTCTGGGGGGGAAACGTTATCTCAGTTTGAGTACCAGTCATTATTGTTCTTTGCAGAGTACTGGTTACTGCAATTGGCTTTTGGACTACTTCAGCGAAGCTGGGTCGAGTGTTAAATTGAGCCTGTACAGATTTTTTAGCTTCTTGGTACGAGATGTTTTTTTCGGCTTTGACACGTTGAATGTTTTTTTCCTTTTTCCATAGGGGACAATCTCTGGAGTAGGTAGTATGTGGTCCATTACAATTTGAGCATTTGTGCTGCTCTGCTTTGCAGTCACGGTGATTGTGCTCGTGTGAACCACAATTAGCACAAGTGGCTGAACCTCTACACTCGTTTTGGGAATGCCCAAATTTTTGGCATTTAAAACAGCGTATTGGGTTAGGAATGTACAATTTTCATTGGATGCCTTCTTTGTACATTGTAAGTTTTTTGACGTTTAGCACTGCATGAGTTAGTCTTCTATCTCATGAGTAGCCACATTAGGATCACTATGTCCTGTAGGAGAGATCATTTTTCTCCTTTTAGCCCCGAAAGATAGCTTTTCTTTCCAGGTTACCCACCCCGCCACAGGCAGGCAGGAGCAGTGCCACAAGGGTAACCAAGCGGCTGAGTTAGTTTGGTTAGTAAGATTAACAAGATACAGAAAGGTGAATTTCGTTCCTGGAACTCAGCCTACTTTTTGTAGTGCAAAAGTTTCGCAATACAAATAAATATGGAAAATTGTATTTAAAACCTAAAGAAAACTATTTGCTTTGCCCACACAATATATAGATCGCTTGGAAATCGCTTCGTTACACTAATAATGGCTTGGCACCCCGGGACCTGGTCTGATAGTGAATGTAATATAAGGAAAGCTGGTATCTCCTCCTCTTGATGGGTTGTTTTCAACCTCTTCGGTTGAGAAAAATCATTAACCGGGTGATTTGTCTCTATTCTTGAGCACGATGGCTCTAAAAGTGGAAACATTTTGTTATCCACCTTTGCTCCTTTCAGACCTGGGAGAGTGGATTTCTTCTCCCAGGTTCCTTCTGGGCTCACTTCTTAGTGCATTTATGAAAGTAGAGCAACTTAACAGAAAATTTCATTAAGTAAGAGAGGAAACAATGAAAAACTCAGTCGCACTAGAGAAAAACCCTCTTTAAACCCGTATGAATCGCTTGGCCACGGAAACTCTTGGCACCCGGGGCATAGCCGATTGATCCTAGCCGCGCTATCCAGGACAACCCGTCTTATCGAAGCAGGGGCCAATGTGGTTGTTGTTGTTGTTGTTGTTGGGTTTAACGACACAAAGGTTACTTGGGCCATATTGTGTCTTCTAATAGTGAATATGAAATAATATCTATATTTTATGATATATTTGTATCCGGTTTAGGAAAGTATATAGTTCCTTTTTATTAGAATCATCTCCCAGAATCTGCAATAAATTTATTGATGACTGTGTTTTAGCAATTGATTTAAAAGTATCTAAGCGGATGTTCTGAAGGTGGGGACAGTCCACTAACAAATGGCGAATGGTCAGTTGTACTTGACATGATGTACATTGTGGAGCGCTGTCATTAGTTAATAGATAGAGATGAGTGAGATAAGTATGCCCAATCCTGAGCCTTCCTAAAATTGTTTCTTCTCGTCTGCTTTTCTGGAAGCTGGAGGGCCACAGCTTTGGTTCTGGTTTTATTTGGAATAATTTGTTTTCTGGATAACTTCTCCAGATTAATGACCAGCTATTGTAACATGCTTTATGGATGATATGTTTATAATCAGTATATGGGGATCGAAAAGTCTGCAAAAGAGTAGTATCTGGTTGTTTGGCTGCTAGATCTGCTCTTTCGTTTCCTGCTATCCCAGAATGACCTGGAATCCAACAGAATGTTACAGTTTGGTTTGACTCATTACACACAAGTAATTTAGAATGGATTTGTTTTATTACAGGGTGAGAGGAGTTGGTATTACTATTTATGGCAGAGACAGCACTGAGCGAGTCAGTGTATATTATGGCAGACGAAATTAGAAGTTGAGTAATATGCCCTAGAGCCAAGTTAATAGCATAAAGCTCAGCAGTGAAGATACTGCATTCTACAGGTAATGAGACAGAAGTGCTGAAAGATGGAAAGATCGCAGCAGCGCCTACTTGGGTCTCAGTTTTCGATCCATCTGTATAGATCTTACAGGCCTGTGAATTAAAAGCAGAGTGAGCTTCATGTAACTGTGCGATATTGAAGGGACACAAGGTGTTCTTTCCCCACTGTTGGAAATAGTCATCGTAAATTGCAGGGATATTTGTCCACGGTGGATCAGGAGGTGTTATGTCCTGATATATATTGTCGATTGCAATATTCCACGTTTGAGTTAGTTCTTTAAGTCTAAGTGCAGCAGGTCTGTTTTCATTTGGTTTACTGTTGTAAAATGAGTCCCATTCGGTGTTGTACAGACATCTCCAATTCGGGTGGTAGGGAAGACTGCGGATTTTTGCGGCATACATTAAAAGCAATGTTTTCCTCCGAAGATGTAAGGGAGGTTCGTGGGCTTCAATGTAAAGGCTCTGGACTGGGGATGTTCTGAAAGCCCCTAGAGAAACTCGAAGGGCACTGTGCTGGATGGTATTTAATCGTTCTAATGTACTCTTCCTCGCAGAGTCATACACTGGGGAACCGTAGTCCAAACGGGATCTGATGAGAGCTCTATAAATATGGATAAGCGTATGCCGATCAGCGCCCCAAGACATGGATGACACACACCGAAGGATATTCAATTTCTTCAAGCAGATGGTACGAAGATAGGCCACATGTTGTTGTTGTTGTTGTTGTTTGGGGTTTAACGGCGCAAGAGCAACTTCGGCTATATTGCGCCTGTTCAAGTTTTGTTATTTCCTGTTACATTGTTACTGCTTTAACATATTAGATATGATTAGTTAAGTTTATTAAGCTGAGGTATGATAAGAGTTCACTGACGTTTGAGTTTTCTCCCATAATGAGTTCAAGGCTTAATGGCTCATTTGAATGCGATTTGAATGCTGATTGGCGGGCAATTTGGTATCGTGGACATTCTATGATGATGTGCTTCACTGTTAGTGTGGTCAGACACTGAGAGCATTGTGGAGGATCGTCTTTCATTAGGAGGTAAGAGTGTGTTAAATATGTGTGCCCGATGCGAAGCCGGGCGAGGATAACCTCTTCATGTCTGTTTGACCGAAAACTTGATTTCCAGGATTTCTGCTCTTGTTTAATTTGGTATAATTTATTGTTTGTTTGAGATTTCCAGGTCTGCGTCCATATATTTTCAGAGGCTTTTCGATTGATGTTTTTAAAGTCATTGAGCGGTATTTTATGCAAGTGAGAATTTTTGTTAGAAGGATGTTTTGCAGCATCATCCGCTCGTTCATTGCCGAGTATTCCAGAATGTCCAGGAATCCAAGTGAATCTGACTCTTTGTTTGTTTTCCCGAAGGTGTAATAGGGAGGAAAGAATTTTTCTTACATACGGATGAGATGGATGATCCTCTGTCTGTAAAGCATATATTGCACTTAATGAGTCTGTGAAAATAATACTTTTTACGAGGGAAGTTTTGGCAATGTGATCTAGGGCGAGACTTATTGCAAACAATTCGGCACTAAAGATACTGCACTCTATTGGAAGAGACTGTGAGATTATGTTGTTTGGCAATGCAACAGCAGCACCAACGTGTGTGGCCGTCTTGGATCCATCAGTATACAGATGAGAATAGTCAGAGAATTGCGTTACATAAGAGGAATGAAGCTGTTTTATATGTTGACTTGGGATATTGCTCTGTTTCCATTTTATGAGGAACATGTCACAGTCAATTGAACTGATTTTCCACGGTGGAACGGCTGTGGGGGTATCTTGGTAGATTTTATCCATACTTAAGTTCAATTGTGAGAGTATTTCTTTTAGTCGGATACCTGCAGGTTTGCAGATATGAGGTTTGTTCGTATATAAATTTTCCCATTTCGGTTTATACAAGTATTGCCATGTTGGATGTCCAGGAAGGCTTTGAACTTTCGCAGCATAGTTCATAAGAAGAACTTGTCTACGAAGACTGAGTGGGAGTTCATGGATCTCTGTGTATAGGCTATACACAGGTGAGGTACGGAAGGCTCCTGAAATAACACGTAATGCATTGTGATGAATTGGATCTAACCAGTTTAACACACTTTTCCTAGCTGAGGAGTAAATGGGAGAACCATAATCTAATTTAGATCTTATCATTGCACGATAAACATGCAAAAGTGAATAACGATCAGCTCCCCATGTCATGGCTGATACAGCTCGTAGAATGTTTAATTTCTTTAAGCACATTGTACGTAGATATTTTATGTGTTCTAGGAAATTTAATTTTTGATCCATGATTAGTCCTAGTAGCCGGATACTCTGTTTCAGTGGAATTTGTTGATTGCTTATCCTGAGTTCTGGATCAGGATGCATCTTTCGTTTTCTGCAGAAGTGTATTGCCGCTGTCTTTTGTACTGAGATTCGATATCCATTATAGATGGACCAGGATTCTATTTTGTTAATAGCACATTGGAGCTGCCTCTCGATTGTCCGCATATTCTGTGAGTGACTTGATATTGTGAGGTCGTCGGCATATAGGTAGGTTTCAACTGTTGCTGGAATAACTTCTGTTACAGGGTTTATTTTGATAGCGAAAAGGGTTGCACTGAGGACTGAGCCTTGGGGGACCCCCTGTTCTTGATTGTATATTAGAGACAGAATATGATGATAACGGACTTGAAAAGTTCTTTTAGTCATGAAATTCTGAAGGAACTTTGGTAGATGGCCTCGAAGACCTAATTTGTACAATTCATGAAGGATACCATATCTCCACGTAGTATCGAACGCCTTTTCAATATCAAGGCATATCATTACAAGGTGTTCGTTTCGGAGAAAGGCATTGCGAATATTTGATTCAGCTTTTGTCATTATGTCTATTGTTGATCTATTTTTCCGGAACCCATACTGACTAGGACTCAGGAGGTTATGGAAGTCAAGAAACCATGTTAACCGATCATTCACCATTTTTTCTAAAATTTTACCTAGACAGCTAGTGAGCGCGATGGGACGATAATTATATGGATTTGAATGGTCCTTCCCAGGTTTTGGAAAGGCCAGTACAAACGAATGTCGCCAAGAGTCTGGATATGTATCCTCAAGGTATATGTATCCTCAAGGTATACAGCAGTAACAGCATGCATAAAGAGTTTTTAGGGAGGTGTTTGATCATTTGATAGTGGATTCCATCCGGACCTGCTGCGCTTTCTTTAGATTTGGCTAGGGCTTTATGCAATTCATTTATAGTGAAGGATTGATTGTATGAAATCTCATGAGCTGCATGGAAATTGATTTTGTATTTTTCGATTTGAGCTTTATATGTTTGAAAGATTGGTCTGTATGACGTTGTTGCTGACAATTCCTCAAACGTTTCTCCTAGTAGATTTGCAATTTTTTCTGGTTCAGTTATGTCATGACCTTTCCAGCTTATGATCGGTTTAGGGACGGTTGTATATTTGCCTGAAATTTGTCTAATTTTATTCCATATTATTCTGCTGTCCGTATTTCTATTAATTTTGCTTGCAAAGGATATCCAGGATTCTTTCTGAGATTTCCGGCGTATATAGCGTGCTTTTGCTCTGGCTTTCTTATATTTTATGAGATTGGTGGTGGTGGGATACTTTCTGAATTGATTCCAAGCCTTATTTTTTTCTTTCTTTGCTTCCAAGCATTCTTCATTCCACCACGGCTTATAATGTTTATGAGACTGGTTAGCTATCTTTGGTATTGCAATGTTTGCTGCAGAAATTATTTGATTTGTGATGTAAGTAACAGCATTATTGATATCAGTATGTCTTATGATTTTCTCATCTAGAGAAGCAGCATATTGGTATTTTTCCCAGTTTGCTTTGCAAAATTTCCATTTTATACCTCTTATAGGTTGCTGTACATCATTTGCTAGTAGGTGACAAACAACTGGGTAATGATCACTGCTATAAGGATCATCGGAAACAGACCAGTCAAGGAGAGGAAAGAGAGCTGGGGAACAGATGGTGAGATCAATTGCAGAGGTAGTCCCTGTTGGTAAGTGGACATGGGTGTGAGTACCTGTGTTTAAGAGTGTTAGGTTCCTATTATTTATAAGTTTTTCAATCATCTGTCCTCTTTTGTCTGTATGAAGTGATCCCCAGATGATATGATGCCCATTAAGGTCCCCCATCAAACAAAAAGGAGATGGTAATTGTTCAATTAGATCCTCAAATTCTTGCAGTGAATACGCATGATTAGGTGGAAGGTAGAGCGAAATCATAGTCAAGGTAATTCCAGTCACGATGCGTACCGCGACTGCTTCAAGGGGCGTTTGTAGCTGAATATGCTTGGATGGAACATTAGAGTCAACAAGAATGGCGACTCCTCCATGACCTGTATTGGTTTTTCGATCTTGCCTATATACATTGTAGTTCTTGATTGAAATACTTATGTGCTGAGTTAGGTTTGTTTCTTGCAAACAGATACTTGCAGGAGCATATACGGAAATTAGATCTTTGATATCGCTTAAATTACTTCGAATGCCACGACAATTCCATTGTAGAAGTGTACGCATTATTTGGGTTTAGTACTTGATTCAGATGACTTACGATGAGTTGCTTGTTTTAATCGATCTGTTTTGATTTTTTCTTTTCTGGGGAAGCTGGGTCGGCAACCACTGTCCATGTCATCATTTGCGTAAAGTTCCAGAACTGGTTCATCTTCTTTCTCCTTTTCATCAATTTCCATAGTGTCAGTATTTTTTTGTGTTTTTTCAACAGGTTTGGTGGAATTTGTACTGCTTGTTGGTGTTGGATCTTCAGCATCTGGTGGGATTACAATGGGTGTATTAATTGCCTGATCTACTTTTTGTTTTGTTTGTATAAGAATGTTACGTGCCCAACCTGCTATTGAGATGTTAGGCGGGATTGTGATGTCAGTCTGTATTGCAATTACCTTTGTTTTCTGTACTGTAGTTGCTGCTGTTGCTGCTGCTGCTGCATATGATCTCACTGCTGGAAATAGTGGTATCTGCTTTTTGGCTTCTTGATATGTTACCTTATGTTCAGTTTTATATTTTTGAACTTGCTTTTCTCTTTTCCATATATTACAGTCTCTGGAATAGGCAGGGTGGTCTCCTTTGCAGTTTGGGCAGCAAGGAGACTGTGTATTGCATTCTTTACAGGTATGTTCTTTTGAGCCACAAGTGGCACAAATAGCTTGTCCTCTGCATACTGTTTGGGAATGGCCATATTTTTGACACTTGAAGCATCTTATCGGATTGGGGATATATGGCTTTACCTGGCAATTCAGGTACCCGGCTTTGACTGATGATGGTAGAGTTGGAGTACTGAAAGTAAGTATGATGGTGCGAGTTGGAACGAGGTTTCCATCCTTTTTAATAAGGATTCTTTTGGCATGTATGACATTCTGGTTTTGTAGCTCTTGTACGATTTCTTCTTCAGAGCTATTTAGGAGGTCCCATTCCACGATAACCCCTTTAGATGAATTTAAAGTGGCATGTGGAGTGACTTTGATGGGAAACCCTCCAAAAGTTTTGGTTTCAAGAAGAAGCTCAGAATGTCGATGATTTGACGTTTCTATCAGAAGGTCGCCTGATTTCAAGCGGCGAACCATTTTCGGTGGACCAGCTATATGTTCTAGACACCTCTGTATAACAAAGGGAGAAAGTTTACAAACTGGTTGGTCTGATAGTGAATGAACAATTAGAAAGAGTGGCGAGATGGTGTGGGTCACATCTTTCTTTTGTCTTTTGGCGGTAGATGGATTAGGATCATCTTGCTGCCGATTGTGATCAGTTTGATCCATAATTCCAGGAGAAGCCTGGTTTGTCAAGTCCATTGTTGCTCCTTTTAGCCCTGAAAGGATTATTTTTCCTTTCAGGTTTCCGGCCCCACCACGGGGAGGCAGGAGCAGTGCCACCTAGTGACCAAGCGGCTGGCGGATTAGTTTGTTAGTGAAAAAATGGATAAATATCCTAAAAAAGAAAGGTGATTTTCCTTCCTGGGTTCTACTTAAAATCTGCTAAGTGAAGAACCACTTACAATGAACTGAGAATAAGAGCGGCTAGAAATGAAAGAGAACAAAATCACTTGGAAGGATCACTTTAGAATTCGCTTAAGAAAATCGCTTGGTCCCTATCGCTTGGCACTTGGGGCCTGGCCACATGTGGTTGAAAGTTCAGTTTTCTATCTAGAATCAGGCCAAGAAAGCGGACAGTGTTAACCAGAGGAACCGACACATTTTTTATCTTTAACTCAGGATCAGGATGAAATGACCGGAGTTTGCAGAAATGAGTGGTAGTGGATTTCTGTTCAGCAAGATGGTATCCATTGCGTACAGTCCACGATTCTATTCTGTTTAGAGTAATTTGTAACTGTCTTTCGATAGTATTCATATTTTGTGATTGGCACGATATGGTGAGGTCATCTGCATACATATATACTTCAATAGTTTTTGGAAGATCTTCCAATATATTGTTGACCCTAATTGCGAATAGGGTTGGACTCAGTATAGAACCCTGTGGGACACCCTCTTCTTGAATATGAGATGCTGATAGGAAGTTTTGATATCTGACTTGAAAGGTACGTAACTTTAAAAAGTTCTGAATAATTTGAGGGAGATAGCCTCTCAACCCTAACTGATGCATATCTGTGATAATACCATGACGCCATGTGGTGTCGAATGCTTTCTGAATATCCAGGTTGACCATAACTAAATGTTGTCTCCTGATGAAGGCGTTACGTATGTTGGATTCAATTTTGACAAGTAAATCTAGGGTGGACCTGTTTTTGCGGAAGCCATATTGGTGATCAGAAAGCAGATTTTGGGATTCAAGAATCCAGGTGAGCCTCTTATGCACCATCCTTTCGAAGGTCTTGCCCAAACAGCTTGTCAATGATATTGGTCTGTAATTTTGAACTAGAGATGTATCTTTTCCCGGTTTTGGTATTGCACAAATATAGGAATGACGCCATGAGAGAGGATATGTGTTTTCTGAGAAGATCCTATTATAAAATAGCAATAGTATGTACAGATCAGCTTCACACAGATGTTTAAGCATTCTGTAGTGAATGCCGTCTGGTCCTGCTGCACTATTTGGAGATTTACTCAAGGATTCTTTGAGTTCAGCTATAGTAAAGGGCTGGTTATATGGAAGTGGGTGATTAGTTGAAAAATTCAATTTTTTTCGTTCTTCATTAGTTTTAATTCTCTGAAAAGCAGTCACATAAGTGGTTGAGGCGGAAGTATTATAGAAATATTCTGCTAAAGCATTTGCGATGTCAGTAGGAGAAGATAGGTCCTGCCCATTCCACTGAATTATTGGAGACTGTAGAGGTAGAAATTTTCCATTGAGAGCTTGTATTTTTTTCCAGATAATCCGAGTGTCAGTATTTTTGTTAATAGTTGAGGCGAACTTAATCCAGGAGTCACGTTTTGCTTTTTTCCTAATTTGTCTTGCTTTGGCTCTCAGTTTTTTGAAAGCTATAAGGTTGGCAGTAGTGGGGAATTTGCGAAATTGGTTCCAAGCACGGTTTTTTTCTACTTTCGCTATGGTGCAATCTTGATTCCACCAATGGTTTTGGTGTACCCGCTTGCTCTGGTTGGATTTTGGAATAGACATTTCAGCTGCTGATAATATATGGCTGGTAATGTGTTCGGTTACTTCATCAATATGTTGTTGCTGTACATACTGTTTGTTTAATAGGACACAAGTACAGTAGTTTTTCCAGTCTGCTTTGTGGAAATTCCAAGATATACGGGCTTTGGGGCATGATACGACCTGTGTTTGAAGTGAGCTGATGATTGGAAAATGGTCACTGTGGAATGGATCGTTCAACACCAACCATTCCATACTTGGAAAAAGAGATGCTGAACAGATAGATAAATCTATGGCAGATGTTGTGCCTGCAGGTAATTGAACATACGTTGGAGAGCCAGTGTTTAATACAGTCAGATTATGGTTATCTAGGAATGTTTCAATTAATTGGCCTCTCTTATCCATAGTGGAGGATCCCCACAATGGATGGTGACCGTTAAAATCACCGAGTAAACAGACAGGAGGTGGCAGTTGTGTTAAAAGGTTGTCAAGTTCAGTCTGGGTACAAGGATAATTAGGTGGTATATAAACAGATGCAAGGGTTAATGATATTCCCATTGCTATCCGAACTGCTACAACTTCTAGGGAGGTTACTAGTTGGAGATGTCTTGATGGTATGGTAGTTTTGACAAGAATACCTACCCCTCCACGAGAAGAGTCAGAATCCCTGTCTCGCCTAAACATAGTATAGTTTTTGAATTTGAGTGAAACTTTTGGTGATAAAAATGTTTCCTGTAAGCATACTCCTAATGCGTTAGTTTGTGTGAGTAAATCATTCAGGTCATCTATATTACTGCGTAATCCTCTGCAGTTCCATTGTAGGAATTTGTTCATTGCTTGGGTTTATTTGACGAAGATTGATCTGACTGTTTTTTCTGAGGTTTCTGCCTGCTTAGTTTTGATTTTTCATTTTTGGGAAAGGTTGGGCGTCCTGTATCCATGGTATCATTGGCATGTAATTCTAGGACTGTGTCTTCGTCCTCTGACTGAACTTCCATTTGAATGTTGCTATAGCATGATTTCATTGTCTTTTGATTTTCAACACTAACAGATTTTGTTCTTTCGGGCAAGGTTGAGATGGCATCAGTTGGGATACTGATTGGCGTGTTGCTGGTTTCATTAACTGTAGATTTTTTATTGCACGTTAGCATGGTTTTGGCCCAGGTGGCAAATGAAATGTTTGGTTCTATGGAGACATCTGTTTGAGTTGAAATTGACCGGCTGTTTTTAGAGACCGATGCGTATGATCGGCTAGGCATGGTTAACAGTATTTGCTTCCTTGCTTCAGGGTATGTGACTTTATGCTCTACCTTATATTTCTGGATTTGTTTGCCTGTTTTCCAAAGGTCACATGCTTTAGAAAAGGCAGGATGGCTTCCTTTACAGTTAGGGCAACTAGGAGTGGCAGCTGTACAGTCTCCTTGGGAATGCTCCTTAGAGCCACAAATAGGACACACAGCATCGCCTCGGCATGCCGTCTGAGAATGGCCATACTTTTGGCACTTAAAGCAGCGAATGGGATTTGGGATGTAAGGCCGAATCTTGCAGTTTAAATAACCTGCTTTAACAGAAGATGGAAGAGTCGGAGTACTAAATGTCAAAATGACGGACCTGGTTGGTAGTAGGTTCCCATCTTTTTTGGTCATTATTCTCCGCGCATGAGTCACTTTTTGTTCCCTCAGTTCTTGTATTATCTCTTCTTCTGACACTGATAGTAAGTCCCATTCGCTGATAACGCCTCTAGAGGTGTTAAGAGTGTTATGGGGCGTAACTGACACTGGAATACTGTTAAATGATGTTAATTTTAACAGCTTCTCTGAGTGAGTTGTCTTAGAAGTTTCAATTAGAAGGTCTCCAGATTGGAGACGCTTAACCATTTTAGGAGATCCACAAACCGATTCTAAACATTTCTGTATAAGAAAAGGCGATAGTTTGCCAACAGGTTGCGTGGATAATGAGTGCATTATAAGAAATGCTGGCACGTCATTATTCTGATTTTCCGTCCTTAGTCTCTTTGGACGATTGGAGTCATGGTCAATGTCAGGAATTTCTGACCTTGAGCTCGAGGGCTCTAACAGTGGATAGTCACTTATATCCATGTCGGCTCCTTTTGGCCCTGGGGGTTTGTCTTTACCACCCAGGTTACCGGCCCCGCCACGGGGAGGCAGGAGCAGTGCCACGAGGTGACCAAGCGGCTATTAGTTGTGTTAGTAATAAAGAAAACGAAACAGAAAGGTTTCTTTCCTTTCTGGGCCTTTGCCTACTTCTTGCAGAACAAAAGAGCTACTTAAATATAAAATGAGAAAAAACGGTATTCAGAAATAAACAGAATATATACAATGGCAAAAGCTCTTTAGATAGCTCGCTTTGGAAAACGCACTGAGATCGCTTGGCCACGGAACGCTTGGCACCCGGGGCCGCCAATGTGGTGTATTGAAGCTGGGCCCCCTCAATCACCAGGATCCCCCTTTCCGAATTTCCACGGGTCGCAGTGCACTCAGACACTCCGGATTCTATTGATGCTAGCCTAGGCTGTGGGCGTTGGATCCCAGTGATGCTAATTCGGAAGACCAGTAGCATCATTTTGACGTCCCCTCACCATGTGCATGTGTCTTACACCAGGAAATTTGATATATCATTATGACACTCTGCTTTCCTTCGAACCCTTTTGGGTTGGTTGGAATCGTGATCTACAGCAGAAGGTTCTGATCTTGAACTCGAAGGCTCTAAAGATGGATGAGAGCTTGTATCCATGTTGGCTCCTTTTGGCCCTGAGAGTTACTTTACTAAACAGGTCACAGGCCGCGCCACGGGGAGGCAAGAGCAGTGCCGATTCTTGGCCAAGCGTGGGAGTTAGCAAAATTAGTAAAAAGCAATAAAAAATAAAGAAAAAGGTACCTTCTTAAGACTTTTAAGATAGTAGAGCTACTTAACAGAAAAAAGTAGTAAACAAAGAAGAAACCAAGGAAAATTGAGTCCCAGCGGAGTAAACGCTCTTTAGTCACATGCACTTGGTCACGGAAACGGTTGACACGCAGAGCCATCCGTTTCTCACTTGTTATCTTCTGATTACTAATTTCCTGAACTAATTCCGCTACAGACACTGCACATAGGTCCCACTCTGTTATGACGCCTTTCTATTAAATCTAAGGTATTGTTGGGGGGGGGGGGGGGGTAATAGATACTGGCAGTCAATGAAACGTTGTTTTCTTTAATACCCACTCAGAATGTTTGGAAGTGGCTGTTTCAACCAGGAGTTCTCCTCTTTGTAGTCTATTCGCCATTTTTCATGATCCTCCAATAGATTCCAAATTTTTTTGAAGTACAAATGGTGATAACTTAACCATAGGCTCAGTACATAGAGAGCGTATCCTCAGAAAGTTAGGTAGGTTAGGACATAGGTGTTGTTTTCTGGCGCAAGGGCTACTTTGGCCATATTGCGCCTCCCAAATCAGTTTATTTTCTATATACAAAACTGCTACAACAGCAGTCAGAAACGGTCATACATTTTTATTTGTTTTAAGTAGAAAAAGAATTCGGAGAGATTTGCTTCTTTGCCTATTATGCAATTCAGAGAGAGAGGTTGTTGTAGATCTGAAATGAAACTAAAAGACGTTCGTCGGGCATTGCTAAACAATTTACATTCAAGGAGTATATGTTTTACTGTAAGTGGTTGCGAGAAGTGCGCACACTGCGGAGGATCGTTTCCTGTAAGCAGACAGAGATGTGTGAGGTGAGTGTGACCTAAACTAGTTCTGGCTAATATTACTTCTTCTTCTTTTCTATTTTTACGAAGGCTAGAAGTCTGTCCATAATTGTGGTTCAGGTTCTATTTGGAACAGATTGCAAACAAATAACATTTTCCACAGAAGTGTCCATTGTTCCATAGATGTTCTTCGTATATTATTTCTATAATCAGGATATGGGACTAGATCATTTGTTGAGGCTATGTTGGAAGGATGCTTTGCAGCATCTCTGCACATTCATTTCCTGGAATACCACTGTGGCCAGGGATCCATGAGAAGAAAACAGTTTGCTGATGCTCATGAAGACGCATCAGCTTATGTTTTATGAGCGCTTTAATAAAGGATTTTTAGATGGGAAACTGCTTTTCAAAGCTAAAAGGGCACTCTGTGAATCAGTATATATTACACTTTTATTTATTGACAGCAGTGAGATATTTTTCAGAGCAAGCTTAATGGCATGAAGCTCAGCAGTGTATCTGCTGCATTCGATTGGAAGTGAAATTGAAACAGTTGTATTAGGGTTGTTGTTGTTGTTGTTATGGGATTTCTGGCGCAAGGGCTACATAGGCCATATTGCGCCTATCAAAGCAATTAAGTGTACGTGTGATAACTGCTCTGGGAGCAATTAGAGTTGGTCATACATTTTAATTTTTTTCAAGTAGGTGAAAAATTCGGAGAGTTTTGCGTCATTACCTATGATGCTGTTGAGAGACAAGGGGTTTGAGATGGAGCTGAAAGTAGTCTGTCGGGCAGTGTCAAACAAGCTACATTCAATCAGAATGTGCTTCACTGATAACGGCTGCAAACAGTGCGTGCACTGAGGGGGATCATTTCCTGTGAGCAGAAACAGATGAGTAAGGTGAGTGTGGCCAATTCGGGTTCTGGCTAGAAGTACTTCTTCCTTTCTGATTTTACGGAGGCTAGAGGTCCATAGTTGTGGTTCGGGTTTCAATTGAAACAGTTTATTATGTGTTTGCTTTTTCCACAAAAGAGTCCATTGTTCCATACATATTTCTTGTATTTTATGTTTATAATCAGGATAGGGAACAAGATCATTTGATAAGGCTACGTTGGAGGGATGCTTTGCGGCATCATCAGCGCACTCATTTCCAGGAATACCGCTGTGACCTGGGATCCAGGAGAAGACAACAGTGCAATGTTGCTCATGGAGATGTATCAGTTCTTGTCTTATTAGCTTTACCAAAGGATTGCAAGGAGAGGTGTCTGTGAGAGCTAAGAGAGCACTCTTGGAATCAGTGTACACTATACTTTTATTCGTTGACAGGAGGGAAATATTTTCCAGGGCAAGTTTAATTGCATAGAGTTCAGCAGTGTAGCTGCTGCATTCAGCTGGAAGTGGAATAGAAACAGTTGTATTAGGGAAGATAGCAGCTGCACCCACTTTATTGCCAGACTTTGAACCGTCAGTGTAGATCTTAGAAAAGTGGGAATAATTTTCTTCATGGACAAGATGCAATTGTCTGATGTTAACATCTGCTAGAACACCTTTCCCCCATTTTTCAAAGTAATCATCATATGAAACAGTTAAGGTAATCCATGGGGGATCCGGGTCTTTTAAATCTCTGATGATATTATGAAAGGAAATATTCCAGCATTCTAATAGGTTCTGTAATCTGATACCGGCAGGTCGGATTGTTCTGGGTTTGTTTCCATAGTGTGTTCTCCACTGCGGATCATACAGTAGTGGCCAAATAGGATGAGTGGGGATGCTTTTAATTTTAGCCGAGTAGTTTAACAGTAACATCTTTCTCCTGATACTGAGTGGAGGTTCGTGAGCCTCAACATACAGACTTTGAACAGGTGATGTTCTGTATGCACCCAGGGCAATCCTAAGGGCAGCGTGTTGGATTGGAGCAAGACGAGCCAAAGTACTCTCTCTAGCAGAGTCATACACAGGCGCTCCATAATCTAGGCGAGATCTAATTAGAGACCTATACATGTGGAGCAGGGTGTACCGGTCTGCACCCCAAGATGTACTGGAGACGACCCGAAGTATGTTAATTTTCTTAAGGCAGGTGGTTCGTAGGTGTTTAACATGCTCCTGAAAATTTAGATTTTTATCAAAAATTAGCCCTAGGAGACGAATACTGTTAACGATTGGAAGAGGATGATTGGCCAAGTGTAACTCGGGTTCTGGATGCATTTTCCGCTTGTTGCAGAAGTGCGTGGCCATAGATTTGTGTTTTGATAGTCGATATCCATTTTGTGTCATCCATAGTTCAATATTATTTATTGATATTTGTAATTGCCTCTCAATATAATTTATAGTCTGAGAATGGCAGGACAAGGTAAGATCATCAGCATAAATATATGAGTCAACAGTGTTTGGAATGCTGTTTGTGATATTGTTAATTCGTATAGCAAATAGAGTGGCACTGAGGACAGAGCCTTGAGGGACACCTTCTTCTTGTCTGTACGTGTGAGACAGAGTCTGCCGGTATCGAACTTGGAATGTCCTGTGGCAAAGGAAGTTTTGGATAAAATATGGTAAATGCCCTTTCATATCCATAGAATGGAGATCCTTTAGGATTCCATAACGCCATGTGGTGTCGAAAGCTTTTTCTATATCGAGACACACCATGACGAGATGTTGATTCCTGATAAAAGCGTTTCTTATATTTGATTCAGCCTTTATCATGAGATCTAAGGATGATCTCTTCTTCCGAAAGCCAAACTGATTGTCGCTGATTATGTTTCTAGACTCAAGGTACCATGTCAATCGACGGTGCACCATTTTTTCTAAAGTTTTACTTAAGCAGCTGGTTAGAGAAATCGGTCTGTAGTTGTTAGGGATCGAATGATCTTTTCCTGGTTTAGGGATAGCAATTACATATGAATGTTGCCAGGAGCTAGGAAATGTGTGTTCATAAAATATCCGATTGTAAAATTTCAGTAGAGAGGATAACGATTGCTGATCTAGGTTTTTAAGCATTACATAGTAAATTCCATCAGGGCCAGGGGCACTGTTGTGGGACATATTTATAGATTCTTTCAATTCTGATAGAATGAGCGGTTGATTATAGGGTAAACAGCGGGTAGTTTTGAAATTTAGTTTGAATTTTTCAGTATCGGCTTTAATTTTTTGGAATGATGGATGATACGCGATGGAGGCGGACAATTCAGAGAACACTGTTCCTAAGGCATTTGCAATATCTTCGGGATTAGAGATCTCCTTCCCATTCCAATTAAAAATAGGTGCAGGTAATGTAGGGTATTTACCATTTAGCTGCCTTATTTTTTTCCATATTATTCTGGCATCAGTGTCTTTATTGATTGATGAAGCAAATTTTATCCAAGAGTCTTTTTTAGCCTTTCGCCTGATGTACCGTGCTTTGGCTTTAAGTTTCTTATAATTGATAAGGTTGGCAGTGGTAGGGCATTTTCGGAATAAGTTCCATGCTGCATTCTTTTCTCTTTTCACCTTATTACAGTCATCGTTCCACCAGTGGTTGGTATGTCTACGATTTCTTAATTGAGACTGTGGGATGGCAACCTTTGAAGCTGATAGTATCTGCATTGTGATATATTTTCTGACAGTATTGATAGAGGCAGACTCAATGATGTGATCATCAAAAGAGATATGATTTTTATATTTAGTCCAGTCTGCTTTAGAAAATTTCCATTTCATTTGTGGATCAGTTGTTTTGGAGTTCGTGGTTTGAATTCTGCATATTACTGGATAGTGATCACTGTTGAGAGGATTGTCAAGTGATGTCCATTCGATACTTGGGAAGAGGATCGGAGAGCAGATTGAGAGGTCTATTGCAGATGGTGTTCCAGTAGGAAAATGAATGTAAGTGGGTAAACCTGTGTTCAGTAATGTTAAATTCTGTCTGTCTAGTAGTGTCTCAATGAGTTCTCCGCGTCTGTCTGAGACGGGGGATCCCCATAGTGTATGATGTCCATTAAAGTCTCCTAATAGGCAAACTGGTGACGGTAATTGCAAAACAAGGTTTTCTAGTTCATGAATCGTACATTGCTGATTGGGAGGGAGATATATTGAAACGATCGTTAAAGAAATGCCAATCATTACACGAGCCGCAACAGCTTCTAAGGCAGTTTGAAGAGGAATTTGTTTACAAGGAACCCTTGAGTCTATGAGTATGGCCACTCCACCATGAGCACTGTTTGTCCTGTCTTGTCGAAAAACAGTGTAATATTTAACTGACACGGACACTTGTGGTGTTAGATTTGTTTCTTGTAGGCATATGCTCACAGGATGATAACGATCAATTAGTTTATATATATCGTCTATGTTGCTACGAAAGCCTCTGCAATTCCATTGAATTATGTTGTTCATTGTGTTGGTTTTGAATTAGAAGTTGAATCTGTCTGTTTTTTAATGTTACTCTGCTTGTGACGGTCAATTTTTATTTTGTCCTTTTTTGGAAAGACTGGACGTGTGTCTATGTCGTCTTCTGCATGAAGATCTAGGATAGGTTCATTACAAGTATTGTTTTCTGCAATATCCATAGCTGTGTTATCAGATAATTTCTTTCTAACATGAACTGAATTTTCCTTCTGATCTGCAGTAACTGGATCTAATTTAGCAGTGGATGGTATCGAGATCGGGGTATTGTTTGTCCTATCTACTGTTTGGTGTTTTGTTGGCTGTGATGCAGGTGATAGCAATGATCGAGCCCAATCAGAAATTGACACTTTTGGTGGGACTGATATATCTGTTTGCGTTGAAACTGTTTGTTGTCTTTTGGATGCTTCAGCATATGTACGCTTAGGCATGTTTTGTAATAGGTTCTTTCTGGCTTCAGGGTATGTGACCTTGTTCTCCACTTTGTATTTTTGGATTTTTTTCTCCAGCTTCCATTGCTCGCAGGATCTGGAAAAGGCTGAATGGTTGCTGTTGTTGTTGTTGTTGTTGTTGTATTTGAGGTTTTTTGGCACAAGGGCCTCTTGGGCCATATTGTGCCTGTTCATGGTTTGGGTATCACTGATTTCACGTTATGATTAGAGACTATTATAAAAATTGATGCGTTTTAAATACTTAAACAGATCCTCGAAATTTGCTTCGTTGCCAAGAATATGTGATAACGTTAAGGGTTCCTGCAAATTGGAGAGGGAGCTGAAGCTGGAATTTCGGACAGATGAAAGGTGTGGACATTCAATGAGAATATGTTTTATTGTTAGTTGCGACTGGCAGAAAAAACACTTAGGAGGAGTCTCTCCCAAAAGCAAATGCAGATGAGTTGGGTGTGAATGACCGATGCGAAGCCTTGCCAGAATTACTTCTTGTCGCCTGTTTCTTCTAAAACTAGATGTCCACAGTTGGGGCGCTTTTTTTATCTGGAACAGTTTATTATTGGTTTGAGATTGCCAGAGATCAGACCATTGTTTCCAACATGTTTTTTTAATAATGGATTTATAGTCTGTGTATGGAGCTTTCAGTTGACTGTAAGATCCAGAGTCGGGATGTTTAGCAGCCTCATCTGCACAATCATTACCTTGGATGCCAACATGACCAGGAATCCAGCAGAAGGTAACCTTGTAGTTGGCTGTTTGATGGTAAGATAATTTAGACCGGATCTCTTTAAGAACGGGATGAGAAGGAGGAAAGGTAGATTGAAAGGCACTGATTGCACTTAAAGAGTCTGTATATATCAAAGATTGTTTGATATGATATTTGTTTATGTTATCCAGAGCCAGTTTTATTGCAAATAATTCTGCAGTATAGATACTGCATTCGGAGGGAAGAGAGGCAGCTGTTAAGAAAGTGGCGGAAACTGCTGCTGCACCAACAGCCGTATCTGTTTTGGAGCCGTCAGTATAGATATGAACTTTCTCTGAGTTTTCCAAAGAATGCAGTTTATGTAGCTGTTGAATGTTGGTATTTGCCAGGGAGGATTTTCCCCATCTTGAAAAGAAATTGTCACAGAGAGGTATGAATTCAGTCCAGGGAGGTTCAGGAGTGGCAAGGTCTTGGAATATATTCTTAAAGTTAATTTTCCAACTAATCATGAGTTCTTGCAGTCGAATCCCTGCGGGGCGGTTTTCATTAGGTTTATTGTGATATAGCACGGTGTGTTGAGGATCAAACAGATACTGCCAGCTGGGGTGGGCTGGATTACTTCCAATCTTTGCTGCATAATTTAACAATAACATTTTTCTCCTGAGATGCAGAGGGGATTCGTTTGCCTCAATATACAGGCTGTGAACCGGAGATGTTCTGAAGGCTCCAACAGCTATTCTAAGGGCACTATGCTGGATGGTGTTCAGACGTAATAGAGAACTTTTCCTGGCGGAGTCGTAGATAGGTGCTCCATAATCTAAGCGCGATCTTATTAAAGCTCTATAGAGGTGTAGGAGAGAGCTTCTGTCAGCACCCCAGGACATAGCAGAGACAGCTCTTAGGATATTAAGTTTTTTAAGACAAGTATTCCGGAGGTATGCCATATGGGAAGCGAAGTTAAGTTTGTTATCTAAATGTAAACCCAACAGACGGAAATTGGTAGTGACAGGAATGAGGCTGTTATTTAAAAATATTTCTGGATCCGGATGTAGTTTCCGTTTTTTACAGAAATGAATAGCAGCAGACTTCTTTTCTGCTAGGGAATAACCGTTCCGCAATGCCCATGATTCTATTCTAGCTATAGCAATTTGAAGTTGCCTTTCAATGGTGTTCATAGTCTGGGATTGAGTAGAGATAATGAGGTCATCGGCGAACATGTACGATTGTACTGTATTTGGTACATCCCTTGTCATGTTGGTGATTCTTATTGCAAATAACGTTGGACTCAGAATGGAACCCTGTGGTACACCTTCCTCTTGTTCAAATGTTTTAGATAAATTATTCATGTATCTGACCTGAAAAGTTCTATGGCATAGGAAGCTTTGAATAAATTGGGGTAGATGACCTCTCAAGCCGAAAGAATGAAGATCTTGTAGAACACCATATCGCCAGGTGGTATCGAAGGCTTTCTGAATATCTAGATTAATCATAACCAGATGCTGTCCCCTTATGAAGGCATTCCGTATATTTGACTCTGCTTTTATCATTACGTCTAAGGTGGAACGATTTTTTCGGAACCCGTACTGATTACTATTTAGCAAGTTGTTTGTTTCCAGGAACCAGATTAAACGCCGGTGAACCATTTTTTCCAGGACTTTGCCTAAACAATTGGTCAGTGAAATTGGCCTATAATTATGTGGAAAGGTACGATCCTTTCCGGGCTTTGGGAAGGCTAGTACTATTGAGTGACACCAGGAGATAGGGTAAGCATTTTCTAAGAATATTCGGTTGTAATAGTTTAACAGTGATCTTTTTGCTCTGTCGTTCAGTTGTTTCAGCATTATATAGTAGATCCCATCTGGGCCAGCAGCGCTATTTGATGTTTTATTGAGCGCTCCAAAAAGCTCTGTTAATGTGAATGGTTGGTTATATGGATGTGAAACTCTGGTGGAGAAATTAATCTTATGCTGCTCTGCAGTTTTTTTAATTTGCTGAAAGGCTGGTTTGTAGGAGGCTATTGCTGATATACTGGCGAATGATTCCGCTAAGGCATTTGCTATTTCTCCCGGGGATGACAACTCTTTCCCTTCCCAGTTTAGTATTGTAGCTGGGGACTGAATGTATTTGCCATTAAGCATTTGTATTTTCCTCCAGATAATTCTGCTGTCTGTATCCTTGTTTATGCTCGAGGAAAAGCTGATCCAGGCATCTTTCTTTGCTTTTCGTCTTATTTGGCGGAACTTGGCTTTCAGTCTTTTGAAGTTAATTAGATTGGTAGTTGTGGGAAATTTACGAAATAAATTCCAAGCTCTATTTTTGTACTGTTTGGCGTGTGTACAATCTTGATTCCACCAGTAATTACTATGTTTCCGTTTCCCTGAGAAAGATTTTGGTATTGCAGAGATAGCAGCTCGTAATATTTGATTAGTTACATGTTCTGTGACATTGTCTATGGGTTGAGATTGGATTATTTTGTTGTCTAACTGCACATGAGAGGCATATTCATACCAGTGTGCCCCACGAAATTTCCAAGAGGAACGACGTGGTGAAGGAGAGTTTACCCGTGTTTGCAGCTTGCAGAGAATCGGAAGGTGGTCACTGTTTAGTGGATTTTCAAGAACCGACCATTCCATAATACTATATAAGGAAGGAGAACAGATTGATAGGTCTATTGCACTCATGGATCCTATCGAAAAATGAATATAGGTAGGTTCACCAGTGTTCAGAAGGGTAAGTTGATAAGAGTCCAGAAGGGATTCTATTAACTTGCCTCTCTTGTCAATTGTTAGAGATCCCCACATCGGATGATGAGCATTAAAATCTCCAAGTAAGCAGAAAGGAGACGGTAGCTGTTCTATTAGATTTTCTAGGTCATCTGAAGAAAATGAGAAATTAGGAGGAATATATATAGAGGCTATTGTAAGAGTGATGCCAATGTCAATGCGCACTGCCACTACTTCAAAGGGAGACTGGAGAGCAATATGTTTCGATGGTACGTTGTTTCTTATAAGAACCGCCACTCCTCCATGGGCTGGAGAGTCGATACTTCTATCTCTTCTAAAGATAGAGTAATCTTTTATAGTAGGACAAACTTGTGAATTTAAATAAGTTTCCTGAAGGGATATGGCTGCTGGATCATAACGGTGGATGAGATCACATATATCATCTTTTATACTGCGAAACCCTCTACAATTCCATTGAAGAATTCTTTCCATTAAGCGGTTTTGTTGGTTGTTTTTGTTTCTGACTGCTTTTTAGTTGTGACTTGTTTACATCGATCCGATTTTCCTTTGTCTTTCTTTGGAAAGTAGGGGCGTGTTACGTCCATCTCATCAGTCGCATGAAGTTCTAATATGGCCTCTTCGGAGTCATTGTGCTGGTCAATATCCATTCTGCTTGGATTTGGTGGTTTCAGTACCATGGTTTCTGTCACTTTTTGTTTTGCTGTTGGGTTTACATTAGCTGGAATGGTAATTGGGGTATTACAGGCTTGTTCAGTTTTTTGTTGCGAAGGACACTGTTTGGGAGCAGAGAGAATGGAGCGTGCCCAATTAGCGATGGACATATTTGGGGGAACAGCAACATCTGTTTGTGTACCTATTGACTGAAATTGTTTAGCAGCCATTGCATATGTACGTGTTCGATCTGTTTTTAGTACTTGCCTTCTGGCCTCTGAATATGTCACTTTATTTTCAACTTTATATTTCTGGATTGTTTTTCCTTGCTTCCAAAGTTCGCAACTTTTGGAAAAAGCTGGGTGATCACCCTTACAGTTTGGGCAAACAGAAGTCGTAGCAGTGCATTCAGTTTGATTGTGCTCCTTCGATCCACAAATTGGACATACTGACTCACCTCGACATGCAGTTTGGGAGTGTCCGTATTTTTGGCACTTGTAGCACCTGATTGGGTTTGGGATGTAAGGCCGGACACGGCAATGGTGTGTGTGTGTGTGTGTGTTATGGGGGTTTAATGGCGCATAAGCTGCTGTGGCTATAATGCGCCTATTCACATGAAAATGCTAAACACAAAATTTAAGCATAGCTAAAAACATAATTTAGGCATAACAGCTTGGTTGCGTTTACAGAGATACTTTAGAATTTATCATAAAGTCCAATTATTTTCAGATAAGAGAAAAACTCGTTGATGTTTGCATCATCTCCAATAATATGTTGCAATGTCATTGGTTCTCGTAGATTTCTCAGGGAACAGAGGACGGATGTTCTGTCCTGTTGATATTGAGGGCAGTCTATCAGAATATGTTTTACTGTTAAATATTCTGAACAGTATGGACATTGAGGAGGATCTTCGCCTCTGAGCAGATGGAGGTGGGTCAGATATGTGTGTCCAATACGTGCCCGTGCAAGAACCACTTCTTCTCTTCGCACTGTTTTGGTGCTAGAGCGCCAATGCTTTGGATCCTGTTTCAACTGATAGAGTTTATTATTCTTTTGTGTGTGCCATAGCTCTTTCCACTTCGCGAAACCTGCTGTTCGTATGATGTGACAGTAGTCAGAGGCTGGAACCGGACTGGAGGTTAAATCAAAGGTTGACGGATTTTTAGCATTTTCATCAGCAAGTTCGTTACCCTTTATCCCCGAATGTGCTGGGATCCAGCAAAAGGTCACTGATTGATGACGTTCTTCAATTTGTAATAGGAGTCTTCCGATTTGATTTAACACAGGATGAGCCTTGTAGGAGGAGTTTTGCATTGCAGTTATTGAGCTGAGAGAGTCTGTGTATACAACATATTTTACAGATGGGTTGAGATTCAGGTTTTCTAAAGCTAATTTTATTGCATGAAGTTCTGCGGAGAAGCTGCTGTACTCAGGTGGAAGGGCAGCTGAGATGATAGTAGAGGGAAATACTGCCGCTGCTCCAACGGCTGAATGTGATTTGGAGCCATCAGTATATATGGGCAAAAAATCAACGTATTTCTGAATATGACTTGCATGGAGTTGCTTCATATTGAGTGTTGGTAGACGATTCTTTCCCCATTTGTCAAGATAAGTATCGAAATATAACTGAGGAGGCGGAATCCATGGCGGTTGGGAGTAATTCATTAAATGTTGCCTGTTGAAAATCTGAACATTCCAACTCTGCATTAACTCAATGAGGCGTAAGCCTGCTGGTCTTATTTTACTGGGTTTATTTCTATAGAGGTTTTGAAGTGGTGGATTAAAGAGGTATGGCTGAACAGGATGATGACCACAATTTTGTATTCGGGCTGCATACTTTAGAAGCAGCGTTTTTCTGCGGAGGTGAAGGGGGGGCTCATCAGCTTCAATGTACAAGCTATGAGTAGGAGATGTCCTGAAAGCACCAAGTGCAATCCGCAATGCGCTATGCTGTATAGGATCCAGCCATTTCAATGTACTCTTACGGGCGGAATCATAAAGAGGAGCACCATAATCCAATCGGGATCTGATCAATGCTCTATATAAGAGCAACAAAGATGTACGATCTGCTCCCCAAGACAAGGCAGATAAAGCTCTTAGTATGTTCAGCTTTTTGAGGCAGGATATACGCACAGATTTAATGTGCTCAAGGAAATTCAGTTTCCTGTCAAGGATTAAGCCCAAGAATTTGATGCTGTTAGTCACTGGAACAGTAAAGTTTTGCATCTGAAGTTCGGGATCTGTATGCATTTTCCGTTGATTACAAAAGTGGATTGCAACAGTTTTCTGCTGTGATAGATGATAGCCATTTAACTCTGCCCACCTTTGGACTTTATTTAAACATATCTGCAGCTGCCGTTCAATGGATCTCATATTCAGAGAATGGCAAGAAATAGAGAGATCATCGGCATAAAGGTAGGTCTCAACAGTATTTGGAAGATCTTTTGTGATGGAATCGATTCTTAGGGCAAACAGGGTTGGACTAAGTATGGACCCTTGTGGCACTCCTTCTTCCTGTAAAAATGTCATAGAAAGCGAGTTGCGGTATTGAACTTGGAACGAACGAGTCCTGAGAAAGTTCCTGATGAATATAGGAAGGTTGCCTCGTAGACCTAGAGCATGGAGGTCACTGAGAATGCCACGACGCCAGGTAGTATCAAATGCCTTTTCTATGTCTATGGAAACCATAACAAGATGTTCGTTTTTCACAAAGGCATTACGAATTGCAAACTCAGCTTTGATCATGAGATCTAAGGAGGACCTGTTCTTTCGAAAGCCATGCTGATTATTGCTAATTAGTTGTTGCGTTTCGATGATCCAAACAAGGCGATTATGGATCATTTTTTCAAGTAATTTACCGAGGCAACTGGATAGAGAAATAGGTCTATAACTGTTAGGACTGGTAGGATTTTTACCGGGTTTCAAAAAGGCAAGAACTGTGGCATGATGCCAAGAGCTGGGATAAATGTTTTCCATAAATATCCGGTTATAATAGACCAGCAGTATTTGTAAATTTCTCTCACCAAGGTGTTGTAACATAATGTAAGAGATTCCATCTGGTCCAGCGGCACTGTTGCGTGTTGTTTTAATGACATGTATAAGTTCATGATATTGCAGAGGCTGATTATATGGAAAGAAAACTGAAGTTCGAAAGTTGATGGCTCGTTGTTCAGTCTGGGTCTTTATTTTCTGGAAATCCGGAGAATAATTTGATGCCGCAGAAACTTCGGCAAAAGTTTTAGCCAAGGCATTTGCAATGTCTTGAGGAGCAGATAGTTCTTGCCCATTCCATGAAAGAATTGGTGAAGGGGTGGTTGGAAATTTTCCAGAAATCTGCCTGATTTTCTTCCATATTAACCTGGAGTTAGTGTTTCTGTTTATGGTGGATGCAAACCGAATCCAAGAATTCTTCTTTGCTTCTCTTTGAGTGCGACGTGCTTTTGCTCTTAGTTTCTTGTAATTGATAAGATTAGCTGTGGTTGGGGATCTACGAAATAAATTCCACGCTTTATTTTTTAACTTCTTAGCTATTGTGCATTCTTGATTCCACCAATAGTTAAGGTGCCGTCGGGACTGGGGATTCGACAATGGAATCGAACATTTAGCTGCAGATATTATATGTGAAGTGATATACTCTGTGGCTTCATCTATCGACTGTGTTTGTATATATTGTTCATCCAGGGTGACAACTGATTGAAATTTGACCCAGTTGGCTTGAGAGAACTTCCATTTCCTGCAGGGTATGATTAATGGTGGTTGTGCAGTGAGCAGGTCGCAAATAATCGGAAAATGGTCGCTGCCCATGGGATCGTCTATAACAGACCATTCTATAATTGGATACAGAATCGGGGAACATATTGATAGATCGATTGCAGAGGTTTGTCCAGTTGGTAGTTGTATGTGAGTAGGTGCACCAGTATTAAGAACAGTAAGGTTTTCCTTATCCAGAAAGGTTTCAATTAAGCGGCCATGGATATCTAATTTTGTCGATCCCCATAAGGGGTTGTGGCCATTGAAATCACCCAAGAGACAGACAGGGGGTTCTAGTTGCATTAGCAGGTTTTCAAGGTCTTGGTAAGAGAAGGTATGACTTGGTGGGAGATAGACTGATACCAGTGTTAAAGCAATCTGGGTTATCAAACGTACGGCGACAACTTCAATTGTAGTTTGCAAAAAAATTTGCTTGGTCGGGATATTTGAGCTGACTAAGATGGCCACACCCCCACGGGCAGTATTTGAATTATTACGATCGTGCCGATAGATTACATAGTTCTTTATGTTGGTGGAAATTTGCGGAGTTAGATAGGTTTCCTGTAGACAGAAACCAACTGGAGAGTAGCGGTTAATTAAGACTTGAATATCGTTAAGGTTGCTACGAAATCCTCTACAATTCCATTGTAGAATGTAAGGCATTACTGATGTTTAGTAGAAGAAGCTGCTTCTGACTGTTTTTTTAATGTGACTGTCTTGTGACGTTCAGGCCTTGGTTTATCTTTTTTTGGGAATAATGGTCGACCGGTGTCCATTTCTTCTTCCGCATATATTTCTAAGATCGGTTCTTCCTGTCTGGATGAGTCAATAGTATCCATAGACGTTTCTTGGATATTCTTTTTTAAATTTGAGTTGCGATTATTCGGTATAGAAGAAATCACTGGGGAAGGAGAAGAAGTTGTAGCTGGTACTGTAAGTGCAGTATTACTTGCCTGGTTCAACTGTTTCGGGACATTGGACTGTTGCTGAGAGAGAACAGTCCGAGCCCAGTCAGAGATTGAGGTGGTAGAAGGGACTGTAACATCAGTTTGAGTGGCTACTGATTGATATTTTTGCGTAATATTGGCGTACGTACGTTTATTCATACTGGGAGCAATTAATTTCCGTGCTTCCTGAAAGCTCACTTTATTTTCAATCTTATATTTAACGATTTGCTTTTCAGTTTTCCATCTATCGCACGTCCTTGAGTAGGCAGGATGGTTTCCCTTACAGTTGGGACAAGTCATTTCTTTTGCCAAGCAGTCAGTTTGGGTGTGGTCAGCGGACCCACAATTAGGACAAACCTGGTTTCCTCTGCATGCCGTTTGAGAGTGGCCATACTTCTGGCACTTAAAACATCTCAATGGGTTAGGAATATATGGTCTAATGCGGCAGAGTAGGTAGCCTGCTTTTATCGATGGTGGTAGATTTGGCGTGTTAAAAGTTAGAATAATATTCCTTGTAGGTGTGAGTATATTTTCTCTTTTCACCATAATTCTTTTCACAGCAGTGACATTTTGATCTTGAAGCTCTTGTGTTAACTCCTCCTCCGTGACATTCAATAGATCCCAGCTGGATATAACACCCTTAGATGTATTTAGGGTGGCATGGGGAGAAACCTTTACTGGAATTCCAGCAAAACTTGTAAGTTTTAGCAGTTTCTCTGAATGTCTACTGTTCGCTGTTTCCAATAGCAGGTCGCCTGATTGTAATCTCCTGACTGTCTTAGGAGATCCTGCCAAACTTTCCAGTTGTTTCTGGATAAGGAACGGAGAGAGCTTACTGAGAGGCTGATCTGCAAGAGAGTGCATTATAAGAAATGCAGGACAATTTGTCGCTGAGGAAGTGGTTTTCAACCTCTTGGGTTGCGACGTATTATGGTCAGGGTCTAACTCTGGCCGAGAGCTTGTCGGCTCGAGAGGCGGAAAGGCATGTTGATCCATGTTTGCTCCTTTTAGTCCTTGGCAGATGAGCTTTTCTGCCAAGACTTCCGGCCCCGCCACGAGGAGGCAGGAGCAGTGCCCGGTGTGACCAAGCGTAGAGTATTAAGTGTTAGTAAAAGAAGTATGAAAAATAAAGAAAGGTAGCTTTTCTTTCTTGCTCTGTACAAGTACTTTTTGTGACAGTAGCTGATATAAAAAATAAATTTCTTAAGGGCAGTAACTTAATATAACTTTAAATCGCTTTTATATAATCACTTTTTAAGCACAGAGAAAACGCTCGATCACATTCGCTTGGCACCCGGGGCCCACGGCAATGGAGATAGCCTGCTTTGACAGATGATGGTAGGATGGGAGAGCTGAAAGTAAGAATTATGCTCCTAGTGGGAACAAGCACACCATCTTTCCGAGTCATAATTCTCCTTGCTTGTATGACTTTTTGTTTACCTAGTTCTTGAACTATCTCCTCCTCTGATACAGTTAGCAAGTCCCATTCTGCGATTACTCCCTTCGAGGAGTTTAAGGTGGCATGGGGAGTAACTTTTATTGGTTGTCCGCCAAAAGTAGTCATCTTTAGTAATTTTTCGGAATGCTGTGGTTTCATAGTCTCTACAAGAAGGTCTCCAGACTGGAGCCGCTTTACTGTTTTTGGTGAGCCTGCAGCAGACTCGATGCATTTTTGAATAAGGAATGGGGACAGTTTACTCAGAGGCAACTCTGATAGAGAGTGTAGTATGAGGAAAGCTGGTATTTCCTCTTGTGGGGTTGTTTTCAACCTCTTTGGTTGAGAATAGTCATTTTCGGTGTCTTTTTCTAGTCTTGAGCTCGATGGCTCTAAAGGTGGAAAAGAATTGTTTTCCATCTTTGCTCCTTTCAGCCCCGGGAGAGTGGATTTCTTCTCCCAGGTTACCGGCCCCGCCACGGGGAGGCAGGAGCAGTGCCGCTAGAGTGACCAAGCGGTATAAGGGTTAATGCGTTAGTTGAAAGAGAAAAAAAGAAAGGTGAATTTCCTTCCTGTAACTTAGTTACAATTCGTAATACTAAGTTAATAAATAATTAATGGGAACGTAAGAAAACTTTTACAAATGAAAATAACTGTAGCTTTGACAAAAACGCTCTAGAAATCACTCAGGGAATCGCTTGATCACTATAACGCTTGGCACCCGGGGCCATGAATGGTTGCCTTTGCAGTTTGGACACCGTAATGATTCAGCATTACAATCAGTATGGACATGTTCTTTTGATCCGCAGTTTGAGCAAACTGAATCTCCTCGGCAGACAGTTTGGGAATGTCCAAACTTCTGACACTTGTAGCATCGAATAGGATTGGGTATATAAGGACGGATGCGACAGTTTAAGTATCCTGCTTTTACTGCTGAAGGAAGGTTTGGTGTAGAAAATGTGAGAATGATGCTACGAGTAGGAACAAATTCTCCATCTTTCTTCACCATTATTCGTCTTGCTTCAGTAACTTTCTGGTCTTGGAGTTCTTGAACAATTTCCTCCTCTTTGACGTTCAACAGATCCCATTCGGAAATTACTCCTTTGGAGCTATTCAGGGTAGCATGAGGAGATACTTTAGTAGGAACTCCACCAAACGATGTAAGTTTCAGAAGGGACTCAGAATGTTTACGATTGGTGGTTTCGACTAATAGGTCGCCAGACTTCAGTCTTCTTACCATTTTTGGTGATCCGGCTACACTTTCTAGACATTTCTGTATATAAAAAGGAGACAAAGTACCCAAAGACTGATTCGTTAGGGAATGCAGTATGAGGAAAGATGGATATTCCATTTGAGGTACATCTGTTTTCATCCTCTTCCGTGTTTGATAGTCAGAGTCAGTTTGTTGCAAATCCAAAGAAGCAGGATTTACAGTCTTGAGAGGTGGAAAATTTTCGGTATCCATAATTGCTCCTTTTGGCCCCGGAAGGATAACTTTTCCTTCCAGGTTTCCGGCCCCGCCACGGGGAGGCAGGAGCAGTGCCACGAGGTGACCAAGCGGCTGTTAGTTGTGTTAGTGAAATAAGAAAAAGAAACAGAAAGGTGACTTTCCTTTCTGGGCCTTTGCCTACTACTTGTAGTGCGAAAGAGCTACTCTAATAGAAAATGAGGAAAACGGTATTTAGAACGAAAAAGAATCTATATCTGGCAAAAGCTCTTTAGGAGGATCGCTTTAACGAACGCACTGAAATCGCTTGGCCACGGAACGCTTGGCACCCGGGGCCGTTGTATTAGGGAAGACGGCAGCTGCATCCACTCGATTGTAACTTTGAATTAGGACATGGTGCTTCCTCTTCGAAGCCTTTTAAGTCAGTTCAAATTATTATCAATGGATGTTACTGGCCTTGAGCTTGAAGGTTTTAGGGGTGGATAATGATTTATATCTATTGCTGCTACTTTTTAACTCTGGAGAATAACGTTTCGCCAAGTTTACCAGTCCCGCCAAGTGGTGACAACAGCGATGCCACCTAGTAACCAAGCAGCGGAGAAGTTAATTTGTCAGTAAATAAATCAATAAATACACTAAAGAAAAGAAAGGTGATTTTCCTTTCTGGATTCTTACCCAAACTCTGTTAAGTAGAGAACCACTCACAATGAACTGAGGATATGAAAGGAACTAGAAATAAAACAGAACCAAATCACTATGTATCGCTCAAGAAAAATCACTTGGACATTATCGCTTGGCACTCGAGGACTCTCTGTTGTGTATTTCTTTTTGGAGAAAGACAAATAGCAATGTAATTAAATAACTTTTATTTAAAATAAATATTACTTACTGCGAAAGAGTGAGAGGGTCGAGTTTGTTCGGAGAAAACAGACATTGCTCCAGTTTGTACAATGGGATGCACAAGGAACGCTATGTAGGTCAGCTTACTCAGAGGTACGAACCCTTTCCAGGAGAGAATCGCATTCACCCAACCTACAGAAATATGCAAAAATCCGAGAATCGTGTCATACAATTAACAATTTAATTTTAAAAAAAAAATTAAAGTGTAATAATTGCATAATGTAGTAAATAAAAACTAAACAAGAAATAAACGGTAATAAATTACTCGGTTCATAGTTTCTACCAATAGGTTCCCCGATTGCAGTTTTTTAACCATTTTATGTTATCTAGCAATACTTTCCAGAAGCTTCTGAATAAGGAAAGGAGGCAATTTATCAATAGGCTGGACAGTCAGAGCGTGAGCTATTAGGAACGATGGGCAGGGTTGTTCCATCCGGTCAGCCATCAGCTTTACAGGATTGTTACTTTCCACTTCATTAAGATACACATCCAGGTGGGCGATGATGTAAGCACTGGAGAAGGATCTACATTCATTGTGCTCCTTTAGCCCTGAGTGGAAAGCTCGTTCCACTGAGGTTTCCAGCCCGGTCAAGTGGAGGCGGCAGTTCTGCCGCCTATGATCAAGCGATCAAACGATGTGCAGTACGTTCCATGAGAAAGGGTTGCAGGGTCGTGCAACTAAGAAAAGCAACACGATTTTTCGCAGTAATTCTTGCTGTAGAGTCGCATTATAAATCATTCTAACTCAATTTCTTGGCAATTTGAGGTCACCAGTTGATGACGTTCTCCAATTTGCAGTAGCCGTGATTTGATTTAAAACAATGTTAATCTTATAGGATGTTTTATGCAACGGCGTAACTGAGCTGAGTTATGCATCACTGTACACTGCAAGTTTTTAAGAGACATAAAGATTCTGATTTTCTAACGTCAATTTAAATATATGTAGTTCTGCTGAGAAGCTGCATTATTCAGATGGTAGACAAGCTGAAAGGAGGTGAATTCCATTGTAAGAGAGTGCAAGTCATTATCTGTTGAGAATAGAGAATAGAAATATTCAAAATCTATGAATTAGTTAAGGAAGGTGATATCTACTAGATTTATTTTATTCGCTTTATTTCTACACACACACCGATAAGCAAAAATATTATGACCAGCGAATCATTATTCAAATCAAAGCAACTGCGAGTGAACTACTGCGGGTGCGCTGGTCGGGACACGGTATAAAAACACCTGATACTGAGCTCCGTTAATCAGTGTTACTCATGTTCTTCAGATGGGAAAGGCAGCGGACTTAAGCGAGTTTGACAAAGGCCAAGCGACTGGGTCAGAGAATTTCCGAAACGACACGATGGTGGGATGGTACACAGTTAGTCGTGGTTAGTACCTACCAAAAGTGGTCCGAGGAGGGGAAACCCACGAACCGCCAGCGAGATGTTGGACGACCAGGGCTCATCGATGCTCGAGATGAGCGAAGGCTCTCCCGGATGGTACGTGGCAATAGAAGGTCAACTGTGGCGCAAATCCCCGGTAATTTGAATGCTGGTGGTTGTTATTCGGTTTAACGACACAATGGCTACTAAGACCAAATTGTGTCTGTCCATCGTTAATTCCCAAAGAGCATATTGTTAGAGAGGTTAAATTATATGCTTCTATACAAGCCAATATGTTTCAGATATAATAAAAGTTTTTCAATATTTGCTTCGTTTCCTAAGAAATGAGATAAATCACGTAATATATTCAACGTGGAGAGTGACTGAAAAGTGTTTGACTGGATGATTGAATGTAAAGAACAATCAACCAGAAAATGACGGTGGAATGCTGGTGACGGGAGTAATGTGCCACAACACACAGTACATCGAACTCTGCTGAAAATGGGGCTGCGTAGTCGCAGGCCGCTCCGAGTGCCCGTGCTAAATCATGGTTCACCGGTGACAGCGCCTACAGTGGGCACAAGCCGGTGGCGGGGGCTTTGGGCGATGTTATGCTGGGATATCCTAGGTCCAGTCATCCATGTGCCAAGCACTCTGACGTCTACCACCTCATCACGATCATGAATCTCAAAATTAGGACTGGAGAAAACTGGAATACACAAGAAAACTGTACCAAATAACCTACAACCACGAACATGACCATCATTTAGCCTTGTTCACGAGGGAACTGACAACCAGGTTTTTGATTTGATATGATTTAAGAATTCTCGGCGCAAGAGCTACTGCGGCTAAAATGCGCCTGTAAGATTTTATATAACGGTTTTATTCTAATTCGTATATTGCTGCTAATAATTTCCAAAAGTAACAGAGAATGACCATAGCTTGCTTTAGAAATAGTATTTAGTTTATATTTCATTACAGTAATTTATTTTCTTGAGGAACTGAAAAACATCTGCTATATTTTTTCTATCTTCCAGTATGGTTTTGAGAGTAAGGAAGTGATGTTAGTTTAGCTCTTTTAAGGAGTTTCGGCGCTCATCTGCAAAAGCCGGACAAGTAATCAGTACATGTTCTACTGTTTGTTGTGTGTGACAGACAGGTCATGGGGGGGGGGGATCTTCCCCTCGCAAAAGATAAGAGTGACTGAAATGCGTGTGTCCTATCCTTAACCTAGCAAGTATCACTTCGTCGCGTCTATTTTTCTGAATGCTGGATTTCCATGGTTGGAGTAATCTTTTAATCTGATGCAATTTGTTAGTGGTAACTACTTGCCATTGCTGCTGCCAGTGATGTATCCCACTGTGATCAATAACGTCTTTGTAGTCTGAGAAAGGGATATATTCTGATGCAGAAATATTGTTGTTGGCTTCTTTGGCAGTTCTGTCTGCTTGCTCGTTTCCATGTATTCCGACATGACTTGGGATCCAGCAAAATCTAATGTTACGACGCTGTTCAAGGAGTTTTGATATTCTGCATTGAATCTTCTGTTGTAGTGGATGTTTGTTAGAACTGGTATTTTGTATTGCCATCATGGAACTACGGGAGTCAGTAAAAATCATGCTCTTTTGAAAACTTGAATGGTCGATATCGTTTAGTGCTAACACAATGGCTTGCAGTTCTGCAGTATAAATGCTAATCTTTTGGGAGTTTTTGGGCCAACGTGATGTCAGAAAAGTAAACTGCCGCTCCCACATGAGAATCAGTTTTGGATCTATCTGTATATAGAAAGCAATGATCTGAAAATTGTGCCTTATAAGCAGCATGCAGCTGTTGATGATTTATATGAGAAAGGGTTTGTTTGCTCCAAATGTGGAAGGAGAAGTCGCATAAAGGTTGTCTGATTATCCATGGTGGAGTAGACTGCTTCGTCAGCGGAATTATGTTATCTAGGTTAAGCTCTCTACTGAGAAGAAGGTTTTTTAATCTCACATTTGCAGGTTTATTGATTCTATGTTGTTGCTGATAATGTTGTTCCCACTCAGAAGCAAAAGGAGTTTTCTGCATAGTCTCTTATGCAGGTAAAATAATTTTATTTCAGCTGCATAAGAGAGTAATTGATTTTGTCTTCTGATTTGCAGCGGAGGTTCTTGAGCTTCGGCGTACAGGCTCTGCACAGGTGAGGTGCGGAAAGCTCCAAGGGCTAAACGTAATGTGCAGTGATGTACCGTTTGTTTGTTTGTTTCGGAATTTATTGGGCGCATCGGCAACTATGGCCATAGTGCGCCATGCATATGGTAACTATGCATGTAATTTCTTTTCAAATAGAGAAAATGGAAAGAAGGGACCAAAAAGTTTTTCTAACTAAAGGAGGTGATATACTTTAATTATCTTGAGAAAATTATAAATGCTTGAGACATTTGTTTCATTGTTTAAAATTGAGGTAAGTGTAGGATCTTTTGTTGTGGCTGAAGTGCAAAGCATCTGGCGTTCTCTTGTATATTTTGTGCATTCGACCAGAATGTGTTTCACTGTGAGCATTGTATTACAGTGATGACATTGAGGGGGTATCTCTCCTCTTAAAAGATAACCATGAGTTACATTTGTATGTCCTATTCGCAGACGAGCCAATATTACCTCCTGGTGTCGAACTGAACTGAAGCTGGAAGGCCATCGCTCAAGGTTTGGCTTGATACTTCGAAGTTTATTGTTTGGCTGATTTTCCCATAATAACTGCCATTGGCGCGTGCATTTTTCATGGATTATTGGTCGATAGTCTTGATGAGGCACCTTCCACTTGTTCTCAGATGAAAGGTGAGCTAATTTGGCAGCATTGTCCGCTAGTTCATTTCCAGGAATTGCCATATGTCCTGGGACCCAGCAGAAGTGTATGTTTTTCCCAAGTACTGATAAGGTATGCAGAGAGTTGACTATTCTTTCCACGACTGGGTGGGTCATGTTCATTGTGTTTTTTAGTGCTTGAAGGGCACTTAAGGAATCTGTGAAAATAATGCTGTTGTTAATATCGGAAGACTCGATATGATTCAGTGCAACCTGAATTGCTATTAGTTCTGCGGAAAATATACTGAACTCACGTGATAACTGATAAGCTAATGTGATGTTTGGGAAAACTGCGGCGATTCTAACGTGGACATCATTCTTTGATCCATCAGTATGTACTATGGAAAAGCTAGAAAACTGGTTCACTACTGCATGGTATAGCTGCAAGAAGTTTTCCTATGCAATGTTGTTGTTGTGGGGGTTTTATGGCGCATACGCTGCTTTGGCTATAATGCGCCTATTCTTTTATTGTAATAATATATATATATATATATAATATAAGAAATTCTTGTCACGTCAGAAAGGGCAGTAATCAGAAATGATTGGTTTGGTTTGGTTTGGTTTGGTTTTATTGGCGCATTAGCATCTAAGGCTATAATGCGCCAAGACCAGGTAATATATAAAAATTTAACATCTCAGTGACCTAATTAATTAGGCCACCGTGTCCAGATCTAATTACAATGATAAATCAATAAACGAAATAATAATAACATGAATTTTAAATACGATTAAAAACGTTTATTGCTTTCAAAAAGCTAAAAATAGCAGACACATTGTCATTGTCAGATAAAATCTGACTGAGTGTATACGGCTCAGTCAGATGGCTAAAAGCGGTAAAACGGATATTGCTAAAATCTGGACAGTCAACTAAAATGTGTCTAATTGATAAAATTGTGCCACAGGACTCACACATAGGAGGGTCATCAGCCCTCAGCAAAAACGAATGAGTCAAATGACTATGTCCTATGCGGGTCCGGGCGAGAACAACTTCCTCTTTACGATTCCTGCGCAGACTAGACTGCCACGGTTCAATTAAAGGCTTTATAAGATATAATTTATTCGCAGTCTGTCTATTCCACGAATCCTGCCATTGGGAGTGTATCTTTTCGTGTATTATTCGCCTGCAGTCTGTATAAGGGACTGACAGGCAGCGATTATTATTGGGAACTGCTGATTTGGCTGCATTGTCAGCCAAATCATTTCCCTTAATCCCAATGTGGCTGGGAATCCAGCAGAAGCGGATATCATATTCACGTTCTCGGAGGAAGTGAATCTTCTGCTGAATGCTAGACAGAACTGGATGAGAATTATATCTCACAGATATTAAAGCCTGTAACACGCTGAGAGCGTCGGTATACAAAATGAACCGTTGGTATTCGCATTTACTAATGTGATCCAAGGCTAACTCTATAGCGAGCAGCTCTGCAGTAAATATGCTGCATTCAGAGGGAATCTGCTCTGATGTAATGCTGTCTGTAAAGACAGCAGCAGATCCCACATATGATTCCGACTTCGAGCCGTCTGTGTAAACTGGCGCGAAGTCAGAATATTCAGCTCGGTGTGCTGAATAAAGCTGCAGGTAGACAGACGATGGAGTGTCCGACTTTCCCCAATTTCTAAGTGACAAGTCACATGCCGGGAAATGAGCATGCCAGGGTGGAAGGGGTTGCTTCGGTGTTTGGGCAACCTTGTCTACCTTGATATTAAATTCTTTGAGTAGCTCTTGGACACGAATACCAAAAGGTCGGTTGGCAGTCTTACGTGTGTTATACAAATTTTCCCATCGTGGCTCAAAAACGGATAGCCACGTAGGATGGTCTGGCAGGGATGTCAGTTTGAAAACGTAGTTTAGAGACAACTGCTTACGACGAAGCGATAACGGCGGTTCGTTTGCTTCGACGTATAAGCTCTGGACTGGAGATGTTCGATATGCTCCAATAGCGGTACGGAGTGCCAGATGATGGACAGGATCCAGCCACCGAAGTACACTGTCTCTGGCCGAATTGTATACCAGGGACCCGTAATCTAGTCTGGATCGCACAAGTGCACGGTAAAGCCGAAGGAGGGTACATCGGTCTGCTCCCCAAGATGTAGAGGAGAGAGAGCGGAGGATATTTAGCCCTCTTGTGCACTTGGTGCGGAGTTGACGAATGTGATCAAGAAAGGTCAACTTTTTATCAAATACGAGTCCCAGAAATTTTGTATCCGCCGCAACTGGAATAGCATTTTGTCCGAGCCTTAATTCAGGTTCAGGATGAAGATTACGCTTACGACAAAAGTGTACGCAAACGGTCTTCTCCGGCGAGAACCTGAAACCATTTTCAAGTGCCCAGGAGTTGAGGCAATCAATGGCTTTCTGCAGTTGTCTTTCAATAACCCTCATGTTGCATGACTGACAAAATATGCTAAAGTCATCAACATAGAGGGCACAGTTTACAGTTGGAGGAAGTTGTTCTGTGATGGAATTTACTTTGATGGCGAAAAGCGTGACACTTAAAACTGATCCCTGTGGTACTCCCTCCTCTTGGCTAAAGGAACGAGAGAGTGAGGATCCCACACGAACTTGGAAAGATCGATCGGCTAAAAAGTTTTCAATAAAAATGGGGAGTCGTCCCCTAAGACCAAGGCTATGCAGATCTTTTATGATGCCAAATCTCCAAGTTGTGTCATACGCTTTCTCCATGTCAAAGAACACCGACACCAAGTGTTCGCGTTTTAGGAAAGCATCCCGGATGGATGTTTCCAATCTAATAAGATGGTCCAAAGTGGACCGGTTCCTTCGGAAGCCGCACTGGATGTTGGAGAGAAGGTCATTTGTTTCTAAGTACCATATTAAACGAGAATTAACCATTCTCTCCAGGAGTTTGCACAGACAGCTAGTCAGAGCTATAGGACGATAATTGGTGGTGACTTTTGGATCCTTTCCTGGCTTAGGAAAAGCAAGGACGATTGCCTTCCGCCAGGAGTCCGGAAACTGCCCTTCAATAAAGATTCTGTTATAAAGAAGGAGCAGATAATCCATAGATTTTGGTGAAAGCCGTTTAATCATTTCATAATGGATGCCATCTGGTCCAACAGCACTTGCATTAGAAAGAGTGAGGGCTCTCTTCAGTTCCTGCATAGTGAATGCCCCGTTGTAGGGATAGAGGCCCTTGGACTTGAAATTAAGTGCCTGCTTTTCAATTTTATGTTTCAGGACCAGGAACTCTGGGGAATACGAAGATGTTGCGGAGATGTTAGAGAATGTTTCCCCAAGAGCATTGGCTATTGCAGTTGGATCTGCAATAGCGCATCCATTATAATCTAGGATTGAAGAAGGGTGGGATGTATATTTTCCCTTCATTTTCCGGATTTTATCCCAGACTACCTTAGAATTGGTAGCCTGGTTAATAGATGATGTAAAACGGATCCATGATTCCTTTTGACTCTGACGGCGAATGTAGCGTGCTTTGGCTCGTGCACGCTTGAAGGCTATTAGATTACAAGTGGTAGGATATCGACGGAATATCCCCCACGCTTTGTTTTGAGCCTTTTTTGCTGCCGTGCATTGTGAATTCCACCAAGGTTTGGGAAATGGTGGAAACCGGGCAGATGTTTTTGGAACAGCATTCGCAGCTGCTTGGACAATGATTTCTGTGATGTACGTTACTGCGTCATTGATAGGCTCCTGACTGACTGTACTGAGTTCAAAATTTGCCTGATGTTGGAAGGCATTCCAGTCAGCCTGATCAAACTTCCACCGTGGTAACCTAAAAGGAAGACATGGTCTCCCACTGTGTAACAAGGTTATCACAGGGAAGTGATCACTTCCGTATGGATTCTCCTCCACTTCCCAAGTGAGTGATGGGAGTAGAGAAGGGGAGCAGATAGAGAGATCAATGGCAGAAAAAGTACGGGTAGGCATATGGAAGAAGGTGTTTGTTCCAGTATTTAGAAGGGAAAGGGCATTGTCATTGAGCATACGCTCTATGACCCGCCCCCTTCCATTGATGTTAGCACTACCCCACAGGGTGTTATGTCCATTAAAATCCCCAAGAAGTAAGAAAGGGGGTGGCAACTGCGTTAGAAGATCATCAAGGTCTTCCTGGGAGATGTCAGTCCCAGGTGGCAAATAAATAGAGCAGACCGTTAATAAAAATCCCACTGTAAGGCGAATTGCAACAGCCTCTATGCTGGTTGTAATTAGCAAAGGCTGAACTGGGGTCTGATTACTCACAAGGATAGCCACTCCTCCATGAGCAGGACCATCCGCAATTCTATCCTTACGAAAGATTGTGATGTTATGCATGGTAGGATCATCATTTGCCTTTAGATATGTCTCCTGCAAGCAAAAGCAAACTGGCTCATGCTTTTGCAGGAGGGCCTTGATATCATCTGTATTTCGCCGGAATCCACGACAATTCCATTGTAGGAATTTAGCCATTATTTTGGCTTGGTGGGTCCATCAGGCGGCTTCCGAGGTGCTGAGGGCTTACTTTTATCAGTCTTGGCTTTATCTTTTTTGGGGAAGAATGGACGCTGTCCGGTGTCCATTTCTTCCTCCACGAAGAGTTGCAAGACTGAATCGTCCGGTACCTCCTTGTCCTCTACATCCATTGATTCTGTTAATTTTGGTTGCTCTTTTTTACCACTTGGTTTTGTTAGTGGTGGAGCACTAGGAGGTACGGATATTGGAGTAGCAGCTGATTGTGTTTTTGTGGTGGGCTTTTGTGAACTCAATAAATAGCGTGCAATCGGCGTGAATGACTCTCTTGGTGGTATAGTCATATCTGTTTGTGTACCGATAGTGCACTTCGCAGAAACCTTCTGAGCATATGAAGGCTTTCCGCTATTTATTGGTTGTATGCGTTTTCTGGCCTCTGGGTAGGAGATGTTTAGCTCCGTTTTTAACTTTTGTATCTCCTTTTCGTCCTTCCACCGCTGGCATGCTCGAGAGTATGCAGGGTGCTCTCCTTGGCAGTTAATACAGTTAGGCTTAGGAGCTATACATTCCTTGCTCTCGTGATCTTTAGCACCACATCGAGCACAGGCAGGGTTACCACGACAAGCTGTTTGTGAGTGGCCGTACTTTTGACATTTAAAACACCTCAGTGGGTTTGGAACGTAAATCCTCACTGGGCAGTTTAAGTACCCTGCCTTGATGGAACTTGGAGGCCTTGGGGTGTTGAATGTTAGGATGAGAACTCGGGTAGGGACAAGATTCCCATCCTTACGCATGGATATTCGCTTGACAGCTGTTACTCCTTGTTCTTTTAATTCAGAGCAGATCTCTTCTTCAGAAACGTGAAGAAGATCCCACTCTGATATCACACCTCTTGAAGAGTTCAAAGTTTTGTGAGGGGTTGTGATGATGGGTATTCCCCCTATAGATGTGGCTTTCAAAAACTTTTCAGCTTGATTTACATTTGATGCTTCTATTAGAATATCTCCAGAACGCAGCCGTTTTACGGATTTGGGTGAACCTGCCATCCCTTCTAATCCTTTCTGGATGAAGAAGGGTGACATTTTCCCAAGTGACTGCTCTCCGGTGGAATGGAGAATGAGGAAAAGAGGTGTCACAGATGTTGTTTTCTCCTCAGTTCTGGCTCTTTTAGCTGAATTACTTTCACTCTCATCTAACGATCGATTAGGTAGGGGCCTTGTTGGGGCCCCAGAAGAAGGATTTAAATTACTCATGAGAGTAAAGAAAAAATGTCTGATGCCTAAGTACCTCACCCACCACGGAGCCCTACGAGGGGGCGCCCACCCGTGAACTAGCAGGTACTGCGTACACGAATGGGACGCCGAGTTCGCTTAGAACACCATACCCACGTTACCAATAAGTCTTTATCCCGTCCCAGGACCAAAGGGAGGGAGACTTATTGGAACGCAGTTGACCCTAGCAGTATAGAACCACCCGCCGATTGATCCCAGTCGAGCCGGTCCGGGACCGCCCGTCTTGTCGAAGCAGGGGCCAAAGTGGTGTATTAAGGCTGGGCCCCTCAACCACCAGGATCCCCCTTTCCGCTTCCACGGGTCGCGGCGCACGGCTGCACACGCCGGATTCCAAAGATGTAACCCTGGAACCAAGGTATGGGCGTTAGATCCCAGTGATGCTAATCTGGAAACCCAGCAGCATCACTGGGAGGTCCCCTCACCACGTACAGGTGCCCACGTTGAGGGGAATCAGAAATGACTAAAAACTCCAATTTGTTTCAGAAAGTTAAAAAAAAATTCCGGAATGTTTGCATTGTCACCAATGATATTCTCTAGAGTTATTGGTTTTCGAGGGTTAACCAAAGATAGCAGGGTTGTATTTCTGTTTTGTTTATAGTATGGACATTCAATGAGAATGTGTTTCACTGTCAAGTTTAGAGAACAGTGTGGACACTGTGGTGGATCATCTCCTGTGAGTAAATGAAGATGGGTCAGGTAAGTATGACCTATTCTTGCTCTTGAAAGAATTACTTCTTCCCGTCTTGATGTCCGGACACTGGAGAGCCAGATTTTCGGAACCTCTTTAATCTGTAAGAGTTTATTATTCGTTTGGGAATGCCATAGTGCTGTCCATTCTGATAGGCATGCAGCATGAATCATTAGTGCACAGTCTGAGGCTGGAACAGGGATATTGGTTAAATCTAAGCTGGTTGGGTTTTTTGCGGCTTTATCAGCCAGTTCATTGCCTAAAATACCAGAATGTGCTGGTATCCAGCAGAAGGTGACCCTTTGGTGATGTTCTTTTATCTTTAGTAATATTTTTCTAATCTCATTTATAACAGGGTGAAATTTATCTGAGGAACTACACAAAGCCTTGATTGAGCTGAGGGAATCAGTGTAAATTACTGATTTTAAAGAGCAGTCGGAAGGGAGATTTTTTAAAGCGAGTTTAATTGCGAATAATTCAGCTGAGAAGATACTGAATTCAGGAGGAAGGGCTGCTGATACAATTGTATTCGGAAACACTGCAGCTGCTCCAACTTTTGAATTGGATTTAGAGCCATCTGTGTATATTGGTAAAAAATCAACATACTTTTGAGTGTGGACAGTATGAACTTGCGTGATATTTGATGATTGCAAAACATTCTTTCCCCACTGGCAGAGGTAAGTGTCACAGGTCGGTATAGGAGTTTGAACCCATGGTGGTTGGGTACAAGTGGCTACTTGTTGTACGGAATGGAGGGATATATTCCAAACCTGCAGTAGTTCAAGAAGGCGAGGACCAGCTGGTTTTACTATGTTAGGTTTATTTCTGTACAGATTTTCTAATGGTGGATTGAAAAGATATGGCTGAATGGGATGCGAGGCACAACTTTGTATCTTGACAGAATACTTTAGCAATAGTAGTTTCCTACGTAAATATAGTGGCGGCTCATGAGCATCAATGTAAAGGCTATGTGCGGGCGATGTTCTGAATGCGCCAAGTGCAATCCTCAGTGCACTGTGTTGTACTGGATCAAGCCAGCGTAATGCGCTCTTTCTGGCAGAATCATAAATGGGAGCTCCATAATCAAGACGGGATCTGATTAATGCCCTGTATAATCGAAGAAGGCAGGTTCGATCTGCACCCCACGTTTGTGCAGATAAAGCTCTTAGTATGTTTATCTTTTTTAAGCAGGCAGTACGTACTTTTTTAATGTGCTCTAAGAAATTTAGCTTGTTGTCCATGATTAAACCTAGAAATCTAATGTTACTAGTGACTGGGATGGAAATATTAGAGATGTGAAGTTCAGGATCCAGATGAAATTTTCGTTGTCTACAAAAATGAATAGCAACTGTTTTCTGCTGTGATAGCCTATAGCCGTTAAGGCTGGCCCATTGCTGTATTTTATTTAATGATATCTGAAGCTGTCGTTCAATAGATCTCATATTTTGGGAATGACAGGAGATGGCAAGGTCATCCGCATAAAGGTAAGTTTCTACAGTATTTGGAAGTTGTTTAGTGATAGAGTCTATTCTTAGGGCAAAAAGAGTGGCGCTCAGTACTGATCCCTGTGGAACACCTTCTTCCTGAATGTAAGTTGCAGAGAGGGCATGTTGGTATCGAACTTGAAAAGATCTAGTGTGTAGAAAATGCTTTATAAATATAGGAAGGTTGCCCCGCAGACCAAGAGAGTAAAGGTCTCTTAGTATGCCATGCCGCCAGGTGTTATCAAAAGCCTTCTCCATATCTATGGAGACCATTACTAGATGTTCATGCTTAATAAAGGCATTACGAATGGCAAATTCAGCCTTAATCATAAGGTCCAGGCATGACCTGTTTTGACGAAAGCCATACTGACTATTGCTCATTAACTGTTCTGACTCAATGATCCAGACGAGTCTACAGTGGACAATTTTTTCTAGAATTTTGCTGAGGCAGCTTGAGAGGGATATTGGTCTATAACTATGGGGATTGGTTGGATCTTTTTCAGGTTTTAGGAATGCCAAAACAGTAGAATGATGCCAAGAAGTTGGATAGATATTTTCTAGAAAAATGCGATTGTAAAAGAGCAGAAGGAGATGCAATGCTCTGTCATCAAGATGTTGTAGCATGACGTAATAGATTCCGTCTGGTCCGGGAGCACCATTGTGGGCTGTTCCGATAGCATGCAAGAGTTCGGAATATTGTAGGGGTTTGTTATACGGCAGAAGGAGAGCAGTTTGGAAGTTAACAGAGTGCTGTTCTGCAGTGTTTTTAATTCTCTGGAAAAGTGTGTGTGTGTGTTATGGAGGTTTAATGGCGCATAAGCTGCTGAGGCTATAGTGCGCCTATTCATAGGAAACTGCTAAAAATAAATTTTTGTTGTAATAACGTGATTTTTGTTACAGTGATCTTTCAGAATTTATGATATAGTCCAATTTTTTTCAGGAAAGAGAAAAATTCATTGATATTTGCTTCCTCGCCAATAATGTCATTTAGTGTCATCGGTTCTCGCATATTTCTCAGGGAAGAAAGGACGGATGTTCTGTCTTGTTGATACTGTGGGCAGTCGATTAGAATATGTTTTACTGATAACTGTGTTAAACAGTGTGGACACTGAGGAGGATCCTCTCCTGTGAGTAGATGGAGGTGAGTGAGATACGTATGTCCTATTCGTGCCCTTGCAAGTACCACTTCTTCTCTTCGCACTGTTTTGGTACTAGTGTGCCAAAGCTTTGGGTGTTGTTTCAACTGATAGAGTTTATTGTTGGCTTGGGAGTTCCATAGATCTTTCCACTGCGCGAGACATGCTGTTTGTATGATGCAATTGTAGTCAGAGGCTGGAACATGGACGGAGGTTAAATCGAAAGTTGATGGGTTTTTAGCAGTTTTGTCAGCCAGTTCGTTCCCCTTTATCCCCGAATGAGCTGGGATCCAGCAAAAGGTCACTGATTGATGACGTTCTTGTATTTGCAGTAGGAGACTTCTGATTTGATCTAACACAGGGTGAACCTTGAAGGAGGAATGTTGCATTGCTGTAATTGAGCTGAGCGAGTCCGTGTATACTATGTATTTTACAGATGGGTAGTGAATCAGATTTTCTAAGGCTAATTTGATTGCATGGAGTTCTGCTGAGAAGCTGCTATACTGAGCTGGAAGAGCAGCCGAAATGATTGAAGTAGGAAAAACTGCCGCTGCTCCTACCGCTGAATGTGATTTGGAGCCATCAGTATAGATCGGTAAAAAATCAGCATATTTTTGAATATAGCTTGCATGGAGTTGTTTCACATTGATTATTGGTAGGCGATTCTTTCCCCATTCATGAAGATAAGTATCGCAGGTTAATTTTAGAGCCGGACTCCAAGGTGGTTGAGAGTAATTCATTACTTGTTGCTTGTTGAAAATTGGAACATTCCAACTCTGTGTTATTTCAATTAGGCGTAAGCCTGCTGGTCTTATTTTAGTGGGTTTGTTTCTATAGAGATTTTGCAGTGGTGCATTAAAAAGATATGGCTCAACAGGATGCTGCCAGCAACTTTGTATTCGGGCTGCATACTTAAGAAGCAGCGTTTTTCTGCGGAGGTACAGAGGTGGCTCGTTAGCTTCAATATATAAACTATGAATAGGAGAGGTCCTGAACGCTCCAAGTGCAATCCGCAATGCACTATGCTGTATAGGATCTAGCCATCGTAGTATACTCTTACGAGCAGAATCATAGAGTGGAGCACCATAATCCAATCGGGATCTAATCAGTGATCTATATAAGAGCAATAAAGATGTACGATCTGCTCCCCAAGACAAGGCAGATAAAGCTCTTAGTATGTTTAGTTTTTTGAGGCAGGAAGTACGTACAAATTTAATGTGCTCAAGGTAATTTAGTTTCCTGTCAAGGATTAATCCTAAGAATCTGATGTTGTTAGTCACTGGAATGGTAAAGTTTGATATATGAAGTTCAGGGTCTGTATGCATTTTTCGTTGATTACAAAAATGGATGGCAACAGTCTTCTTCTGTGATAGACGATAGCCATTTAGCCTTGCCCACCTTTGGACTTTATTCAGGGATATCTGCAATTGCCGTTCAATGGATCTCATGTTCTGGGAATGGCAAGAAATAGAGAGATCATCGGCGTAAAGGTAGGTCTGAACAGCATTTGGAAGTTCTTTTGTGATGGAATCGATTCTAAGGGCGAAAAGGGTTGCACTCAGTACAGACCCTTGTGGCACTCCTTCTTCCTGTGAAAATGTCGCAGAAAGTGAGTTCTGATATCGAACTTGGAATGAACGATTCTGAAGAAAGTTCCTAATGAATATGGGCAGGTTGCCTCGGAAACCAAGAGCATAAAGGTCACTGAGAATGCCACGACGCCAGGTAGTGTCGAATGCCTTCTCTATGTCTATGGAAACCATAACTAGATGTTCATTTTTTACAAAGGCATTACGAATTGCAGACTCAGCTTTGATCATGAGATCTAAGGAGGACCTGTTCTTACGAAACCCATGTTGGTGATTACTCATTAGGTGTTCTGTCTCGATGATCCAAACGAGTCGATTATGGATAATTTTTTCGAGTAGTTTACCAAGGCAACTGGAGAGGGAAATTGGTCTGTAACTGTATGGACTGGTAGGATCTTTACCGGGTTTCAAAAAGGCAAGAACTGTTGCATGATGCCAAGAGCTGGGATAAATGTTTTCTAGAAATATTCGGTTATAATAGATCAGCAGTATTTCTAAGTGTTTGTCACTAAGGTTTTTTAACATGACGTAAAATATTCCATCTGGCCCAGCGGCACTGTTGCGTGTTGTTTTAATGGCGTGTAAAACTTCAGAATATTGAAGAGGCTGGTTATACGGGAGAGAAACTGAGGTTCGAAAGTTGATGGCACATTGTTCAGTCGTGGTCTTTATTTTCTGGAAATCCGGAGAATAATTTGATGCCGCCGAAACTTCGGCAAAAGTTTTGGCCAAAGCATTTGCTATGTCTTCAGGAGCAGAGAGTTCTTGCCCATTCCACGAAAGTATTGGCAAAGGGGTGGTTGGAAATTTGCCAGAAATCTGCCTAATTTTCTTCCATATTAACCTGGAGTTAGTGTTTCTATTTATGGTAGATGTAAACCGAATCCAAGAATTCTTCTTGGCTTGCCTCTGAATGCGGCGTGCTTTTGCCCTTAATTTCCTGTAGTTGATAAGGTTAGCTGTGGTTGGGGATTTACGGAATAAATTCCATGCTTTATTTTTTAACTTCTTTGCTTTGGTGCATTCTTCATTCCACCAATAGTTAATGTGCCTTCGGAACTGGGTATTCGACAGTGGAATTGAACAGTTAGCTGCAGATAGTAGTTGTGAAGTAATATAATCAGTGACTTCATCTATCGACTGTGTTCTTATAAATTTCTCATCCAGATTGACAGCTGACTGAAATTTGGCCCAGTTGGCTCGAGAGAACTTCCATTTCTTGCAGGGTTTGGCTACTGGTGGTGGTGCAGTGAGCAAATCACAAATAATCGGAAAATGATCACTGCCCATGGGATCGTCCATAACAGACCAGTCCATGATTAGATACAGAATAGGGGAACATATCGAGAGATCGATTGCAGAAGTTTGTCCAGTTGGTAATTGTATATGAGTAGGTGCACCGGTATTAAGAATGGTAAGGTTTTGCTTATCTATCAAGGTTTCTATCAGTCGTCCATGCCTGTCCAATTTGGTAGATCCCCATAAGGGGTGGTGGCCATTGAAATCTCCCAGGAGACATATAGGGGAAGGTAGCTGTATTAGCAGGTTTTCAAGATCTTGATAAGAGAAGGTATGATTTGGTGGAAGATAAATTGATACTAATGTTATCTCAATTTCGGTTACCAAACGCACAGCAATGACTTCAATTTCAGTTTTCAAAGCAATTTGCTTGGTTGGGGTTTTTGAATTGACCAAGATGGCCACACCCCCACGAGCGGAAGTGGAAGTATTACGATCTTGTCGGTAGATAGAGTAGTTCTTTATGCTGGCAGAAATTTGGGAAGTTAAATAGGTTTCTTGTATACAGAAACCAACTGGATTGTAGCGATTAGTTAAGTCTTGAATATCATTAAAATTGCAACGAAATCCTCTACAATTCCATTGAAGAAAATAAGGCATTATTGGTGTTTAGTAAAAGAAGCTGTATCTGACTGTTTTTTTGATGTGACTGTTTTATGGCGTTCAGGTTTCGGTTTGTCTTTTTTGAAGAATGGCCGACCGATGTCCATATCTTCTTCTTCCACATGTATTTCTAAGACTGGGTCTTCCTGTCTGGATAAGTCAATTGTATCCATGGATGTGTCTTGAATATTCATTTTGTTGTTTGGACCTCGATTCTTTGATGGAGCAGCAGCATTCGTTGGAGGAGTAGGAGAAGGAGATTTCGCTGGTACTGTAAGAGCAGTATTGCTTGCCTGGTTCAACTGTTTCGGGATATTGGACTGTTGCTGGGATAGAACAGTTCGTGCCCAGTCAGAGATTGAATTGTTTGAGGGGACTGTAACATCAGTCTGGGTGGCCACTGATTGATATTTTTGTGCGACGCTGGCATATGTACGTTTTGTTATACTGGGTGCAATTATTTTTCTCGCTTCTTGAAAGCTTACTTTATTTTCAATTTTATACTTCACAATTTTCTTTTCAGTTTTCCATCTGTCGCATGTCTTAGAATAGGCGGGATGGTTTCCTTTACAGTTAGGACAGCTCATTTCTGTTGTTGAACAGTCATTTTGAGTATGATCGGTGGAGCCACAGTTGGGACAGACTGGGTTTCCTCTACATGCCGTTTGAGAGTGGCCATACTTTTGGCACTTATAGCATCTCAATGGATTAGGGATGTAGGGTCTAATGCGGCAAAGAAGATAACCTGCTTTTATGGAAGAAGGTAGGTTTGGGGTATTAAAAGTAAGTATAATAGTCCTTGTAGGTGCCAGTGTGTTGTCCTTTTTAATCATGATTCTTTTTACTGCAATTACATTTTGCTCCTGAAGTTCTTGACATATCTCCTCCTCCGAGACATTCAGTAGGTCCCAGCTGGATATAACACCCTTAGAAGTGTTCAGGGTACCATGGGGAGAGATTTTTACCGAAATTCCAGCAAAATTTGTAACTTTTAGTAGATGCTCCGAATGTTTCCTGCTGATTGTTTCTATTAGTAGATCTCCTGATTGCAGTCGCTTGACTGTTTTTGGAGATCCTGCCAGACTTTCGAGGTGTTTCTGGATAAGAAACGGAGACAATTTGGTGAGAGGCTGATCCGTAAGTGAATGCATTATGAGAAATGCAGGAAAATCTAAGTTTGAAGAGTTGGTCTTAAACCTCTTCGGTTGAGACATGTCATGTTCATTTTCTATGTCTGGCCGAGAGCTTGTCGGCTCTAGTGGAGGAAACGTATTGTGTTCCATAATTGCTCCTTTTGGCCCTTGGCAGATTAACTGTTCTGCCAAGATTTCCGGCCCCGCCACGGGGAGGCAGGAGCAGTGCCTGGTGTGACCAAGCGAGAAGTAGTAGGGGTTAGTAATATATATATAAGAAATAAAGAAAGGTGACTTTCCTTTCCGGCTCTGTAAAGTACTTTTTTAACAAGAGCTGCTACTGAAAATATAAATTATTTTAAGGACAGGAACGTAAAAGAACTATAATATCACTTTTGGAAAATCACTCTTTAAGCACAGAGAATTCGCTCAGTCACAATCGCTTGGCACCCGGGGCCTCTGGAAAAGTGGAGTGTAAGCTGCTGCCGCTGAGATTTCAGCAAATGTGTTGCCCAAAGCATTTGCGATATCTAAAGGGCTAGATAGATCTTGCCCATTATAGGACAGAATTGGTGAAGGTACAGTAGGGAACTTACCAGAAAGCTGTCTAATTTTTTTCCATATTATTTTGGTGTCGGTGTTTTTGTTAATGCTTGATGCAAAACGGATCCAGGATTCTTTCTTGGTTGCCTTTGTATGAAGCGTGCTTTTGCCTTTGACTTCTTATAATTTATTAGATTGGGTGTTGTTGGATATTGCCGAAACAAATTCCAGGCTTTATTTTTTTCTTTTTTGGCTTTTGTGCATTGCTCATTCCACCAATAATTATAATGCTTACGAACCGAGGGATTTGACAGTGGTATTGTTTCTTTAGCCACATTTAGGAGGTGTGACGTGATGTATTCTGTCACATCATCGATAGGCTGCAGACGGATTTTTTCCTCATCAAAAGATATTGATGACCGGAATTTTGCCCAGTTTGCTCGGGCAAATTTCCATTTTCTGCACGGTTGAGCTGGAGGAGCCTGTGCTATTAATAGGTTGCATACGATTGGGAAGTGATCACTACCCATTATATCATTTAAAACATACCACTCTATGGTCGGGACCAGTAATGGGGAACAAATGGAGAGATCTATAGCTGAGGTATGTCCATTTGGGAGCTGAACGTGAGTGTGTGTGCCAGTATTGAGTATGTTGAGGTTTACTGCCTCTATTAGGCTCTCAATGAGTCGACCTCGTCTATCTAATTTAGGATCACCCCATAAGGGGTGGTGCCCGTTGAAGTCCCCTAACATACAGAGAGGTGGAGGTATCTGTATAAGGAGATCTTCAAGATCTTTTAAACAGTAGGTACGGTTTGGCTGTAAGTAGATTGATACTAAAGTTATTTCTATATGGAGCTTTATACGCACAGCAACAGCTTCTATTTCAGTTTGAAGTGGAATATGTTTAGTTGGGATCACTGAATTTATCAGGATTGCTACACCACCATGGGCAGCATTTGCTGTATTACGATCCCTTCGATAAAGGCAATAGTTCTTTATCGAAGGAGAAATTTGCGAAGTTAAGTATGTTTCCTGAAGACAAAGGGCAACTGGAGAAAATCGATTTATTAGATCTTGGATATCGACTGTATTGCAACGAAAGCCTCTGCAGTTCCATTGTAAGATACAAGGCATTATTTGTGTTTAGTTGATGGAGCTGATTCTGACTGCTTTTTGAAAGTGATTGGTTTATGGCGATCCAATTTGTGTTTGTCTTTTTTTTGGAAGACTGGCCGACCAGTGTCCATTTCTTCTTCTTCAGCATGGATCTCTAAAAGAGGATCTTCCTCTATAGATGTGCCATCTGTGTCCATGCTTGTGTCTCGAATATTTTTGGTTATATTTGAATTTGTCATACATGGTGTGGTAGCACTCATTGGAGGAGGAGATTCCGCTGGTATTGTAAGAGGAGTATTATTTGCTTGGTCTGAGAGTTTGGGTTGTTGTTTACGTACATTTGGTTTTTCCTCAGAGAGGACAGTTCTAGCCCAATCTGAAATTGAAATATTAGTAGGAACTGTAACATTAGTTTGAGTAGAGACTGTTTGGTATTTTTTAACTGCATTAGCATAGGAAATATTTTTATTCATAGTAGGTGTCACTAGTCTTCTCGCTTCTGGGTAACTCACTTTGTTCTCGACCTTGTATTTTACAATTTGTTTCTCCGTTTTCCATTTTTCACAAGTTCTGGAATAGGCAGGATGATCACCTTTGCAATTTGGACATATCATTTTAGTAGTCGTACAGTCACTTTGTATGTGATCCGAGGAACCACAGTTGGGACAGACAGGAACTCCTCTGCATACAGTTTGTGAGTGGCCATACTTTTGACATTTAAAACATCTTAAAGGATTGGGAATGTATGGGCGGATACGACAAAGTAAATAACCTGCTTTTACAGAGGACGGTAAGTTGGGCGTATTGAACGTGAGAATAATGTTTCTAGTTGGGATAAGTTGATTATCTTTTTTAGTCATTATACGTTTGGCTTGAATTACATTTTGTCCCTGCAGCTCTTGGGTAATTTCTTCCTCTGTGACATTTAACAGGTCCCAACTGGATATGACACCCTTAGATGAATTTAGGGTTGCGTGAGGAGATATTTTTACCGGAATGCCAGCAAAGTTTGTTAACTGTAAGAGTTTCTCCGAATGCCTGTGGTTCGTAGTTTCCACTAGCAGGTCTCCTGATTGTAATCCCTTGACAGTCTTAGGCGATCCTGCAATACCTTCGAGATGTTTTTGTATTACGAAGGGAGACAGTTTGCTCATTGGCTGACTAGTAAGGGAGTGGAAAATTAAAAAGGATGGGCAGGGTTGCTCCATCTGATTAGTCTTCTGTCTCTTTGGGTGATCATTTTCTAAGTCGTGATTGGGGTCATAATTTATATAAGTGTCTGTTCTTGAGCTCGAAGGCTCTAACGGTGGATAATTATTTTTATCCATAATGGCTCCTTTTCGCCCTGGGGGTTTCTCTTTACCACCCAGGTTACCGGCCCCGCCACGGAGAGGCAGGAGCAGTGCCGCTTTGTGGCCAAGCGTAGAGTTAGTACGGTTACTAGATCTAAATTAAAGAAAAAGGTGATTTCCTTCTTCTGGGCTCTCTTCTTATTTCTTATAAGAGACTAGAGCTACTTAACAGAAAATTGAATAACTGCAAGATAAAACAAAGGAAAACTTATTCGCAGGCAAGAAAAACGCTTGATATACGCACAATAATCACTTGACCACGGAAACGCTTGGCACCCGGGGCCTATACGAACAGCAACAGCTTCTATTTCAGTTTGGAGTGGGATATGTTTTGATGGGATCTTTGAATTTACTAGTATTGCCACACCACCATGGGCAGCGTTAGCAGTATTTCGATCTCTTCGATAAATCCAATAGTTCTTTATCGAAGGAGAAATTTGTGTGGTTAGGTAAGTTTCCTGTAAACAAAAGGCAACCGGAGAATATTGGTTAATTAGGTATTGAATATCGTCTGTGTTGGAACGAAAGCCTCTGCAATTCCATTGTAAGATGTTGTGGTTCATTTTGGTTTAGTTGAGGATGAATCATCTGACTGTTTTTTGTTTGAAGAGGATTTTTTTTTCGGTCTTTTTTCGGGAAAGTAGGGCGTCCAGTATCCATCGTGTCATTTGTATGGGTTCTTCATGATCTGGGTTTACATCTACTTCCATACTACTGGCTGATGATTCAGGTTTATTCTCATCTTTAGCAGTTTTAATTTTTTCTTTGTTATGCGGAACTGTCCGAGTCTCAATTGGGAATTTTTCTGTATCATTTGAGACTGTCTCAGTATCATTTGGGATACTAATTGGGGTGTTGGTGGCATTGCTGGTTTTCGTTTTAGAATTTTCTTTTCCTGTGGTTGATATGGTTGCTTTAACCCAATTAGCTAGCGAGACGTTGGGCGGTATCGACACATCTGTTTGAATTGCAGTTGTATGAAAACTTCGGGTTCGAGAGGCATAAGATGGACTAGGCATGGTCAGCATTATTTGTCTGCGTGCCTCAGGATATGTGACTTTGTGTTCTACTTTATATTTTTGGATATTCCTACCTGTTTTCCACATTTCACATGTTTTAGAAAATGCGGGGTGATTGCCTTTGCAGTTGGGGCAGATGGGAATTGCGGCTGGACAATCTGCCTGCGTATGATCCTTTGCTCCACAAATAGGACAGATGGCGTCACCTCTGCATGCCTGCTGTGAATGGCCATATTTCTGGCATTTAAAACAGCGAAGAGGATTTGGGATTTATGGGCGAATTCGGCAGTTTAAATATCCAGCTTTTACTGAGGATGGCAAATCAGGAGTACTAAAAGTTAAAATGATGGAACGAGTTGGAATGAGATTTCCATCTTTTTTTTGTCATTATTCTTTTAGCGCTGATTACCTTTTGGTTGCTAAGTTCTTGTACTAATTCATCCTCAGACACAGTAATTAAGTCCCATTCTGTGATGACCCCCTTTGATGAATTTAAGGTATTGTGGGGAGTAACAGATACTGGCAACCCACCAAATGTCGTTGTCTTTAATAGCCACTCCGAATGTTTTGTGGTGGCTGTTTCAATCAGGAGATCTCCGGATTGGAGTCGCTTTACCATTTTTGGTGATCCTGCAATAGATTCTAGATGTCTTTGAATCACGAACGGAGATAACTTACCCACAGGCTGGGTAGACAGAGAGTGCATCACCAAAAAATTAGGAATATCTGAACAGTGTGTTTCTCTTCGAAGCCTTTTGGGTTGGCTATTTTCCTTGTCTTCATTACCATATTCTGGGCTTGAGCTTGAAGGCTCTAAGGGTGGAAAACTTGTAGAATCCATGATGGCTCCTTTTGGCCCTGGGGGATTATCTTTTCCACCCAGGTTACCGGCCCCGCCACGGGGAGGCAGGAGCAGTGCCACGAGGTGACCAAGCGGCTGGGTTAGTAATTAGTATTTATAGAAAAAAAAACAGAAAGGTGGATTCCCTTTCTGGGCCTTTCCCTACTTCTTGTAGAGTGAAAGTGCTACTCGGATATACAAAGAAATCAAGAAAACGGTTTTTGAAAAAAAAATAGAATCTGTTTGCTCAAATACTCTTTGCAGAAATCGCTTTTAGAAATGCACTACAAATCGCTTGGCCACGGAACGCTTGGCACCCGGGGCCAAACGTAGTAGGATTGTTCTGTCTGCTCCCCAGGATATAGCGGATAGGACCTTCAAGATGTTCAGTTTCTTCAAACAGTGGACTCTTAGATGACTAATATGCTCTAGGAAAGTAAATTTTTTGTCAAAAACTAATCCTAAGAAACGGACACTATTTTTAACTGGGATGATCTGTTCTTTCAGCCTGGGTTCTGGGTCAGGATGGAGATTTCTTTTTCTGCAGAAATGTATACATTCAGTCTTTTATACCGATATTCTATATCCATTTCTTTCTGTCCATTTTATGACTCTGTTAATGGCTACTTGCAATTGCCGTTCTATTGTCCTCATATGCTGCGCTTGATCAGAAATGCTGAAACCATCAGCATAAACAGTTGTAAAGATATTGTTTGGGATTTTTTCAATTATTGTGCTGAAGTGGACTGCAAAAAGTGTGGCACTAAGTACAGATCCTTGAGGGATCCCTTTTTCTTGATAAAATATATTGGAAAATGTATTGTTCATTCGAACTTGGAAGGTCCGATTCTTAAGGAAATTGTATATGTGGAGGAGTAGATGTCCTCTAAGGCCAAGTTGATCTAACCTTTTAAGTATATCATATCGCCACGTGGTATCATATGCCTTTTGGATATCAAAGTTAACCATGACTTGGTGTTGTTTCCTGAGAAATGCATTTCTTACTTGATTTTCCAGTTGTATAAGTACATCCAAGGTACAGCGATTTTTTTCTAAAGCCAAATTGTTCTGAGTTGAGAAGATCATTATTTTCTAGATACCATGTTAGTCTATTGTTGACCATTCGTTTTCTCTAAGATCATTCCTAAGCAGCTAGTCAAAGCTATGGGACGATAGTTATGTGGGATGTGGGTCTGATAGATCATTTCCCTGTTTTGGGAGAGCTAGTATTATTGCCATTTTTTGGGAAAGAATTTTCAAGGTATATTTTGTTGTATAGATCTAACAGGGCTAATTGGGACTGTTCATCTAATTGTTGTGTCATTGCATAATGGATTTCATCAGGACCGACTGCGCTGTGTTTCACCTGTAGCAGAGTTTGTTTTAGTTCTGCTACTGTGAGTGTCAAGTTGTATTGTTCACACTGATTGCTAGAAAAGTTTAGTTTTATTTTTTCGGCCTCTTTCTTGTACGTTTTGAAAGCAGTCGGGTATGCACAATTAGCAGATGTATTCGAAAAATGTTCACCAAGCACGTTGACTATATCTAAGGTATTTGTAACCAACTGTCCCTTCCAATTTAGCAATGGAGAGGGGTTTAATTGAGAATTGTTTCTCATCCTTCTGATCTTTTTCCAGATAAGTGTAGCTGGTGTGGAAATAGTTATAATGTATGCAAATTTCATCCAAGCAGCTTTTTTGCTTATTTTTTGCACTTTCCTGATTTTAGCTCTGGCTCTCTTGAGTTGTATCAGATTGTCTTTTGTTGGATTTTGCGAAAGAGGTTCCAGGCTCTATTTCTCTCTTTTTTATCTTCCCTGCACTCTTTGTTTCATCATGGTTTTGGATATATTCTAATGTTAGAAGATGTTTTAGGTATTGTCTTTTCCGCAGCTTGAAGCATACTGTCAGTAACATAGACTACTGTTGTTTGTACTGATTCTCGTTTAATAATGTTGCAGTCTAACTTGGCTAGTATCCTGAATGTTTCCCAATCTACAACATATGTTTTCCATCTGGGTTTGGTTTGGTTTGGTTTTTAATGGTGCACTAGCAGCTATGGCCATAATGCGCCAAATCAAAAAATAAAACTAATACAAAAATATTGGTCAGTCTAAAAACAGGCTACCGTGTCAAAAAGATAAAAATGATACTATGGTTAAAGTTTATATAAAAAAGTATAAGATATGACATTAAATCTTTGTGTATAAACTGAACGAGTGTAAAAAATTAAAAACGTCAGACATGTTGTCTCTGTCACCTAAAATCTGACTGAGTGTACATGGTTCAGCCAGATTATTAAAAGTTCTAGAAAAGGATCGTCTAAAGTCAGGACATTCAATAAAAATGTGAGAAACAGTTAAAATAACGTTACACTTCTCGCACATAGTTGGTCCATCCGCCCTCAGCAAAATGGAGTGTGTTAGATGGCTATGACCTATGCGGAGCCGAGCAAGAACAACTTCCTCTTTTCGGACCCCTGCGTAGACTGGACTGCCATTGCATGATTACAGGCTTAGTGTGGTGCAGTTTATTCGCGGTCTGTCCGTGCCAAGAGTCTTGCCATTGGGAATATAATTTAGACCATATTATTTGCCTGTAGTCTGTATAGGGGACTGACAGGCAATGACTATCCAGGGAAATGACTGATTTGGCAGCGGTATCAGCTAATTCATTTCCCCGGATCCCAATGTGGCTTGGGATCCAGCAGAAGCGAATGTCAAATTCTGATTCAAAGGCAGAACAAAGCATCTGCCGGATCCGGGACAGGACCGGATGAGAGTTGTACCTCATCGATACTAGAGCCTGTAACACGCTCAATGAATCACAGTAAATCATGTACCTTTGGTAATCGCTATTTATAATGAACTCGAGGGCTATTTCAATTGCATGCAACTCTGCAGTATAAATGCTAGCTTCTTGTGGGATCTTGAATGATAATGTCTTCTGAGGAAATACAACAGCAGATCCCACATAAGATTCTGACTTTGAGTCATCTGTATAGACTGGCAGAAAGTCAGTACTGCTCTCTATGTGATGCGGAGAGTTGCTGATAGACGGCCGCCGGTGTATTAGCCTTCTCCATGATCTTGAGGGAGAAGTCACACTTTGGGAAATGTGCATACCAGGGGTGGAAGGAGTTGCCTTGGTGACTGGGCAACATTGTTTACCGTCATGTTTAGGTCATTTAATAGCCCTTGCATCCGAATACCAAAAGGTCTGTTGGCAGTCCGACGGATGTTATAGAGATTTTCCGAACGTGGCTCAAAACCTGATGCCCATGTGGCATGATCAGGCAGGGCTTTCAATTTAAAGGTATAATGTAAAGACAACTGCTTACGTCGAAAAGATAGGGATGGTTCATTTGCTTCGACGTAAAGGCTTTGGACTGGAGATGTGCGAAATGCTCCTGTGGCTATCCGAATGGCCTGATGGTGAACTGGATCTAACCACCGAAGTACACTATCTCTAGCAGATCCATATACCTGGGACCCATTATCGAGTTTAGAACAGACAAGGGCTCGGTAGAGACGAAGAAGAGTAGAGCGATCTGCGCCCCATGAAGTTGACGAAAGGACACGAATGATGTTAAGCCCTTTAACACACCTTGTCCTAAGCTGACGAATATGTTGAAGAAATGTCAACTTTTTGTCAAAGATAAGTCCAAGGAATTTGACGTCTGCTACGACTGGGATCTTGTTTTGCCCAAGCCTTAAATCCGGTTCAGGATGAAGATTACGTTTGCGACAGAAGTGTACACAAACGGTCTTCTGTGATGAAAATCTGAACCCATTAGCCAATGACCAAGATGTACGTTGATCAATGGCTTTCTGCAGTTGCCTTTCAATGACCCTCATATTGCATGAGTGACAAAATATAGCAAAGTCGTCAACATAGAGGGCATTGTATATTGTGGGCGGAAGTTGTTCCGTGATAGAGTTTATTTTGATTGCAAAAAGCGTGACACTTAGAACGGTCCCTTGTGGCACTCCCTCTTCCTGACAGAACTCTCGAGAGAGAGTAGATCCTAAACGCACTTGAAAATGACGATTCGAAAGGAATTTTTGATAAAGAGAGGAAGGTTACCCCTAAGGCCAAACTTGTAGAGGTCTCTTAATATTCTAAATCGCCAGGCTGTGTCGTACGCTGTTTCAATATCAAAGAAAACTGCTACCAGATGCTGGGATTTAATAAAAGAGTCACGAATGTATGTTTCAAGTCGGATTAAAAGATCCAAAGTGGTTCTGTCTCTTCGGAAGCCGCACTGAGTCCTGGAAAGCAGATCATTTGTTTCTAAATACCACACAAGGCGGGCATTAACTATTCTTTCCAGGACCTTGCACAAACAGTTTGTCAGAGCAATAGGACGATGGTTACTTGGATATCCAGGATCCTTTCCTGGTTTTGGGAAGGCAAGAACGATTGCTTTCCGCCAGGAATCCGGAAATTGTTTATCAAGAAAAATTCTGTTAAACAAAATTAATAAGTGATTTTTAGAATGTGGTGACAGTTGTTGTTGTTGTTGTTGTTTTGGGGGCTTTACGGCGCAAGGACAGCAAAGGTCATAATGCGCCTAACTATGGTGATGTTAAATCTTGAATTGCATCTGTATAGATGCTATTCAAATTTATATTGTGTTGTATAGTTTTATATGTTTGAGGAAATCAAAAATTTTGGACACATGTGGTGTGTCCCCTAGTAGATCAGAAATGCTGAGAGAGGTGTTCGTCCTGGGAAATGAGATAAACATAGCTTGTCGCTGAATACTGTACTTGGGACAATCAATAAGTAGATGGTGGACAGTGAGCTGAGTGTTGCAGTTTGTACACAGTGGTGGGTCAGTGGCTGCCAGCAAATAAAGATGTGTCAGGTGTGTGTGGCCTATCCTTAATCGGGCTAATACAACTTCTTCATGACGGTTCTCACGGATACTAGATCTCCATGGTTTTAGATATTTTTTTACGCCAAGTAGCTTATTGTTGGCTTGATTCTGCCAGATATGTTGCCATAGTTCAAGGCATCGCTTATTTATAATGCACTTATAGTCAGATATAGGTGTAGTGAAGGATTGGTCTATAGGATCGGTAGCAGTTTTGGCAGCTAGGTCGGCCTGTTCGTTTCCGGAAATGCCAGCGTGACCAGGGATCCAACATAACAGAACCTGTTGTTTCTTCTGGTTTAACTTGGTCAGACTATTCCAGATCTGTCTAAGTAAGGGGTTATCATTTTTTGTATTGTGTTGTATAGCTTGGATAGCACTAATGGAGTCGGTATAAATAACGCTGTGGAGTATAGTTCTTGAGAGTGTGTAGTTTAAGGCTATGTGGATAGCACAGAGTTCTGCAGTATAGCTGCTACATTCGGTGGGGAGTTTTTTGGACAAAGTGATGTTAGGAAATACTGCTGCTGCACCAACATGCTTTTCACTTTTAGATCCATCTGTGTAGATCGGTGTGTACTGGCCGTGCTGGGTTCTCAGTGTGGCATGTATTTGAAGCAAGTTCTGTTGGGACATGGTGTGTTTTCCCCAGGCTGTGAATGAAAAGTCACACGGCGGTATATGATACATCCATGGCGGGACTGCATGAGAGGCAGTAGGCTGTATCTTACTCAGGTCAATTTGCCAGTCAGCTTGTAGTGAGCGAAGACGTATCCCAATTGGTGAGTTTATTGATGGGTAGGCTCTATAAAGGTTTTCCCATTTAGGATGGAAAACACCATTCCAAGTGGGGTGGTTTGGATGCCCTTTGAGTTTTGCAGCATAATTTAATAAAAGCATTTGGCTCCGTAGCTGTAAGGGTGTTTCATGCGCTTCGGTATATAGGCTCTGAACCGGTGATGTACGGTACGCCCCCAGTGCAAGACGAAGAGCGCTGTGGTGTACAGGATCAAGCCAACGTAGAGCGCTTGGTCTAGCAGAGCTATATACGACAGAACCATAATCCAGACGTGACCGTATTAGTGCACGGTAAAGATTTAGCAGCGTGTAACGGTCAGCTCCCCACGTTGTGCCCGATAGAACTCTTAGAATGTTAAGCTTTTTAAGACAGTTAGTCCGGAGCGTTTTTATATGATCAAGGAAAGTGAGTTTTTGGTCGAATATCACACCCAGAAAGCGAACACTAGGGACCACTGGTATGACCTGATTTTCTAGTCTAAGTTCCGGATGTTGGTGTAGATTACGCTTTCTACAGAAGTGTATCCCAACTGTTTTTTGGTGTGAGAGACGAAAACCATTGTTTTGGGACCATTTAGCTATTTTGTTGATAGCACATTGCAACTGCCTTTCTATCATTCGCATGTTAGGCGAATGGCAGGCGATACTGAAGTCATCAGCGTACAGGGTAGTGGATATCGTTTGTGGTAGGTCGTGTGTTATAGAATTCATTATTATATTAAAGAGAGTAGCACTTAGCACTGACCCTTGTGGTACTCCTTCTTCCTGGATGAATTTTGAAGATAAGTGGTTGTGAACTCTAACTTGAAATGAGCGGCAATGCAGGAAGTTTCTGATAAACTGTGGTAGGTGTCCGCGAAATCCCAGATCGTATAGGGTTCGCATAATACCATATCTCCAAGAAGTGTCAAAGGCTTTTTCGATGTCAAAGAAGACCATTGCAAGATGTTCTTTTCGGACGAAGGCATCCCGGATGTTTATTTCTGTCTTGATCAAAAGGTCAAGAGTGGATCTACCTTCCCGGAAACCACATTGCACAGGATTTAGGAGATCATTTTGAGCTAGAAACCAGGTTAGTCGGGCGTTAACCATTTTTTCCATGACCTTGCTCATACAGCTAGTGAGTGCAATAGGTCGATAATGTTGCGGATTTGTAGGGTCTTTGCCTGGTTTTGGAAAAGCCAGAATGTACGCATGGTGCCATTTGTCGGGGAACGTGTTTTCTTTGAATATTCTGTTATAGAGGAGTAACAGAGTCTTGAGAGCCGGTTCGCTGAGTTTTGCTATCATGATGTAGTGGATTCCATCAGGCCCTGCTGCACTGAGTTTAGTAGACGATAGAGCATGATGCAACTCTGACATTGTGAAGGGGAGATTGTACGCAGAAATTGATACTGATTCAAAATTGATACGTTTTTTTTCAGCTTGTGCTTTGTGTGCCTGAAAATATTGCGAGTATGATGTTGCGGCTGATATGTTCATGAAAGTTTTACCCAGCGTGTTTGCGATATCCTCAGGTTTTGTAATATCATGGCCATTGACAGTGAGCATGGGACAGTTGACACGTGGGTGTTTTCCGTACATCCGCTGTATTTTTGCCCATATTGTTTGAGTTTTTGTCGTGCTTGTAATTGTGGATGCGAAGCGTCTCCATGCTTCCCTTCTACTAGTCTGCCTGACTCGTTTTGCCTTTGCTCTTGCCTGTTTAAAGCGGATGAGGTTTTCTGTTGTTGGGAACTTCCTGAAGACGTTCCATGCTTTGTTCTTCTGTTTTTTAGCTGCATTACATTCATCATTCCACCACACTTTTGATTTGGCCGATATTTTTGTGGATTGTTTTGGAATTGCTTTGTCTGCTGCCTGCAGTATTTGATTAGATATGTATTCTACTGCCAGGTTTATGGATGTCTGTTGGATCTGGTTTTCTTCTAGTATTGCTAGCTGCTTGTACACATCCCATTCAGCTTTTGAAAAGTTCCATTTAGGGATCCGATAAGAAAGGTGGGGAATGCTTGTGTTAATGCGACATATCACAGGATAATGATCACTGCCCAGCGGATTGCTGTGAATGGTCCATCCAAATAGTGGATATATGGTTGCTGTGCACAGGGAGACATCAATAGCTGATGTAGATCCTGTCGGAAGATGTGTATAGGTGTGAGCCCCATTATTCAGAGTTATCAGATTCTGTTGATCGAGTAATTTTTCAATTATTTGTCCACGCTTGTCCAGATTGTGGTTTCCCCACAGCGGATGGTGACTGTTGAGGTCTCCTAAGATACAGTAGGGTTTGGGAAGTTGTTGTTGTTTGTTGGATTTATTGGTGCAAGGGCTACTAAGGCCATAATGCACCTATTTCAGTCTTATTTGGTACATGATTGTTATATTAAATAAAAGGATTCAGATCAGGTGATATTTGTTTATCAATTTGAGGAAGGTAAAAACATCATTAATATCTCGTCGGTCTCCAAGAATCTGTTGTAAGGTAAGTTTATTAGAGGAAGATAGATGTGAAGAGAAAGCTGTTTTTCGTTCTCTCAGATATAATGGGCATTCAATGATCAAGTGGTTTAATGTGAGTTGAGTTTGACAGTTGCTGCATAGTGGAGGGTCTTCCTGAGTGAGTAAATAACTATGAGTTAGGTGAGTATGTCCTATTCGAATTCTAGCAAGTACTACTTCTTCCTTTCTATTGCCCCTTAGACTTGATAGCCACTTCTTGTGATCCTTTTTGATCTGAAAAAGCTTATTGTTTTTTTCTCCCTGCCAAATGGATAGCCATTTTTTTCTAACATTGGTATGTATGATGGATTTTAAATCTGTGTAAGGTATCTGCATGTCTGATTTTATGTTACTGGCGTTCTTGGCTGCAAGATCCGCTTGTTCGTTTCCTCTGATTCCAGAGTGCCCAGGTATCCAACAGAAAATTAATTTTTGCCTGTTTGCAAGAAGCTGCATTAACTTGGTTTGAATTTGTTGTAGAAACGGATGACTGGATGGAAATTTACACTGAAGAGCAGATACAGCACTTAAGGAATCGGTGTAGATAATAGTTTGCGGATATAATGACTGTTTTACATTGTCTAGCGCCATCAGGATAGCATACAGTTCTGCGGTGTAAATACTGTACTCCAAAGGAAGCTGCTGGGATATTGTAATGTTTGGTAGAACTGCAGCTGCTCCAACTTTACTATCTGTCTTGGAACCATCAGTGTAAATTTGGGTAAAACTAGAGAACTGAAAAGAGTGAGTTGCATGGATCTGCTGAAGACTGAAATTTGGAAGTGCATTCTTTCCCCAGTGTTGGTCAACATTGGCCAAGGGTATTTGCCATGGTGGCATAGCCGTGCTATTATCTAAAGTTATGTCATTCATATTTAGTTCCCAGCACGTAGTTATGCTTTCTAATCTAATTCCACATGGTTTATTCTGCAAAGGTTTATTTTGGTACAAATTATGCCATTTTGGGGTGAATAAATACTGCTTTATTGGATGATGTGGGAAACTTTTGATTTTTGCTGCATAACTTAATAACAGAGCTTGCCGACGAAGAAATAGGGGTGGTTCATGTGCTTCCGTATAGAGACTCTAAACTGGCGATGTACGAAAAGCTCCCAGTGCAATTCGGAGGGCATTGTGATGTACTGGGTCGAGCCATTTTAATACACTTTCTCTAGCTGAGGCATATGCAGGTGACCCATAGTCTAGTTTGGATCTTATGAGCGACCGGTATAAGTGCAGCAGCATGTATCGATCTGCACCCCATGACATAGCGGAAATTGCTCTGAGGAGATTCAGCTTCTTTAGACAGGTTGTACGAATGTGTTTAATATGCTCTAAGAAACTAAGTTTTCTATCCAGAATTAGCCCAAGAAAGCTAATACTCTGTTGAAAAGAAATTGGATGAGAATCAAGATGTAAATCGGGATCTGGATGTAAATTCCGTTTACGGCAAAAATGAATTGCTGTTGTTTTTTGTTTTGAAAGTCTGTATCCATTGTTTTTGGCCCACTGAACAAGCTTGTTAATTGTACCTTGAAGCTGCCTTTCAATGAAACGCATGTTTTGTGACTGGCTTGAGATTGCCAGATCGTCGGCATACAGATAAGTTTCAACTGTGTCGGGAATACATTTGGTAATGGAATTAATCCTGAGAGAAAAGAGCGTGGCACTAAGCACAGAACCTTGAGGGACCCCCTCTTCTTGCAGAAACGTTTGTGAGAGAGCAGAGTGAAATCGTACCTGAAAGGACCTATTGCTCAAAAAGTTCTGGATAAATTTTGGAAGATGACCACGAATACCGGATTCATAGAGATCGTGAAGAATTCCATACCGCCAGGTTGTATCAAAAGCTTTTTCGATGTCAAGACATATCATCACTAGGTGTTCGTTCCTGAGAAATGCATTTCGGATATTTCCTTCAGCTTTGACCATAAGGTCAAGTCTTGATCTAGTTCTTCGAAATCCATATTGATTTTGGCTTAGAATGCATTCAGTTGTTGTTGTTGTTGTTGTTGTTCTGGAGGCTTAATGGCACATAAGCTGCTAAGGCTATAATGTGCCTATTCACTTATTATATTAAAACATAAGTTTTCCCTAGATCAAAAGAAAATCTGAAATCAGAAATAATTGAAAAGCCCAGTTTGCCGGAGAAAGTCAAAAAATTCGGAAATATTTGCCTTATCACCAATGAGATTTTCAAGAGTTACTGGTTTATGAAGGTTAACCAATGATATCAAGGATGAAGTTCTGGCTTGTTTATAATAGGGGCAGTCAATAAGAATATGTTTTACAGTCAAATTATTAGAACAATGTGTACATTGTGGTGGGTCATCTCCTGTGAGTAAATGAAGGTGGGTCAGATGTGTATGTCCTATTCTTGCCCTTGAAAGGACTACTTCTTCTTGTCTCGATGTACGGATACTGGAGCGCCAAATTTTTGGATCATGTTTAAACTGAAAGAGTTTATTATTAGTCTGAGAGTGCCAGAGTGCTGTCCACTGTGATAGGCAAGCAGCATGAACGGTTAGTGCATAATCTGATGCTGGAACAGGGATATTTGTTAAATCAAATGTAGTTGGGTTTTTTGCAGCTTTATCAGCCAGTTCATTTCCTAAAATACCGGAATGGGCTGGAATCCAGCAAAAAGTGACCAGTTGGTTGCATTCTTTAATTTGCAGTAATAAGCTTCTGATTTCATCAAGAACAGGGTGAACTTTATCTGAGGAATTACATAATGACATGATTGAGCTGAGTGAATCAGTGTAAATAACTGATTTTAAGGAACTGTCAGAATAGAGATTTTCTAAAGCTAGTTTAATTGCATATAATTCAGCAGAAAATATACTAAATTCTGATGGAAGGGAAACTGATACAGTTGTATTTGGAAACACTGCAGCTGCTCCAACATTTGAATTAGATTTAGAGCCATCTGTATAAATTGGGGAGAAATCAGTATATCTTTGAGTGTGAACTGCATGAATTTGGTTGACATTTGATGCTTGCAAATTATTCTTTCTCCATTGACAGAGGTAAGTGTCACAGGTTGGAAGAGGAGGAGGAGCCCATGGTGGCTGAGTATAAGTTGCCACTTGCTTTACGGAATGGATGGAAATATTCCAAACTTGCACCAATTCAAGAAGGCGAAGACCAGCTGGCTTTACTATACTAGGTTTGTTTCTGTATAGGATTTCTAATGGTGGGTTGAAAAGGTATGACTGAACGGGATGAGAGGCACAACTTTGTATCTTGACAGCATATTTGAGTAACAGTGATTTCCTGCGTAAAGTTAGTGGGGGCTCGTGAGCATCAATGTAGAGACTATGTGCTGGCGACGTTCTGAATGCACCAGTTGCAATTCTCAAAGCACTGTGCTGAATTGGATCAAGCCAGCGTAATGCGCTCTTTCTGGCAGAATCATAGATTGGAGCACCATAATCGAGACGGGATCTGATTAATGCCCTGTATAAACGAAGAAGCGAGGTACGATCTGCACCCCACGTTTGGGCAGATAAAGCTCTGAGTATGTTTAACTTCTTTAGACATGAGGTCCGTACATTTTTAATATGTTCTAGGAAATTTAACTTGTTGTCTAGGATTAATCCAAGAAATCTGATGTTGCTGGTGACTGGGACAACGATGTTAGAAATTTGAAGTTCGGGATCTGGATGAAGTTTGCGTTGTCTACAGAAGTGGATGGCAACTGTTTTCTGCTGTGAGAGCCGATAACCATTGAGGCTCGCCCATTGTTGAATTTTATTAAGTGCTATCTGAAGCTGTCTTTCAATAGACCTCATGTTTTGAGAATGACAGGAGATCGAAAGGTCATCTGCATAAAGGTAAGTCTCAACTGTATTTGGAAGCTGCTTAGTGATAGAATCTATTCTCAGAGCAAAAAGAGTGGCACTCAGTACTGATCCCTGTGGAACACCTTCTTCCTGGATGAAAGTTGTGGAAAGGGCATGTTGGTATTGAACTTGAAATGATCTAGTATGTAAGAAGTTCTGAATAAATATAGGAAGGTTGCCTCGTAGTCCGAGAAGGTAAAGATCACTAAGTATACCATACCGCCAGGTGGTATCAAAAGCCTTCTCTATGTCTATTGAAACCATTACTAGATGTTCACGTTTGACAAAAGCATTACGTATGGCAAATTCAGCCTTGACCATAAGATCTAAGCATGACCTGTTTTGACGGAAGCCATATTGGTTATGGCTCATTAGCTGTTCCGACTCAATAATCCAGACGAGTCTTCTGTGGATAATTTTCTCAAGAATTTTGCTGAGGCAGCTTGAGAGAGATATTGGTCTATAGCTATTGGGGTTGGATGGATCTTTTCCAGGTTTCAGGAAAGCCAAAACTGTAGAGTGATGCCAAGTAGCTGGAAAAACATTTTCTAAAAAAATGCGATTGTAAAAGACCAGGAGGCAGCGCAAAGCTTTGTCATCAAGATGTTGTATCATGATATAATAAATCCCATCTGGCCCGGCAGCACCATTTCGGGCGGTTTTAATGACATGTAAAAGTTCAGAATATTGCAGAGGTTTGTTATATGGGAGAAGACGGGCAGTTTTGAAGTGAATACCATGTTTTTCTTCTGTGTTTTTAATTCTTTGGAATGAGGTAGGATAGGCTGTTGCTGCTGAGATTTCGGCAAAAGTATTGCCCAAAGCATTAGCTATATCTACTGGATTAGAGAGATCTTTCCCATTCCAAGAGAGAATTGGAGAAGGTATGGTAGGAAACTTACCAGACAGCTGTCTAATTTTTTTCCATATTATTTTGGAATCAGTATTTCTGTGAAAACTTGAGGCAAAACGGATCCAGGATTCTTTCTTTGCTTGCTTTTGTATGAAGCGTGCTTTTGCCCTTAATTTCTTGTAATTAATGAGATTCACTGTGCTCGGACATTGCCGAAACAAACTCCAGGCTTTATTTTTTTCTCTCTTTGCTGTGGTGCATTTGTCATTCCACCAGTAATTATGATGCTTTCGGCCCGGAGGATTTGATAGTGGTATTGTGTTCTTAGCCACATTTAGAAGATGCGACGTGATGTATTCTGTCACTTCATCAATATGTTGGAGGCGGATTTTTTCTTCATCAAGATCGATTGATGATTGAAATTTTGCCCAGTCTGCTCGGACAAATTTCCACTTTCTGCAGGGCGGAATTGATGGAGTCTTTGCTTTCAGAAAGTTGCATACTATTGGGAAGTGGTCACTGCCCATGGGATCATTTATTACATACCACTCTATGGTTGGGACTAGTACTGGTGAACAAATCGAGAGATCTAGTGCTGAAGTGTGTCCTGCTGGGAGCTGTACGTGTGTCGGTGTACCAGTATTGAGTATACTGAAATTTAGTGCCTCTAAAAAGCTTTCAATTAATCGGCCCCGTCTATCCAATTTAGGAGAGCCCCATAATGGGTGGTGCCCGTTAAAGTCCCCTAATATACAGAGAGGTGGAGGTATCTGTATAAAGAGGTCTTCAAGATCTTTTAAAGAGTAAATACGGTTTGGTGGCAGGTAGATTGAGACAAGTGTTATTGCATTTTGGAGAGTTATGCGAACAGCAACAGCTTCAATTTCAGTTTGGAGTGTGATATGCCTAGTTGGGATCTTCGAGTTTACTAGGATTGCTACACCACCATGGGCAGCATTAGCGGTATTTCGATCTCTTCGATAAAGGCAATAGTTCTTTATCGAAGGAGAAATTTGTGAGGTCAGGTAAGTTTCCTGTAGACAGAAGGCAGCTGGAGAAAATCGGTTAATTAGGTATTTAATATCGTCAGTGTTGCGACGAAAACCTCTGCAATTCCATTGTAAGATACTGTGGTTCATTTAGGTTTAGTTGAGGATGATTCATCAGACTGTTTTTTGTTTGAGCACTTTTTCCGGTCTTTTTTTGGGAAGCTGGGGCGCCCAGTATCCATAGTGTCATTTGCATGGAGTTCTAGTATGGGTTCTTCAAGATCTGAGTGTACGTCGACCTCCATACTATTGGTGGATGATTCAGGTTTCTTGTTTTCTTTGGTAGTTTTTAATTTTTCTTTATCATGCGAGAGTGTCCGAGTATCAGTTGGGATGGTGATTGGAGTGTTGGTCGATTCACTGGTTTTAGTTTGTGTGTCTTTTCCTGAATTTGATAATGTATTTTTAACCCAATTAGCCATAGATGTGCTGGGGGGTATTGATACATCTGTTTGTACTGCTGTTGTAATAACGCTTCGAGTGTGAGATGCATAAGAACGACTGGGCATGGTCAACATAACCTGTCTACGTGCCTCAGGGTATGTGACTTTGTGTTCAATTTTATATTTTTTTTTTTTTTTGATATTTTTGAATTTTTTTTCCTGTTTTCCACATTTCACAGGATTTTGAAAATGCTGGGTGACTTTCTTTGCAGTTGGGGCAAATGGGACTTGATGCTGAACAGTCTGCTTGTGTATGTTCCTTGGAACCACATATAGGACAAATAGCTTCTCCTCTGCATGCTTGTTGGGAATGTCCATATTTTTGACATTTAAAACAACGAATGGGATTAGGAATATAAGCCCGAATTCGGCAGTTTAAATAGCCAGCTTTTACTGAGGATGGCAAATCTGGGGTACTAAAGGTTAAAATGATTGACCTAGTTGGGACGAGATTTCCATCTTTTTTAGTCATTATGCGTTTGGCGTTGGTTACTTTTTGATTACTCAGTTCTTGAACTAATTCCTCTTCTGATATTGTAAGTAGGTCCCATTCAGTTATAACGCCTTTCGAGGAATTTAAGGTGTTGTGTGGAGTAATGGATACTGGCAGGCCACCGAATGTCGTTGTTTTGAGCAGCCACTCGGAATGTTTGGAGTTGGCTGTTTCAATTAATAGGTCTCCGGATTGCAGTCGTTTAACCATTTTTGGTGTTCCAGCAATCGATTCCAGAAATCTTTGGATGACGAATGGTGATAATTTTCGGACTGGTTGGTTGGAGAGAGAGTGTATGACCAGAAAGTTTGGCATTTCATTGCACTGCACTTCCCTTCGGAGCCTTTTTGGTTGATTCAGGTCTTCATCGTTTGGTTTATGTAGCCTTGAGTTTGAAGGCTCTAGAGGTGGATAGTCACTTTTATCCATCGTTGCTCCTTTTAGCCCTGGGGGAGAACTTTTCCCCCAGATTTCCGGCCCCGCCACGGGGAGGCAGGAGCAGTGCCGCTCGGAGGCCAAGCGGTTGAAGTGTTAGTTGATTAATAGAACAAGAAATATAGGAAAAAGAAAGGTGTGTTTCCTTTCTGTGTTCTAACTAGTGGTTTTCAAGTATAGAACTAGTTTTAAAGAAAAGCTGTTGATAGAACTGTAGGAACTTAAAAGGAAATAACTTCAATCACTTTACAAGAGCTCTCTATATATCGCAAAAATATCGCTTGGCCTCGAAATACGCTTGGCACCCGGGGCCCATTCAGTTGTTGTTGTTGTTGTTGTTTAGGGTTTAATGGCGCAAGAGCAACTTCGGCTATATTGCGCCTGTTCAAGTTTTGTTATTTTCTGTTTTACTGTTACTGATTTGACATATTAGATATGATTGGTTAAGTTTATTAAACTGAGATATGAAAAGAGTTCCCTGACGTTTGATTTTTCTCCCATAATGAGTTCAAGACTTAATGGCTCACTTGAATGCGATTTGAAAGCTGATTGGCGGGCAATTTGGTATCGTGGACATTCTATGATGATGTGCTTCACTGTTAGTGTGGTCAGACACTGAGGGCATTGTGGAGGATCGTCTTTCATTAGGAGGTAAGAGTGTGTTAAATGTGTGTGTCCGATGCGAAGCCGGACGAGGATAACCTCTTCATGTCTGTTTGACCGAAAACTTGATTTCCAGCATTTCTGCTGTTGCTTGATTTGATATAATTTATTGTTTGTTTGAGATTTCCAGGTCTGCGTCCATATGTTTTCTGAGACTTTTCGATTAATGTTTTTGAAGTCATTGATTGGTATTTTATGCAAGTGAAAATTTTCGTTAGACGGATGTTTTGCAGCATCATCCGCACGTTCATTGCCGAGTATTCCAGAATGTCCAGGAATCCAAGTGAATCTGACTCTTTGTTTTTTTTTCCTAAGGTGTGATAAGGAGGAAAGAATTTTTCTTACATACGGATGAGATGGATGATCTTCTGTCTGTAAGGCATATATTGCACTTAACGAGTCTGTGAAAATGATACTTTTTACGAGGGAAGTTTTGGCAATGTGATCTAGGGCGAGACTTATTGCAAACAATTCAGCACTAAAGATACTGCACTCTATTGGAAGAGACTGTGAAATTATGCTGTTTGGCAATACAACTGCAGCACCAACGTGTGTATCCGTCTTGGATCCGTCAGTGTACAGATGAGAACAGTCAGAGAATTGCATTACATATGAGGAATGTAGCTGTTTTATATGTTGATTTGGGATATTGTTCTGTTTCCATTTTATGAGGACCATGTCACAGTCAACTGAACTGATTTCCCACGGTGGAAGGGCTGTGGGGGTATCTTGGTAGATTTTATCCATACTTAAGTTCAATTGTGAGAGTATTTCTTTTAGTCGGATGCCTGCAGGTTTGCATATATTAGGTTTGTTCGTATATAATGTTTCCCATTTTGGGTTAAACATATATTGCCATGTTGGATGTCCAGGAAGGCTCTGAACTTTTGCGGCATAGTTCATAAGAAGGATTTGTCTACGAAGACTGAGTGGGAGTTCATGGATCTCTGTATAAAGACTATACACAGGTGAGGTACGATAGGCTCCGGAAACAATACGTAATGCACTGTGATGAATTGGATCTAACCAATTCAACACACTTTTCCTAGCTGAGGAGTAAATGGGAGAACCATAATCTAATCTGGATCTTATCATTGCACGATAAACGTGCAAAAGTGAATGACGATCAGCTCCCCATGTTATGGCTGATATTGCTCGTAGAATGTTTAATTTCTTTAAGCACACGGTGCGAACATATTTTATATGTTCTAGGAAATTTAATTTGGAATCCATTATTAGTCCTAGAAGTCGGATACTACATTTGATTGGGATTTGTTGGTTACTTATTCTTAGTTCTGGGTCAGGATGCATCTTTCGTTTTCTGCAGAAGTGTATTGCCACTGTCTTTTGTACTGAGATTCGGTATCCATTATAGATGGACCAGGACTCTATTTTGTTAATAGCACATTGGAGCTGCCTCTCGACTGTCCGCATATTCTGTGAATGACATGATATTGTGAGGTCGTCGGCATATAGGTAGGTTTCTACTGTTACTGGAATAACTTCTGTTATAGGGTTTATTTTTATAGCGAAAAGGGTTGCACTAAGGACTGAGCCTTGGGGGACCCCCTGTTCTTGATTGTATATTAGAGACAGAATATGATGGTAGCGGACTTGAAACGTTCTTTTAGACATGAAATTCTGAAGGAACTTCGGTAGATGACCTCGAAGTCCTAGTTTGTGCAGTTCATGAAGGATTCCATATCTCCAGGTGGTATCAAACGCCTTTTCAATATCAAGGCATACCATTACAAGGTGTTCATTTCGGAGAAAAGCATTGCGTATGTTTGATTCGGCTTTTGTCATTATGTCTATGGTTGATCTATTTTTCCGAAAGCCGTATTGGCTAGGACTAAGGAGGTTATGGTAGTCAAGAAACCATGTTAGCCGATTATTCACCATTTTTTCTAGCGTTTTGCCTAGACAGCTAGTGAGGGCAATGGGGCGATAATTATATGGGTTTGAATGGTCCTTCCCAGGTTTTGGAAAGGCCAGTACAATGGAATGTCGCCAAGAGTCTGGATATGTATCTTCAAGATATATCCTATTATAAAGCAGTAGGATCATGGATAAGGAATTTTCGGTGAGGTGTTTTATCATTTGATAGTGGATTCCATCCGGTCCTGCTGCACGTTGCTTAGATTTGGCCAGGGCTTTGTGCAATTCATTTATTGTAAAGGGTTGGTTGTATGTAATCTCATGAGCTGCATGGAAATTAATTTTGTATTTTTCGATTTGAGCTTTATATGTTTGGAATATTGGTCTGTATGATGTTGTTGCTGACAATTCCTCAAATGTTTTTCCTAGTAGATTTGCAATTTTTTCTGGTTCAGTAATGTCATGACCTTTCCAGCTTATGATTGGTTTAGGGATGGTTGAATATTTGCCTGATATCTGTCTAATTTTATTCCAGATTATTCTGCTGTCCATATTTCTGTTACTTTTGCTTGCAAAAGATATCCAGGACTCTTTCTGAGATTTCCGGCGTATATATCGTGCTTTTGCCCGGGCTTTCTTATATTTTATGAGGTTAAAGGTGGTGGGGAACTTTCTGAATTGATTCCAGGCCTTATTTTTTTCTTTCTTTGCTTCCAAGCATTCTTCATTCCACCACACCTTGTAGTGTTTATGGAAATGGGTAGCTGTCTTTGGTATTGCAATATTTGCTGCAGAAATTATTTGATTTGTGACATAAGTAACTGCACTATTGATATCAGACTGTCTTATAGTTTTCTTATCTAAAGAAGCAGCACATTGGTATTTTTCCCAGTTTGCTTTGTAAAATTTCCATTTTGTACCTCTTACAGATTGCGGTACGTCATTTTCTAGTAGGTGGCACACAACCGGATAATGATCACTGTTGTAGGGATCATCAGAAACAGACCAGTCAAGAAAAGGAAAGAGCGCTGGGGAACAGATGGTGAGATCAATTGCGGAGGTAGTCCCTGTTGGTAAATGGACATGGGTGTGGATACCTGTGTTTAAGAGTGTTAAGTTCCTGCTTTCTATAAGTTTTTCGATCATCTGTCCTCTTTTGTCTGTATGAGGTGATCCCCAAAGGATATGATGCCCATTTAGGTCTCCCATCAAACAGAATGGAGGTGGTAATTGTTTAACTAAATCCTCAAAATCTTGTAGTGAATACGTATGATTAGGTGAAAGGTAGAGTGAAACTACGGTCAATGTAATTCCTGGCACGATGCGTACCGCGACTGCTTCAAGGGATGTTTGTAGCTGAATATGCTTTGATGGAATATTAGAGTCCACAAGAATGGCGACTCCTCCATGACCTGTATTGGTTTTACGATCTTGCCTATATACATTGTAGTTCTTGATTGAAATACTTATGTGCGGAGTTAGGTTTGTTTCTTGCAAACAGATACTTGCAGGGGCATATATGGAAATGAGATCTTTGATATCGCTTAGATTACTTCGAATGCCACGACAATTCCATTGTAAAAGTGTACGCATTATTTGGGCTTAGTACTTGATTCAGATGACTTACGATGAGCTGCTTGTTTTAATCGATCTGTTTTGATTTTTTCTTTTCTGGGGAAGCTTGGTCGGCCACCACTGTCCATGTCATCATTTGCATAAAGTTCCAGAACTGGTTCATCTTCTTGCTCCTTTTCATCAATTTCCATAGTGTCAGTATTTTTTTGTGCTTTTTTAACAGGTTTGGTGGGATTTGTGCTGGTTGTTAGATCTTCAGCATCTGGCGAGATTACAATGGGTGTATTAATTGCCTGGTCAACTTTTGGTTTTGTTTGTAAAAGAAGATTACGTGCCCAATCCGCTATTGAGATGTTAGGCGGGACTGTGATGTCAGTCTGTATTGCAATTACCTTTGTTTTCTGCACTGTAGTTGCTACTGTTGCTGCATATGATCTTACTGCTGGAGATAGTGGTATCTGTTTTTTGGCTTCTTGATATGTTATCTTATGTTCAGTTTTATATTTTTGAACTTGCTTTTCTCTTTTCCATATATTACAGTCTCTGGAATAGGCAGGGTTGTCTCCTTTGCAGTTTGGGCAGCAAGGAGACTGTGTATTGCATTCTTTACAGGTGTGTTCTTTTGAGCGACAAGTGGCACAGATAGCTTGTCCTCTGCATACTGTTTGGGAATGGCCATATTTTTGACACTTGAAGCATCTTATTGGATTGGGGATGTATGGCTTTACCTGGCAATTCAGGTACCCGGCTTTGACTGATGATGGTAGAGTTGGAGTACTGAAAGTAAGTATGATAGTGCGGGTTGGAATGAGGTTTCCATCCTTTTTAATAAGGATACTTTTGGCATGTATGACATTCTGGTTTTGTAGCTCTTGTACGATTTCTTCTTCAGAGCTGTTTAGGAGGTCCCATTCCATAATAACCCCTTTAGATGAGTTTAAAGTGGCATGTGGAGTGACTTTGATGGGAATCCCTCCAAAGGTTTTGGTTTCAAGAAGAAGCTCAGAATGCCGATGATTTGTCGTTTCTATCAGTAGGTCCCCTGATTTCAAGCGGCGAACCATTTTCGGTGGACCAGCTATATGTTCTAGACACCTTTGTATAACAAAGGGAGAAAGTTTACTAACTGGTTGGTCTGATAGAGAATGAAAAATTAGAAAGAGTGGAGAGATGGTTTGGATCACATCTTTCTTTTGTCTTTTGGCAGTAGATGGATTAGGATCATCTTGCTGCCGATTATGATCGGTTTGATCCATAATTCCAGGAGAGGCCTGGTTTGTCAAGTCCATTGTTGCTCCTTTTAGCCCTGAAAGGATTATTTTTCCTTTCAGGTTTCCGGCCCCACCACGGGGAGGCAGGAGCAGTGCCACCTAGTGACCAAGCGGCTGGAGGATTAGTTTGTTAGTGAGAAAATGGATAAATATCCTAAAAAAGAAAGGTGATTTTCCTTCCTGGGTTCTACTTAAAATCTGCTAAGTGAAGAACCACTTACAAAGAACTGAGTATAAGAGAGCGGCTAGAAATGAAACAGAACAAAATCACTTGGAAGGATCACTTTAGAATTCGCTTAAGAAAAATCGATTGGTCCCTATCGCTTGGCACTTGGGGCCATGCATTCAGTCTCTAGGAACCATGTCAATCTGGCATTAATTATTTTTTCTAATGCTTTTCCTATACAACTAGTTAACGCTATCGGTCGGTAATTTACTGGATCTGAATGGTCCTTTCCTGGTTTTGGGAAAGCTAGTACGATAGAATGACGCCAACTGGTAGGGTAGTAGTCCTCGCCAAAGATTCTATTATACAGTTTTAGCAGAGCAGAAAGGGCTTCTTCACTTGTTGTTGTTGTTGTTGTTGTTTGAGAGCTATTGGCGCAAGAGCAACTTAGGCTATAATGCGCCTAATCTAGGTTAGAGTTTCATATTTCGACATTTTTTATTATGTTGTTCAGATGGGAAGCCAAGATTTTATTTTATAATTACGTAACTTTTTGGTAAATGTTATACTATTTATTTTTATATGTATTGGTAGTATCCGATTAACTTAAGGAAAAAGAAAACGTCGGTAATATTTGGCCGGTTATCTAAAATTGTTTTGAGCGTTAGGTTGTTTTGTGCGTTCGTGGTTATTTGAAAGGCTTTTATACGTTCTGAAGTAAATCTTGGACAGTTCACCATGAAGTGATGTACAGTGAGTGGAACTTGACAGTTTTGGCACTGAGGAGGGTCTTCACCTCTGAGTAGGTAAGAATGGGTCATATGGGTATGCCCAATTCGCAATCGAGCAAGGATCACTTCTTCGTGTCTGTTGGATCGGCAACTGGTAGTCCATGGTCGGAGTGTTTGTTTAATTACACGAAGTTTGTTGTTACTTTGATCTTTCCAATGTTGTTGCCATTGTTTTAAACTGCTTTGGTGGATTAACGACTTGTAATCGGTATATGGTATTGAGCGGAATGCATAGTAAGAGGTAGCAGCTTCTCTTGCCGCTTTATCTGCTTTTTCATTCCCAGTTATTCCTGTGTGGCCTGGAATCCAACAGAAACTGATCTTGTGATTATTTTGCAAAAGCTTAGATACTGTATATTGTACCTGTTGTAAAACTGGGTGTGCTTTAGTATTGGCATTCTGTAAAGCAATGACAGAGCTAAGCGAGTCCGTGAAAATTATGCTGTCTGCTATCTGTTCATGTTTAATTTTGTTTACGGCCATCAAAATGGCTTGTAATTCTGCTGTAAAGATGCTGCATTCTTTTGGAAGTTGTTGGATGAGAGTACAGTCTTCAGAGTGAATCGCAGCTCCTACACAAGTTTCTGTTTTTGAGCCATCTGTGTATATGAAAGTTGAATGTTCATATTTTTCTTTGTATGCTGCATGTAGTTGCTGGTAGTTTGTTCTCGGGAGATTTGTTTTCCCCCAAGATTGGAAATGCAGGTCACACACAGGTTGAATTATGATCCATGGTGGAATAATGTGTGTAGTCGTGGTAGCTATGCTATCATAATTAAGCTCTCGGCATAACAGTAAATCTTTTAGTCGGATGTTGGAAGGGCGGTTTATTCGTGGATGGGCTTGGTATACATTTTCCAAGTACGATGAAAACAGAACCTCTCTATTTGGATGGTCGGTGATGGATTTTATCTTTGTAGCATAGTGTAATAATAAGTTCTGTCGTCTAAGTTGTAGTGAAGGTTCATGGGCTTCTGCATATAGGCTTTGTACAGGTGAAGTGCGAAAAGCTCCAAGTGCTATACGGAGTGCACTGTGGTGTATGGGATCTAACCATCTCAGTGCACTTGGTCTTGCAGAGTCGTAAACTGGTGCTCCATAGTCCAGCTTGGAACGCACTATTGCTCGATAAAGTTTAAGTAGTGTCTGTCGATCTGCACCCCAAGTTGTTGCGGAGAGAACTTTGAGTAGATTTAACTTCTTGATGCAAGAATGTCTTAGTTGCTTAATATGTTCAAGGAATGTCAGTTTTTTATCTAAGAGAAGTCCTAAGAATCTTATGTTTGGTACAACTGGGATCATATATCCATCTAGTTTAAGTTCAGGATCTGGGTGTAGGTTTCGTTTCCTACAGAAGTGTATACATGCAGTTTTCTGTGTGGAAAACCGGAAGCCATTTGTTTGTGCCCATTGACTTATTTTATTTATTGCTCCCTGTAACTGCCGTTCTATAGTTCGCATACTCTGAGAATGATAGGACATACTGAAATCATCAACGTATAAAGCGGTATCAATAGGTTTTGGTATATGCTCAGTTATGGAGTTTATTTTGATAGCAAAGAGGGTTGTGCTAAGCACAGACCCCTGAGGTACACCCTCTTCTTGGGTGAAAACCTTTGAAAGAGTATTCTGCAATCTAACTTGAAATGACCTGTGGAGTAAGAAATTTTGAATATATTTAGGAAGATGTCCACGTAATCCAAGGTGGTATAGGTTTTGAATAATTCCATAACGCCACGCAGTATCGTAAGCTTTTTCTATGTCGAAACATATCATTACGTGGTGCTCTTTTCGGATAAAGGCATTCCGCACACTGTTTTCTAATTTGATCAGTAAATCTAGTGTTGAACGATTTTTTCTGAAACCATGCTGTGCTGGATTGAGGAGGTTATTTCTGTTCAAAAACCATGTTAGACGAGCATTGATAATTTTTTCCATAACTTTTCCCAGGCAACTGGTTAGAGCAATTGGACGGTAGTTGCGTGGGTCAGAGAGGTCTTTCCCCGATTTTGGGAAAGCAAGAATTATTGCATGACGCCAACTGTCTGGAAATTGGTTTTCTAAGAAGATTCTGTTATATAGTTCTAGTAATGCCATTTGGGATTGATCATCGAGTTGTTTTAACATCATATAGTGGATTTGGTCTGGACCTACAGCACTTTGCTTTGTCTGGGATAGAGCGTGTTTCAATTCGTAGAATGTTAAGGGTAGGTTGTACTCTTCATTATTTCTTGTGGAAAAATTCAGTTTATGTCTTTCCATTCTTGCCTTGTATATTTGAAAACTGGGAGTATATGAAGTGGTCGCTGATATTCTGGCGAAGGTTTCGCCCAGTGCATTGGCTATTTCTGATGGCTCTGCAGTGACTTGTCCATTCCAGTTTAGGATCGGAGTTGGGGTAATCGGGTATCTGCCACTCATTTTGTTAATTTTATTCCAGACAGTTTTAGATGGTGTGGAACTTGTTAATGTAGATGCAAATTTTATCCAGGATTCTTTCCTACTGGCCCGCCTAATATATCTGGCTCTTGCCCGTGCCTTCTTGAACAATATGAGGTTCTCTAAAGTTGGATATCTGCGAAAAGTATTCCAGGTTTTGTTTCGCTCTTTCTTAGTCTGCGCACATTCTGCATTCCACCATGATTTTGGATGTGTTGGAAAGTGAGACGATGTTTTTGGGATAGAGTGTTCAGCAGCTTGAATTATTTTATTTGTTATATATTGTACTGCTGCATCTAACGGTTTTTGCTTGATGGTATCAACATTTAGTTTTGCTAATGTTTTATAAGTTTCCCAATCTGCTTCATTTATTTTCCATCTGGGAGTTTTGCGTGACTTGCATGTGGTTCCTAGTGCCATGGTGATGATTATTGGATAGTGATCACTGCTGAGAGGATCACTGTGCACTGACCAATCAAGTCTTGGAAAAAGTATTGGAGAACATATAGACAGGTCTATAGCTGTAGTATTTCCTGATGGAAGATGTGTATAAGTATGTGTGCCGTCGTTCAACAAAGTTAAATCATTCTCGTCTATCCATTTTTCAATTTGTTTTCCTCTCCGATCTGTGGTTGTGTTACCCCACACAGGGCTATGCCCATTGAGGTCACCTAGTATACAGAAGGGGGTTGGCAACTGCCTTACAATGTCTTCTAAGTCCTGTTGTAATAAATTTTGGTTTGGTGGAACATAAATTGTTATTACTGTTATGAGGGATCTAGCGGCTATGCGTACTGCAATCGCTTCAAGGGTTGTGTTTAGCGGGACAATCTGGGAAGGAATGCGAGAATTTATTAGTATTGCCACACCACCATGGGTTGTGCCACCTGTTACTCTGTCCTTTCGGTATGCTGTATAGTTCTTTATTAAGGTAGAGTCTTGAGGTCTGAGGTAGGTTTCTTGCAAGCAAAGACATAATGGTGCATACTGTGTAATCAGGTCATATATATCACCTATGTTAGTGCGGAGTCCTCTACAATTCCACTGGATTATGGTTTTCATTATTTGATTTTGGAGAGGTTTTCGGTCTGTTTCCTAGATGCTGTTTTAAGTCTTTCACACGTTGGTTTTTCCTTTTTCGGGAAATATGGTTTTCCGGTGTCCATATCGTCTTCCGCGAAAATCTCTAATACTGGTTCATCTGCTTGGTTGGTTGCTTCTGTCTCCATTTGTTCGGTTGCTTTCTGACTTATGACATTATGTTTTCCTTGAGGTGCTTTCGATTCTGAGTGTTTCTTATCGGGAGGCACGGAAAGTGGTGTGTTGGTGAGTTTCTCTTGATGTTTTGGCTGGGAAATTGTGAGTAGTGCTCGTGCCCAGTCTGAGATAGATTTCTTTGGAGGAATTGTAAAATCTGTTTGGGTTTCTATTGTACGACAATTCGTTATGACCTGCGCGTAGGAAGGTCTGTTTAAGATAGTCGGGTGTATAGTTCTCTTAGCTTCTTGGTATGTGACAGAATGTTCCACTTTATACCGCTGAATCTGCTTTTCTCTTTTCCAATATTCACAATTCTTGGAATAGGCAGAATGGTCTCCCTTGCAGTTTGGACATTTCGGTTTCTCGGATGAACAGTTCTGATTGCTGTGATCCTGGGACCCGCAGTTGGAACAGATAGCTACACCACGGCATGCCATTTGTGAATGACCATACTTTTGGCATTTAAAGCAGCGGAGAGGATTTGGAATGTATGGTCTGATGTTACAATTTAGATATCCGGCCTTCACAGTTGTAGGTGGTTTAGGAGTGTTGAACGTTAGTATGATAGTTCTGGTTGGGATAAGTGTCCCATCTCTTGTAATTTTAATCCTTCTCACAGCTATAACGCCTTGATTTTCAAGTTCATTTTTAATTTCTTCTTCGGAGACGCTGATAAGGTCCCACTCAGAAATTACTCCTTTCGATGTATTTAGCGTATTATGGGGAGAGACCTTTACTGGGATCCCACCAAATGTTTTCATTTGAAGCAGTCTTTCTGCGTGTTTGGCATTTGCTGTCTCGACTAGAATGTCGCCTGATTTTAGTCGCTTAACATTTTTTGGTGTTCCAGCCACACTTTCTAAACATTTCTGGATGACGAATGGCGACAATTTTCCTAATGGCTGTTCTGTCGTAGAATTAAAGACAATAAAGGTAGGTGCATTAAGTGATGCTATTTCCTTTTTTTGCCTTTTGGTTGCAGTAGTCACATTGTCCTCATTTTTCCGACTCAAAGGAGTCAGATCTTTGGGATTCGTGGTAATGTTTGAGTCATTCATGTTTGCTCCTTTTGGCCCTGGGAGTGAGAGCTTTTCCTCCCAGGTTTCCGGCCCCGCCACGGGGAGGCAGGAGCGGTGCCACCTAGTGACCAAGCGGAAGTAGATTAGTGGTTAGTAGGACTAGAATATATATAAAAGAAAGGTGACTTTCCTTTCTTAGGAACCTTTACACTGATACTTTTCAGTAACTATATATATTTACAGAAGAGAATTAACTTTAAACTCTTGATATATCTAACACTCTTTCACTTTATGAATCGCTTTAGAATTGCACAGAAATCGCCTGATCACTAGAAACGCTTGGCACTCGGGGCCGGATTCTTCACTCAAGTGATATAACATGGCATAGTACACTCCATCAGGGCCAGCAGCACTATTTTTGGATCTTGCAAATGCGCTACGTAACTCTGCCATGGTAAGGGGTGCATTATATGGATGCTGTCGTGAAGTATTGAAATTGAGATTATGTTTTTCTGCTTGTATTTTATGTGCCTGGAAACTTGGCTCAAATGCGGTTACAGCGGAGGTTTTTTCAAAGGTTTCACCTAATGTATTAGAAATATCGGGAGGATTGCAGATTTCTTTGCCTTTTAGATATATTATCGGAGTGGTTATAGGTGGATATTTTCCATTAATTCTTCGAACTTGATTCCAAACAGTTCTGATATTTGTGGTCCTGTTTATAGAGGAGGCATATTTAGACCATGTCTCTTTTTTGCTTATTCGTTGTATGTGACGAGATTTAGCTCTTGCTTTCTTGAACTGTATGAGGTTAGCTGTGGTTGGGTATTTACGAAATAAGTTCCAGTATCTATTCTTTTCTTTTTTCGCATTGGTACAGGCTTCATTCCACCATATTTTTGGGTGGGAGCGAGTTTTCATAGATGACCTGGGTATACTGGTTTCTGCAGCTGCTATCATTTGCTGAGTTATGTATGTTACGGCTTGTTTGTTTTTGGTTTTTTATTGGCGCATTGGCAGCTGTGGCCATAATGCGCCAAGACTATGCAATATTTAAAAGTTTAAATTCTCGGTGACCTAATTAGTTAGGTCACCATGTCCAGATAAATAATAACAAATATATAAAAATTAAATCAATAAAGAGATAACAATAACAAATTTTAAATACAATTAAAAACTTTTATTGATTTAAAATAGCTAAAAACAGCAGACACGTTGTCATTGTCGGATAAAATCTGACTGAGTGTATAAGGCTCAGTCAGATGACTAAAAGCGGTAAAACGGGTGCTGCTAAAATCTGGACAGTCAATTAAAAGGTGTCTAATCGTTAGGATTGTGCCACAGGACACACACATAGGAGGGTCATCAGCCCTCAGCAAAAACGAATGAGTTAAATGACTGTGTCCTATGCGGGTCCGGGCAAGAACAACTTCCTCCTTACGATTCCTGCGCAGACTAGACTGCCACGGTTCAATTACAGGTTTTATATGATATAACTTATTCGCAGTCTGTCTATTCCACGAATCCTGCCATTGGGAATGTATCTTTTGATGTATTATTTGCCTGTAGTCTGTATAGGGGACTAACAGGCAGTGGTCATTATTGGGAATTGCTGATTTGGCTGCGGCGTCAGCCAAATCATTTCCCCTAATCCCAATGTGGCTAGGAATCCAGCAGAAGCGGATATCATATTCACGTTCATGGAGAACGTGAATCTTCTGCTGAATGCTAGACAGAACTGGATGAGAATTATATCTCACAGATATTAAAGCCTGTAGCACGCTGAGAGCGTCGGTATACAAAATGAACCGTTGGTATTGGCATTCACTAATGTGATCCAAGGCTAACTCTATAGCGTGCAGCTCTGCAGTAAATATGCTGCATTCAGAGGGAATCTGCTCCGATGTAGTGCTGTCTGTAAAGACAGCAGCAGATCCCACATATGATTCTGACTTCGACCCGTCTGTGTAGACTGGCGCGAAGTCAGAATGTTCAGCTCGGTGTGCTGAAAAAAGCTGCAGGTAGACAGACGATGGAGTGTCCGACTTTCCCCAATTTCGAAGGGACAAGTCACATGCCGGGACATGAGCATGCCAGGGTGGAAGGGGTTGCTTTGGTGTTTGGGCAACCCTGTCTACCTTTATATTAAGTTCTTTGAGTAGCTCTTGGACACGAATACCAAAAGGACGATTGGCAGTCTTACGGGTGTTGTACAAATTTTCCCATCGTGGCTCAAAAACGGTTAGCCACGTAGGGTGGTCTGGCAGGGATTTCAGTTTTAGAGCGTAGTTTAGAGACAACTGCTTACGTCGAAGCAATAATGGCGGTTCGTTTGCTTCGACGTATAAGCTCTGGACAGGAGATGTGCGATATGCTCCAATAGCGGTACGGAGAGCCAGATGATGGACAGGATCGAGCCAACGAAGTACACTGTCTCTGGCCGAATTGTATACCAGGGACCCGTAATCCAGTCTGGATCGTACAAGTGCACGATAGATGCGTAGTAGGGTGCATCGATCCGCACCCCAAGATGTTGAGGAAAGAGAGCGCAGAATATTTAGCCCTCTTGTGCACTTTGTGCGGAGTTGACGGATGTGATCCAGAAAGGTCAGCTTTTTATCGAATACGAGTCCCAAGAATTTTGTGTCCGCTGCTATTGGAATTACATTTTGTCCGAGCTTTAATTCAGGCTCAGGATGAAGATTACGCTTACGACAAAAGTGTACGCAAACGGTCTTCTCCGGCGAGAACCTGAAGCCATTAGCAAGAGCCCAGGAGTTGAGGCGATCAATAGCTTTCTGCAGTTGTCTTTCAATAACCCTCATGTTGCATGACTGACAAAATATGCTAAAGTCATCAACATAGAGGGCACAGTTTACAGTTGGAGGAAGTTGTTCTGTGATGGAATTCACTTTGATGGCAAAAAGCGTGACACTTAATACTGATCCTTGTGGTACTCCCTCCTCTTGGCTGAAGGAACGAGAGAGTGAGGATCCCACACGAACTTGGAAAGATCGATTGGCTAAAAAGTTTTTAATAAAAATGGGGAGTTGCCCCCTAAGGCCAAGGCTATGCAGATCTTTTAAGATGCCAAATCTCCAAGTTGTGTCATACGCTTTCTCCATGTCAAAGAACACCGACACCAAGTGTTCACGTTTTAGGAAAGCATCCCGGATGGATGCTTCCAATCTAATAAGATGGTCCAAAGTGGACCGGTTCCTTCGGAAGCCGCACTGTATGTTGGAGAGAAGGTCATTTGATTCTAAGTACCATATTAAACGAGAATTAACCATTCTCTCCAGGATTTTGCACAGACAGCTAGTCAGAGCAATAGGACGATAGTTGGTGGTGACTTTTGGATCCTTTCCTGGCTTAGGGAAGGCAAGAACGATTGCCTTTCTCCAGGAATCCGGAAACTGCCCTTCAGTAAAGATTCTGTTATACAGAAGGAGCAGACAATCCATAGATTTTGGTGAAAGATGTTTAATCATGTCATAATGAATGCCATCTGGTCCAACAGCACTTGCTTTGGAAAGAGCGAGGGCTCTTTTCAGTTCCTGAATAGTAAAATCCCCGTTGTAGGGATAGAGGCCCTTGGACTTAAAATTAAGTGCTTCTCTTTCCAGTTTATGTTTCAGGACCAGGAACTCTGGGGAGTACGAGGATGTTGCGGAGATGTTAGAGAATGTTTCCCCAAGAGCATTGGCTATTGCAGTTGGATCTGCAACAGCGCATCCATTATAATCTAAGATTGAAGAAGGGTGGGATGTATATTTTCCCTTCATTTTCCGGATTTTATCCCAGACTACCTTAGAGTTGGTAGACTGGTTAATAGATGATGTAAAACGGATCCACGATTCCTTTTGGCTCTGACGACGGATGTAGCGTGCTTTGGCTCGTGCACGTTTGAAGGCTATAAGGTTGTTCGTGGTAGGATATCGGCGAAATATCCCCCACGCTTTGTTTTGAGCCTTTTTTGCTGCTGTGCATAGTGAATTCCACCAAGGTTTGGGAAATGGTGGAAACCGGGCTGATGTTTTTGGGACAGCATTAGCAGCTGCGTGGACAATGATTTCTGTGATGTACGTTACTGCGTCATTGATAGGCTCCTGACTGACTGTACTGAGGTCAAAATTTGCCTGATGTTGGAAGGCATTCCAGTCAGCCTGATCAAACTTCCACCGTGGTAACCTAAAAGGAAGACACGGTCTCCCACTGTGTAACAAGGTTATCACAGGGAAGTGATCACTTCCGTATGGATTCTCCTCCACTTCCCAGGTGAGTGAAGGGAGTAGAGAAGGGGAGCAGATAGAGAGATCAATGGCAGAAAAAGTACGGGTAGGCATATGGAAGAAGGTGTTTGTTCCAGTATTTAGAAGGGAAAGGTCATTGTCATTGATCATACGCTCTATGACTCGTCCCCTTCCGTTGATGTTAGCACTACCCCACAGGGTGTTATGTCCGTTAAAATCCCCGAGAAGTAAGAAAGGGGGAGGCAACTGCGTTACAAGATCATCAAGGTCTTCCTGGGAGATGTCAGTCCCAGGTGGCAAATAAATCGAGCAGACCGTTATTAAAAATCCCGCTGTAAGGCGAATTGCAACAGCCTCTATGCTGGTTGTAATTAGCAAGGGCTGAACTGGGGTCTGATTACCCACAAGGATAGCCACTCCTCCATGAGCAGGACCATCCGCAATTCTATCCTTACGAAAGATTGTGATGTTATGCAGGGTGGGATCATCATTTGCCTTTAGATAAGTCTCCTGCAAGCAAAAGCAAACTGGCTCGTGCTTTTGCAGGAGGGCCTTGATGTCATCAGTATTTCGCCGGAATCCACGACAATTCCATTGTAGGAATTTAGCCATTATTTTGGCTTGGTGGGTCCATCAGGCGGCTTCCGAGGTGCTGAGGGCTTACTTTTATCAGTCTTGGCTTTGTCTTTTTTGGGAAAGAATGGACGATGTCCCGTGTCCATTTCTTCCTCCGCAAAGAGTTCCAAGACTGATTCATCCTGTACCTCCTTGTTCTCTACATCCATTCTTTCTGTTGTTACTTCAGGCTCTTTACCACTTGGTTTTGGTAGTGGTGGAGCACTAGGAGGTACGGATATAGGAGTGGCAACTGACTGTGTTTTTTTGGTGGGCTTTTGAGAACTCAATAAATAGCGTGCAATCGGGGTGAATGACTCTCTTGGTGGTATAGTCATCTCAGTTTGTGTCCCGATAGTGCTCTTAGCAGAAACCTTCTGGGCATATGAAGGTTTCCCGCTATTTACTGGTTGGATACGTTTTCTGGCCTCTGGGTAGGAAATATTCAGCTCTGTTTTTAGTTTTTGGATTTCTTTTTCTTCTTTCCACCGCTGGCATGCTCTTGAATAGGCGGGGTGCTCACCTTGGCAGTTAACACAGGCGGGTTTTGGAGCTGTACATTCCTTGCTCTCGTGGTCTTTAACACCACATCGAGCACAGGCAGGGTTACCACGACAAGATGTTTGTGAGTGGCCGTATTTTTGGCATCTAAAACACCGCAGTGGGTTTGGGATATAAATCCTCACTGGGCAGTTTAGATAACCTGCCTTGATGGAATTTGGAGGCCGTGGGGTGTTAAACGTGAGGATGAGAACTCGGGTAGGGACGAGATTCCCATCCTTCCGTATCGATATTCTCTTTACAGCTGTCACTCCTTGGTCTTTCAATTCAGAGCAGATCTCTTCTTCAGAAACATGAAGAAGGTCCCACTCTGATATGACACCACGTGAAGAATTTAGAGTTTTGTGAGGGGTTACGATGATAGGTATTCCCCCTATGGATGTAGCCTTTATGATTTTTTCCGCTTGCTTGGTGGTAGAAGCTTCGACCAAAAGGTCGCCAGAACGCAGTCTTTTTACAGATTTTGGTGAACCTGCCAACCCTTCTAATCCTTTCTGGATGAAGAAGGGTGACATCTTTCCAATGGACTGCTCTCCGGTGGAATGGAGAATGAGGAAAAGCGGTGTCACTAATGGTGGTGATTTATCCTCAGTTCTGGCTCGTTTTGCAGAGGTGTTATCTGCGTCATCATCTCGATTAGGTAGGGGCCTTGTTGGGGCCCCAGAAGAAAGGGGATTTGAATTACTCATGAGAGTAAAGAAAAATGTCTGATGCCTAAGTACCTCACCCACCACGGAGCCCTACGAGGGGGCGCCCACTCGTGAACTAGCAGGTACTGCGTACACGAATGGGACGCCGAGTTCGCTTAGAACACCATACCCACGTTACCAATAAGTCTTTATCCCGTCCCAGGACCATAGGGAGGGAGACTTATTGGAACGCAGTTGACCCTAGCAGTATAATACCACCCGCCGATTGATCCCAGTCGAGCCGGTCCGGGACCACCCGTCTCGTCGAAGCAGGGGCCAAAGTGGTGTATTAAGGCTGGGCCCCTCAACCACCAGGATCCCCCTTTCCGCTTCCACGGGTCGCGGCGCACGGCTGCACACGCCGGATTCCAATGATGTAACCCTGGAACCAAGGTATGGGCGTTGGATCCCAGTGATGCTAATCTGGAAAACCAGCAGCATCACTGGGAGGTCCCCTCACCACGTACAGGTGCCCACGTCGAGGGGTATGTTACGGCAGAGTCAATGGTGAGGGTCTCGATAGTCTGAATATCTAGATGTGCCAGCTCTTGATATTTCTTCCAGTTAGCTTTGTCGAATTTCCAAACAGTTTTTATCTCAGTTTGAGGAGGAGAGTTAGCCGATAGTGTGCATATTACTGGGAAGTGGTCACTATTTCGCAGGTTATCAGTGACCGTCCAATCAACCAGAGGAAGGAGGTTTGGCGAGCATATTGAAAGATCAATTGCAGAAGTTGACCTTGAGGAAAGATGCACGTACGTATGAGTCCCATTGTTTAATAATGTTAAGTTGTGCCTTTCAAGAAATTTTTCAATTAACTGACCTCTCTTATCAAGGTGCGAGGAACCCCATAGGGGGTGATGCCCATTCCAGTCACCCAAGATACAGAAAGGTGGTGGCAGCTGAGTAACTAAATCATTCAATTCTGCTAGAGAGTATGAACAGTTTGGCGAAAGGTATATAGAAACAACTGTTACCGCTATCTTCACCATAACTCTAGCAGCAATTGCTTCTAAAGTTGTTTGCAGTGGAACTGGTCTGAAAGGAGTTCTGGAGTTCACCAGCAATGCTACACCTCCATGTGCTGTATTAGAGTCATTCCTATCCTTTCTAAGCATTATATGATGTTTTATGCTCATAGTTATTTTAGGGGTCAGGTTTGTTTCCTGTAGACAAAGAACAGCATACTTATATTCGGTAATTAAGTCATAGACATCGTCTATGTTAGCTCTGAGTCCGCGACAATTCCATTGAATGATTTTGTGCATTATTGAGGATTATCGGTTGTGTCTGCTTGCTTACGGGATGTGGTCTGTTTGCGCCTGTCTAGTCTTTTTTCCCTTTTTGGGAAATTTGGTCTAGTGACGTCCATGTCCTCCTCTTCCGCATGAAGTTCAAGAAGTGGTTCATCTCGGTGTGAATTTCTATCTATGTCCATGGTATCAGTATTGGTTTTTTGATTATTTCTTTCAGAGCTTGTTTGATTAACTGGCTGCTGTACAGAATTTTTATCTGGCGGTATTGTCAATGGTGTGTTTACCGAATGAGTTGATTGCTGTTGGGTAGGCTGTTCTTTTGGTGTAGAGAGGACTGACCTGGCCCAATCAGAAATTGAGATGCTTGGCGGAACTGAACAATCTGTTTGTACTGTTATGGATCGCTGCTTTTTTACAACTGAAGAATAAGATGGCAATTTATTTGAAATTAAACAATGTCATTTTGCTTCTTGGTATGGCACCTTGTGTTCTACGTTATACTTTTGTATATTCTTTTCAGTCTGCCACTGGATGCACTCCTTTGAAAATGCTGAATGATTCCCCTTACAGTTTGGGCAGCTTTGTATTTCATTGGGGCAGTCTGTGTGAACATGCTCTTTTGAACCACAGGAGGCACAGGTGGTTACACCCCTGCAGACTGCTTGTGAGTGTCCAAATTTTTGGCATTTAAAACATCGGACTGGGTTTGGAATATAAGGTCGAATTTTGCACCTTAAATATCCAGCTTTAACAGTTGTTGGTAAAATTGGTGTTTTAAATGTAAGAATGACCGTTCGGGTAGGAGTAAGAACCTCATCTTTCTTAATTACTATCCTTTTGGCATTTATTACATTTTGATCACCTAATTCCTGAACTATTTCCTCCTCAGATACGTCAAGGATATCCCACTCGGCTATTACCCCTTTAGAGGAGTTTAAGGTGGCATGCGGGGTAACCTTTGTGGGAATTCCACCAAAAGTCGATATTTTTAATAGTTTTTCCGAGTGTTTATTCTCGTTCATCTCCACTAGAAGGTCTCCGGATTTTAATCTTCTAACCATTTTTGGTGGACCCGCCACATTCTCAAGACATTTCTGTATTAAGAATGGGGAGAGCTTACTCAAAGGATTGTCAGTCAAAGAATGCAGTATCAAAAAAAGAGGAGCAGGGCTTTCTGTTCCTTCTTTTTTCTGCCGTTTTGCATTTCCTGCATTTAAGTCTTCTCTGTTTGAGAGATCTGGATCATGAGATCCATAAGTGGCATGTCTATTTATGTCCATCTTTGCTCCTTTTTGCCCCGGGAGAGTGTTTTTCTCCTCCCAGGTTTCCAGCCCCGCCACGTGGAGGCAGGAGCGGTGCCACCAGTGACCAAGCGGTTTAGAGGTTTAGTTAGGTTAGTACGGATTATATATATATATATATATATACACAAGGAAAGAAAGGTGTATTTCCTTTCTGGATTCTACTTCAAAGCTTTTAAGTAAAGAATCACTTAAGAAAAACAAGAAGAATAGTGACACTGGAAAATAAATATAACTAATCCGCTGTGAAAGAACGCTATGTATCGCACAAAATATCGCTTGGGCACTATCGCTTGGCACTCGGGGCCTGGGAAGTTGTATTACTAATTCTTCTAAATCGGCATAGCTTATATTTTGGTTAGGTGGCAAGTATAGTGAGACTATGGTTAAATCAAAGTTAATATTGACTCGTGCAGCAACTGCCTCAAGGTTTGTTTTTAGCGGGAGTGGCTTTGAGGGTATCTGGGCATTGATGATCAATGCTACTCCTCCATGGGCAGGATTGTTTGAATTTTGTGCAACACGATCTTGACGATGTATTATGTATTTCCGAAGGGAAACATTTATATTTGGTGTCAGATTGGTTTCCTGTAAGCAAAAGGCAATAGGGTCATATTGTGAAAGAAGATCTTGGATGTCGGACAAGTTACTGCGATAGCCTCTGCAGTTCCACTGTAAGAAAGTAAGCATTATTTGGGTTTAGTGGAACCCTCGACTTCTTTTCGAGGGACAGAAGATTTGCCTCGGTCAAGTTTAACTTTCCCCTTCTTTGGGAAGTAAGGTTTCCCTGTATCCATGTCCTCATTGGAGAACAGTTCTAAAACCTGTTCGTCGTGATTCAAATTTTCTTCTGAGTCCATGTATTCTGTTTGATTTGAGTCAGGAGTAGTAGATACTGTGGTATTCTGTTGAATGGCATCAGGTTGTACTGAGATTGGCGTATTTATGGCTTTGGTATGTTTGTTTTTCGTATGGGGCGTTGGTACTGGGGACAGCAATGACCTTGCCCATTCAGCTAGTGATTTGCTTGGTGGTATAGTTACTTCCGTTTGGGTAGAAATTGATATGTGTTTTGTGGTTATTTGTGCATAAGTGGGCTTACTAGTATTTGGAACCGGTAGGGATTTTTTGGCCTCTTGGTAGGTTACGTTATGTTCGGTTTTGTACCGCTGTATCTTTTTTTCACGCTGCCAAAGGGAACACTCTTTGGAATATGCTGGGTGTGCCTCTTTACAGTTCAGACAGATTGGTCTTGTGGCTGTGCAGTCAGTACTAATGTGTTCAGTGGATCCACACGTGGCACAGGCAGCTACTCCTCTGCAGACTGTCTGTGAGTGCCCAAATTTTTGGCATTTATAGCAGCGTAGCGGGTTCGGGATGTACGGTTTAACTCGGCAGTTAAGGTAGCCTGCTTTTATCACTGTTGGTGGCTTGGGATTGTCAAAGGTAAGTATTATGTTCCGTGTAGGAACTAGTATGCCATCTTTCTTTGTCATAATTCGTCTGACATTAATGATTCCTTGGTCGTGTAATTCTTGTTTTAGTTCTTCGTCTGACACGTTCATGAGGTCCCATTCGGTGATGACACCTCTTGACGTGTTCAGGGAAATGTGGGGTGAAACGGTGATAGAAGTTCCACCAAAAGTTTTCATTTTTTGTAGTTGCTCAGCCTGTCGAGCAGTGGCAACTTCAACTAGTAGGTCACCTGATCTTAGACGACGAACTGTCTTTGGAGTTCCTATTGTGCTTTCTAGGCATTTCTGCACTAGAAATGGAGAGAGCTTTCCAACTGGTTGTTCTTCAGTTGAATGAATAATCAAGAAGGTTGGAGTTCGGATTCTGCCTACGTCAGTCTTTTGACGTTTTGCTGCGACAGAACCAGACTCCTCTTGTTCTTGCCGTGTCAAGGTTTCTTCAATGCACCCAGTGTTTTTCTGGGTTTTACGGACTTCTTGCTCCATTTCGCCCTGGAAGGGAGACCTTTTCCCCTCCAGGTTAACAGCCCCGCCACGTGGAGGCAGGTGCAGTGCCACCTTTGTGACCAAGCGGTAGTGGGTTAGTAGTAATGCAAAATAAAAGAAAAAGAAGAAAGAAGGTTACTTTTCCTCCTGTTCAAGAAAAGTGATTTCTTTACTTAAGCTTATGATTTTTGATTTTTTTTTTTTTTTTTGATTTGGTAGTTGTTGGCGCATCGGCTTCTGTGGCCATATTGCACCTCCCAAGGTTTTTTGCAGTACTTTGATCCAAGCCCGAGGCGGGAATCGAACCCGCGACCTTTGGGTTGTCGGGCAGGTACTTTACCCACTCGGCTAGCCCGGTCGGCTTAAGCTTATGTAATTGATTGTTAGTGTAACGCTGTAAATAAAGAAGACGATTTTATTTATTCAAGAGAGCGCAAATTCACTGGCAAAGACACTTGATCACAAAATCGCTTGGCACCTGGGGCCATGTGGTGACTGATGTTTTATCATTTCGTAGTGGATGTCATCGGGCCCGACAGCACTTGCATGCGTAAGAAAGAGTGCTGCATTTAACTCTTCTTGTGTAAAGGGTTATATGGTTCGAGCCCTTTTGAAGAGAAGTTTAATGGATGTTTCTCACGTTTTTCTTTCAAGGCCAAGAACTCTGGAGGGAATGATGTTGTTGCAGATATTTTCGCAAATATTTCCCCTAGAGTATTTACAACTGCAGTTCGGTCTGCAATTAGACATCCATTGTGCTCGAGAATCACCGAAGGGTACGGTGGGTATTTGCTCTTCATTTTTCGGATCTTATCCCAGACTACTTTTGTTGTTGTTGTTGTTGTTGTTTTGGTGTTTATTGGCGCATCGACAACGGAGATCATAGTGCGCCAGTTCATTGATTATACAATGTTCTCTTTATATAAATCTTGTTTGAATGTGAAAGGTTAACTGTTTCTGTGGTATTATACTATTATTTACAGCAGATGGTATATGTTGATTGTTTGTATGAAACTAAAAATATCTGACACGTGTTCTTTGTCACCTATTAGATCTTCAAGGGTGATGTTTTGGTTTCCTTTATATAATGATGAAAAAATTCGGTGTCGATCATTTTCATATGTTGGACATTCTATAAGTATATGTTTAACTGTTTGGATAGTATTGCATACTTGGCATCTTGGGGGTTCTTCTGCACGTAATAGATAACCATTTGTTAAATGCGTATGGCCTATCCGCAATCTGGTCAGAACTACTTCTTCTCTCCTTGATTTCCTTATGGTCGTTTTCCAGTGCTCCACTTTTGGTTTTATTTCATATAATTTATTCCATGTTTGTTTTTGCCAGAGTTCTTGCCATTGAGTTAGACAGCGATTTTTAATGATTGGCTTGTAGTCATTATGTGGGACTGTGAAATATTGTTCTTGAAGGTTATTGGTTGATTTTGCAATTCTATCTGCTTCTTCATTTCCTTTTATCCCTTTGTGTCCTGGTATCCAGCAGAAACGTATATCTTGTTTTTTATTTGTGTAGCCTGTTAGTATCCTTTTAATTTGCCAGAGTACTGGATGGGTTATATTGCTTGTGTTTTGTATGACTTGGATTACACTTAATGAATCACAGTATATTACTGCTCTCAAGTGGTAGGTGGTTCTGAAATGCTCCAGGGCTATTTGAATTGCTACTAATTCTGCAGTGTAGACACTGCATTCTTTTGGAAGTTGGCGTGACAATGTAATATCTGGGAATACTGCTGCTGCTCCTACATGGTTCTCTGATTTTGATCCGTCTGTATATATTGGTATGTGATTGGGATATTGCATTCTATGTGCTGCATGCAATTGTTGAAAGTTGCTGTCTGACAAAGTATTTTTATTCCAGTTTGGTGTGAGGAGTTCATAGGCTGAGGTATGGTTTATCCATGGTGGATCTATATATCCTTCTTGGTTTGCAACATTGTCTATTTTGAGGTCATGTGTTATCAGTAGCTCCTGTAGTCTGATGCCTAGAGGCTGGTTTGCTCTTTTGCGGTTTCTATATATGTTTTCCCATTTTGGCGAGAATAAAGTTGTCCAAGTCGGATGGTCTCTTATGGGTCTTATCCTGTAAGCATACAACAATGACAACTGTTGTCTCCTCAGGAACAGTGGTGGTTCATTAGCCTCTGTATAGAGACTGTATATAGGGGATGTGCGGAAAGCTCCTGTTGCTATTCGAATTGCACTATGGTGAATCGGATCTAGCCATTTGAGGGCGCTCTTTCTTGCTGATGCATAAACCGGTGCTCCATAATCTATTTTTGACCTTACTAGTGCTTTATACAAGTTGAGCAGGGTATAACGGTCTGCCCCCCAAGATGTTGTTGTTAAGACTTTAAGAATGTTAAGTTGTTTCATACATTTTATTCGTAGTTCTTTTATATGTTCTACAAAGGTCAATTTTCTGTCTAGAATAAGTCCAAGAAATTTTACACTTGGTTTAACTGGTATTGTGTTACCTTGCAATATTAGTTCAGGTTCAGGATGTAAATTTCGTTTTCTACAGAAATGCATGCAGACTGTTTTTTCTTTTGATATTCTAAACCCGTTTTTCTGGGCCCAATGACTAACGTTGTTAATTGCACATTGTAGTTGTCTTTCTATTGTTCCCATGTTCTGTGCTTGATATGAAATACTGAAGTCATCTACATATAGTGCATATGACACTGTGGGTGGTAGTTGTTTTGTGATGCTATTTATTTTTATTGAAAATAGTATGGCACTCAGGACAGACCCTTGGGGAACTCCTTCTTCTTGTTTATATGATTTTGACATGGTGTTTTGTACTCTAACTTGAAATGTTCTATTTTTCATGAAATTTTGAATGAATAGTGGTAAATGTCCTCTGAGTCCTGCATCGTGGATATCTTGTAATATACCGTGTCTCCATGCCGTGTCATAAGCCTTTTCTATATCAAAAAATACCGTAACCATATGCTTTGAGGTTATAAATGCATCTCTTATCTCTGATTCTATTCGTACAAGGTGATCTAGTGTGGATCGATTGTGTCTAAACCCACACTGCATATTGGTGAACCAGTTGGTTGTCTCCAAAAACCAGACTAATCTTTTGTTGATGATCTTCTCTAGTACTTTGCTTAAGCAGCTTGTGAGGGCTATCGGACGATAGTTGTTTGGGTCCTTCTGATCTTTATTGGGTTTTTGGAAAGCTAATACTATTGCATGATGCCACTGTTCAGGATATTGATTTTCTAGAAATATGCGGTTGTACAGTTGAAGGAGGTTTTCTATCTCTGCCTGCTTTAGGTGTTTAAGCATATCATAGTGTATGTTGTCTGATCCAACTGCACTTGGTTTTGTTTGTGATACTGCTTGACGTAATTCGTGTATTGTAATTGGTTGGTTGTAGGGTTCAATCCTTTTAGTATTAAAATTAATTCTGTTTTTTTCCGTTTTCTCCTTATAGGTCAAAAATTCAGTATTGTAGGATTGTTTTGACGATACTTTAGCAAACGTTTCACCTAGTATATTAGCTATCTCTGATGGTTCGGTAATGCTTTCTCCATTCCAATGTAATACTTGTGATGGTTGGTTTTTATACTTCCCATTCATTTTTCCTATTTTATTCCATATTATTTTTGTGTTTGTTGTTCTATTTATAGAGGAAGTAAACTGGATCCAGGAAGTTTTTTTGGCTTTTTTCCGTGTATACCTAGCTAGTGCTCGTGCTTGCTTAAATTTTATCAGATTATCCGTTGTAGGATATCTCCGGAACTTATTCCAGGCTTTGTTTTGTTGTCTTCTTGTTTTCATGCAATTTTCGTCCCACCAGGATTTTGGGTGCAATGGAAAACGAGTCGAGGTTGTGGGTATTGTTTGTTTGGCTGCTTGTATTAAGGTATCTGTGACGTGCTTTAGAGCATCATCGACCGATGTTTCTTGGATGATTTGTGGATTAAATATTGCCAGTTCTCTAAATTTTTGCCAGTTACCTTTTTCTATTTTCCAGCGGGGTGGTCTGTTTGGGTGGCAAGGAAGGTTTCTGGTCAGTATGGTGATTACTGGGTAGTGGTCACTGCTGTATGGGTTTTCTATTACTTGCCACTTTAATTCCGGTAGGAGTGAAGGGGTGCATATGGTTAGGTCTACTGCTGAGGTTGTGCGACTAGGAAAGTGAAAATACGTATGTTTGCCATTATTGAGTAGAGAAAGGTTATGAAGGTCTATTATTCTTTCTATTATCCGTCCTCGTCTATTGATATCAGTGTTTCCCCATAGTTGACTATGCCCATTCATGTCTCCCATTATACAGAAAGGTGATGGGAGTTGGGAGATTAGTTGGTCTATTTCCTCAAATGGTATATTTGGTCTTGGTGGAAGGTACATTGAACAGATGGTTACCCTAAATTTCAGTGTTATTCTTACAGCTATCGCTTCTATATTGCTATTTAAAGGAATGTGTTCGGTTGGGATATGGTTATGGACTAAGATGGCTACACCTCCATGTGTTGACCTTTCTCTTAATCTGTCTTTCCTATACAGTCTATAATTTTTCACTGAAAGGGTGTCTTGTTGTCTAAGGTATGTCTCTTGTAGACAAAAACATATTGGCGTATGTTGTGTTATTAAATACTGGACATCGTCGTAATTGGCACGTAGTCCTCTACAATTCCACTGGATGAACTGATCCATTATTTGGTTTTTCTAGGGCTTCCGGGTTGCTTCCGAAATGGAGCATTCTTATGCTTTGTCTTATCTTTTTTAGGATAGTTTGGCCGGTCCATGTCCATATCTTCTTCTGTGAAAATTTCTAATACTGGTTCTTCAGTTGTGTTTATTTTTCCTATTTCCATCTGTTCGGCTTCTTTGGTGTTTATAAGTTTAGATCGGTTTTCGTTGTGATGCTGATTTGTGGATATCTGTTCTGTGTGAAGAGAAATTGAGGTATTCACTGTTTTCTCCTGTTTCTGTGCCTTCAGTCCAGTAGATGATTCTTTTGGCATCATGGAAATTTCGGTTTGAACTTCTACTGATTTATATTGGATTACTGCTTGTGCATATGTTGGCTTGTTTGTAGTCCGTGGCTGTATTATTCTTCTTGCTTCTTGGTACGTTGTGTTGTGTTCTGTTTTGTATTTCTGAATTAGTTTCTCTTGTTTCCATTTTTCACACGTTTTTGAGTAGGCTGGGTGTTCCCCTTTACAGTTTGTACATTTCAAGATGTTGGCAGAGCAAACTGTAGTCTCGTGTTCTTTAGAATCACACTTTGCACAGGTTGCTGAGTTTCTGCATGCCATTTGTGAATGTCCAAATTTCTGACATTTGTAACAACGTAGTGGATTTGGTATGTATTGTCGTACTTGGCAGTTCAGGTATCCTGCTTTGATTGTTGTTGGAGGTTTTGGAGTATTAAATGTTATGATAAGGGTTCTTGTTGGAATTATATTTCCATCCCTTCGGATATTAATTCTCTTCACTCCTGTAACTCCTTGGCTTCTTAATTCTTCTGTGAGCTCTTCCTCTGACACATTTAAGAGGTCCCACTCTGAAATCACCCCTCTGGAAGAATTCAGTGTGTTGTGTGGTGTTACAACTACTGGCATTCTTCCAAAAATTGTTGTTGAAAGTAATTTCTGGGAGTGTTTGGGATTTTCTGTTTCCACTAGTATGTCTCCAGATCTCAGCCGTCGAACTGACTTGGGAGATCCTACTAGACCCTCTAATGTTTTCTGGATTACAAACGGAGACATACTTCCTAATGTCTGATCTCCTGTCGCATGTATGACAATGAATGTTGGTATTTTTGGTGGGTCCATATCTGTCTTTTGTCTCTTTGATTTGGTGTTTTCTGTTTCACTACTTGGTAGAGCTTTCTCTTGAAGCCCTATAGTACTAGTAGTTAATTTACTACTCATATTTGCTCTTTTGGCCCTGGGAGTGTTACTTTCCTCTCCCAGGTTACCAGCCCCGCCACGTGGAGGCAAGAGCAGTGCCTCTTAGTGACCAAGCGGCTGTGTAAGTTAGATTAGTAAAAGTGAGAATAAGAGAAAAAATAAGAAAGGTGAGTTTCCTTTCTGTGTCTTCACTTACTGTTTGTAAGATAAAGAGCTGCTTCACAAAAAATAATAGGATTTTAACGAGGAAATTAAAGAAACTTGTTTATTTTTTTGATCACTCTATATATCGCTGGGAATCGCTTAGTCACTAATAAATCGCTTGGCACCTGGGGCCAGACTACTTTTGAGTTGGGAGTCTGGGTTATTGATGATGTAAAACGGATCCAAGATTTCCTTTGGCTCTGACATTGGATGTAACGTGCTTTTGCACGTGCACCTTTAAATCATATTAGATTATCGGTCGTGGGATATCGAGGGAATATCCCCCAGGCTTTGTTTTGTTCCTTTTTTGCTGTTGGGCACTCTGAATTCCACAAAGGTTTAGGAAATAGTGGAAACCGGCTGGATGTTTTTGGGATTGCAATTGCAGCTGATTGGACAATACGTTCTGTAACGTACGCGACTGCATCATTGATATTTTCCCGACTGACTGTAGCGATGTCAAGATTTGCCAAATGTCGAAAGGCATTCCAGTCAGCCTGATGAATCTTCCACCGCGGTAAACTAAATGGCTGACACGGTCTACCACTAGTTAAGGTGGTTATCACGGGGAAGTGATCGCTTCCATATGGGTTTTCTTCCACCTCTCATATAACTGAAGGAAGGAGGGAAGGGGAGCAGATAGACAGATCAATGGCAGAAAAGGTACGGGTAAGCATGTGGAAGAAAGTGTTTGTTCCCACATTCAGAAGGGAGAGGTCATTGTCAGCGAGCATATGCTCTATGACTCTTCCCCTTCCGTTAATGTAAGCACTACCCCACAGAGTATTATGTCCATTAAAATCCCAAAGAAATCATAAAGGGGGAGGCAATTGCATGACGAGATCATCAAGGTCTTCCTGGAGGATGTCAATACCAGGTGGTAAATAAAGAGAGCAAACAGTTAATAAAAACCCCACTTTAAGGCGAATTGCTACAGCCTCAACATTAGTTGTAAGTTGTAAAGGCTGAAAGAGAATCTGATTGCTCACTAGGATTGCAACTCCTCCATGAGCAGGACCGTCCCCAATTCTGTCCTTACGAATGATCGTAATGTTACGTATGGTGGGGTCATCATTTGCTTTTTAATAGGTTTCCTGTACACAAAAGCACGATGGCTTATACTTTTGCAGAAGTACCTTGATGTCATTGATATTTCGTCGGAATCCACGACAGTTCCACTGTAGGAGTTTAGCCATTATTTTGGCTTGGTGGGTCCATCAGGCGGCTTTCGAGGTGCTGAGGGCTTACTTTTATCAGTCTTGGATTTGTCTTTTTTGGGGAAGAAAGGGTGCTGTCCTGTGTCCATCTCTTCCTCCATAAAGAATTCCAAGACTGAATCGTCATGTACCTCCTTGGTTTCGACATCCATTTTTTGTTGTCTTGGCATGGGCTCTTGATTTTTTTGTACTATTACTTTGGTGCTCGCTTTTGATAGTGCTGAAGCACTGGGAGGTGCCGATATTGGAGTGGCAGCTGAATGAGATTTCTGTGCTGGTTTTACTGAACTTAATAGATAGCGGGCAGTGGGCGTGAATGACTCTTTTGGTGGTACAGTCATATCCGTTTGGGTTCCAATCGAGCATTTATTGGATACCTCTTCGGCGTATGTTGCTTTACCGCTACTTACTGGTTTAACTGCTTTCCTGGCCTCTTGGTATGAGATGTTAAGTTCTACCTTTAGTCGTTGTATTTCCTTTTCTTCCTTCCACCGCTGGCAAGCTCTTGAATATGCAGGATGTTCTCCATTGCAGTTAATACATGCTGTTGTTGTGGTTGGTGTAGATGTTTTTTGGCACAAGGGCAGCTGTGGCCAAAATGTGCCTATTCAGATATTTGGTATTGGTATTGGTATTGGTATTGGTATTTTGGGCACAAGGGCAACTAAGGCCAAAATGTGCCTGTTCCTATAACATGTTTTCATATAATATTTCATTCCAGTTTTTAATCATAGAAAATCATATATTTGTATCTGCTTAAGAAAAGTAAAAAGTTCATTTAAATTCGCATTGTTTCCAATAATATGAGCAAGTGATAGAGGCTCTTTCATTTGTGAGAGTGAAAGAAAACTAGTCCTTCGGAAGTAGGAATACTGCTTACAATCTATGAGTATATGCTTCACAGTAAGTGGTAAAGCACAATGAGTGCATTGAGGTGGGACATCCTGCTTCAGTAGATATACATGGGTTGGATGCGTATGCCCTATGCGTAATCTTGCTAGCACAACCTCTTCTTGTCTGTTTTTCCTTAAGCTAGATTTCCATAGTGCTGGTTCCTCTTTGATTTCAAGCAATTTGTTGTTCGTTTGTGACCTCCAGATTTCAGACCACTGGATTGTATAGATTTTTTTAATGTGCTGCAAATAATCTATGTATGGTACTTGGTAATGTGATGGTATTGCACTGATTGGTTGTTTGGCTGCCTGATCTGCTCTCTCGTTACCTGTGATACCAGAGTGCCCTGGAATCCAGCAAAATAACACTTTATGATTCTTACTTCGTAGGTGGTTTAAGCAGGAAAGAATTTGTTTTATGATGGGATGCGATATTGAAAGATTATTGTCGAAAGCAGACACTGCACTCCTGGAGTCTGTGTATATTATACTGCTAGTATTATAGGAAGTGTTTATATTTTCTAGGGCTAATTTTATTGCATATAATTCTGCAGTGTAACTGCTACACTCAACTGGTAGTGATATAGAAATTGTAAAAGAGGGAAAAACAGCTGCAGCACCAACAGAAGAGTCTGTTTTCGAACCATCTGTATATATTATACAGCGTTGAGCATTATTGAGGGCATGTCCTTTATGGAGCTGTTTAATACTTTCATCTGGCAGGGATTTCTTTCCCCATTGCTGAAAATATTTATCACAGTGAGGGAGAGTTACAGACCAGGGTGGATTAGGTACATCATTCTCTTGAAGCATATTGTCAAAGTTTATGTCCCAGCCATGTATCAATTCTTTTAATCGAATACCAGTGGGTCTATTTTCTGTAGCTTTGCTGTTGTAGAACGTGATCCAATCAGGGTTGAGAAGCAATGGTCGAACAGGATGGGCTGGAAGGCTTTGAATTTTGGCTCCATAATTAAGGAGTAGCATTTTCCTTCTAAGGTGAAGTGGAGGTTCGTACGCCTCTACATACAGACTCTGGACAGGGGATGTTCTAAAGGCTCCTAGCGAAGTACGAAGGGCACTATGTTGGATGGTGTTCAGTCTGCTTAGTGCACTTTTCCTAGCAGAGTCATAGACAACAGCTCCATAATCTAATCGTGACCTGATAAGAGCACGATACAGATGTAGCAGAGAGTATCTGTCGGCACCCCATTTCATGGCAGAAATGGACCGAAGAATATTTAATTTCTTTAAACATACAGTTCGGAGATATGTTATGTGAGAAACAAAGTTAAGTTTGGTGTCCAACATTAAACCTAGGAATCGAAGGTTACTGGTGAGTGGTATCAGGTGGTTCTGTAGCCGAAGCTCCGGTTCCGGATGCAGCTTACGTTTTTTGCAGAAGTGAATTGCAACAGTTTTTGTTCTGACATACGATATCCGTTCTTCTGTGTCCATGTTTCTAGCTTATTTATGGAGAGTTGCAGCTGTCTTTCAATAGTATGAATATTTTTTGAACTGCAAGATAGAGTGAGATCATCAGCGTACATGTATAATTCGACAGTATTGGGAATGTTGTGGGTTATAGAGTTCAGCTTGAGTGAAAAAAGAGTAGCGCTAAGTATTGACCCTTGTGGGACACCTTCTTCTTGGGTATAAATACGAGAAAGCACTGTTTGATAACGAACCTGAAATGTTCTGTTTTGGAGAAAGTTTTGAATAAATTTCGGTAAATGTCCCCGCAATCCTAGGGAATAAAGTTCTCTCAATATGCCATACCTCCAGGTTGTGTCAAAAGCCTTTTCAATGTCCAAACTTACCATTACAAGGTGTTCGTTTTTCACATAAGCATTACGAATGTTAGTCTCTGCTTTCACCATGAGATCTAAAGTGGACCTGTTTTGTCGGAAACCAAATTGATTGTTGTTTAGCAGCTTTTCAGTTTCAAGAACCCAGGTAAGTCGCCTGTGTATCATCTTTTCTAGAGTTTTACCTAGACAACTGGTGAGGGAGATTGGTCGATAATTTTGTGTGAGTGATTGATCTTTTCCTGGTTTGGGAAAGGCTAGAATAACGGAGTGATGCCAGGTAGAGGGATATACACCTTCAAGGAAGATGCGATTAAAGAATGTTATTAGCAAATTCAGAGCTATATTGTTTAGATGTTTCATCATTACATAATAGATTCCATCAGCTCCGGCAGCGCTATTTGGCGATCTGTTTAGTGCTGTTTGGAGTTCAAAAACACGAAAAGGTTGATTATAGGCTAGAGACTGGGTAGTTTGGAAATTTATCTTATATTTTTCTGCAATGGCTTTAGTTTGTAGGAAGGAAATATCATAAGCTGTAGTGGCTGAAGTTTCAGAGAAAGTCTCTGCAAGCGCGTTGGCTATTTCTTGTGGTGAAGATATTTCTTGTCCGTTCTTGGTTAAAATTGGAGCAGAAACCGGTAAAAATTTGCCATTTAGTTGTCGAATTTTTTTCCAAATAATTTTACTGCTAGTGTCTTTTGTGATAGAAGATGCAAACTGTATCCATGATTCTTTTTTGGCTTGTCTTCTAATTTGCCGTGCTTTTGCCTTAAGCCTTTTAAACTGAATCAGGTTGTCGGTGGTTGGAAACTTACGGAACAGATTCCAGGCTTTATTTTTTTCTTTTTTCGCTATGGTACAAGCATCATTCCACCAGTGTTTCAGGTTTCTATGTTTGGAAGCAGAAAACGTTGGTATTGCTTTGGAAGCTGCTGCTATTATTTGTTTGGTAATGTGCTCGGTGACATCATCAATGGACCCTAGTTGTATCAATTGGCTATCAAAGGAGATGGAGACAGAGAACTTTTCCCAATCTGCTTTAGAAAATTTCCATAATACCCGATGATCAGGGCAAGGTGTCTGCGTTGTTTGGATTCTGCATATTATTGGGAAGTGATCACTGTTGTGCAGATCATTTAAAACCGTCCAATCAATAATAGGAAGTAACTCAGGGGAACAAATAGACAAGTCAATTGCTGACATACATCCCGTGGAGAGATGAGTGTAGGTGTTTTGACCAGTGTTTAGCAAAGTTAGGTTCACTTGGTCTATGAGCTTTTCTAGCAAGTGCCCTCTATTATCCATGTGAGCAGATCCCCATAGCGGATGATGTGCATTTAGGTCACCAAGAAGACAAAAAGGAGATGGTATTTGTTTTATAAGATCTTCTAATTCTTGAAACGTGTAAATATTGTTAGGTGGAAGGTACAGGGAGACAAGAGTTATTGTTTTTCCCATTGCTACACGAACTGCAACGGCTTCTAAGTGGGTCTGAAGAGGAATGTTTCTTGCTGGAAATTTACAATTCACTAAAATTGCAACTCCACCATGTGCATGGCTTGAACTAATTCTATCTTTTCTATAGACTGTAAAATGTTTAATTGAATAAGTTACCTTTGGATTTAAGTAAGTCTCTTGCAAGCAAAAGGCTACCGGATTATATTGCGAGATCAAGTCATATATATCATCGGTATTGCTGCGTAAACCTCTGCAATTCCATTGTGCGATGTACATCATTATTTGGTTTTAGAGAGGGAAGATGATTCTGTCTGTTTCTTGTAAGATGGAGCATTTTGCTTTTGACGATCATGTTTTATCTTATCCTTTCTTGGAAAAAAAGGGCGTCCGTATTCTGTACTCCCTTCTACCTCATCGGTACCAGTAGATGAACATCCAGTTTCCATGTCATCTTCTGCATGAAGATCAAGGATTGTTTCCTCTTGTGCATTTACAGCTTCGCTGTCCATGCTGCTTGAATTAGGTTGTTGCAATTCAGTGGCGCGTTGTCTTTGTGGTTTCCTTTGTAATTTATCAATTGACGTAATTTTAGATGGAACTGAGAGTGGAGTATTGTTTATTTCGTCGATTGAAACAGGTTTGTTAGCGGGCTGATTTGTCAAAAGTACAGATCGTGCCCATTCTGCAATGGAAGTGTTAGGAGGGATTGACACTTCTGTTTGGATAGCAACAGCTTGACAGTTTTGGGTAGCAGTAGCATAGCTGCGTTTTGGCATTGTTACCTTGACTTGTCTTCTTGCTTCTTGATATGATACTTTGTTTTCAATCTTAAACTTCTGTATCTTTTTTTCCATTTTCCACAGATCACATGATTTTGAATAAGCTGGGTGATCATTCTTACAGTTTGGGCACTCTGGAGATTTTGCAGTACAATCTGTTTGAGAATGATTTTTCGAACCACAATTAGGACATGTAATTTCTCCTCTGCACGTTGTTTGAGAATGTCCAAATTTTTGGCATTTGAAACACCTTAAGGGATTTGGAATGTATGCCCGGACTCGGCAGTGGAGGTAGCCTGCTATCACTGAGTTTGGTAAATTTGGTGTACTAAAGGTCAATATGATATTTCGTGTTGGAACTAGTTTGTCGTCCTTCCTGATCATGATTCGCCTTGCTTGTGTTACTTTTTGTTCTTGTAATTCCGTAACTATTTCCTCTTCGGTGACGTTTAGTAAATCCCACTCACTTATAACTCCTTTGGAGGAGTTCAGTGTATTATGCGGGGTGACTTTAATTGGGATTCCGCTTATAGTTGAAAGTTTCAATAACAGTTCAGAGTGTCTTGCCTGCGTGGTTTCAATTAATAGATCTCCTGACTGGAGTCTTTTTACCATTTTTGGTGTTCCTGCTGAGTTTTCAAGACATCTTTGAATGACAAAGGGAGACAATTTGCTTACTGGTTGATTCGATAGTGAATGCATTATCAGAAAAGCTGGTGGTTCTGGTTTGCTAGAATCTGTTCTCATTCTTTTTGAGAGACTTGGATCATGTTCCCTTCTACGGGTGTCAACATGTTGAGAGCCTGTTGGCTCTAGTGGTGGATAGTCATCGCAATCCATTGTTGCTCCTTTTCGCCCCGGGAGAGGAGCTTCCTTCTCCCAGGTTTCCGACCCCGCCACGTGGAGGCAGGAGCGGTGCCAACTAGTGGCCAAGCGATCAGAAGAATAGGAGAGCAGTACGTTGCTAGCGATAGCAGTAACGATGCAAGCGGGGTTAGCAGATATTTGGAAAGGTACCCGAGTTTGCCTTATTTGTTATTAGATACAGTCATAAAGTTTAGTTTGTTTGAGATAAGCGAAAAGCTCATCGAGATTGGCATTGTTTCCCAATAGGTGGGTTAGTTATAAAGGTTCTTGCATTTGTGTCAGAGAGAGGTTGTTGTTGTTGTATTTGGGTTTTCTGGCACAAGGGCCTCTTGGGCCATATTGTGCCTGTTCGATATTTGCTTATCACTAATTTCTCATGCTATTGTGATCATAGGCTATTATAAAGATTTATCTGCTTCAAATAAGTAAACAGTTCCTCCAAATTTGCATCATTGCCAAGAATCTGCAATAAGGTAATCGGTTCCTTCAAATGGGATAGGATGTAAAGATTGATTTTCTGGTAGTTGAAAGTTGGGGACATTCAATGAGAATATGATATATTGTCAACTGAGACTGGCACAACAAACACTGAGGAGGGTTCTCTCCCATAAGCAAATACAGATGAGTTGGATGTGAATGTCCAATGCGGAGCCTTGCTAGAATTACTTCTTGTCGCCTGCTTTTCCTAATACTAGATGTCCACAATTTTGGCTCTTTTTTTATCTGCAGCAGTTTATTATTTATTTGAGCTTTCCAGAGATCAGACCATTGCTTCCTACATGATGTTTCAATGATGGATTTGTAGTCGGTGTAGGGCACTGTTTGTTGCCTGGAAGTGCTTGAGTCAGCGTATTTAGCAGCGGCGTCCGCTTGTTCATTACCTGGAATGCCTGCATGACCAGGTATCCAGCAGAAGGTAACCTTCTGGTTGGCTTTTTGACAGTAAAATAACTTGGACCGTATCTCTTCAAGAATCGGATGTGAGGGCGACATGGTAGTTTGAATGGCAGTGATTGCGCTTAAGGAGTCTGTGTATATCAGGGATTGCTTTATACAGCTGTTGTGTATTCTATCTAGAGCTAGTTTAATAGCAAATAATTCTGCAGTATAGATAGTACATTCCGTAGGAAGAGACACAGCATCTGAAAAGGTAGAAGAAACTGCTGCAGCACCAACGGCTGCATCTGTTTTGGAGCCATCAGTATAGATAGGTACTTTATCTGAATTTTCCAACAAATGAGTTTTATGGAGCTGTTGATAGTTTATATTTGCCAGAGAGGATTTTCCCCATCTTGAAAAGAAATTGTCGCAGAGAGGTGAGAATTCAGTCCAGGGAGTTTCAGGAGTAGCAAGGTCTTGGAATATGTTGTGAAATTTAAGATCCCAACTGATCGTGAGTTCTTGCAGTCGAATCCCTGCAGGGCGGTTTTCATTAGGCTTATTGTGATATAATTCAGCATATTGAGGATCAAACAGGTACTGCCAGCTAGGGTGGAATGGCATGCTTTTAATTTTTGCTGCATACTTACACAATAAGGATTTTCTCCTGAGATGCAAAGGGGGTTCATTTGCCTCAATATACAGGCTGTGGACCGGAGATGTTCTGAAGGCTCCCAAAGCTATCCTAAGAGCACTATGCTGTATGGTGTTCAGACGTAATAGTGAACTTTTCCTAGCGGAGTCATAGACAGGTGATCCATAATCTAAACGTGATCTTATTAAAGCTCTATACAGATGAAGGAGAGAGCTTCTGTCAGCACCCCAGGACTTAGCAGAGACTGCTCTCAGGATGTTTAGTTTTTTTAGACATGTAGTTCGAAGGAAAGCAATATGGGAAGCAAAATTAAGTTTGTTATCTAAGTATAACCCCAACAGTCGGAAACTGTTAGTGACAGGAATCAGGTTGTTTTTTAAAAATATTTCTGGATCTGGGTGAAGTTTGCGTTTTTTACAAAAATGAATTGCACTAGATTTCTTTTCTGATAGGGAATAGCCATTCCGCAATGCCCATGATTCAATTTTAGCGATGGAAATTTGGAGTTGTCTTTCAATGGTGTTCATGGTTTGGGATTGACAAGAAACAACGAGGTCATCAGCGAACATATACGATTCTACTGTATTAGGTACATCCTGTGTCATGTTTGTAATTCTTATTGAAAATAACGTCGGACTAAGAATGGATCCCTGAGGAACACCCTCCTCTTGTACAAATGATTTAGATAAATTGTTCATGTATCTAACCTGAAATGTTCTGTGGCATAGGAAGTTTTGTACAAAGTGGGGTAAATGACCTCTCAAGCCAAAAGAATGAAGATCTTGAAGTACACCGTATCGCCAGGTGTTATCAAAGGCTTTCTCAATATCAAGATTGATCATGACCAGATGTTGTCCCCTTATGAAGGCATTTCGGATGTTTGCTTCTGCTTTTATCATTACATCTAACGTGGACCGGTTCTTTCGAAACCCGTACTGATTGTTATTTTGCAAGTTGTTAGTTTCCAGGAACCACGTTAGCCGCCTGTGAACCATTTTTTCCAAGACTTTGCCTAAGCAGCTGGTCAGTGAAATCGGCCTGTAATTATGTGGAAAGCTGCGATCCTTTCCTGGCTTTGGAAAGGCTAGTATAATTGAGTGACGCCATGAGTTTGGGTAAATATTTTCTAGAAATATTCGATTGTAATATTTTAACAATACCCTTTTTGTTCTGTTGTTTAGTTGGCTTATCATGATGTAGTAGATCCCATCTGGACCAGCAGCACTACTGGAAGTTTTATTGAGCGCCCCTAAAAGTTCTGTTAATGTAAATGGCTGGTTGTACGGGTGTGAAACTCTAGTGGAGAAATTGATCTTATGCTGCTCTGATGATTTTTTAATTTTCTGAAAGATTGGGTCGTAGGTGGATACACCTGATATACTGGCAAATGATTCGGCTAAGGCATTTGCAATTTCTGCCGGAGAGGACAACTCCTTTCCTTTCCAGTTTAATATTGAGGATGGGGACTGGACATATTTGCCATCAATTGTTTGTATTTTCTTCCAGATGAGTCTGATATCTGTGTCCTTGTTTATACTAGAGGAAAAGCTAATCCATGCTTCTCTTTTTGCTTTCCTTCTTATTTGGCGGAACTTAGCTTTCATTCTTTTAAAACTAATTAGGTTACTGGTTGTGGGGAATTTGCGGAACAAATTCCAAGCCCTATTTTTTCCTGTTTAGCGTATGTACAATCCGGATTCCACCAGTAATTATTGTGTTTGCGTTTCCCAGGCAAGGACTTTGGTATTGTAGAGTTGGCAGCGTGTAATATTTGATTAGTTATATGTTGTGTGACATAATCTATGGGTTGAAGTTGAATTATTTCATCATCTAACTGAACATTTGAAGCATATTCATTCCAGTGTGCCCTACGAAATTTCCATTTGGAGCGACCCGGCAAAGGGGGGTTAACCCGTGTTTGCAGCTTGCAGAGAATTGGTAGATGATCACTATTTAGTGGATTTTCAAGAACAGACCACTCCGTATTAGTACATATCGAGGGAGAGCAGATTGAAAGGTCTATTGCACTCATGGATCCTGTTGAAAAATGTATATAGGTAGGCTCTCCAGTATTCAAAAGGGTAAGTTGGCACACATCGAGAAGATTTTCTATTTGTTTACCTCTTTTGTCGATTGTTGGAGATCCCCACAGCGAGTGATGAGCATTGAAGTCTCCGAGTAAATAGAAAGGAGGTGGTAGCTGGTCTATTAGATTTTCTAGATTTTCTGAGGAGATTGAGGAATTTGGGGGAATATATATAGATGCTATGATTGATTGATTGATTTAATTTTTATGGCGCAAAAACAGCAGGGTTAGAGTGCGCCAGGAAAATGTTAAAATATAAAAAGGTAAGACTGGAAATTTGTAAAAATGTTACGTCGCCTAAAAACACATAAAATCATATAAATAAATAAAATCAGTACAATGATAAAAGCAAATTATATATTTCATATGAGTGTATACAAATTGATCAACTTTAAAAATTTAAAAACTGCTGACACATTGTCGCTGTCATTTAAAATCTGACTGAGTTGTTGTTATTGTTGGTATTGTTATTTTTGGCGCAAGGGCTGCTTAGACCATATTGCGCCTATCAGTGATATGAAAGTTATCAATGGTGACTGTTATGGAAACAGTCAGAGACGATCATATAGTTTTATTCGTTTAAGAAAACAGAATAACTCCAAGGGATTAGCATCGTTGCCTATGATGTGAGAGAGTTTTAGAGGTTCTTTTAGATTTGGAAGGAAGCTGAATGAACATTGCCGAGCATGTTTGTACAGAGTGCATTCAACAAGAATGTGCTTCATTGTTAGCTGACAGTTGCATTGAGAACACTGTGGAGGATCATTTCCTGTAAGGAGAAATAGGTGAGTAAACTGGCTGTGGCCGATTCGTGCTCTGGTTAAGATGACTTCTTCCTTTCTGTTAGTACGAAAACTAGAGGTCCATAACTGTGGTTCTGATTTTATTTCCAATAGCTTATTACCCGTTTGAGCTTGCCATAGAAGTGTCCATTGTTCCTTACATGTCCTTCGTATCATAGGTTTGTAATCAACATATGGAACACAAAAGCCTGAAGATAATGGGTTAGATGGATGTTTTGCAGCATGGTCTGCGCATTCGTTTCCTGGGATCCCAGTGTGACCTGGGATCCAGCAGAAGATGACTACTTGTTGGCGTTCCTGAATAAGAATCATCTTACTTCTTATGGTTTGTATTAAAGGATTGGTTGGTGAGGAGATGTTTTGTAGGGCTACTAGTGTACTCTGCGAGTCGGTATATATTATACTTTTTTTAATGGAGCAATGAATAATATTTTCTAGGGCAAGTTTAATGGCGAATAACTCAGCTGTATAACTGCTGCATTCAGTAGGCAGAGATACAGAGATGGTGTTAAAAGGGAAAACTGCTGCAGCACCTACTCCACTATCAGACTTTGATCCATCTGTGTATATTTTCATGAAATGCGGATAATTTTGTGTGTGAGAAGTATGAAGTTGTCGCACGTTAATATTTGCAAGGGAATCTTTTCCCCAGTTCAGGAAGTAATTGTCACAGGATGGATTAACCCAGGACCATGGGGGAACTGAAGTGTTTGGATCTTGGAGGACTTTTTCAAGGTGCACATTCCAGCTTTCAGATAGAGCCTGCAATCTGATGCCAGTAGGTTGGACTGCTCTGGGTTTATTTCTGTAGAACATTTTAAACTGTGGATCACTAAGTATAGGCCAAATTGGATGGGTAGGCATGCTTTGAATTTTAGCGGCATAATTCAAAAGTAACATCTTCCTTCTGAGGCAGAGTGGAATTTCATGGGCTTCGGCGTAGAGACTTTGTACTGGCGATGTTCTATAAGCACCTGTAGCAATCCTAAGGGCAGAATGTTGAACAGGAGCAAGCCGTACTAGCACACTCTCCCTAGCAGAGTCATACACCGGGGCTCCATAATCAAGACGAGATCTAATTAGAGTTCTATACAGGTGAAGTAAGGTGTAACGGTCAGCACCCCATGTTGTAGAAGAAAGAACTCTGAGAATGTTCATTTTTTTCTGGCAGGTTGTCCGGAGATATTTGATATGTTCTAAAAAATTAAGTTTCCTATCAAAAATTAGACCGAGGAGGCGAATGCTACTCATAACTGAGATAGGATGATTTGTTAGGTGTAGCTCTGGGTCAGGATGCATCCCTCGTTTGTTACAAAAGTGAATGGCACTCGATTTTTGATGAGATAGTCTGTAACCATTCTGTGTCATCCATAGTTCAATATTGTTTAGTGAGATTTGTAGTTGCCTTTCAATGAAGTTCATATTCGGCGAACTGCAGGAAACAGTCAGATCATCAGCATAGAGATATGAGTTCACAGTCTTGGGAATACATTTGGTAATATGATTTATTCTCAATGCAAATAAAGTAGCACTGAGAACTGAGCCCTGTGGTACTCCTTGCTCTTGTATATAGATTTGTGAGAAGACTTCTCTATAGCGAACTTGAAAAGATCTATACTGAAGGAAGTTTTGTATGTAGCATGGTAAGTGACCTCTCAGGTCAAGGGAATGAAGATCTTTTAAGATACCAAAACGCCAGGTGGTGTCAAAGGCCTTCTCTATGTCAAGGCAGACCATGACAAGATGTTCATTTCGTATAAATGCATTCCTGATATTTGTTTCAGCTTTAACCATAAGATCTAGGGATGAGCGATTTTTTCTGAAACCAAACTGGTTATCAGAGATTAGATGTTTTGAATCCAGATACCATGTTAATCGGCGGTGTATAATTTTTTCTAATGTTTTACTCAAACAACTGGTAAGAGAGATGGGTCTATAATTGTGAGGGATAGAATGATCTTTGCCTGGTTTGGGAATTGCCACTACATAGGAGTGATGCCAGCGAGTGGGGTATGAATGTTCAATGAATATACGGTTGTAAAAGGTCAGCAGCAATGACAGTGATTTATTGTCTAAGTGTTGAAGCATTATGTAATATACTCCGTCTGGACCAGCAGCACTGTTCTTTGAGGAATATATAGCTTTTTGAAGTTCAATCATAGTAAGTGTCTGATTGTATTGTAGAGAAGCAGCGGTTTTGAAGTTAAGTTTTGATTTTTCGGCTGAGGCTTTGATCTTCTGAAATGACGGATCATACGAGTTCGAGGCAGACAACTGGGAGAATATTGTCCCTAGAGTATTCGCAATTTCTGCAGGACTAGAGAGCTCCTGTCCATTCCAGTTGAATATTGGCGAGGATAATGGAGGAAATTTGCCATTTAGCTGTCTTATTTTTTTCCATATTGTTCTTACATCAGTATTTTTATTTACTGAAGTCGCAAATCGGATCCAAGAGTTTTTTTTAGCTTCCTTTCTGATGTGTCGGGCTTTGGCTCTTAGTTTCTTATAATTTATAAGGTTGTTGGTAGTAGGGTATTTGCGAAATATATTCCACGCTCGGTTTTTTTCTTTTTTGGCATTCTTACATTCATCGTTCCACCAATAATTTATGGGTCTGTAGGTGACTGACTGTGATTGTGGGATGGCAATGGATGCAGCTGCTAGAATTTCTTTGGTGATATGATCAGTGGCTGTGTCAATTGGGAAGGATTCAATGATCTGTTTATCAAATGAAACATGAGAGGTATACTTGGCCCAATCTGCCTTGGTAAATTTCCATTTTATTTGGTTTTTTGCAGTTGAAGAGCGTGATGTTTGGATCTTACAGATTAATGGGTAGTGGTCACTGTTTAGTGGATCATCTAGAGCTGTCCACTCAATATTAGGAAAGAGGATCGGAGAGCATATTGAGAGATCTATTGCAGACACTGTTCCTGTTGGGAGATGGATGTAAGTGGGTGAACCAGTATTTAGGATGGTTAAGTTTTGTCTGTCAATGAGCATTTCAATGAGTTGCCCTCGTCCATCTGCATTGGGAGAACCCCACAATGGATGGTGTCCATTGAAGTCGCCCAATAAACAGAAAGGGGTTGGCAACTGCATTATAAGATTTTCAAGTTCGTGAATAGTACACGGATGATTGGGTGGTAGATAGATCGAAACAAGAGTCAGAGTGATGCCAATTGCTATTCGGGTAGCAACGGCTTCTATAGAGGTTTGTAAAGAAATGCGTCTGCATGGGACTCGCGAATCTATGAGTATGGCTACTCCACCACGAGCATTATTTGCAATAGGTCTATCTTGTCTGAAAAGAGTATAGTTTTTTATCAAAGGAGATACCTGAGGAGTCAGATATGTCTCCTGTAGGCAGATGCCCACTGGTTTATGCTGCTTAATTATGTCGTATATGTCATCAATGTTGCTCCTAAAGCCTCTACAATTCCATTGGACAACGTTGTTCATTATTTCAATTTAGATGAAGGAACTGAATCTGACTGCTTTTTGGAAGTCTGTTTGGCACGGTCAATTTTAATCCTTTCTCTTTTTGAGAAAACCGGTCTTTGGTCTATTTCATCCTCTGGATGGATCTCCAGAATGGTTTCGGTATCATCTTGATTGGAAATTTCATTAGTATCCATAAGGGAGGAGTCAAATGTCTGTTTTCGATTAGAATCTGCGTTATCTGCTTGGACGGATCTTACGGGATCTGCACCGGCAGAAGGTGGTATCGTGACTGGTGTATTGTTAGCTCTAGTAGAAATCTGTTGCTTTGAAGGTTGAGGTGCAGAACTGAGCAGGGAACGAGCCCATTCTGAAATAGAGGTATTTGGAGGTATTGATGTATCAGTCTGCACCGATACTGAATGAAACTTTTTAGTGGCTTCAGCATACGTGCGTCTAGGTGTGATTAGTTGTATTTGCTTTCTGGCTTCTGGGAATGAAACTTTCTTTTCTATTTTATATTTCTGAATTTTTTTCTCATATTTCCATTGTTCACAGTTTTTAGAAAAGGCTGGATGGTTACCTTTACAATTGGCGCAGAGTGGAGCCTGGGCTTTACAGTCAGCCTGGGAATGATCTTTTGAACCACAGTTAGGACATACGGGGTCTCCTCGACAGACTGTTTGTGAGTGTCCGAATTTCTGACACTTGTAACATCTTATTGGGTTCGGGATATATGGGCGAATGCGACAATGCAAATACCCTGCTTTTACGGATGAAGGTAAATTAGGTGAGCTGAATGTCAAAATTATGCTACGAGTTGGAAGTAGTTCTCCATCTTTTTTCATCATAATTCGTTTTGCCTGTGTGACTTTCTGGTCCTGCAGTTCCTGAACAATTTCTTCTTCTGATACATTCATTAGGTCCCATTCAGAAATAACACCTTTGGATGAATTAAGTGTGGCATGTGGGGACACTTTAACTGAAACTCCACCAAATGAGGTGAGTCTGAGTAGAGACTCAGAGTGTTTTGAGTTGGTGGTCTCAACAAGCAGGTCGCCAGATTTCAGTCGTCGTGCCATTTTAGGGGAGCCAGCTACGCTCTCAAGACATTTTTGAATGAGGAATGGTGATAAACTACCCAACGATTGGTTAGTTAGCGAATGCAGAATCAGAAAACTTGGGTTTTCCATTCGGGGAGCATCCGTCCTCAGTCTCTTTGGATTGGATAAGTCATTATCGGGTATGTGCAAATCCAATGTATTTGGATTTGCAGTCCTAATCGGTGGAAAATTGTCACAGTCCATGTTTTGCTCCTTTTGGCCCTGGGGGTTGGTTTTACCACCCAGATTTCCGGCCCCGCCACGGGGAGGCAGGAGCAGTGCCACAAGGTGACCAAGCGGCTAAGTTAGTTAGTTAGTACTATTAGAAATAAAAAACAGAAAGGTAACTTTCCTTTCTGGGCCTTTGCCTACTTCTTCTAGTGCAAAACAGCTACACTAATTAATAAATAAAGAAAACGGTTGTTGAAACAAAATATAATCTATCACTTGAAGGCTCTTTAGAGATAACGCTTTGAGATACGCAAAGAAATCGCTTGGTCACGGAACGCTTGGCACCCGGGGCCATCTGACTGAGTGTATACGGCTCAGTCAGATGGGTAAAAGCAGTACAACGAGCATTTATAAAACTGGAACAATCACATAAAATGTGTTGGACGGTTAAAATGGTGTCGCATTGCTCACACATAGGAGGGTCATCAGCCCTCAGCAAAAAGGAGTGTGTTAAATGACAGTGTCCTATGCGGAGCCGAGCAAGAACAACTTCCTCCTTGCGATCCTTGCGTAAGCTGGACCGCCAAGGATGGATCACAGGCTTAATTCGAAGCAGCTTGTTCGTAGTAACCAGGCGATGCCACGAATCATGCCACTCAGACTGCAGGTTACTACGGATAACTTGCCTGTAGTCTGTATAGGGGACTAACAGGTCAAGATTATCCGTCAGGGCTGCCGATTTGGCTGCATTGTCAGCCAAATCATTTCCTCTAATCCCGATGTGACTGGGGATCCAGCAGAAGCGGATATCGAATCCAGTTGTATAGAGATTGTATATTATCTGCTGAAGTCGGGACAGGGTTGGGTGATTAGTGCGTGACATCGCTGATAAATCCTGCAGTGCACTCATTGAATCGGCATATATAATACACCGTTGGTATCGGTGTTTTGTTATGTGATCTAGAGCTAACTCTATCGCATGCAGCTCTGCAGTGTAAATGCTGCAGTCAACGGGTATCTGCTCTGATATGGTTTTATCTGGAAAAACAGCAGCAGATCCCACATACGATTCTGACTTCGAGCCGTCTGTATAAACTGGCAAGAAGTCAGAATGTTCTGCACGGTGTTGTGAATAGAGCTGAAGGTAGACAGAGGCTGGAGTATTAGACTTCGTCGCAAGTTTGAGCGAGAAGTCACATGCTGGTGTTTGTGCATGCCAGGGTGGAAGGGGCTCCTTTGGTGATTGAGCAACCTTGTCTACCGACATGTTAAGTTTATTGAGTAGCTCCTGAACACGAATGCCGAATGGCCGATTGGCAGTACGTCGTGTGTTATAAAGATTTTCCCATCGTGGCTCGAAAACGGATGTCCACGTGGGATGGTGTGGTAGGGACTTCAGCTTGAAGGCATATTGCAGAGACAACTGCATTCGCCGAAGCGACAAAGATGGTTCATTTGCTTCGGCATACAGACTTTGGACAGGCGAAGTTCTAAAAGCACCAGTAGCAATACGGATGGCTTGATGATGGACGGGGTCAAGCCAACGAACAGCGCTATTTCTGGCAGATGAAAAGTCCTGAGACCCATAATCTAATTTTGAGCGTACAAGTGCACGGTACAGACGTAGAAGAGTGCAGCGGTCTGCACCCCAAGAGGTAGAGGAGAGAGAGCGGAGGATGTTAAGCCCTCTCGTGCACTTTGTGCGAAGCTGACGAATGTGTTGGACAAATGTCAGCTTTTTGTCAAAAATGAGTCCCAGGAATTTCGCCTCTGATACTACTGGAATGGTGCTTTGTCCAAGTCGTAATTCAGGCTCGGGGTGGAGGTTACGTTTGCGACAAAAATGGACGCAAACGGTCTTCTCCGGTGAGAACCTGAAACCATTGGCCGTGGCCCAGATGTTAACACGGTCAATAGCTTGTTGCAGTTGTCTCTCAATAACCCTCATATTGCATGATTGAGAGAATATGCTGAAGTCATCGACATAGAGTGCACTGTTTATAGTTGGAGGAAGTTGTTCCGAAATAGAATTTATTTTAATGGCAAAAAGCGTAACACTTAAGACAGATCCTTGTGGTACCCCTTCCTCTTGGCAAAATGGCCGCGAAAGGGAGGATCCTACACGAACTTGGAAATAACGGCAGGATATAAAATTTTTAATAAAAATTGGAAGGTGGCCTCTTAGACCAAGGTTGTTTTTTTTTTTTTTTTTTTTTTTTTGATTTGGTAGTTGTTGGCGCATCGGCTTCTGTGGCCATATTGCACCTCCCAAGGTTTTTGCAGTACTTTGATCCAAGCCCAAGGCGAGAATCGAACCCGCGACCTTTGGGTTGCCGGGCAGGTACTTTACCCACTCGGCTAGCCCGGTCGGCACCAAGGTTGTAAAGGTCTTTTAAAATACCAAATCTCCAAGTTGTGTCGTACGCTTTTTCCATGTCAAAGAACACCGACACCAAGTGTTCTCTTTTTAGGAAAGCATCTCGAATAGATGTTTAAAGTCTAATTAAGTGGTCTAGTGTGGACCTGTTTCTTCGGAAGCCGCACTGAAAGCGGGAGAGAAGGTCGTTCGATTCTAAATACCATAAGAGACGGGCACTGACCATTCTCTCCAATATTTTGCACAGACAGCTGGTCAGAGCAATGGGACGATAGTTTTTTGGACATGTAGGATCCTTTCCTAGCTTAGCAAAAGCAAGAATAGTTGCCTTGCGCCAGGTATCCGGAAAATGCTCTTCAAGGAAGATTCTGTTGTACAGGAAGAGCACATGGTCCATGGATTCTGGTGAAAGATGGTTGATCATTTCATAATGGATGTTGTCTGGTCCAGCAGCTGTAGCCTTTGTACGGGCGAGTGCTGTTTTCAGCTCATTGATATTAAACGGCCCATTGTATGGGTGGGAACCCTTTGATGTGAAGTTAAGGGCCTGTTTTTCAATGTTGTGCTTTAAGACCAGAAACTCTGGGGAGTAAGATGATGTTGCAGAGATGTTAGAAAAAGTTTCCCCAAGAGCATTGGCTATTGCAGTAGAGTCTGCAATAGTACATCCATTATATTCAAGGACCGATGAGGGGTGTGCTGTGTATTTTCCCTTCATTTTCCGGATTTTTTCCCAGACCACCTTAGTACTGGTCGTCTGGGTAAAGGATGATGTGAAACGGATCCACGATTCCCTTTGACTCTGACTGCGGATGTAGCGTGCTTTGGCTCGGGCACGTTTAAAGGCTAACAGATTGACTGTGGTAGGATATCTTCGAAATATCCCCCAAGCCCTGTTTTGAGCCTTTTTAGCTGCTGTGCATTCTGGATTCCACCATGGCTTTGGAAATGGAGGAAACCGGGTGGATGTTTTTGGAATTGTGGTTGCAGCTGCATGGACAATATTTTCTGTTATGTACGTAACTGCATCATTGATAGGTTCCTGACTGAATGTAGAGTTGTCAAATTTTGCCAGTTGTTGAAAGGCACTCCAGTCAGCTTGATCAAACTTCCACCGCGGTAACCTGACAGGAAGACAAGGTCTCCCAGTAATTAAGGTGGTTATCACGGGGAAGTGATCACTTCCATACAGATTCCCTTCTACCTCCCAGGTAAGTGAAGAGAGAAGAGAAGGCGAGCTGATAGAGAGATCAATGGCAGAAAACGTACGGGTAGGCATGTGGAAGAAGGTGTTTGTTCCATTATTTAGAAGGGAAAGGTCATTGTCATTTAGCATATGCTCTATGACTCGTCCCCTTCTGTTGATGTTAGCACTACCCCACAGGGTGTTATGTCCATTAAAATCCCCGAGAAGTAAGAAAGGGGGAGGCAGCTGCGTTAGAAGATCATCAAGGTCTGCCTGGGAGATGTCAGTCCCAGGTGGCAAATAGATAGAGCACACAGTTATTAAAAATCCCACTGAAAGGCGAATTGCAACAGCCTCTATGCTAGTTGTAATTAGCAAGGGCTGCACTGGGGCCTGGTTACCCACGAGGATAGCCACTCCCCCATGTACAGAGCCATCCGCAATTCTATCCTTTCGAAAAAGTGTGATGTTGTGCATGGTGGGATCATCATTTGCCTTTAGATAAGTCTCCTGCAAGCAAAAGCAAACTGGCTCGTGCTTTTGCAGGAGGACCTTGATGTCATCAATGTTTCGCCGGAATCCACGACAATTCCATTGTAGGAATTTAGCCATTATTTTGGCTTGGTGGGTCCATCAGGCGGCTTCCGAGGTGCTGAGGGCTTACTTTTATCAGTCTTGGATTTGTCCTTTTTGGGGAAGAATGGACGCTGTCCCGTGTCCATTTCCTCCTCCGCGAAGAGTTCCAAGACTGATTCTTCGGGTACCTCCTTCTGCTCGACATCCATCTTTTCTTGGGTACTAGGGGAGACTTCCCCTTTCTTATTCTTTTCTTTCATAATTGTCTTTGTTACTTGTGGAGCATCAGGAGGTACCGATATAGGAGTGGCAGCTGATTGGTCCTTTTGTGCAGGTTTTTGAGAACTTAAGAGATACCGCGCGATGGGAGTGAAAGACTCCTTTGGAGGAATGGTCATGTCCGTCTGAGTTCCGACGGAACATCTCCCTGCTACCTTCTGGGCGTAGGTAGGTCTGTTGGTATTTAGGGGTTTCACCGATTTCCTTGCCTCCTGGTATGATATGTTAAGCTCTGCCTTCAGCCGTTGAATCTCTTTTTCTTCTTTCCACCTCTGGCATGCTCGTGAGTAGGCTGGATGTTCGCCTTCACAGTTAATACAGGTGGGTTTTGCGGCTGAACATGCTGTTGTTTCGTCGTCCTTTGCACCGCATCGAGCGCATACAAGGACTCCACGGCAGGCCATTTGAGAATGTCCATACTTCTGGCATTTGAAACACCGTAAAGGGTTCGGAATGTATGGACGCACTGAACAGTTGATGTATCCAGCTTTAATCTCATCAGGAGGTTTAGGAGTGTTAAAAGTCAGGATAACGCTCCTGGTTTTAACTATTTTTCCATCCCTTCGCGCAGTGATTCTCTTGACGGTAATGACTCCCCGTGGTTTTAATTCGGAGCAGATTTCTTCCTCGGTGACGTCGAGAAGGTCCCACTCCGAAATGACACCTCTCGATGAATTGAGTGTTCTGTGTGGTGTCACTGTTATAGGGATTCCTCCAATTGATGTTGTTCGGAGGAGATGTTCAGATTGCCTGTCATTTTTAGTTTCAATTAAAAGGTCTCCAGAACGGAGCCTCTTAACTGATTTGGGAGAACCTGCTAACCCATCTAACCCTTTCTGTATGAAGAAGGGTGACATTTTTCCAATCGGTTTTTCAGTGGTGGAATGCATGATTAGAAATCTTGGGACCGGCCCTGATGATGGTGTTTCAGTTCGCTGCCTTTTATTAGCAATAATGCTATCTGGATCTTTCTCAATAGTTTCAGATAGGGACCGGGTTGGGGCCCCTGAAGAAGTTAGTTTATCAGGATTCATGTAGTTTATTAAATTGTTCAGTGCCTGGGCTCCCCACCCACCACGGAGCCCAAAGGGACGCCCACTACCCGGCATGCAATAAATGCGCTCGGGAGTGGGACGCCAGGGCTACCCAGACACTATACCCGCACCACCGCCAGCCTGAATCCTGCCCCTCGGACCATGAGGGTAGGGGCGTGGCATTGACACGGTTGACCCTCGCAGACGAGCCTACTAGCCGATTGATCCTAGCCGGGCCTTCCAGGACCACCCGTCTTGTCGAAGCAGGGGCCAAAGTGGTGTATTGAAGCTGGGCCCCTCAACCACCAGGATCCCCCTTTCCGAATTTCCACGGGTCGCAGCGCACGGCAAACACGCCGGATTCCATTGATGTAAGCCCGGAACCTAGGCTGTGGGCGTTGGATCCCAGTGATGCTAGTCTGGAAGTCCAGCAGCATCACTGGGAGGTCCCCTCACCACGTACAGGTGCCCACGTCGAGGGGTATAGATGCTATTGTAATAGTCATGCCAATTTCTGCGCGCATTGCCACTACCTCAAAAGGAGTCTGAGAGCAACAGGTTTAGATGGAATATTATTTCTAACAAGAACTGCCACGCCTCCACGAGCTGGCGAGTCGATACTCCTATCTCTTCTGAACATGGTATAATTTTTAATGGTAGGACACACTTGTGGATTTAAATAGGTTTCTTGTAGGGATATACATGCTGGTTCATAGCGGTTTACGAGATCATGCAAGTCATCTTTTGCATTACGAAAGCCTCTACAATTCCACTGAAGAATTCTTTCCATTATGCGTTCTTGTTAGTTGTTTTTGCTTCTGACAGTTTTTTGGTTGTAGCTTGTTTATACCTCTCTATTTTTACTTTGTCTTTCTTAGGAAAGAAAGGACGTGTTGTGTCTATCTCATCAGTTGCGTGGAGTTCTAAAATTTCATCATCTGAATTTTTCTCCTGATCAATATCCATTTCCGTTGAAATCCGTGGATGCACCATTGGGGTTTCTGTAGCTTTTGGTTTCATTCTTGACGCATCGGCTGGAATGGAGATTGGAGTATTGCTGGCTTGTTCAGTTGTTTGTTGTGAAGGACACTGTTTGGGAGAAGTGAGTATGGATCGTGCCCAATTCGCGATAGATGTATTAGGAGGAACTGTAACGTCCGTTTGGATACTTACTGATTGCACCTGTTTGGCAGCTGTGGCATACGTTCGCTTTGGCTCCATTTTGATTATTTCTCTTCTCGCCTCTGAATAAGTGACTTTGTTTTCCACTTTATATTTCTGTATTTTTTTTCCTTGCTTCCATAGTTCGCATATTTTAGAGAAAGTTGGATGATTCCCTTTACAATTTGGGCAATTAGGAGTGGTAGCATTGCAATCGGATTGGTTGTGGTCTTTCGATCCGCAGTTAGGACATATTGCCTCACCTCTACATGCAGTCTGAGAGTGTCCATATTTTTGGCACTTATAGCACCTGACTGGGTTTGGGATGTAGGGTCGGACACGGCAATGGAGATAGCCTGCTTTGACAGATGTTGGTAAGATGGGAGAGCTGAAAGTGAGGATTATGCTCCTTGTTGGAATGAGAGTACCATCTTTACGGGTCATGATTCTCCTGGCTTGGATGACACTTTGTTCTCGTAGCTCTTTGACTATTTCCTCCTCTGATACGGTTAATAAGTTCCATTCTGCAATTACTCCCTTGGAGGAATTTAAGGTGGCATGGGGAGTGACTTTTATTGGATGTCCGCCGAAAGTTGTCAGATTTAATAGCTTTGCAGAATGCTGGGATTTCATGGTCTCTACCAGAAGATCCCCAGACTGGAGTCGCCTTACTGATTTTGGTGAACCTGCGACAGCCTCTAAGCATTTTTGCACAAGGAATGGGGACAATTTACTCAAAGGCTGGTCTGATGTAGAGTGCAGTATGAGAAATGCTGGTATCTCCTCTTGAGGATTTGTTTTCAACCTCTTGGGTTGGGAGAAGTCATCATCGGTGTGTTTAGTCGCTAGTTTTGAGCTCGGAGGCTCTAAAGGTGGAAACGTATTGTTATCCATCTTTGCTCCTTTCAGCCCCGGGAGAGTGGATTTCTTCTCCCAGGTTACCGGCCCCGCCACGGGGAGGCAGGAGCAGTGCCGCTAGAGTGACCAAGCGGTATAAGAGTTAGTATATTAGTTTAAATGAAAAAAAGAAAGGTGATTTGCCTTTCTGAAACTTACTTACAGATCGTAAGTCTAAGTTTACTAGTATTTAATGAAAACGTAAGAAAACTTTTTTAACTGAACAAAAACTGCAGCTTCAAGAAAAACGCTCTAGAAATCACTGAGAATCGCTTGATCACTATAACGCTTGGCACCCGGGGCCGTCAGAGAGAGGAAGGTAGTATTTCTGATATGAGAATAATACGAACAATCTAACAGAATATGTCGAACTGTAAGTTGTGATGAACAATGCATGCATACAGGAGGGTCATCGCCCATGAGCAGGAACAAGTGGGTCAGGTGTGTGTGCCCTATGCGCAATCTTGCCAGTATTACTTCTTCATGCCTGTTTTTCCTCAAGCTCGAGCTCCATATTTGTGGTTCTTGTTTAATTTCAAATAATTTATTGTTTGTCTGTGTTTTCCAAATGTTTAACCATTGTTCCCTACAGATACTTCGGATATGTTTTAATAAATCTATATAGGGTACATGGTAAGATGGAGGTGCGTTGCTCTTTGGGTGCTTAGCTGCCTGGTCTGCTGTTTCGTTACCTGTGATTCCAGCATGCCCTGGAATCCAACAGAAACTTACGGTATGATTCAGATTCCTCAAATGATGTAGACGAGACCGGATTTCTTTTACTATGGGATGTGGGGTTGAGAAATTGTTACTTATTGCGGATTTGTTTGTTTGTATTTTATTGGCGCATCAGCAACTGAGGCTATAATGTTTGTTTGTATTTTATTGGCGCATCAGCAACTGAGGCTATAATGCGCCAAGAACAGGTAAAATAAAAATTTTAGCTCTCGTTGACCTAATTGGTTAGGCCACCACGTCACGGTATATAATAACAAATAGCTAAAAATAAATCAATAAAAAATAACAATAACGGAGGCATTTTAGATACAATTAAAAACTTTTATTAATTTAAAATAGTTAAAAACAGCAGACACATGGTCATTGTCGGATAAAATCTGACTGAGTGTATACGGCTCAGTCAGATGATTAAAGGCGGTAAAACGGAAATTCCTAAAATTGGGACAATCAATTAAAAGGTGTCTAATAGTTAAAACTATGCCACAGGACTCACACATAGGAGGGTCATCGGCCCTCAGCAAAAACGAATGAGTCAAATGACTGTGTCCTATGCGCGTCCGGGCGAGAACAGCTTCCTCCTTACGATTCCTGCGCAGACTAGACTGCCACGGTTCAATAACAGGCTTTATACAATATAGTTTATTTCCAGTCTGTCTATTCCACAAATCCTGCCATTGGGAGTGCATCTTCTCGTGTATTATTTGCCTGTAGTCTGTATAGGGGACTGACAGGCAACGGTTATTATTGGGAATTGCTGATTTGGCTGCGGCGTCAGCCAAATCATTCCCTATAATCCCAATGTGGCTCGGAATCCAGCAGAAGCGGATGTCATATTCACGATCATGGAGAACGTGAATCTTCTGCTGAATGCTAGACAGAACTGGATGGGGATTATATCTTACAGATATTACAGCCTGTAACATGCTAAGAGAGTCGGAATATAAAATGAACCGTTGGTATTGGCATTCACTAATGTGATCCAAGGCTAACTCTATAGCATGCAGCTCTGCAGTGAATATACTGCATTCAGAGGGAATCTGCTCCGATGTAGTGCTGTCTGTAAAGACAGCAGCAGATCCCACATATGATTCCGACTTCGAACCGTCTGTATAAACTGGCGCGAAGTCAGAATGTTCAGCTCGGTGTGCTGAATAAAGCTGCAGGTAGACAGACGATGGAGTGTCCGACTTTCCCCAATTTCTGAGGGACAAGTCACATGTTGGAACACGAGCATGCCAGGGTGGAAGGGGTTGCTTTGGTGTTTGGGCAACCTTGTCTACCGTAATATTAAGTTCTTTGAGTAGCTCTTGGAGACGAATACCAAAAGGACGATTGGCAGTCTTACGGGTGTTGTACAAATTTTCCCATCGTGGCTCAAAAACGAATGGCCACGAAGGATGGTCTGGCAGGGATTTCAGTTTTAAGGCATACTTTACAGACAACTGCTTACGTCGAAGTGATAACGGTGGTTCGTTAGCTTCGACGTATAAGCTCTGGACTGGAGATGTTCGAAATGCTCCAATAGCGATAAGGAGAGCCTGATGATGGACAGGATCCAGCCACCGAAGTACACTGTCTCTGGCCGAACTGTATACCAGGGACCCGTTATCTAGTCTGGATCGTACAAGTGCACGGTAGATGCGTAGTAGGGTGTATCGATCCGCACCCCAAGATATTGAGGAAAGAGAGCGCAGAATATTCAGCCCTCTTGTGCACTTTGTGCGGAGTTGACGGATGTGATCCAGAAAGGTCAGCTTTTTATCGAATACGAGTCCCAAGAATTTTGTGTCCGCTGCTATTGGAATTGCATTTTGTCCGAGCTTTAATTCAGGATCAGGATGAAGATTACGCTTGCGACAAAAGTGTACGCAAACGGTCTTCTCCGGCGAGAACCTGAAGCCATTAGCAAGTGCCCAGGAATTAAGACGATCAATGGCTTTCTGCAGTTGTCTTTCAATAACCCTCATGTTGCATGACTGACAAAATATGCTAAAGTCATCAACATAGAGGGCACAGTTTACAGTTGGAGGAAGTTGTTCTGTGATGGAATTGACTTTGATGGCAAAAAGCGTGACACTTAATACTGATCCTTGTGGTACTCCCTCCTCTTGGCTGAAGGGACGAGAGAGTGAGGATCCCACACGAACTTGGAAAGATCGATTGGCCAAAAAGTTTTTAATAAAAATGGGGAGTTGCCCCCTAAGGCCTAGGCTATGCAGATCTTTTAATATGCCAAATCTCCAAGTTGTGTCATACGCTTTCTCCATGTCAAAGAACACCGACACCAAGTGTTCGCGTTTTAGGAAAGCATCCCGGATGGATGCTTCCAATCTAATAAGATGGTCCAAAGTGGACCGGTTCGTTCGGAAGCCGCACTGGATATTGGAGAGAAGGTCATTTGACTCGAGATACCATATTAAGCGAGAATTAACCATTCTCTCCAGGATTTTGCACAGACAGCTAGTCAGAGCAATAGGACGATAATTGGTGGTGACTTTTGGATCCTTTCCTGGCTTAGGAAAGGCAAAAACGATAGCCTTTCGCCAGGAGTCCGGAAACTGCCCTTCAGTAAAGATTCTGTTATACAGAAGGAGCAGACAATCCATAGATTTTGATGAAAGATGTTTAATCATTTCATAATGGATGCCATCTGGTCCAACGGCACTTGCTTTGGAAAGAGCGAGGGCCCTTTTCAGTTCCAGAATAGTGAAATCCCCGTTGTAGGGATAAATGCTCTTAGATTTAAAGCTAAGTGCCTGTTTTTCGATTTTATATTTCAGGACCAGAAACTCTGGGGAATACGAAGATGTTGCAGAGATCTTGGAGAATGTTTCCCCATGAGCATTGGCTATTGCAGTTGGATCTGCAATAGCACATCCATTATAATCTAGGATTGAAGAAGGGTGGGATGTATATTTTCCCTTCATTTTCCGGATTTTATGCCAGACTACCTTAGAGTTGGTAGACTGGTTAACAGATGATGTAAAACGGATCCACGATTCCTTTTGACTCTGACGACGGATGTAACGTGCTTTGGCTCGTGCACGTTTGAAGGCTATAAGGTTGTTCGTGGTACGATATCGGCGAAATATCCCCCACGCTTTGTTTTGAGCCTTTTTTGCTGCTGTGCATTGTGAATTCCACCAAGGTTTGGGAAATGGTGGAAACCGGGCTGATGTTTTTGGGACAGCATTAGCAGCTGCTTGGACAATATTTTCTGTGATGTACTTAACTGCATCATTGATAGGCTCTTGACTGACTGTACTAAGATCAAAATTTGCCTGGTGTTGGAAGGCCGTCCAGTCAGCCTGATCAATCTTCCACCGTGGTAACCTAAAAGGAAGACATGGTCTCCCACTGTGTAACAAGGTTATCACAGGGAAGTGATCACTACCGTATGGATTCTCCTCCACTTCCCAGGTGAGTGAAGGGAGTAGAGTAGGGGAGCAGATAGAGAGATCAATGGCAGAAAAAGTACGGGTAGGCATGTGGAAAAAGGTGTTTGTTCCAGTATTTAGAAGGGAAAGGTCATTGTCATTGAGCATATGCTCTATGACTCGTCCCCTTCGATTGATGTTAGCACTACCCCACAGGGTGTTATGTCCATTAAAATCCCCAAGAAGTAAGAAAGGGGGAGGCAGCTGCGTTAGAAGATCATCAAGGTCTGCCTGGGAGATGTCAGTCCCAGGTGGCAAAGTTAGTTTCGGCTCTTACCATAAGGTCCAAACAGGATCTGTTTTGTCTGAAACCATATTGGTTGATATTTAGTAGCATTTTGCTTTCTAGTATCCATTTTAATCTCCTATCTATCATTTTTTCTAGTGTTTTACTCAAACAGCTGGTTAGGGAAATTGGTCGGTAGTTTTGTGGAAGCGATTGATCCTTTCCTGGTTTTGGAAAGGCAAGGATTACAGAATGATGCCATGAGGAAGGATAAACACATTCAAGAAATACCCGGTTGTAGAATACTAGTAATAATCTTAAAGCTGTATTATTTAGGTGTTTAAGCATTATATAGTAGATTCCGTCCGGTCCTGCTGAGCTGTTTGCTGATCTGTTCAGAGCTTCTTCGAGTTCAGCTAGGATGAATGGTTGATTATAAGGAAGGGATTGGTTGGTGTTGAAATTTCATTTATATTTTTCTGCAGAGGTTTTGATTTTCAGGAAAGGATTGTCGTACGCAGAAGCTGATGATATTTTACTGAAGGTCTCTCCAAGGAAATCGCCTATTTCCTTTGGAGAGGACAGTTCTCGTCCATTCTTAATCAAGATTGGAGCAGAAAAGGGAATGTACTTATTATTTAATTGTTGGATTTTCTTCCATATTAGCCGACTGCTGGTGTCCTTCGTGATGGTACTGGCAAATGTTATCCACGCTTCTTTTTTGGCTTGTTTCCTGATTTGTCGTGCCCTTGCCTTTTGTTTTTTATATAAAATGAGGTTGGCTGTTGTAGGAAATCTACGAAATAGGTTCCAAGCTTTATTTTTTTCTCGTTTTGCACTCTTACAGGCCTCATTCCACCAGTGTTTTGCGTGTCTTTTTTGGTTTGCAGAGGATTGAGGAATTGCCTCAGAAGCTGCTGCCAAAATTTGTGCGGTGATGTCCTCTGTGACTTTATCTATTGGTTGGGTTTTAATAAATTGATCATCAAAATTAATACAGAATGAATATTTTGTCCAGTTCACTTTTGTGAATTTCCATTTTACTCTGTAATCTGGAGAGTGGGATTGTTTTGTTTGAATTTTACATATAATTAGAAAATGATCGCTGTTGTGTGGATCATATAAGGTTGACTACTCCATACTGGGGAACAGTATGGGAGAACAGATTGACAGATCAATTGCTGAAGTGGAGCCTGTGGGTAGATGGACATAAGTGTGATGGCCAGTATTTAGCAAGGTTAACTGCTGTTGATTCAGTAATGCCTCTATCATATGTCCTCTTTTATCCATGCTTGAAGATCCCCACAACGGGTGATGCCCATTGAAATCTCCAAAAAGGCAGAAAGGTTTTGGCAATTGTGCTATAAGATCTTCTAGTTCTTTAAGCATGAAAATTCTGTTTGGTGGGAGGTATATTGAAACAAGAGTTAGTGTTATTCCAAGCGCAATACGCACGGCAACAGCTTCTAAGTCAGTCTGTAGAGAGATATGTCGAACTGGGATTTTAGAGTTAACTAGTATTGCTACTCCTCCATGTGCGGATTTTGCAGTATTCCTGTCGTTTCTGTATATTGTGAAGTTTCTAATTGAGAGAGTTACCTGTGGTGTTAAATTTGTTTCTTGCAGACAAACACTCACTGGATTGTACTTATTAATCAGGTCATATATATCATCAATATTGGCTCGTATGCCTCTGCAATTCCATTGAAGTATGTGCTGCATTACTTACTTTTAGGAGTTGTGTTTTGATCTGTCTGTTTTTTTGAAGCAGTTTGTTTGTAACGATCTGATTTATTTCTGTCTTTTTTGGGGAAAACCGGTCTCTCTGTATCCATGTGTTCTTCTGCATGAAGTTCTAATATGGTTTCTTCTTGGTCAGTTTTGTTGTCAACATCCATATGTATAGGGAATTGTTTCTTTGTCTGAGCATGATCTGTAGGTACTGTTTTTTCTGCTTTTTTTGTAGTTTCAGGCACATTAGGGGGAACTGAAATTGGTGTATTAATTGCTTGTTCCAGTTGCTTGTGTTTGGCAGGTTGTGGCTTAGCATTAAGCACGGACCTAGCCCAATCTGCAAAAGAAATGTTTGGAGGGACTGCAATGTCAGTTTGAGTAGCAATAGAATGATTGTTTTGGGTTGCTTGTGCATACGTGCGTTTTGGCATAAACTGCATGATGTGCTTTTTGGCTTCCTGATACGTTACTTTGTTTTCTGTTTTGTATTTTTGTATTACTTTCCACATTTCACAATTTTTTGAATAGGCTAGATGGTTACCTTTGCAATTGGGACAAGTGAATGAGGTTACGGTACAATCAGCTTGGGTGTGTTCTGTTGAACCACAGTTTGGGCAAATCATTGTGCCACGGCAAGCTACCTGGGAGTGTCCATATTTCTGGCATTTGTAACACCTGATGGGATTCGGTATATATGGACGTATACGACAATTCAGATACCCTGCTTTAACCATTGTTGGTAAGTTTGGGGTACTAAAAGTCAGTATTATGTTCCTTGTTGGCTTTAATTCTCCATCTTTCCGGATTAATATTCTTTTTGCATGTATTACTCTTTGATCTGTCAATTCTTGTACAATTTCATCCTCTGAGATGTTAATCAGATCACACTCTGCTATAACTCCTTTTGATGTATTCAAAGTAGCATGGGGCGTTATTTTCACGGGAATTCCACCAAAAGTAGTCAGTTTCAATAAACATTCCGAGTGTTTTGGCTTCCTTGTCTCTACCAGCAGATCTCCAGACTGTAATCGCTTTACCATCTTCGGTGGTCCTGCAGCATTTTCCAAGCATTTCTGGATTAGAAATGGGGATAATTTGCTAACAGGAGAATCTGATACAGAATGAATAAGGAGAAAGGCTGAGTGATCTTGTTGACATAGATCTGTTTTTTGTCTCTTATTTTGATAAGTGTCATGATCGGGTTGCTCTTGATCAGTAGGTGATCTCAACTGATCAAGTGAGGGAAAAGTTTCTTTGTCCATTTTATACTCCTTTTGGCCCTGAGGGTTGGCTTTCCCACTCAGGTTACCGGCCCCGCCACGGGGAGGCAGGAGTAATGCCACGAGTGGCCAAGCGGTTGTTAGTGTGTGTGTGGTATGGGTGTTTAATGGCGCACAAGCTGCTGTGGCTATATTGCGCCTATTCATAGGTATGTTGAAAAGATAAAATAAATAATTAATGTGAAGACGGTTCAATCTCATTTCATGCCAGAAACTAATCAGAGTCGCTTATATATTCCTATTTGTTTCAAATAACAGAAAAGTTCATTAATATTGGCATTTTCACCAATGATATCATTTAATATTATCCGTTCACGGAAATTAGCCAGAGAATGAAATATTGAAGTTCGATGTTGTTGATAATGTGGGCAGTCAATCAAAATATGTTTGACTGTTAGCTGCTCAGAGCATTGTGAACAAAGAGGAGGATCATCGCCTGTGAGTAGGTGGAGGTGAGTCAGATGAGTATGTCCTATTCTAATCCGCGCGAGTACCACTTCTTCTCGCCGAACTGTCTGAATGCATGAGTGCCAAAATTTTGGGTCCTGTTTTATCTGGAACAGTTTGTTATTTGCTTGTTTATGCCATAGCTCTGTCCATTGTGCATGAAATGCTGTTTGAATTATAATATTATAATCAGAAACTGGAATAAAGGCAGAGGTTAAGTCTACTGTTGATGGATTTTTAGCCGAAATATCAGCCAACTCGTTCCCTTTGATGCCTGAATGTGCTGGAATCCAGCAAAAGTTCACTCGTTGCTGGCGTTCTTCGATTTTCAACAGCAAATACTTGATTTGATTTAGTATATGGTGATCCTTATGAGAGAAATTCTGCATTGCTCTAATTGAGCTCAGAGAGTCAGTGTAAATTAAGTATTTTGCAGATGGGTAAAGACTCAAATTTTCTAGAGCTAATTGAATTGCATATAATTCCGCTGAAAAGCTGCTGTATTCAGGTGGAAGAGAGGCTAATATGATAGCAGAGGGAAACACTGCTGCTGCTCCAACAGTTGAATGAGATTTGGAACCATCAGTATATATTGGTAAGAAGTCAAAACAGTTTTGAATATGGCTAGCATGAAGTTGTTGCACATTCAGAGTTGGTAGATGATTCTTTCCCCATTGGAGAAAATAATTATCACAGGCTGGTTGAGGAAATGGGGTCCATGGTGCGCAAGAATAATTCTTTCTGTGCTGCCTACTCTGTAGAGGAACATTCCAATTTTGTGCTATTTCAAGGAGCCGTAGGCCTGCTGGGCGTATTTTATTTGGTTTATTTCTATAGAGATTGTGAAATGGTGGATTAAAGAGATATGGTTGGATGGGGTGCGGAGAACAGTTTCGTATTCTGACTGCATATTTAAGTAGTAACATTTTTCTGCGGAGGTAAAGAGGGGGCTCATGGGCTTCAATATATAGACTATAGGTTGGTGATGTCCTATAAGCACCAAGAGCAATCCTCAGTGCATTGTGTTGTACAGGATCCAGCCAGCGTAATACACTCTTTCGAGCAGAATCATAAACTGGGGCACCGTAATCTAACCGAGATCTAATCAGTGCTCTATATAAGAGCAGCAAAGTTGTACGATCTGCTCCCCAAGACTGGGCAGATAGAGCTCTAAGCATGTTGAGCTTTTTCAGACAGGTAGTACGTATTACTCTAATGTGCTCAAGGAAATTTAACTTGCTGTCTAATATTAATCCCAAGAATCTAATATTGTTGGTAATCGGGATGCTGGAATTTGATATCCGGAGTTCAGGATCTGTATGTAATTTGCGTTGGTTACAAAAGTGGATAGCAACTGTTTTCTGATGGGAAAGCCGATATCCATTGAACTCAGCCCATTTTTGAATTTTATTGAGGGATATTTGCAATTGGCGTTCAATAGATCTCATGTTCTGAGAGTGGCAAGAAATGGAGAGATCGTCAGCATAAAGATAGGCTTCTACAGTATTTGGAAGTTCTTTGGAAATGGAATCAATTCTAATGGCAAATAGGGTTGCGCTCAAAACCGATCCCTGTGGTACTCCTTCTTCCTGCAAGAATGTAGAAGAAAGGGAGTTTTGGTATCGAACCTGGAAAGAGCGGATCTGGAGGAAGTTCCTAATGAATATAGGCAGGTTGCCTCGTAGACCAAGATTATGTAGGTCACTGAGAATGCCATATCGCCAGGTAGTATCGAATGCCTTTTCTATATCAATAGAGACCATGACAAGGTGTTCATTTTTCACAAAGGCATTGCGAATTTCAGATTCGGCCTTGATCATCAGATCTAGAGAGGACCTATTTTTGCGAAAGCCATGTTGACAATTACTCAATAGTTGTTCAGTTTCAATGATCCAGCTGAGTCGACTGTGGATCATTTTTTCAAGAATTTTACCAAGGCAACTTGACAGAGAGATTGGCCTGTAACTATTAGGACTGGAAGGATCTTTTCCAGGTTTCAAAAAGGGCAAAACTGTAGCATGGTGCCAAGATGTTGGATAAATATTTTCCAGGAAGATCCGGTTAAAGAAAACTAGCAGCATTTGTAAGTTTTGCTCATCGAGATGCTGCAGCATGACATAATATATGCCATCTGGCCCAGCTGCACTGTTTCTCGTTGTTTTTATGGCTTGTAGAAGTTCACAATATTCAAGGGGCTGATTATACGGAAGTGATAGCGAGGTTCTAAAGTTAATGGGCCTCTGTTCGGTGGAGGTCTTAATTTTTTGGAATTTCGGAGTGTAATTTGATACAGCAGAGACTTCGGCAAAGGTTTTACCCAAGGCATTCGCTATTTCTAGAGGACCAGAGAGTTCTTGTCCATTGTATGAAAGAATTGGGGAAGGGATGATCGGAAACTTCCCAGAAAGCTGTCTAATTTTTTTCCATATTAATCTGGAGTCGGTATTTCTGTTGATAGTACATGCAAACTGAGTCCAAGAATCTTTCTTGGCTTGCCTGTGAATGAACCGCGCTTTTGCCCTTAGCTTCTTGTAGCTAATTAAATTAGCTGTTGTCGGAAATCGACGGAATAAATTGAATGCTTTATTTTTTTCCTTCTTTGCTTTCGTGCACTCTTCGTTCCACCAGTAGTTGAAGTGCCGTCGGGTTGGGGGATTTGATAATGGAATTGAGTATTTTGCTGCAACTAAAAGACTGGATGTGATATAATCAGTTACTTTATCTATAGGTTGTAGCTGAATAGTTTCTTTGTCTAGAATGATTGCTGATTGAAATTTGGCCCATTTGGCTTTAGAAAATTTCCATTTTCTGCAGGGTTGGTCTAATGGTAGTTTTGTAGTGAGCAGGTTACAGACAATTGGAAAATGGTCACTTCCCATTGGATCATCCATAGCGGACCACTGAATGACTGGAAACAGTATCGGAGAACAAATCGAGAGGTCAATTGCAGAGGTCTGTCCAGTAGGTAACTGTATATGGGTGTGTGTACCAGTATTAAGAATGGTAAGGTTTTGTTTATCTAGCAGAGTTTCAATCAGTCGGCCCTGTCTATCTAATTTAGAGGATCCCCATAAAGGGTGGTGGCCATTAAAATCCCCTAGCAAGCAGACTGGCGAGGGTAGCTGTACTAAAAGTTCTTCAATATCTTTGAAAGAGTAGGTATTGTTTGGTGGGAGATAGACTGAGACTAGCGTAAATGCAATCTCAGCAATCAGACGCACAGCAACGGCTTCAATTTTGGTTTGAAGAATGATTTGACTAGCAGGGATCTTTGAGTTAATCAAAATAGCTACACCACCACGAGCAGAGTCAGATGTATTCCGATCTCTTCGGTAGACTGAGTAGTTTTTTATAGAAACAGAAATTTTAGCAGTTAAATAGGTTTCCTGCAGACAGAAACCCACTGGAGAGTAGCGTCTAATTAAGTAATGAATGTCATCAATGTTGCATCTAAAGCCTCTACAATTCCACTGTAAAATATAAGGCATTATTTGAGTTTAGAAGAAGCTGTACCTGACGTGGCTGTCTTGTGGCGTTCTGGCTTTGGTTTATTTCTTTTTGGAAAGGTGGGGCGACCTGTGTCCATATCTTCTTCTTCTTCTTCTTCTGCAAATATTTCAAGAATTGGATCTTCCTGTTTAGAGGGGTACTCTTGATCGAGTGATGTTTCCTGAATACTCTGTTTTGAAGTTGGTGTGGTAGCAATCATTGGCGAATGAGGAGATTTTGCTGGAATCGTAAGAGGCGTATTACTTGCTTGATCTGAGTGCTTCTGGATATTGGACTGTTGCTGAGAAAGAACAGCTCGGGCCCAGTCGGAGATTGATATGTTGGATGGAACAGTAACATCAGTTTGTGTGGCTATTGTTTGATATTTTTTTGCAATACTGGCATAGCTACGGTTAGATATACTGGGTGCAATTAATTTTCTTGCTTCCTGATAAGTAACTTTGTTTTCGACTTTATATTTTACAATTTTTTTCTCCCGTTTCCACTTCTCACATGTTTTAGAGTAAGCGGGATGGTTACCCTTGCAATTAGGACAAGTCATATCTTTTGCCGAACATTCGTTTTGACTGTGATCAGAAGATCCACAGTTGGGACAAGCTGGGTTCCCTCTGCATGCCGTCTGAGAATGGCCATACTTTTGGCATTTGTAGCATCTCAGCGGATTAGGAATATAAGGACGAATGCGACAGAGTAGATATCCTGCTTTTACTGTTGAGGGTAGATTTGGACTGTTAAAGGTGAGAATGATACTTCTGGTGGGTGTTAGTATATTGTCCCTTTTAGTCATGATTCTTTTGACACCAATTACATTTTGTTCATTTAGCTCTTCTTTAATTTCTTCTTCTGTCACATTCAAAAGGTCCCAACTAGATATAACACCCTTAGATGTATTTAGGGTTGCATGGGCAGTTACCTTTACTGGAATTTTTGCGAAGTTTGTCACTTTCAGGAGTTTTTCAGATTGCCTGCAGTTGACAGTTTCTACTAGTAAGTCCCCCGATTGCAATCTCTTAACCATCTTGGGAGACCCTGCAATACTTTCCAAGTGTTTTTGGATAAGAAAGGGGGATAGCTTACTAAGAGGCTGTTCTGATAATGAATGCATTAATAAAAATGCAGGAAACTCGGTCGCAGAGGAAATGGTTTTTAACCTCTTTGCTTGCGAAGAGTCATGTTCATGCTCTGTGTTTAGCCGACTGCTTGTCGGTTCTAAACAAGGAAACATATTTTGTTCCATCTTGGCTCCTTTTAGCCCCTGGCAGATGAACTTTTCTGCCAAGGTTACCGGCCCCGCCACGGGGAGGCAGGAGCAGTGCCTGGAGTGACCAAGCGAAATTAGTAGGTTGTTGTTGTTTTGGTGTTTATTGGCGCATCGACAACGGAGATCATAGTGCGCCAGTTCATTGATTATACAATGTTCTCTTTATATAAATCTTGTTTGAATGTGAAAGGTTAACTGTTTCTGCGGTATTATACTATTATTTACAGCAGATGGTATATGTTGATTGTTTGTATGAAACTAAAAATATCTGACACGTGTTCTTTGTCACCTATTAGATCTTCAAGGGTGATGTTTTGGTTTCCTTTATATAATGATGAAAAAATTCGGTGTCGATCATTTTCATATGTTGGACATTCTATAAGTATATGTTTAACTGTTTGGATAGTATTGCATACTTGGCATCTTGGGGGTTCTTCTGCACGTAATAGATAATCATTTGTTAAATGAGTATGGCCTATCCGCAATCTGGTCAGAACTACTTCTTCTCTCCTTGATTTCCTTATGGTCGTTTTCCAGTGCTCCACTTTTGGTTTTATTTCATATAATTTATTCCATGTTTGTTTTTGCCAGAGTTCTTGCCATTGAGTTAGACAGCGATTTTTAATGATTGGCTTGTAGTCATTATGTGGGACTGTGAAATATTGTTCTTGAAGGTTATTGGTTGATTTTGCAATTCTATCTGCTTCTTCATTTCCTTTTATCCCTTTGTGTCCTGGTATCCAGCAGAAACGTATATCTTGTTTTTTATTTGTGTAGCCTGTTAGTATCCTTTTAATTTGCCAGAGTACTGGATGGGTTATATTGCTTGTGTTTTGTATGACTTGGATTACACTTAATGAATCACAGTATATTACTGCTCTCAAGTGGTAGGTGGTTCTGAAATGCTCCAGGGCTATTTGAATTGCTACTAATTCTGCAGTGTAGACACTGCATTCTTTTGGAAGTTGGCGTGACAATGTAATATCTGGGAATACTGCTGCTGCTCCTACATGGTTCTCTGATTTTGATCCGTCTGTATATATTGGTATGTGATTGGGATATTGCATTCTATGTGCTGCATGCAATTGTTGAAAGTTGCTGTCTGACAAAGTATTTTTATTCCAGTTTGGTGTGAGGAGTTCATAGGCTGAGGTATGGTTTATCCATGGTGGATCTATATATCCTTCTTGGTTTGCAACATTGTCTATTTTGAGGTCATGTGTTATCAGTAGCTCCTGTAGTCTGATGCCTAGAGGCTGGTTTGCTCTTTTGCGGTTTCTATATATGTTTTCCCATTTTGGCGAGAATAAAGTTGTCCAAGTCGGATGGTCTCTTATGGGTCTTATCCTGTAAGCATACAACAATGACAACTGTTGTCTCCTCAGGAACAGTGGTGGTTCATTAGCCTCTGTATAGAGACTGTATATAGGGGATGTGCGGAAAGCTCCTGTTGCTATTCGAATTGCACTATGGTGAATCGGATCTAGCCATTTGAGGGCGCTCTTTCTTGCTGATGCATAAACCGGTGCTCCATAATCTATTTTTGACCTTACTAGTGCTTTATACAAGTTGAGCAGGGTATAACGGTCTGCCCCCCAAGATGTTGTTGTTAAGACTTTAAGAATGTTAAGTTGTTTCATACATTTTATTCGTAGTTCTTTTATATGTTCTACAAAGGTCAATTTTCTGTCTAGAATAAGTCCAAGAAATTTTACACTTGGTTTAACTGGTATTGTGTTACCTTGCAATATTAGTTCAGGTTCAGGATGTAAATTTCGTTTTCTACAGAAATGCATGCAGACTGTTTTTTCTTTTGATATTCTAAACCCGTTTTTCTGGGCCCAATGACTAACGTTGTTAATTGCACATTGTAGTTGTCTTTCTATTGTTCCCATGTTCTGTGCTTGATATGAAATACTGAAGTCATCTACATATAGTGCATATGACACTGTGGGTGGTAGTTGTTTTGTGATGCTATTTATTTTTATTGAAAATAGTATGGCACTCAGGACAGACCCTTGGGGAACTCCTTCTTCTTGTTTATATGATTTTGACATGGTGTTTTGTACTCTAACTTGAAATGTTCTATTTTTCATGAAATTTTGAATGAATAGTGGTAAATGTCCTCTGAGTCCTGCATCGTGGATATCTTGTAATATACCGTGTCTCCATGCCGTGTCATAAGCCTTTTCTATATCAAAAAATACCGTAACCATATGCTTTGAGGTTATAAATGCATCTCTTATCTCTGATTCTATTCGTACAAGGTGATCTAGTGTGGATCGATTGTGTCTAAACCCACACTGCATATTGGTGAACCAGTTGGTTGTCTCCAAAAACCAGACTAATCTTTTGTTGATGATCTTCTCTAGTACTTTGCTTAAGCAGCTTGTGAGGGCTATCGGACGATAGTTGTTTGGGTCCTTCTGATCTTTATTGGGTTTTTGGAAAGCTAATACTATTGCATGATGCCACTGTTCAGGATATTGATTTTCTAGAAATATGCGGTTGTACAGTTGAAGGAGGTTTTCTATCTCTGCCTGCTTTAGGTGTTTAAGCATATCATAGTGTATGTTGTCTGATCCAACTGCACTTGGTTTTGTTTGTGATACTGCTTGACGTAATTCGTGTATTGTAATTGGTTGGTTGTAGGGTTCAATCCTTTTAGTATTAAAATTAATTCTGTTTTTTTCCGTTTTCTCCTTATAGGTCAAAAATTCAGTATTGTAGGATTGTTTTGACGATACTTTAGCAAACGTTTCACCTAGTATATTAGCTATCTCTGATGGTTCGGTAATGCTTTCTCCATTCCAATGTAATACTTGTGATGGTTGGTTTTTATACTTCCCATTCATTTTTCCTATTTTATTCCATATTATTTTTGTGTTTGTTGTTCTATTTATAGAGGAAGTAAACTGGATCCAGGAAGTTTTTTTGGCTTTTTTCCGTGTATACCTAGCTAGTGCTCGTGCTTGCTTAAATTTTATCAGATTATCCGTTGTAGGATATCTCCGGAACTTATTCCAGGCTTTGTTTTGTTGTCTTCTTGTTTTCATGCAATTTTCGTCCCACCAGGATTTTGGGTGCAATGGAAAACGAGTCGAGGTTGTGGGTATTGTTTGTTTGGCTGCTTGTATTAAGGTATCTGTGACGTGCTTTAGAGCATCATCGACCGATGTTTCTTGGATGATTTGTGGATTAAATATTGCCAGTTCTCTAAATTTTTGCCAGTTACCTTTTTCTATTTTCCAGCGGGGTGGTCTGTTTGGGTGGCAAGGAAGGTTTCTGGTCAGTATGGTGATTACTGGGTAGTGGTCACTGCTGTATGGGTTTTCTATTACTTGCCACTTTAATTCCGGTAGGAGTGAAGGGGTGCATATGGTTAGGTCTACTGCTGAGGTTGTGCGACTAGGAAAGTGAAAATACGTATGTTTGCCATTATTGAGTAGAGAAAGGTTATGAAGGTCTATTATTCTTTCTATTATCCGTCCTCGTCTATTGATATCAGTGTTTCCCCATAGTTGACTATGCCCATTCATGTCTCCCATTATACAGAAAGGTGATGGGAGTTGGGAGATTAGTTGGTCTATTTCCTCAAATGGTATATTTGGTCTTGGTGGAAGGTACATTGAACAGATGGTTACCCTAAATTTCAGTGTTATTCTTACAGCTATCGCTTCTATATTGCTATTTAAAGGAATGTGTTCGGTTGGGATATGGTTATGGACTAAGATGGCTACACCTCCATGTGTTGACCTTTCTCTTAATCTGTCTTTCCTATACAGTCTATAATTTTTCACTGAAAGGGTGTCTTGTTGTCTAAGGTATGTCTCTTGTAGACAAAAACATATTGGCGTATGTTGTGTTATTAAATACTGGACATCGTCGTAATTGGCACGTAGTCCTCTACAATTCCACTGGATGAACTGATCCATTATTTGGTTTTTCTAGGGCTTCCGGGTTGCTTCCGAAATGGAGCATTCTTATGCTTTGTCTTATCTTTTTTAGGATAGTTTGGCCGGTCCATGTCCATATCTTCTTCTGTGAAAATTTCTAATACTGGTTCTTCAGTTGTGTTTATTTTTCCTATTTCCATCTGTTCGGCTTCTTTGGTGTTTATAAGTTTAGATCGGTTTTCGTTGTGATGCTGATTTGTGGATATCTGTTCTGTGTGAAGAGAAATTGAGGTATTCACTGTTTTCTCCTGTTTCTGTGCCTTCAGTCCAGTAGATGATTCTTTTGGCATCATGGAAATTTCGGTTTGAACTTCTACTGATTTATATTGGATTACTGCTTGTGCATATGTTGGCTTGTTTGTAGTCCGTGGCTGTATTATTCTTCTTGCTTCTTGGTACGTTGTGTTGTGTTCTGTTTTGTATTTCTGAATTAGTTTCTCTTGTTTCCATTTTTCACACGTTTTTGAGTAGGCTGGGTGTTCCCCTTTACAGTTTGTACATTTCAAGATGTTGGCAGAGCAAACTGTAGTCTCGTGTTCTTTAGAATCACACTTTGCACAGGTTGCTGAGTTTCTGCATGCCATTTGTGAATGTCCAAATTTCTGACATTTGTAACAACGTAGTGGATTTGGTATGTATTGTCGTACTTGGCAGTTCAGGTATCCTGCTTTGATTGTTGTTGGAGGTTTTGGAGTATTAAATGTTATGATAAGGGTTCTTGTTGGAATTATATTTCCATCCCTTCGGATATTAATTCTCTTCACTCCTGTAACTCCTTGGCTTCTTAATTCTTCTGTGAGCTCTTCCTCTGACACATTTAAGAGGTCCCACTCTGAAATCACCCCTCTGGAAGAATTCAGTGTGTTGTGTGGTGTTACAACTACTGGCATTCTTCCAAAAATTGTTGTTGAAAGTAATTTCTGGGAGTGTTTGGGATTTTCTGTTTCCACTAGTATGTCTCCAGATCTCAGCCGTCGAACTGACTTGGGAGATCCTACTAGACCCTCTAATGTTTTCTGGATTACAAACGGAGACATACTTCCTAATGTCTGATCTCCTGTCGCATGTATGACAATGAATGTTGGTATTTTTGGTGGGTCCATATCTGTCTTTTGTCTCTTTGATTTGGTGTTTTCTGTTTCACTACTTGGTAGAGCTTTCTCTTGAAGCCCTATAGTACTAGTAGTTAATTTACTACTCATATTTGCTCTTTTGGCCCTGGGAGTGTTACTTTCCTCTCCCAGGTTACCAGCCCCGCCACGTGGAGGCAAGAGCAGTGCCTCTTAGTGACCAAGCGGCTGTGTAAGTTAGATTAGTAAAAGTGAGAATAAGAGAAAAAATAAGAAAGGTGAGTTTCCTTTCTGTGTCTTCACTTACTGTTTGTAAGATAAAGAGCTGCTTCACAAAAAATAATAGGATTTTAACGAGGAAATTAAAGAAACTTGTTTATTTTTTGATCACTCTATATATCGCTGGGAATCGCTTAGTCACTAATAAATCGCTTGGCACCTGGGGCCGAAATTAGTAGGAGTTAGTCTATTAGATATGAAAAATAAAGAAAGGTTACTTTCCTTCCTTGCTCTCTACCAGTACTTTTGATACAAGAGCTACTAAATTAAAGGATTTCTCAAAGAGAGGAACGTAAAAGAGAACGCAGAATTCACCTATCAAAAAGTCGCAGTGAAAGCACAAATAGAAATCGCTCAGTCAATCGCTTGGCACCCGGGGCCACGGTTGTTAGGTTAGTTGGGTTAGTAACTCTAATAAATTTAAAAGGAAAGTTGTCTTTTCTTTCCTGACTTAACTTACAACTTGTAAGATGAAGTCTACAGTGCTTTTTTAAGAACTTAAGAGAAACTAACGTGGAACTTAAAAGAAGAGTGATTCCTTTAAAGGAGAACGCTTTAAATCGCTTTATAGAGCTCAGAGAATCGCTTGGCCACGGAAAACGGTTGGCATCCGGGGCCTTAATACATGCAGCTTTCGATTCACATTCCTTTAGATGTTACCTACCTCCCCTAAACGTTTGTACCGATATTTTTGAGACACCCTGTGTGTGTGTGTGTGTGTGTGTGTATATATATATATATAATATATATATATATATATATATATTTATATATATATCCAATTTTTAAATTAAATAAAATAAAACATAAGCCAGTAGTATGGCAAAAACTGTAGAGCGAAAATTAACATAAAATAACCCAAATAAACAAACGAACTTTATTTATTTAATTTAAAAATTGGATGTATTTCAGCTTCATATGGAGGAATTGCATGTCGCTGCCTCTAATGAAAGCTTAATTATTTGTTTATTTATTCATTTTATTATAATTTAACTTATGTTAATATTTAATATAATTCAATGATAGTATATATTTCGGTTTCATTTGGAGGAATTGCAAGTTGCTGCCTCTAATGAATGATTAATTATTTATTTATTTTATTATAATTTAACTTTCGTTAACATTTAATATAATTCAATAGTAATGGTCGATATGCTAATTTAGCAACGCCTGTGTCGCCATCTATTTTCCTTTTTTCTTCTATATAAGCTGATTCAGCTTACAGTATGTTAGTGGTGTGGCTGTGCTCTAGAGTGCTGTTTGTTCTGTATTTTATTTTTTCACTGCATAAGGACCACCGCCGTGCAACTCCTCTGCACTGGTGGATCGATCTTTTCACCATGGCGACGATTTGTATAGCGATTGAAATGCAGCGATTCCATGACCATTATTGGCCTCGTGGTCCTCTGTCGATATGGGGCATGATGGTCAGTCTATTTTATTTTAATTTATTTTTGATTTTGTTATCGTTTGGTAGTTCCTTTAACCCTCTTTTGGTGGTATTTCACGTCTTTTGGAACTGGTACCTCTCTGGGGGGCTACCGCTAAATTAATATGTAATTGGCATTATTCTAAATTTTGTATAGTTTTTGTTAATTGGATTTAAAGTTCGAAATTATACAAGGGTTTCTGGGCTACTATTTATATCTATTCTTTCTTTTCGTTTGTTTATTTGGGTTATTTTATGTTAATTTTCGCTCTACAGTTTTTGCCATACTACTGGCTTATGTTTTATTTTATTTAATTTAAAAATTGGATGTATTTCAGCTTCATATATGGAGGAATTGCATGTCGCTGCCTCTAATGAAAGCTTAATTATTTATTAGTTTTATTATAATTTAACTTATGTTAATATTTAATATAATTCAATGATAGTGTATATACAGGATGTTTCAGTTAAACGTTTCAGAACTTCTAAGAGGGGTAGGGTACATCCTGACAACTCGAAATCATATAGCAATGTGGGGTCGGAAATGCTTTCCTGAAGCGGTGTTGTACACAGAAGCACCATAAAAAGAAAAGAGACCGTAAGTGAGAAATCGTTTTAATAATACATAAAAAGAAGCAAAAGGTACATGGATTTAAGTAAGTGTTCGAAGTTTCTTCCACGGGCTACAATGCACGCCTCACATCTCCGACGCATGGACATCCGAACATTCTGGAATACTCCAGGCGAATTTCGAATTTCTTCGGCAGCTACTGCGATTCTTGCAACCAGCTCCTCAGCATTGTCAACAGGGGTGTCATAAACTAGCGATTTCATATGACCCCAGAAATAAAAATCAAGACATGATAGGTCGGATGACCGAGCAGGCCAACGCACGGGACCACCACGTCCGATCCACTGTTGACCAAATGTGACATCCAGGTAGTTACGAACATCTCCGCTATAAAGGGCAGGGGCTCCATCGTGTTGGAACCACATTGTCTGTTGCGTCGATGCAGAAATCTGTTCATCTCTCAAAAGTTGTGGCAATACTTGCTGCAGAAAGATCAAGTAGATAGGTCCGGTTAGACGACACCGTAACAGGTAAGGTCCGATGAGGTGATCTCCCATAATACCGGCCCATACATTGACCGAAAGTCGAATCTGTGCTGCACGACGTCGTATTGCATGCGGGTTCTCGACCGCCCAGATATGGTCGTTATGCGTGTTGAAAATTCCTTCCCTTGTGAAGGATGCCTCATCGGAAAACAACACTTCAGCAGGAAAAAGGGGATTTGTAGCACATTTTCCAAGGTACCACTGTGCGAAAGCAATACGAGGTTGAAGAAACTTCGAACACTTACTTTAATCCATGTACCTTTTGCTTCTTTTCAGGTATTATTAAAACGATTTCTCACTTACGGTCTCTTTTCTTTTTATGGTGCTTCTGTGTACAACACCGCTTCAGGAAAGCATTTCCGACCCCACATTGCTATATGATTTCGAGTTGTCAGGATGTACCCTACCCCTCTTAGAAGTTCTGAAACGTTTAACTGAAACACCCTGTATATATATAAAATCTTACCTTCATAAGCAATTGCTTGACAAAAATAATAAAGGATAAATGCTGTAACTCATTCAGCAATGCAAAGCCCCGCACAAATTCTAATTAAACTGGTTATGGTTATATTTTTCTATACTTTTCATAAAACAGTATGGAATGTCCACTTACCCCCATAGCCATTCGTACATGCAAGAACAACCCACGCAAGACCGACTGCCCATGACGTCCTACTGAATGCTGCATAAACAACCGACTCCAGAACAGTGGGCTCTCTCCCTTTATTCCATTCGTAAACTCCATATAGGACAGCCATATTCGTTGCTATAGCAACACCCCATCCAATCCATTGAAAAAGCTGCAGATAACATTAAACTACTTTACATTTATTTTTCTTTTTTTTTTTCAAACCTAAAGACTAAACGGGATTAAAATCATAAAGCAATTTGATTTTTGTGAATTTTTTTTTATGAAAACTAAGTTTACTTTAGTTTTAATTATATATAACATCAAAATCAAGAAAATTTCATTTTTGCTCTAGACATTAAAAGCGTGGTTATTATATATTGAAAAAACCAATTTCTACTATAATATGTAGGGAAAAACGTCTGAGGAACAAAAACTGCATCGCTTTCATGGGTTTGTTTAGTTATAATATACGAAATAATCATCTAAACAGTTAACTGAAAAGGCTATCATTTACCAGAGACAGATCACACCGAATATTTTTAGTGTTTATTCGACTTAATTTCTTTTCCCTTTTTTTTTTTTTTTTTTTTTTTTTTTTGCTTCTTATAAACCTTTATGGCGTTAAATAAAAATTGAATATTTTAAAGAATATCTATTTACCTCAAAATTAGCATTACAGTAACAAACTGGAAGTTTAATGGAATAGAATAATTTTAATATTTTCATTTTATTTGTATACACAAACAGTCCAAGGCTTCTCTGGAAACATGTATTAAAGTGCAGTGACCGTCAATTAAACACATTAAGGTATAAAATACCTAATTTTATAAAACAATAAAGTTTTGTTAAAAAAATTACGAAACGAAACGAACATGAAATTAGACTACGCGCATCCACCGATAAATGATTTTTTTAATATAAAATATATTATGAAATGCACAATTTAATCTTAAAACCATTCATTTAATATAATCAAATATAAACAATAATTAATTTAACTTGAAAAGGATATCACATGGAGTTACTATTAAGTAGGTTTAGTAAAAGACACTTTGCCACGAAGTATTTTCTTAGTTGATTGGAACGAAGGGCAATTACTGCAATAGATCCAAACAGGTCCAATATCTAAATAAATTGGCTATTTCCGATTCGTTGTTGAAATACGTCTTCGGTTTAGGATAAGTTTATAATCTGCCGTGGAACTGTATTCCCGTTGTATTTGTGTTTTCATGCAAAGATTTAGGTATTGCAGAAATAGCAGCTTGTTGGTTTTTTTTTTTTTTTTTTTTTTTTTTTTGTACAAGGGCCTAATTGTGCCCACTCATGATTTACTTATCACTAAATTCTACACTTTATTATGATTAGAGACAATTATACAAATGTATGCGTTTCAAATCGTTAAAGAGTTCCTCGAAATTTGCATCATTGCCAAGAATGTGATAAGGTTAAGGGTTCCTGCAATTTGGACAGGGAGATAAAGCTGGATTTTCGGATAGGTGAATGTTGAGCAATGACAATATGCATTATTTTTAGCTTTGATTGTCCTAAGAAACAGTGAAGAGGATTCTTTCACATAAGCTCAAACTAATAAAAATTACTCTTAAAATAGTCATTTAAAAATCCCAAATGGGTGTAATTATATATTCAGATTGCTGCTAAATAATCTGAATAATTCATTAAGCATTTAAAGTTATGATCTTCAGTAATTTTGGAGGTCCTAGTTTATATTCTCGTCTTCCACACATATTTATCATACAGATTCTTGGTGAAAAATCATTTGTACTTACTGGTTTTATGACGATCTTAGGTTTTGTGACAAGAAGGTAGCCTATATAGACACCCACACAGTAAGAACCAAGGTGCGTATAGGGAAGCAGGTAAATCTTAGTTGCAAACTCAGTGATAAATCTGGAAAGAAAAAAAAAAAGAGGTTTCTTTTAAGAAATCGTTAATATGATTCATAATTTTTATTTGTATCAAGTTCTGTTTTTAAGGTATGATTTTAAAATCTGTTTTTAAAAATCTATGATCATTGGGAGTCGACTGCTGAGTCTTATGGCATACAGGTCTTGGAGAATACCACGGCGCCAGGTCGTATCAAAGGCTTTTTCTATATCCAGGCACACCATGACAAGATGTTCTTTTCGAATAAAGGCGTTCCGTATGTTACACTCAGCTTTCACTATAAGGTCTAATGTGTATCGGTTTTTGCGGAAGCCGTATTGATTACAACTGATGACTGAGTGGGATTCTATGTACCATACAAGTCTATTGTGTACCATCTTTTCCAATGTCTTGCCCAAGCAGCTAGTAAGGGATATCGGTCTATAGTTGCATGGATTCGTCTGATCTTTCCCAGGTTTTGGAAATGCTAGCACTGTTGAATGACACCATGAGCGAGGATAATAGCTTTCGGAGAAGACCCGATTCAGAAAAAGCAATAGGGAATTTAGTGCCTTTTTGTCTAGGTAACATGAGGTAATAAAGACCATCAAGTCCTGATGCCCCATTTCTTGATTTGTTTAGAGCATCCTGTACCTCCAAACATTGTAAACGGTTGATTATATGGGAGTGCTATTCTTATACTGAAATTTAATTTGCTTTGCTCAGTCCTTTTAAGTAGCTGAAAAGATGGTTCATATGCAGCTGTATCTGAGCTTTTGGCAAAGTTTTCTGCCAGAGCATTAGCTATTTCAACTGGAGATGATGAATCTTGTCCATTCCATCTCAGTATTGGAGAGGATGGTGGGAGAAATCTACCATTTAGTTTTTTTTTTTTATTTTATTCTAGATTATTCTGCTGTTTGTGTTCTTCGTTATAATAGAGGCAAACTGGATCCAAAAATCTTTTTTTCCTTACGAATCGCGCCTTTGCTTTCAGTTTTTTGAAATTTATAAGGTTCTCAGTAGTTGAGTGTTTACGAAAAAGGTTCCATGCCCTGTTGTGTTTTTCTTTTTTTTGGCAAGTTGGTCTTCATTCAAAGATTGGCATGTTTAAATGATTGATTGATTTGGGTTTTATTGGCGCACTAGCAACTAAGGCTATAATGCGCCAAGACCAGGTAATATCTAAAAAATTTAACATCTCGGTGACCTAATTAATTAGGCCACCATGTCCAGATCTGAAAACATAAATAAACAACAATAACATATAAATTTTAAATACGATTAAAAACCTTTATTGCTTTTAAAAAGCTAAAAACAGCAGACACATTGTCATTGTCGGATAAAATCTGACTGAGTGTATAAGGCTCAGTCAGATGATTAAAAGCGGTAAAACGGGTACTGCTAAAATCTGGACAGTCAATTAAAAGGTGTCTGATCGTTAACATTGTGCCACAGGACACACACATAGGAGGGTCATCAGCCCTCAGCAGAAACGAATGCGTTAAATGACTGTGTCCTATGCGGGTCCGGGCAAGAACAACTTCCTCAGTACGATTCCTGCGCAGACTAGACTGCCACGGTTCAATTACGGGCTTTATACGATATAATTTATTCGCAGTCTGCCTATTCCACGAATCCTGCCATTGGGAGTGAATCTTCTCGTGTATTATTTGCCTGTAGTCTGTATAGGGGACTAACAGGCAGTGGTTATTATTGGGAATTGCTGATTTGGCTGCGGCGTCAGCCAAATCATTTCCCCTAATCCCAATGTGGCTAGGAATCCAGCAGAAGCGGATATCATATTCACGTTCATGGAGAACGTGAAGCTTCTGCTGAATGCTAGACAGAACTGGATGAGAATTATATCTCACAGATATTAAAACCTGTAACACGCTGAGAGAGTCTGAATATAAAATGAACCGTTGGTATTGGCATTTAATAATGTGATCCAAGGCTAACTTTATAGCGTGCAGCTCTGCAGTAAATATGCTGCATTCAGAGGGAATCTGCTCCGATGTAGTGGTGTCCCTAAAGACAGCAGCGGATCCCACATATGATTCCGCCTTCGAGCCGTCTGTGTAGACTGGCACGAAGTCAGAATGTTCAGCTCGGTGTGCTGAAAAAAGCTGCAGGTAGACAGATGACGGAGTGTCCGACTTTCCCCAATTTCTAAGGGACAAGTCACATGCCGGGACATGAGCATGCCAGGGTGGAAAGGGTTGCTTTGGTGTTTGCGCAACCTTGTCTACCTTGATATTAAGTTCTTTAAGTAGCTCTTGGACACGAATACCAAAAGGGCGATTGGCAGTCTTACGGGTGTTGTATAAATTTTCCCATCGTGGCTCAAAAACGGATAGCCACGTAGGGTGGTCTGGCAGGGATTTCAGTTTTAGAGCGTAGTTTAGAGACAACTGCTTGCGTCGAAGCAATAACGGCGGTTCGTTTGCTTCGACGTATAAGCTCTGGACTGGAGATGTTCGATATGCTCCAATAGCGGTACGGAGAGCCAGATGATGGACAGGATCCAGCCAACGAAGTACACTGTCTCTGGCCGAATTGTATACCAGGGACCCGTAATCTAGTCTGGATCGTACAAGTGCACGGTAGATGCGTAGTAGGGTGCATCGATCCGCACCCCAAGATGTAGAGGAAAGAGAGCGCAGAATATTCAGCCCTCTTGTGCACTTTGTGCGGAGTTGACGGATGTGATCCAGAAAGGTCAACTTTTTGTCAAATACGAGTCCCAAGAATTTTGTATCCGCTGCTATTGGAATAGCATTTCGTCCGAGCCTTAATTCGGGTTCAGGATGAAGATTACGCTTACGACAAAAGTGTACGCAAACGGTCTTCTCCGGCGAGAACCTGAAACCATTTGTAAGTGCCCAGGAGTTGAGTCGATCAATGGCTTTCTGCAGTTGTCTTTCAATCACCCTCATGTTGCATGACTGGCAAAATATGCTAAAGTCATCAACATAGAGGGCACTGTTTACAGTTTGAGGAAGTTGTTCTGTGATGGAATTTACTTTGATGGCAAAAAGCGTGACACTTAATACTGATCCTTGTGGTACTCCCTCCTCTTGGCTAAAGGAACGAGAGAGTGAGGATCCCACACGAACCTGGAAAGATCGATTGGCTAAAAAGTTTTTAATAAAAATGGGGAGTTGCCCCCTAAGACCGAGGCTATGCAGATCTTTTAAAATGCCAAATCTCCAAGTTGTGTCATACGCTTTCTCCATGTCAAAGAACACCGACACCAAGTGTTCACGTTTTAGGAAAGCATCCCGGATGGATGTTTCCAGTCTAATAAGATGGTCCAAAGTGGACCGGTTCCTTCGGAAGCCGCACTGGATATTGGAGAGAAGGTCATTTGATTCTAAATACCATATTAAACGAGAATTGACCATTCTCTCCAGAATTTTGCACAGACAGCTAGTCAGAGCAATAGGACGATAATTGGTGGTGATTTTTGGATCCTTTCCTGGCTTAGGAAAGGCAAGAACGATTGCCTTGCGCCAGGAATCCGGAAACTGCCCTTCAATAAAGATTCTGTTATACAGAGAGAGCAGATAATCCATAGATTTTGGTGAAAGATGTTTAACCAATTCATAATGGATGCCATCTGGTCCAACAGCACTTGCTTTGGAAAGGGCGAGGGCTCTTTTCAGTTCCTGAATAGTGAACGGCCCATTGTAGGGATAGATGTTCTTTGACTTAAAATTAAGTGCCTCTTTTTCCAGTTTATGTTTCAGGACCAGAAACTCTGGGGAATACGAGGATGTTGCAGAGATGTTAGAGAATGTTTCCCCAAGAGCATTGGCTATTGCAGTTGGATCTGCAATAGCGCATCCATTGTAATCTAGGATTGAAGAAGGGTGGGATGTATATTTTCCCTTCATTTTCCGGATTTTATCCCAGACTACCTTAGAATTGGTAGCCTGGTTAACAGATGATGTAAAACGGATCCATGATTCCTTTTGACTCTGACGGCGAATGTAGCGTGCTTTGGCTCGTGCACGCTTGAAAGCTATTAGATTAGCAGTGGTAGGATATCGACGGAATATCCCCCACGCTTTGTTTTGAGCCTTTTTTGCTGCTGTGCATTGTGAATTCCACCAAGGTTTGGGAAATGGTGGAAACCGGGCTGATGTTTTTGGAACAGCATTCGCAGCTGCTTGGACAATGATTTCTGTGATGTACGTTACTGCATCATTGATAGGCTCCTGACTGACTGTACTGAGTTCAAAATTTGCCTGATGTTGGAAGGCATTCCAGTCAGCCTGATCAAACTTCCACCGTGGTAACCTAAAAGGAAGACATGGTCTCCCACTGTGTAACAAGGTTATCACAGGGAAGTGATCACTTCCGTATGGATTCTCCTCCACTTCCCAAGTGAGTGAAGGGAGCAGAGAAGGGGAGCAGATAGAGAGATCAATGGCAGAAAAAGTACGGGTAGGCGTATGGAAGAAGGTGTTTGTTCCAGTATTGAGAAGGGACAGGGCATTGTCATTGAGCATACGCTCTATGACCCGTCCCCTTTCATTGATGTTAGCACTACCCCACAGGGTGTTATGTCCATTCATATCCCCGAGAAGTAAGAAAGGGGGAGGCAACTGCTTTAGAAGATCATCAAGGGCTTCCTGGGAGATGTCAGTCCCAGGTGGCAAATAAATAGAGCAGACCGTTAATAAAAATCCCACTGTAAGGCGAATTGCAACAGCCTCTATGCTGGTTGTAATTAGCAAGGGCTGAACTGGGGTCTGATTACTCACAAGGATAGCCACTCCTCCATGAGCAGGACCATCCGCAATTCTATCCTTACGAAAGATCGTGATGTTATGCATAGTGGGATCATCATTCGCCTTTAGATAAGTCTCCTGCAAGCAAAAGCAAACTGGCTCGTGCTTTTGCAGGAGGGCCTTGATGTCATCAGTATTTCGCCGGAATCCACGACAATTCCATTGTAGGAATTTAGCCATTATTTTGGCTTGGTGGGTCCATCAGGCGGCTTCCGAGGTGCTGAGGGCTTACTTTTATCAGCCTTGGCTTTATCTTTTTTGGGGAAAAAAGGACGATGTCCCGTGTCCATTTCTTCCTCCGCAAAGAGTTCCAAGACTGATTCATCCTGTACCTCCTTGTTCTCTACATCCATTCTTTCTGGTGTCACGGATGACTCTTCTAAAGTTTTTGGCTTTTCTTTACCACTTGGTTTAGGTAGTGGTGGAGCACTAGGAGGTACGGATATAGGAGTGGCAGCTGATTGTGTTTTTGTGGTGGGCTTTTGTGAACTCAATAAATAGCGTGCAATCGGGGTGAATGACTCTTTTGGTGGTATAGTCATCTCAGTTTGTGTACCGATAGTGCACTTAGCAGAAACCTTCTGGGCATATGAAGGTTTCCCGCTATTTATTGGTTGTATGCGTTTTCTAGCCTCTGGGTAGGAGATGTTTAGCTCCGTTTTTAATTTCTGTATCTCCTTTTCGTCCTTCCACCGCTGGCATGCTCGAGAGTATGCAGGGTGCTCTCCTTGGCAGTTAATACAATTAGGCTTAGGAGCTAGACATTCCTTGCTCTCGTGGTCTTTAACACCACATCGAGCACAGGCAGGATTACCACGACAGGATGTTTGTGAGTGGCCGTACTTTTGACATTTAAAACACCTCAGTGGGTTGGGAACGTAAATCCTCACTGGGCAGTTTAAGTACCCTGCCTTGATGGAACTTGGAGGCCGTGGGGTGTTGAATGTTAGGATGAGAACTCGGGTAGGGACAAGATTCCCATCCTTACGCATGGATATCCGCTTTACAGCTGTCACTCCTTGTTCTTTTAATTCAGAGCAGATCTCTTCTTCAGAAACGTGAAGAAGATCCCACTCTGATATCACACCTCTTGAAGAGTTCAAAGTTTTGTGAGGGGTTACGATGATGGGTATTCCCCCTATAAATATGGCTTTTAAAAATTTTTCAGCTTGATTTATATTTGCTGCTTCAATTAGAATATCTCCAGAACGCAGCCGTTTAACGGATTTGGGTGAGCCTGCCATCCCTTCTAATCCTTTCTGGATGAAGAAGGGTGACATTTTCCCAAGTGACTGCTCTCCGGTGGAATGGAGAATGAGGAAAAGAGGTGTCACAGATGTTGTTTTCTCCTCAGTTCTGGCTCTTTTAGCTGAATTGCTTTCACTCTCATCTGACGATCGATTAGGTAGGGGCCTTGTTGGGGCCCCAGAAGAAGAATTTAAATTACTCATATGAGTAAAAAGAAAATGTCTGATGCCTAAGTACCTCACCCACCACGGAGCCCTACGAGGGGACGCCCACTCGTGAACTAGCAGGTACTGCGTACACGAATGGGACGCCGAGTTCGCTTAGAGCACCATACCCACGTTACCAATAAGTCTTTATCCCGTCCCAGGACCAAAGGGAGGGAGACTTATTGGAACGCAGTTGACCCTAGCAGTATAGAACCACCCGCCGATTGATCCCAGTCGAGCCGGTCCGGGACCACCCGTCTCGTCGAAGCAGGGGCCAAAGTGGTGTATTAAGGCTGGGCCCCTCAACCACCAGGATCCCCCTTTCCGCTTCCACGGGTCGCGGCGCACGGCTGCACACGCCGGATTCCAAAGATGTAACCCTGGAACCAAGGTATGGGCGTTAGATCCCAGTGATGCTAATCTGGAAACCCAGCAGCATCACTGGGAGGTCCCCTCACCACGTACAGGTGCCCACGTCGAGGGGCATGTTTAAATGAACCAGTACGAATTTTTGGTATGGCCTTGGTCACGGTATTCAGAATCTGAGATGTGATGTGCTGTGTGGCATCATCGATGGATTGGAATTTGATAATTTCATCATTGAATGAGATATTGAGAGCAAATAACTTCCAATCGGCGTTGGAAAATTTCCATTTGAAGCGGGAATTATTTGCCTGAGGAATTCTAGTTGTTTGGATGTCACAAATTATCGGATAATGGTCACTGTTTAACGGATTGTCCAGCGGATGAGTGGATATAATGTTGGAGAGCAGATTGTCAAGTCTATAGCTGTAGTTGTTCTAGTGGAGAAATGAATGTAAGTATCAGCACCAGTATTCAACAGTGTTAGATTGTGTTTGTCAAGCAACGATTCCAGAACTTTTCCTCGTCTGTCTGTATGTGGGGAGCCCCAGATTGGGTGGTGGGCATTAAAATCACCAAATATACAAAATTGAGGAGGGATCTGTAGCAGAAGTACTTCTAGGTCATTATAAGTATATTCTTTGTTTGGTGATAGGTAGATTGAAACTACTGTTAACATGATTCCTAAGGAGACACGTACTGCCTCTGCTTCTAAGGAAGTTTGCAGCGGAATGTGTTTAGTAGGGACTCTTGAGTTTACTAGAATGCCCACACCTCCACGCATGGTGGTATTGTTATTTCTTACTTACTTACTATCAGTTTATTAACACAAGGTTCACCCCCTGTACAGCAAGTGGGCTAGGAGGGTGTACAGAAATTTTAAAATATTCATTATACACTTTTGAAAAAAATGTTCAGATCTTTACAATATAATTATTGTATAATAATAACTATTAAACAGATATATACATTTGCTTAATTGTATTCACTTTTAAATAACACAGATCTTGATAATTGAAGAGTTAAATACATAGGTTGACTTCTTAATCAGCAACTAACATACAGATTTATTCATTACATTATTGATTACATATTCATTACATTATTGAATTTAATTGTTCATAGCATTGTTATTTCTATTATGCTGATGTACAGTTCTTGATTTTTGGAATTACTTGCGGAGGTAAATTAGTTTCTTGCAAACATATGCTTAGCTGACTACACTGTTGGATTAGGTCATGGATATCATCGATATTACTACGTAGGCCTCTACAGTTCCACTGTATGATGTGATCTATTATTTGATTTTAGCGGTTGTGTTTGATTCAGTCTGCTTTTTAGGTCCAGTCTGTTTTTGTCTCTCCGATTTTATTCTTTTTTTTTTTTTTTGAGAAGATAGGACGCGGTCTGTCCATGTCGTCTTCTGCGTACAGATCTAAGATTGGCTCATCCGGGTTGATGTTTTCATTTGTATCCATATTTGTTACATTTTGCCGAATTTTCTGCATTGGGACTGCTGTCTTAGTTTTTATGGTTTCTGAGGAAGACTGCAAAGCAGTTGGCGGTACTGTAATTGGTTCGCTGCTGGCACTATATATCACACGCTGTTCCTTAGAAGATTGCTGTGAGGTTGAGAGTATTTCTCTAGCTTTAGTTTTAGTTTTAGTTTTATTGGCGCAAAAACGACTAAGATTATATTGCGCCAAGTATCAATTAAAAGATCAAAAATATAAATTCTGGTAACCTTTAAAGAGGTTACCTCGTCAGATTGTTATTCTATATATAGAGCAGTATAAGTTTAAAAGTAAATGATCCAATTTATATATGTTTGTATATATTAACAGCTTGTAAAAACTTAAAAACTGCTGACACGTGGTCGTTGTCTGATAAAATCTGACTGAGTGTATAAGGCTCAGTCGGATGAGTAAAAGCGGTAAAATATACATTGCGAATATCGGTAAAATTAACACAATCTATTAAAATATGCTTTACAGTTAAAATGGTGTCGCAAGACTCGCACATAGGAGGGTCATCCGCCCTCAGCAGAAAACAATGTGTCAGATGAGTGTGTCCTATGCGGAGTCGGGCAAGAACAACTTCCTCGCTCCGATTCCTGCGCAGACCGGACTGCCATGTTTCAATTACAGGCTTTATTTGATATAATTTATTTGTTCTCTCTCTCTATGCCATAGTTCTTGCCATTGGGAATATATATTTTCTCGTATTATTTGCCTGTAGTCTGTATAGGGGACTGACAGGCAACGATTATTAGTGGGAGCTGCTGATTTGGCTGCAGTGTCGGCCAAATCATTTCCCTTTATCCCAATGTGGCTAGGAATCCAGCAGAAGCGAATATCAAACTTGTATTCATGAAGAGAATGTATCTTCTGCTGAACCCGAGAGAGAACTGGATGAGAGTTGTGTCTTAGAGATAATAAAGCCTGTAATACACTCAGGGAATCAGAATATATTATTGACCTTTGGCACTGACAAGTTCGAATGTGATCCAAGGCTAACTCTATAGCATGCAGCTCTGCAGTGTATATGCTGGATTCAGGAAGAATCTGCTGAGATATTATAGTGTCCGGAAACACAACAGCAGATCCAACGAACGATTCAGACTTCGAGCCGTCTGTGTAGACGGGCAGGAAGTCGGAGTTCTCAGCTCGATGTGCAGAAAAGAGCTGCTGGTAGACAGATGATGAGGTCTCAGACTTTACCCATTTTTTAAGGGAAAAGTCGCACGATGGAGTATGAGCATGCCATGGTGGAAGAGTTTCTTTTGGTGTTTGTGCAACCTTGTCTACCATGATGTTAAACTCTGAGTAGCTCTTGGACACGAATACCAAAAGGTCGGTTGGCAGTCTGACGGGTATTGTACAAGTTTTCCCAACGTGACTCAAAAACGGATGCCCACGTAGGATGGTCTGGCAGGGATTTCAACTTTAAAGCATAGTTTAAAGCCAACTGCTTACGTCGAAGGGATAACGATGGTTCATTTGCTTCGACGTATAAGCTCTGGACAGGAGATGTTCGAAAAGCTCCAGTAGCGATACGGATAGCCTGATGGTGGACAGGGTCCAGCCATCGGAGGACACTATCTCTAGCTGAGGAGTATACCTGGGCCCCGTAGTCCAATTTGGATCGTACAAGTGCACGATAGATGCGTAGTAGGGTGCATCGATCTGCTCCCCAACGCGTTGAAGAGAGAGAGCGGAGAATATTGAGTCCCCTCGTGCATTTTGTACGAAGCTGACGAATATGTTCGAGAAAGGTCAGCTTTTTATCAAACACAAGTCCCAAGAATTTTGTGTCTGACACTACTGGAATAATATTTTGTCCGAGCCTTAATTCAGGTTCAGGATGAATATTACGCTTGCGACAAAAGTGTACGCAAACGGTCTTCTCCGGCGAGAACCTGAAGCCATGAGCAAGTGCCCAGGAATTAAGGTGATCAATGGCTTTCTGCAGTTGTCTTTCAATAACCCTCATGTTGCATGACTGACAAAAAATGCTAAAGTCATCAACATAGAGGGCACTGTTTACAGTTGGAGGAAGTTGTTCTGTGATGGAATTGACTTTGATGGCAAAAAGCGTGACACTTAATACTGATCCTTGTGGTACTCCCTCCTCTTGGCTGAAGGGACGAGAGAGTGAGGATTCCACACGAACTTGGAAAGATCGATTGGCCAAAAAGTTTTTAATAAAAATGGGGAGTTGCCCCCTAAGGCCTAGGCTATGAAGATCTTTTAATATGCCAAATCTCCAAGTTGTGTCATACGCTTTCTCCATGTCAAAGAACACCGACACCAAGTGTTCGCGTTTTAGGAAAGCATCCCGGATGGATGCTTCCAATCTAATAAGATGGTCCAAGGTGGACCGGTTCCTTCGGAAGCCGCACTGAATGTTGGAGAGAAGGTCATTTGATTCGAGATACCATATTAAACGAGAATTAACCATTCTCTCCAGGATTTTGCACAGACAGCTGGTCAGAGCAATAGGACGATAATTGGTGGTGACTTTTGGATCCTTTCCTGGCTTAGGAAAGGCAAGAACGATTGCCTTTCGCCAGGAATCCGGAAACTGCCCCTCAGTAAAGATTCTGTTATACAGAAGGAGCAGACAATCCATAGAGTTTGGTGAAAGATGTTTAATCATTTCATAATGGATGCCATCTGGTCCAACAGCACTTGCTTTGGAAAGAGTGAGGGCTCTTTTCAGTTCCTCTATAGTGAATGCCCCGTTGTAGGGATAGAGGCCCTTGGTCTTAAAATTAAGTGCTTGCTTTTCCAGTTTATGTTTAAGGACCAGGAACTCTGGGGAATTGGAAGATGTTGCAGAGATGTTAGAGAATGTTTCCCCAAGAGCATTGGCTATTGCAGTTGGATCTGCAATAGCGCATCCATTATAATCTAGGATTGCAGAAGGGTGGGAGGTATATTTTCCCTTCATTTTCCGGATTTTATCCCAGACTACCTTAGAGTTGGTAGACTGGTTAATAGATGATGTGAAACGGATCCACGATTCCTTTTGACTCTGACGACGGATGTAGCGTGCTTTGGCTCGTGCACGTTTGAAGGCTATAAGGTTGTTCGTGGTAGGATATCGGCGAAATATCCCCCACGCTTTGTTTTGAGCCTTTTTTGCTGCTGTGCATTGTGAATTCCACCAAGGTTTGGGAAATGGTGGAAACCGGGCTGATGTTTTTGGGACAGCATTAGCAGCTGCTTGGACGATGATTTCTGTGATGTACTTTACTGCATCATTGATCGGCTCTTGACTGACTGTGCTAAGATCGAAATTTGCCTGATGTCGGAAGGCAGTCCAGTCAGCCTGATCAATCTTCCACCGTGGTAACCTAAAAGGAAGACATGGTCTCCCACTGTGTAACAAGGTTATCACAGGGAAGTGATCACTTCCGTATGGATTCTCCTCCACTTCCCAGGTGAGTGAAGGGAGTAGAGAAGGGGAGCAGATAGAGAGATCAATAGCAGAAAAAGTACGGGTAGGCATGTGGAAGAAGGTGTTTGTTCCAGTATTTAGAAGGGAAAGGTCATTGTCATTGAGCATACGCTCTATGACTCGTCCCCTTCCGTTGATGTTAGCACTAACCCACAGGGTGTTATGTCCGTTAATATCCCCGAGAAGTAAGAAAGGGGGAGGCAACTGCGTTACAAGATCATCAAGGTCTTCCTGGGAGATGTCAGTCCCAGGTGGCAAATAAATAGAGCAGACCGTTATTAAAAATCCCACTGTAAGGCGAATTGCAACAGCCTCTATGCTGGTTGTAATTAGCAAGGGCTGAACTGGGGTCTGATTACCCACAAGGATAGCCACTCCTCCATGAGCAGGACCATCCGCAATTCTATCCTTACGAAAGATTGTGATGTTATGCAGGGTGGGATCATCATTTGCCTTTAGATAAGTCTCCTGCAAACAAAAGCAAACTGGCTCGTGCTTTTGCAGGAGGGCCTTGATGTCATCTATATTTCGCCGGAATCCACGACAATTCCATTGTAGGAATTTAGCCATTATTTTGGCTTGGTGGGTCCATCAGGCGGCTTCCGAGGTGCTGAGGGCTTACTTTTATCAGTCTTGGCTTTGTCTTTTTTGGGGAAGAATGGACGATGTCCCGTGTCCATTTCTTCCTCCGCAAAGAGTTCCAAGACTGATTCATCCTGTACCTCCTTGTTCTCTACATCCATTGTTTCTGGTATTACGGGTGACTCTTCAGAACGTTTTTGCTCTTTTTTACCACTTGGTTTTGGTAGTGGTGGAGCACTAGGAGGTACAGATATAGGAGTGGCAACTGATTGTGTTTTCTTGGTGGGCTTTTGTGAATTTAATAAATAGCGTGCAATCGGAGTGAATGACTCTTTCGGTGGTATAGTCATCTCAGTTTGAGTACCGATAGTGCACTTGGCAGAAACCTTCTGAGCATAGGAAGGTTTCCCGCTATTTATTGGTTCGATACGTTTTCTGGCCTCTGGGTAGGAGATATTCAGCTCTGTTTTTAGTTTTTGGATTTCTTTTTCATCCTTCCACCGCTGGCATGCTCGAGAATAGGCGGGGTGCTCTCCTTGGCAATTAATACAGATCGGTTTTGAAGCTGAACATTCCTTGCTCTCGTGGTCTTTAACACCACATCGAGCACAGGCAGGGTTACCACGACAAGATGTTTGGCATCTAAAACACCTCAGTGGGTTTGGGATGTAAATCCTCACTGGGCAGTTTAGATAGCCTGCCTTGATGGAACTTGGAGGCCTTGGGGTATTGAACGTGAGGATAAGAACTCGGGTAGGGACGAGATTCCCATCCTTTCGTATCGATATTCTTTTCACAGCTGTCACTCCTTGGTCTTTCAATTCAGAGCAGATCTCTTCTTCAGAAACATGAAGAAGGTCCCACTCTGATATAACACCACGTGAAGAATTCAGAGTTTTGTGGGGGGGTTACGGTGATAGGTATTCCCCCTATGGATGTAGAGTTCAAGAATTTTTCAGCTTGTTTTGTGCTGGAAGCTTCAACTAAAAGATCGCCAGAACGCAGTCGTTTAACGGATTTTGGTGAACCTGCCAACCCTTCTAATCCTTTCTGGATAAAGAAGGGTGACATCTTTCCAATTGACTGTTCTCCGATGGAATGGAGAATGAGGAAGAGCGGTGTGACTGATGGTGTTGGTGTATCCTCAGTTCTGGCTCTTTTTGCAGAGGTGTTTTCTTTTTCATCTTCTCGATTAGGTAGGGGCCTTGTTGGGGCCCCAGAAGAAAGGGGATTTAAATTACTCATATGAGTAAAGAGAAAGTGTCTGATGCCTAAGTACCTCACCCACCACGGAGCCCTACGAGGGGGCGCCCACTCGTGAACTAGCAGGTACTGCGTACACGAATGGGACGCCGAGTTCGCTTAGAACACCATACCCACGTTACCAATAAATCTTTATCCCGTCCCAGGACCATGGGGAGGGAGACTTATTGGAACGCAGTTGACCCTAGCAGTATAAAACCACCCGCCGATTGATCCCAGTCGAGCCAGTCCGGGACCGCCCGTCTTGTCGAAGCAGGGGCCAAAGTGGTGTATTAAGGCTGGGCCCCTCAACCACCAGGATCCCCCTTTCCGCTTCCACGGGTCGCGGCGCACGGCTGCACACGCCGGATTCCAAAGATGTAACCCTGGAACCAAGGTATGGGCGTTAGATCCCAGTGATGCTAATCTGGAAACCCAGCAGCATCACTGGGAGGTCCCTCACCACGTACAGGTGCCCACGTTGAGGGGGTTTCTCTAGCCCAGTCAGCAATAGACATGGATGGGGAAACTGACACGTCAGTTTGAGTGGCTGCTGACTGATTTTTCTTTGTTGCTGCTGCTGCGTTGTTGTTGTTATGGGATTTCTGGCGCAAAGGCTATATAAGCCATATTGCGCCTCTCAAAGTAAGTAAGTATACATGTGATAACTGCTCTGGGAGCAATTAGAGTCGATCATACATTTTAATTTTTTTCAAGTGGGTGAAGAATTCGGAGTTTTGCGTCATTACCTATGATGCTGTTGAGTGACAAGGGGTTTGAGATGGAACTGAAAGTAGACTATCGGGCAGTGTTGAACAAGGTACATTCAATCAGAATGTGCTTCACTGATAGCGGCTGCAAACATTGCGTGCACTGAGGAGGATCATTTCCTGTGAGCAGAAACAGATGAGTAAGGTGAGTGTGGCCAATTCGGGTTCTGGCTAGAAGTACTTCTTCCTTTCTGATTTTACGGAGGCTAGAGGTCCATAATTATGGTTCAGGTTTCAATTGAAACAGTTTATTATGTGTTTGCTTTTTCCACAGTAGAGTCCATTGTTCCATACATATTTCCTGTATTTTATGTTTATAATCAGGATAGGGGACAAGTTCATTTGATAAGGCTACGTTGGAGGGATGCTTTGCGGCATCATAAGCGCACTCATTTCCAGGAATACCACTGTGACCTGGGATCCAGGAGAAGACAACAGTGCGATGTTGCCCATCGAGATGTATCAGTTCTTGTCTTAATAGCTTTACCAAAGGATTGCAAGGTGAGGTGTTTGTGAGAGGTAAGAGAGCACTCTTGGAATATCTGTATACTATACTTTTATTCGATGAGAGGAGTGAAATATTTTCCAGGGCAAGTTTAATTGCATAGAGTTCAGCAGTATAGCTGCTGCATTCAGCTGGAAGTGGAATAGAAACAGTTGTATTAGGGAAGACAGCGGCTGCACCCACTTTATTGCCCGACTTTGAACCGCCAGTGTAGATCTTAGAAAAGTGGAAATAATTTTCCTCATGGACAAGATGCAATTCCCCATTTTTCAAAGTAATCATCATATGAAGGAGTTAAGGTAATCGATGGGGGATCCCGACCTTTTCAATCTCTGATGATATTATGAAAGTAAATATTCCAGCATTCTAATAGGTTCTGTAATCTGATACCGGCAGGTCGGATTGTTCTTTGTTTGCATAGTATTTTCTCCACTGCGGATAATACAGTAGTGGCCAAATAGGATGAGTGGGGAAGCTTTTAATTTTAGGCGAGTAGTGTGTGTGTGGTATGGCTGTTTATTACCGCATTAGCTGCTATGGCTATAGTGTGCCTATTCATAGTTATATCAGAAAAGAATTCATTTCAGTTCTGAAAGCTATTCATAAAAGATTATACACTCTAATTTGTTTCAGAAAGCAAAAAAGTTCCTTAATATTGGGCTCCTCTCCTATGATATGATGTAGTGTCAACGGTTTTTGAAGATTAGCCAGATTTTGAAGTACGATGTGGTTGATAGTGTGGACAGTCAATCAAAATATGTTTGACTGTTAGATGTTCAGAGCAGTGTGAACACTGAGGAGGATCATTGCCGGTGAGTAAATGGAGGTGAGTCAGACGGCTATGCCCTATTCTTCTCCGTGCGAGTTGTTGTTGTTGTTTAAGGGTTTTAAGACACAAGGGCATCAATGGCCAAGATGTGTCTTTCCAAGTTTTTAATGTAAATCAAACATTTTTTTTCAGATTTGTTTATCAAATCTGATTTGCCGAATAAAATTAAATAATTCATCTATATTCGCAGAGTTATCTAAGATCTGTTGAAGGGTAACTTGATTCTGGTTATTGCATAAACTCTGAAAACAAAGGAATCTGGAATTCCTGAATCGAGGGCATACCAAACGAATGTGTTTTACTGAAAGTTGAACTTGGCATTGAAAACAGAGTGGGGGATTTTTGTTTGTCAATAGATGAAAAGAGTAAAATGAGTATGGCCAATTCTCAGTCTGGCAAGTATTACTTCTTCTCTGCGACTCTCTCTGATGCTTGAGTTCCACATTTCTGGATTAGGTTTTATTTCATCTAGTTTATTGTTGACTTCATTTTTCCATATTTGGACCCATTCATTTTCACTTTCTCTAATGATGATTGGACTAAAATCAGTGTGTGGAACTATCATTGTTTTATTTGGCAGTTCTGATGCTGACTTAGCTGCAATGTCTGCTTTTTCATTGCCTTCTATTCCGCAGTGTCCTGGGATCCAGCAAAGAGTTATTTCAGAGTGTTTCTTTTGACAAAGGTTGATTAAAAACTCAATTTCTTGTAGAAGAGGGTGACGAGAATGTCGTTTACCCTGTATGGCTGAAATAGCACTGAGTGAATCCGAGTATATTAAGACAGAGAGGGATGACTGTTGACATATTTCACTTAATGCAAGCTGTATAGCATACAGTTCTGCAGTTAGAATGCTGCACTCAACTGGAAGGAATTTTGAAATTACATGCGAAGGGAACATAGTTGCTGCACCTACATGTGATTGGGTTTTAGATCCATCCGTATAGATTATGAGTTTCCCAGTGTGTTGCGAAGTATAGTTGGCATGCAACTGTCGGATATTACATAGTGGAATGGTATTTTTTGGCCACTGAGCAAAGTAAAGATCAATGTTTATATGATGTCTATTCCATGGAGGTAAAGGCATATTTGCACTTTCCGCAATTTTATTGAGATCGAGTTTCCACTTTTTTATTACTTCTTGAAGACGAATTCCAGCAGGTCTGGGGGTTCATTAGGTTTGGATTCATAAAGTGTTGACCATAAAGGTTGGTTGATGTTGTTTTGGGTTTTTTGGCACAAGGGCCTCCTGGGCCATATTGTGCCTTTTCTTTATTAACATATGACTGAGTTATTAATATAATTGTTGTCAGAGGCCATTATATACATTTATGCTCTTCAAGTATCTAAATAGTGCTTCAAAATTTGCATTATTTCCCAGTATGTGTAGTAAATTTAAAGGTTCCAGCAGATTGGATGCAGAATAAAAAGTGGATTTCCGGTTACTTGAATAATTAGGGTTAGAATATGTTAGAATATGTTTGAATATGTTTGATTGTTAGCTGAGTCTGACAGAATGAACACTGAGGTGGGTTTTCTCCCATAAGCAGGAACAAATGAGTTGTATATGAGTGTCCAATACGGAGTCTTGCCAAAATCACTTCTTCACGTCTGCTTTTCCTGAAACTAGAAGTCCAGAACTGCGGTTCTTTTTTAATCTGAAACAGTTTATTATTTACTTGTGTTTGCCACAGATTAGTCCATTGAAGCCTACATGCTGTTTTAATAGTGGATTTATAATCAATGTGTGGGACTATCAGATGATAGAGTGATCTATTTGTAGGATGTTTAGCAGCATGATCTGCACTTTCATTACCTGGGATGCCGACATGCCCAGGTATCCAGCAGAAGGTAACCAACTGTTTGGATGTTTGATATTGGTATAATTGAGACCGTATCTGTTTCAGAATGGGATGTTGGGAAGAAGTAGTAGATTGAATGGCAGTGACGGCACTTAAGGAGTCGGTGTATATAAGAGCTTTTTTGATTTGCTGTTTGGTTATATTATCTAGAGCTAGTTTTATTGCATACAGTTCTGCGGTATAGATACTGCATTCTATAGGAAGAGACACAGCTATTGAAAAAGCAGAAGAGATTGCTGCAGCACCTACAGCTTCATCTGTTTTGGAGCCGTCTGTATATATGTGAAATTTCTCTGCGTTTTCTAAGGCGTGGGCTTTATGCAGCTGCTGGAAGTTGTTGTTTGGCAGGGAGCCTTTTCTCCATCTCAGAAAGTAATTATCACAGAGCGGTGAGTAATGAGACCAGGGATGTTCAGGAGGAGCTACGTCTTCAAGGATATGCTGGAAGTTAATATTCCAACTGAGCATCAGTTCTTGCAATCTAATACCCGCAGGGCGGTTTTCATTAGGTTTATTACGATATAGCATTTCATACTGAGGGTTAAACAGGTATTCCCAGCAAGGATGAGATGGAATACTTTTTATTTTTGCAGCATAGCTACATAGTAAGGATTTTCGTCTAAGGTGTAATGGCGGTTCATTTGCGTCAATATACAGGCTATGGACTGGAGATGTCCTGAAGGCACCTGTGGCTATCCTTAGGGCACTATGTTGAACAGTATTCAGACGTAACAAGGAATTGTTTCTTGCAGAGTCATAGACAGGTGACCCGTAATCTAAGCGGGACCGGATAAAACTTTTATAAAGATGTGTGAGGGAGTGTCTATCAGCACCCCAGGAGTTAGATGACACAGCTCTTAAGATGTTTAATTTCTTTTGACAGGCCGTTCTAAGGTAGGCTACGTGATTGGAAAAATTAAGTTTACTGTCTAGATATAAACCCAATAAACGAAAATTGTTGGTAAGAGGAATCCGATTGTTTTTTAAATATATTTCAGGATCTGGATGTAATTTTCGTATTTTACAGAAATGAATTGCAGTCGATTTATTTTCTGCTAACGAATAGCCATTCCGTTGCGCCCACAATTCTATTCTGGCTATGGACATTTGAAGTTGCCTTTCAATGGAAATCATGGTTTGTGACTGGCAAGAGATAATCAGGTCATCGGCAAACATGTATGATTCAACTGTTTTTGGTATGTCTTGTGTTATATTTGTAATTCTTATTGTGAATAGTGTTGCACTCAGGATGGAACCCTGCGGTACACCCTCCTCTTGTTCATATGATTTGGATATAGCGTTCCTATATCTGACCTGAAAAGATCTGTAGTGTAGGAAATTTTGTATAAATTGTGGTAACTGCCCCCTCAGACAGAATGATCGAAGATCCTGAAGGATACCATATCGCCAAGTGGTATCAAACGCTTTCACAATATCGAGATTGACCATAACCAGATGTTGTCTCTTGATGAAAGCATTGCGGATATTTGTTTATGCTTTAATCATCACATCTAAGGTTGAGTGATTTTTCCGAAAACCATACTGATTTCGGTTTAGCAGATTGTTTGTTTCCAGAAGCCACGTTAACCGCCTGTGCACCATTTTTTCTAAGACTTTGCCTAAACAGCTAGTCAGCGATATCGGCCTGTAATTATTCGGTATGGTATGATCCTTACCTGGCTTAGGAAAGGCTAGTACAATTGAGTGACGCCATGAGTGCGGATAAGTATTTTCTAAATAAATTCGATTGTAGAATTTCAATAGGGAACTTATTGCTTTATTATTTAACTTTTTTAACATTATATAGCATACTCCGTCCGAGCCGGCAGCAGTACTTGATGTTTTATTTAGAGACTCAAAAAGTTCCTTTAACGTGAATGGCTGATTGTACGGCTGAGATGCCTTAGTATAAAAATTTATTTTATGTTGTTCTGCAGATGCCTTAATTTTTTGGAAGGTTTGACTGTATGTGGACACTGCTGATATACTGGCGAAAGACTCAGCTAATGCGTTTGCTATTTCTTTTGGATCAGACAATTCTTGCCCTTTCCAGTTCAGGATTGAGGCTGGAGACTGCACAAATTTACCGTTAAGTGCTTGAATTTTCTTCCAGACAAGTCTGCTGTCCGTATCCTTGTTTATGGTGGAAGCAAAATCTATCCAGGCATCTTTCTTTGCTTTTCTTCTTTTTTGGCGGAAATTGGCCTTGAGTTTTTTAAAGTTAATAAAATTAGCAGTTGTAGGAAATTTTCTAAAGAGATTCCAAGCTCGATTTTTTGTCTGTTTAGCATTTGTGCATTCCTGGTTCCACCAGTAATGTCTCTGTCTGCGTTTCCCAGGTAAAGATTTTGGTATTGCAGAATTCGCAGCTTGTAATATTTGATTTGTTATATGATCGGTGACACTATCTATGGGTTGAGACTGGACTATCTCATGATCAAACTGGATTAGGGAGGAAAATTTATGCCAGTTTGCCTTATAGAATTTCCACGTGGATCGCTGCAATGGAGATAAGTTTACTTGTGTTTGAATACTGCAAAGAATCGGTAAGTGATCACTGTTTAGCGGGTTATCGAGAACTGACCACCCCATATTGGCATAAATGGAGGGAGAGCAGATTGAAAGGTCTATTGCAGTCATGGATCCTGTAGTAAAATGGACATATGTGGGTTCACCAGTGTTTAACAGAGTAAGGTTATGAGTATCAAGCAGCAATTCTATTATTTTACCCCTTTTGTCAATTTTTGGCGATCCCCATAGAGGATGATGAGCATTAAAGTCACCCAGTAAGCAGAAAGGAGATGGCAGCTGATTTACCAGCTTTTCTAAATCATCTGAGGAGAAAGCAAAATTAGGAGGGAGATATATAGAGGCTATTGTAATGGTGATACCAATTTCAATGCGCACTGCCACTACTTCAAAAGGAGTCTGGAGGGATACATGCTTGGATGGAATGTTATTTCTGACAATGATAGCCACCCCTCCATGAGCTGGCGTGTCAATGCTCCTATCTCGTCTAAAAATGGTATAATTTTTGACGGAAGGGCACACTCGTGAATTTAGAAGGGTTTCCTGTAAGGCTATGCCAGCTGGTTCATACCGATCGATTAGATCCTGCAAATCATCTTTTGAATTTCGAAATCCTCTGCAATTCCACTGAAGGATTTTTTCCATTATGTGGTTTTTTGTGTTGTTTTCGATTCTGACTGTTTTTTAGTTGCAGCTTGCTTGTATCGATCAATTTTTGCTTTGTCTTTCCTGGGAAAAACGGGTCGGGTCACATCCATCTCTTCACTTGCATGTAGTTCTAAAATTGTATCTTCTGCTTCGTGATGTTCATCAATGTCCATTCCGGTGGTGGATGTTTGCGGTTTTTTGGTTTCTATTACTTGTGGTTTTATTGTTGAGGAGGCCTCCGTTGGTATGGTGATTGGGGTATTATTGGACTGTTCACTTGTTTTTTGTGCAGGAGACTGTTTTGAAACAGAAAGCAACGAACGTGCCCAGTTCGCAATTGATATATTTGGAGGAATCGATACTTCAGTTTGGATCCCTACAGACTGTGAAGATTGAGTTGCTGCGGCATATGTTTGCTTTATCTCTGTTTTGATTATCTGTCTTCTTGCCTCTGAGTATGTCACTTTGTTCTCTACTTTATATTTTTGAATTTTTTTTTTCCCTGCTTCCATAGTTCACATGTTTTTGAGAAAGCTGGGTGGTTACCCTTACAATTTGGACAATGCGGAGTGGTAGTGGCACAATCAGATTGGTTATGGTCTTTTAACCCGCAGATGGGACATACTGCCTCACCTCGACATGCAGTCTGGGAGTGTCCATATTTTTGGCATTTGTAGCACCTGATGGTTGTTGTTGTTGTTGTTATGGGAGTGTCTGGCGCAAGGGCTACTTTGGCCATATTGCGCCTACCAAAGGTAGTGAAGCTGTATGTGATGACTGCTCTGGGAGCAGTTAAAATTTATCATACATTTGAATTCGTTTCAGGTACAGAAAGAATTCGGAGAGGTTTGCATTATTACCTATTATGCGGCTGAGTGACAACGGTTCTTGTAAATTTGACAAGGAGCTGAAAATACACTGTCGGACATTATTAAACAAGCTACATTCAATGAGTATATGCTTTACTGTCAGTGGTTTCAAGCAGTGCGTACACTGCGGAGGATCGTTTCCTGTGAGCAAAGAAAGATGAGTGAGGTGAGTATGGCCTATTCGGCTTCTGGCTAGAATTACTTCTTCTTTTCTATTTTTACGCAGGCTGGAATTCCATAATTGTGGTTCAGGTTTCAGCTGAAACAGCTTGTTCTGTGTTTGATTTCTCCACATAAGTGCCCACTGCTCCATACATTTTTTTTGGATATTGCATCTACAATCAGTATACGGGACAAGGTCATTTGTTGAATTTATGCTGGAGGGATGTTTTGCAGCATTATCTGCGCATTCATTTCCTTTAATACCGCTGTGACCTGGAATCCAAGAGAAGACAACAGTTTGCTGATGTTCGTGAAGACGTATCAGCGCATGTCTTAAGATTTTTAGCAAAGGATTGTGAGGTGTCGTGTTTTTGAGAGCTGAGAGAGCACTTTTGGAATCCGTATATATGATGCTTTTATTGATTGACAGGAGTGAAATATGTTCCAAGGCAAGCTTGATGGCATGAAGTTCAGCAGTATAACTGCTGCATTCTGCAGGAAGTGTAATTGAAATAGTTCTGTTAGGGAAGACAGCAGCTGCACCCACTTTATTACCAGACTTAGAGCCATCAGTATAGATCTTAGTAAAGAGGGAATAATTCTGTGTATGGACAAGATGTAGCTGTTGGATGTTGATATCTGATATAGCACCTTTTCCCCACTGCTCAAAGTAATCATCACAAGAAGGCGTGAAGGTAATCCACGGAGGGTCTGGATCTCTTAACTCACTGAGAATATTATGAAGTTGAATATTCCAGCATTCTGTTAGATTTTGGAATCTGATACCAGTAGGCCGAATTGTTCTTGGTTTGTTTGCATAGTGGATTATGTACTGAGGATCATGTAGTAGTGGCCAAATAGGATGTGTGGGGTGACTTTTAATTTTAACAGAGTATGTCATCAATAACATCTTTCTTCTGATATTCAGTGGAGGTTCGTGGGCCTCAACATACAGACTTTGAACTGGCGATGTTCTGTATGCACCTAGAGCAATCCTAAGAGCAGTGTGTTGGATGGGAGCAAGACGAGCTAAGGTACTCTCTCTAGCAGAGCTATAAACAGGTGCTCCATAATCCAGCCGAGATCTAATTATGGATCTGTATAGACGGAGCAAAGTGTAACGGTCTGCACCCCATGATGTACTGGAGATTACCCTGAGTATGTTCATTTTCTTGATGCAAGTAGTTCGTAGGTTTTTGATGTGGTCTTGGAAATTTAGCTTCTTATCGAAAATTAGTCCTAGGAGACGAATATTGTTCATGATTGGAATAGGATGACTGTCCAAGAGTAGCTCAGGATCTGGATGGATTTTGCGCTTGTTGCAGAAGTGAATAGCTGTAGACTTTTGCTTTGATAGCTTGTATCCATTTTGGGTCATCCACAGTTCAATATTATTTATTGATATTTGTAGGTGCCTCTCGATATAATTCATATTCTGGGAATGACAGGATAAGGTAAGGTCATCAGCGTAGAGATATGAGTCGACAGTGTTTGGAATTCTGTTTGTGATATTGTTGATTCGCATTGCAAATAAAGTGGCACTGAGTACAGAGCCTTGTGGGATTCCTTCTTCTTGTATGTATGTTTGTGACAGAGCCTGATGGTATCGGACTTGGAAAGACCTGTGGCGAAGGAAGTTTTCGATAAAAGATGGTAAATGGCCTCTCATATCAATAGTATAGAGATCCTTTAGGATTCCATAACGCCATGTGGTATCGAAAGCTTTTTCTATGTCAAGACAAACCATGACCAGATGTTGATTTCTAATAAACGCATTTCTTATGTTTGATTCCGCCTTTACCATAAGATCTAAAGATGATCTATTCCTCCGAAAGCCAAATTGATTGCTGCTGATTATGGTTCTTTTCTCCAGGTACCATGTTAATCGGCGGTGCACCATTTTTTCCAAAGTTTTACTCAAGCAGCTGGTTAGACATATCGGTCTATAGTTGTATGGAGCCGAGTGATCTTTACCTGGTTTAGGGACAGCTATTACGTAAGAATGTTGCCAGGAACAGGGGAATGTGTGTTCAGAATAGACCCTATTGTAGAATTTTAGGAGTGAGGACAGAGATTTCTCATGTAGATGTTTCAGCATTATATAGTAAATACCATCAGGGCCAGGGGCGCTGTTTCTAGAGGTATTTATGGATTCTTTCAGTTCAGATAGTGTGAGTGGTTGATTATAAGGCAAAGAATAGGTAGTTTTGAAATTTATTTTGAATTTCTCAGCTTCGGCTTTAATTTTTTGGAATGATGGCTGATAAGCTATTGAGGCGGACAACTCAGAGAACGCAGTTCCTAAGGTGTTTGCAATCTCTGTGTGGTCAGAGATCTCCTTCCCATTCCAGTTAAGAATAGCTGAAGGTGATTTAAGGTATTTGCCATTCAACTGCCTTATTTTTTTCCAAATTATTCTGGAGTCGGTATCTTTGTTAATTGTTGAAGCAAATTTTATCCAAGAGTCTTTTTTGGCTTTTCGGTGGATGTATCGTGCTTTGGCTCTAAGTCTTTTATAATTAATAAGGTTGACAGTGGTTGGGTATTTGCGGAATTGGTTCCATGCTGCATTTTTTTCTCTTTTGACCGTGTAACAGTCTTTGTTCCACCAATGATTGATATGCTTGCGGTTTCCTAGTTGAGACTGCGGAATGGCGACTGTTGCAGCTCTAAGTATCTGTGCTGTTATATGCTCTGTGACGGTATCGACGGGAGAAGACTCAATGATGTTATCATTAAAAGAGACATAATTTTTATATTTTGCCCATTCTGCTTTGGAAAATTTCCATTTCGTTTGGGTTTCAGTTGTTTTTGAATGGGTGGTTTGAATTCGGCATATGACAGGATAGTGGTCGCTGTTCAGAGGATTGTCATGTATTATCCACTCGACACTTGGGAAGAGGATAGGATTGGTTTGGTTTGTTTTGGTTTTATTGGCGCATTAGCTACTAAGGCTATAATGCGCCAAGACCATGTCATTTATAAAATAATTTAAACTTTCAGTGACCTAATTGGTTAGGTCACTATGTCAAGAAGTATAAGAAAAATGTAAATTTTATAAACGAGTAAAAATATTTATTGACTTTAAAAATCTAAAAATAGCAGACACATTGTCATTGTCGGATAAAATCTGACTGAGTGTATATGGCTCAGTCAGATGATTAAAAGCGGTAAGACGGATACTGCTAAAAACTGGACATTCGATTAAAATGTGTCTAATTGATAAAACTGTGCCACAAGACTCACACATAGGAGGGTCATCAGCCCTCAGCAAAAATGAATGAGTTAAATGACTGTGTCCTATGCGGGTCCGGGCAAGAACAACTTCCTCCTTACGATTCCTGCGCAGACTAGACTGCCACGGTTCAATTACAGGCTTTATACGATATAGTTTATTTCCAGTCTGTCTATTCCACGAGTCCTGCCATTGGGAGTGTATTTTCTCGAGTATTCTTTGCCTGTAGTCTGTATAGGGGACTGACAGGCAGCGATTATTTCTGGGAATTGCTGATTTGGCTGCGGTATCAGCCAAATCATTTCCCTTAATCCCAATGTGGCTAGGAATCCAGCAAAAGCGGATATCATATTCACGTTCACGGAGGAAGTGAATCTTCTGCTGAATGCTAGACAGAACTGGATGAGAATTAAATCTCACGGTTATTAAAGCCTGTAACACACTAAGAGAATCAGAATATAAAATGAACCGTTGGTTTTGGCATTTACTGATGTGATCCAAAGCTAACTCAATAGCGTGCAGCTCTGCAGTAAATATACTGCATTCAGAGGGAATCTGCTCCGATGTAGTGGTGTCCCTAAAGACAGCAGCAGATCCCACATATGATTCTGACTTCGAACCGTCTGTGTAAACTGGCGCGAAGTCAGAATGTGAAGAGGATAGGAGAGCATAGCGAAAGATCTATTGCCGAGGTTGAACCAGTAGGAAAATGAATGTAAGTGGATAAGCCAGTGTTCAGTAATGTTAAATTCTGTCTGTCTAGTAACATTTCAATGAGCTCTCCACGTCTATCTGAGACAGGAGATCCCCATAATGGATTGTGACCGTTAAAGTCTCCTAACAGGAAGATGGGAGAAGGTAATTGCAGAATAAGGTTTTCCAGTTCCTGAATTGAACATGGTTTATTGGGTGGAAGATAGATTGAGACGATCGTTAAAGCAGTGCCAACCACTATACGAGCTGCGACGGCTTCTAGGGAAGTTTGGAGAACAATTTTCTTACAAGGAACTGTTGAGTCTATCAGTATGGCTACTCCTCCATGAGCATTTTTTGTAGTGGACCTGTCTTGACGGAAAAGAGTATAATTTTTAATTGATACAGATACTTGAGGTGTTAAATTTGTCTCTTGTAGGCATATACCCACAGGATGATAACGGTCGATTAACTCGTATATGTCATCTATGTTACTACGAAACCCTCTGCAATTCCATTGGATTATGTTATTCATTGTTTAGGTTTAGAGTTAGCAGTCGAATCCGTCTGTTTTTTAGACGTGCTCTGTTTTTGACGGTCAAATTTTATTTTTTCCTTTTTTGGGAAGAATGGACGTGTGTCCATGTCGTCTTCAGCATATAGATCTAGAATGGGTTCATCATAGGTATTATTCTCTGCAACATCCATATTTGTGGTATCAGATGATTTCTTTCTGGCATAATCTGAGTTTTCCATTTGACCTGAAATAGCTGGAGCTTGAGTAGTAGGTGGTATTGAGATTGGTGTGTTATTAGTCCTATCGACAGTTTGTTTTGTGGATTGTGGTGCAGATGATAAGAGTGACCGAGCCCAGTCAGAAATTGACACTTTTGGTGGAACAGTTGTATCCGTCTGAGTTGAAACCGTTTGGTATCTTTTAGATGCCTCAGCATATGAACGTTTAGGTATGCTTTGTAGAAGGTGTTTTCTCGCTTCGAAATACGTGACTTTGTTAATCACTTTGTATTTCTGGATTGTTTTCTCCAGCTTCCATTGCTCACAGGATTTTGAGAATGCTGAATGATTGCCTTTGCAGTTTGGGCATCGTGATGATTCAGCATTGCAATCGGTATGAATATGCTCCTTTGATCCGCAGTTTGAACATACTGAATTTCCTCGGCAGACAGTTTGGGAATGCCCAAACTTCTGACACTTGTAGCATCGAATAGGATTGGGGATGTAAGGACGGATGCGGCAGTTTAGGTATCCAGCTTTTACTGATGAAGGTAGGTTCGGTGTAGAAAAGGTAAGAATAATGCTGCGAGTGGGTACAAATTCTCCATCCTTCTTTAACATTATTCGTCTCGCTTGAATTACTTTCTGGTCTTGGAGTTCTTGAACAATCTCTTCCTCTTTGACGTTCAATAGGTCCCATTCGGATATGACTCCTTTAGAGGTATTAAGGGTGGCATGAGGAGAAACCTTAGTGGGGACTCCACCAAATGATGTTAGTTTGAGGAGAGACTCAGAATGTTTGCGGTTGGTGGTTTCAACTAATAAGTCACCAGATTTCAGTCTGCGTACCATTTTTGGTGATCCGGCTACACTTTCTAAACATTTTTGTATGTAGAAGGGAGATAGTGTACCTAATGACTGATTCGTTAAAGAATGCATTATGAGGAAAGATGGGTATTCCATTTCAGGTACATCAGTTTTCATCCTTTTGCGGTTTTGATTGTCACAATTTTGTTGCAAATCCATAGGATTTGCAGCCTTTAGAGGAGGGAAATTTTCGTTTTCCATGATTGCTCCTTTTAGCCCTGGAAGGATAACTTTTCCTTCCAGGTTTCCGGCCCCGCCACGGGGAGGCAGGAGCACCTGATGGGATTCGGAATGTATGGTCGGACACGGCAATGCAGGCAGCCTGCTTTCACAGATGTTGGCAAGTTAGGAGTGCTAAAGGTAAGAATTATGCTTCTTGTTGGAACGAGTGTACCGTCTTTTCGGGTCATGATTCTCCTTGCTTGGATGACTTTTTGATCGTGTAATTCTTGGACAATTTCCTCCTCTGGTACAAGTAATAAGTCCCATTCTGTTATCACTCCCTTTGAGGAGTTTAAGGTGGCATGGGGAGTAACTTTTATTTGGTGTCCTCCAAAAGTTGTGAGCTTTAATAGCTTTACAGAATGTTGAGGTTGAGTTGTTTCTATTAGAAGATCACCTGATTGAAGTCGCCGTACTGATTTAGGTGAACCAGCAGCAGACTCAATGCATTTCTGCACTAGAAAAGGTGATAATTTGCTCAGGGGCTGATCTGATAGAGAGTGCAAGATGAGGAAGGCTGGTATCTCCTCTTTAGGTGTTTTTTTCAACCTCTTTGCTTGAGAATAGTCATTTTCATTGTCACTTTTATTTGCTAGTCTTGAGCTCGATGGCTCTAAAGGTGGAAATGAACTGTTTTCCATCTTTGCTCCTTTCAGCCCTGGGAGAGTGGATTTCTTCTCCCAGGTTACCGGCCCCGCCAAGGTTGGTTGAGATATACCCAACAGGGGTGAGTTGGAAAGCTTATTTTGGCAGCGTATTTGCAGAGTAGGCGTTGTCTTCTAAGATAAAGCGGAGGGTCGTGTGCTTCTATATACAAGCTTTGAACTGGCGAGGTTCTTGTTGTTGTGCGGGTTTCATGGCGCATAAGCAACTTTGACTATAATGCGCCTATTCATTTATATTAAAGGAAAAGGGAAAGAATCATACTGTCTGAGATGTCCTTAATCAGAAAAGATTAAAAATTCTAATTTGCTTCAGAAAACGGAAGAATTCAGATATATTTGCCTTGTCGCCTATCAAATTCTCTAGGGTTATTGGTTGTTGAAGGATAACCAGTGATTGCAGGGTTGAAATTCTGTCTTGTTTATAATAGGGGCAGTCAATGAGAATGTGTTTAACTGTCATATTTATATAGCAATGTGGACACAGTGGTGGATCATCTCCTGTGAGTAAATGAAGGTGGGTCAGGTAAGTATGACCTATTCTTACTCTTGAAAGAATTACTTCTTCCCGTCTTGATGTCCGGACACTGGAGGGCCAGATTTTCGGAACCTGTTTAATCTGAAAGAGTTTATTGTTCGTTTGGGAATGCCATTGCGCTGTCCATTCTGTTAGGCATGCAGCATGAATCATTATTGCATAGTCCGAGGCTGGGACAGGGACATTGGTTAAATCTAAGCTGGTTGGGTTTTTTGCAGCTTGATCAGCCTGTTCATTGCCTAAAATACCAGAATGTGCTGGTATCCAGCAGAAAGCGACCAGTTGGTGACGTTCTTTAATCTTTAGTAATAAATTTCTAATTTCATTTATAACAGGGTGAAATTTATCTTAGGAATTACTCAAAGCCTTGATTGAGCTGAGGGAATCCGTGTAAATTACTGATTTTAAAGAGCAGTCAGGAGGGAGATTATTTAAAGCTAGTTTAATTGCGAATAATTCGGCTGAGAAGATACTGAATTCAGAAGGAAGGGCTGCTGATACAATTGTATTGGGAAACACTGCAGCTGCTCCAACTTTTGAATGGGATTTAGAGCCATCTGTGTATATTGGTAAAAAATTAATATACTTTTGAGTGTGGACAGTATGAACTTGCCTGATATTTGATGATTGCAAAATATTCTTTCCCCACTGACAGATTGTTTTGTTTTGTTTTGTTTGGATTTTTTTGGCGCACTAGCAACTACGGCTATGGTGCGCCAAGACCAGGTAATATTTAAAAATTTTTTTTTTTTTTAAATTCTCGGTGGCCTAATTAGTAAGGCCACCATGTCCATATATATAATAACATTGATATAAAAAATAAATCAATAAAAACGTAACAATAACATAAATTAAATACAATTAAAAACTTTTATTAATTTAAAATAGATAAAAACAGCCGACACGTTGTCATTGTCAGATAAAATCTGACTGAGTGTATACGGCTCAGTCAGATGATTAAAAGCGGTAAGACGGATATTGTTAAAATCTGAACAGTCAATTAAAAGGTGTCTAATCGTTAAAACTGTGCCACAGGACACACACATAGGAGGGTCACCAGCCCTCAGCAAAAACGAGTGAGTTAAATGACTGTGTCCTATGCGGATCCGGGCAAGAACAACTTCCTCCTTACGATTCCTGCGCAGACTAGACTGCCACGGTTCAATTACAGGCTTTATACGATATAATTTATTTCCAGTCTGTTTATTCCACGATTCCTGCCATTGGGAGTGAACCTTTTGATGTACTATTTGCCTGTAGTCTGTATAGGGGACTAGCAGGCAGCGGTTATTATTGGGAATTGCTGATTTGGCTGCGGCGTCAGCCAAATCATTTCCCCTAATCCCAATGTGGCTGGGAATCCAGCAGAAGCGGATGTCATATTCGCGTTCATGGAGAACGTGAATCTTCTGCTGAATGCTAGACAGGACTGGGTGAGGATTATACCTCACAGATATTAAAGCCTGTAACATGCTAAGAGAGTCGGTATATAAAATGAACCGTTGGTATTGGCATTTACTAATGTGTTCCAAGGCTAACTCTACAGCGTGCAGCTCTGCAGTAAATATGCTGCAATCAGAGGGAATCTGCTCTGATATAGTGCTGTCTGTGAAGACAGCAGCAGATCCCACATATGATTCTGACTTCGAACCGTCTGTGTAGACTGGCGCGAAGTCGGAATATTCAGTTCGGTGTGCTGAATGAAGCTGCAGGTAGACACATGATGGCGTGTCCGACTTTCCCCAGTTTCTAAGCGACAAGTCGCATGCCGGGACACGAGCATGCCAGGGTGGAAAGGGTTGCTTTGATGTTTGGGCAACCTTGTCTACCTTGATATTAAGTTCTTTGAGTAGCTCTTGGAAACGAATACCAAAAGGACGATTGGCAGTCTTACGAGTATTGTATAAATTTTCCCATCGTGGCTCAAAAACGAATGGCCACGTAGGATGGTCTGGCAGGGATTTCAGTTTTAAAGCATACTTTAAACACAACTGCTTACGTCGAAGCGATAACGGTGGTTCGTTTGCTTCGACGTATAAGCTCTGGACAGGAGATGTGCGATATGCTCCAGTAGCAATACGTAGGGCCTGATGATGGACGGGGTCCAGCCATCGCAGGACACTGTCTCTGGCTGAGGAATATACCTGGGACCCATAATCTAATTTGGATCGCACAAGTGCACGGTAAAGCCGTAGAAGGGTGCATCGGTCTGCACCCCAAGATAAGGAGGAGAGCGAGCGGAGCATATTAAGGGCTCTTGTGCACTTTGTGCGGAGTTGACGAATGTGATCCAAAAAGGTCAATTTTTTATCGAATATGAGTCCCAAGAATTTTGTGTTCGCTGCTACTGGAATAGCATTTTGTCCGAGCCTTAATTCAGGTTCAGGATGAAGATTACGCTTGCGACAAAAGTGTACGCAAACGGTCTTCTCCGGCGAGAACCTGAAGCCATTAGCAAGTGCCCAGGAACTTAGACTATCAATGGCTTTCTGCAGTTGTCGTTCAATAACCCTCATGTTGCACGACTGGCAAAAAATGCTAAAGTCGTCAACATAGAGGGCACTGTTTACAGTTGGAGGAAGTTGTTTTGTGATGGAATTTATTTTTATGGCAAAAAGCGTGACACTTAATACTGACCCTTGTGGTACTCCCTCCTCTTGGCTAAAGGAGCGAGAGAGTGATGATCCCACACGAACTTGGAACGATCGATTGGCTAAAAAGTTTTGAATAAAAAAGGGCAGGTGCCCTCTTAGGCCTAGGCTATGTAAATCTTTTAAGATGCCAAATCTCCAAGTTGTGTCATACGCTTTCTCCATGTCAAAGAACACCGACACCAAGTGTTCGCGTTTTAGGAAAGCATCCCGGATGGATGCTTCCAATCTAATAAGGTGGTCCAAAGTGGACCGGTTCCTTCGGAAGCCGCACTGGATGTTGGAGAGAAGGTCATTTGATTCTAAATACCATATTAAACGAGAATTGACCATTCTCTCCAGGATTTTGCACAGACAGCTAGTCAGAGCAATAGGACGATAGTTGGTGGTGGCTTTTGGATCCTTTCCTGGCTTAGGAAAGGCAAGAACGATTGCCTTTCGCCAGGAGTCCGGAAACTGCCCTTCAGTAAAGATTCTGTTATACAGAAGGAGCAGACAATCCATAGATTTTGGTGAAAGATGTTTAATCATTTCATAATGGATGCCATCTGGTCCAACAGCACTTGCTTTGGAAAGAGCGAGGGCTCTTTTCAGTTCCTCTATAGTGAATGCCCCGTTGTAGGGATAGAGGCCCTTGGTCTTAAAATTAAGTGCTTGTTTTTCCATTTTATCTTTCAGGACCAGGAACTCTGGGGAGTAGAAGGATGTTGCGGAGATGTTAGAGAATGTTTCCCCAAGAGCGTTGGCTATTGCAGTTGGATCTGCAATAGCGCATCCATTATAATCTAGGATTGAAGAAGGGTGGGATGTATATTTCCCCTTCATTTTCCGGATTTTATCCCAGACTACCTTAGAGTTGGTAGACTGGTTAATAGATGATGTAAAACGGATCCACGATTCCTTTTGACTCTGACGACGGATGTAGCGTGCTTTGGCTCGTGCACGTTTGAAGGCTATAAGGTTGTTCGTGGTAGGATATCGGCGAAATATCCCCCACGCTTTGTTTTGAGCCTTTTTTGCTGCTGTGCATTGTGAATTCCACCAAGGTTTAGGAAATGGTGGAAACCGGGCTGATGTTTTTGCGACAGCATTAGCAGCTGCTTGGACAGTGATTTCTGTGATGTACTTTACTGCGTCATTGATAGGCTCTTGACTGACTGTACTAAGATCAAAATTTGCCTGATGTTGAAAGGCAGTCCAGTCAGCCTGATCAATCTTCCACCGTGGTAACCTGAAAGGAAGACATGGTCTCCCACTGTGTAGCAGGGTTATCACGGGGAAGTGATCGCTACCGTATGGATTTTCCTCCACTTCCCATGTGAGTGAAGGGAGTAGAGAAGGGGAGCAGATAGAGAGATCAATGGCAGAAAAAGTACGGGTAGGCATGTGGAAGAAGGCGTTTGTTCCAGTATTTAGAAGGGAAAGGTCATTGTCATTGAGCATACGCTCTATGACTCGTCCCCTTCCGTTGATGTTAGCACTACCCCACATGGTGTTATGTCCGTTAAAATCCCCGAGAATTAAGAAAGGGGGAGGCAGCTGCTTTAGAAGATCATCAAGGTCTGCCTGGGTGATGTCAGTTCCAGGCGGCAAATAGATAGAGCAGACGGTTAATAAAAATCCCACCGTAAGGCGAATTGCGACGGCTTCTATGCTAGTTGTAATTGGCAAGGGCTGCACTGGGGTCTGGTTACCCACAAGGATAGCCACTCCCCCATGTACAGAACCCTCCGCAATTCTATCCTTACGAAAAATTGTGGTGTTATGCATCGTGGGATCGTCATTTGCCTTTAGGTATGTCTCCTGCAAGCAAAAGCAAACTGGCTCGTGCTTTTGCAGGAGGGCCTTGATGTCATCAATGTTTCGCCGGAATCCACGACAATTCCATTGTAGGAATTTAGCCATTATTTTGGCTTGGTGGGTCCATCAGGCGGCTTCCGAGGTGCTGAGGGCTTACTTTTATCAGTCTTGGATTTGTCCTTTTTTGGGAAGAAAGGACGCTGTCCCGTGTCCATTTCTTCCTCCACGAAGAGTTCCAAGACTGACTCTTCGGGTACCTCCTTCCGCTCCACATCCATCTTTTCTTGGGTACTAGGGGGGACTTCCCCTTTCTTATTCTTTTCTTTCATAATTGTCTTTGTTACTTGTGGAGCATTAGGAGGTACCGATATAGGAGTGGCAGCTGATTGGTCCTTCTGTGTAGGTTTTTGCGAACTTAAAAGATACCGCGCGATGGGAGTGAAAGACTCCTTTGGAGGAATGGTCATGTCCGTCTGAGTTCCGACGGAACATCTCCCTGCTACCTTCTGGGCGTAGGTAGGTCTGTTGGTATTCAGGGGTTTGACCGATTTCCTTGCCTCCTGGTATGATATGTTAAGCTCTGCCTTCAGCCGTTGAATCTCTTTTTCTTCTTTCCACCTCTGGCATGCTCGTGAATAGGCCGGGTGTTCGCCTTCACAGTTAATACAGGTGGGTTTTGCGGCTGAACATGCTGTTGTTTCGTGGTCCTTTGCACCGCATCGAGCGCATGCAAGGACTCCACGGCAGGCCATTTGAGAATGTCCATACTTCTGGCATTTGAAACACCGTAAAGGGTTCGGAATGTATGGACGCACTGAACAGTTGATGTAACCAGCTTTAATCTCATCAGGAGGTTTAGGAGTGTTGAAAGTCAGGATAACGCTCCTGGTCTTAACTATTTTTCCATCCCTTCGCGCAGTGATTCTCTTGACGGCAATGACTCCCTGTGGTTTTAATTCGGAGCAGATTTCCTCCTCGTATACGTCGAGAAGGTCCCACTCCGAAATGACACCTCTAGATGAATTGAGTGTTCTGTGTGGTGTCACTGTTATAGGGATTCCTCCGATAGATGTTGTTCGGAGTAGGTGTTCAGATTGCCTGTCATTTGTAGTTTCAATTAAGAGGTCTCCAGAGCGGAGCCTCTTAACTGATTTGGGTGAACCTACTAACCCATCTAACCCTTTCTGTATAAAGAAAGGTGACATTTTTCCAATCGGTTTTTCATTGGTGGAGTGCATGATTAAAAACCGCGGGATAGGACCTGATGGTAATTCAGTCCGCTGCCTCTTTGAAGCAATATTGCTGTCAGTGTCTGTGTTTTCAGATAGGGGCCGGGTTGGGGCCCCTGAAGAAATGAGTTTATCAGGATTCATGGAATTTATTAAAGTGTTCAGTGCCCGGGCTCCCCACCCACCACGGAGCCCAAAGGGACGCCCACTACCCGGCATGCAATAAATGCGCTCGGGAGTGGGACGCCAGGGCTACCCAGACACTATACCCGCACCGCCGCCAGCCTGAATCCTGTCCCTCGGACCATGAGGGTAGGGGCGTGGCATTGACACGGTTGACCCTCGCAGGCGAACCTACTAGCCGATTGATCCTAGCCGGGCCTTCCAGGAGCACCCGTCTTGTCGAAGCAGGGGCCAAAGTGGTGTATTGAAGCTGGGCCCCTCAACCACCAGGATCCCCCTTTCCGAATTTCCACGGGTCGCAGCGCACGGCAAACACGCCGGATTCCATTGATGTAAGCCCGGAACCTAGGCTGTGGGCGTTGGATCCCAGTGATGCTAGTCTGGAAGTCCAGCAGCGTCACTGGGAGGTCCCCTCACCACGTACAGGTGCCCACGTCGAGGGGCCCACTGACAGAGGTAGGTGTCACAGGTCGGTATAGGAGTTTGAACCCATGGTGGTTGGGTACAAGTGGCTACTTGTTGTACGGAATGGAGGGATATATTCCAAACCTGCAGTAGTTCAAGAAGGCGATGACCAGCTGGTTTTACTATGTTAGGTTTATTTCTGTACAGATTTTCTAATGGTGGATTGAAAAGATAAGGCTGAATGGGATGCGAGGCACAACTTTGTATCTTGACAGAATACTTTAGCAATAGCAGTTTCCTACGTAAATATAGTGGCGGCTCATGAGCATCAATGTAAAAGCTATGTGCGGGCGATGTTCTGAATGCGCCAAGTGCAATCCTCAGTGCACTGTGTTGTACTGGATCAAGCCAGCGTAATGCGCTCTTTCTGGCAGAATCATAAATGGGAGCTCCATAATCAAGACGGGATCTGATTAATGCCCTGTATAATCGAAGAAGGCAGGTTCGATCTGCACCCCACGTTTGTGCAGATAAAGCTCTTAGTATGTTTATCTTTTTTAAGCAGGCAGTACGTACTTTTTTAATGTTGTTGTTGTTGTTGTTGTGTTTAACGACACATAGGCTGCTAGGGCCATATTGTGTCTTTCTAATAGTGAATATAACTATATTTTATGGTATATTCCTATACGATTTAGGAAAATAAATAGTTCTTTTTCATTAGAATCATCACCCAGAATCTGTAATAAATTTATTGATGACTGTGTATTAGCTATTGATTTAAAGGTGTTTAAGCGGATATTTTGAAAGTAGGGACAGTCCACTAACAAATGGCGAATGGTCAGTTGTACTTGACAGAATGTACATTGTGGAGCGCTGTCACTAGTTAATAGATATAGGTGAGTGAGGTGCGTATGCCCAATCCTTAGCCTTCCTAAAATTATTTCATCTCGCCTGTTTTTGCTGAAGCTGGATTGCCATAGCTTTGGTTCCGGTTTTATTTGGTAGAGTTTATTTCCTGAATAACCTTTCCAGATTAATGACCAACTGTTATAACATGCTTTACGGATAATGTATTTGTAATCTGTATATGGAACTTGAAAATTCTGCGAAGTGGTGGTTTCTGGTTGTTTGGCTGCATGATCCGCTCTTTCATTGCCAGCTATTCCAGAATGACCTGGGATCCAGCAGAATGTCACAGTTTGGTTTAATTCCTTACAGGCAAGTAGCTTAGAATGAATCTGTTTTATTACAGGGTGAGAAGAGTTGTTACCACTTATTATAGCAGTGACAGCACTGAGTGAGTCGGTGTATATTAAACTGGTTGTAATTAAAAATTCAGTTATCCGGTCTGGTTTGGTTTGGTTTGGTTTGGGGTTTATTGGCGCATTAGCAACTAAGGCTATAATGCGCCAAATCCAGGTCATGTGTAAAAAATTAGAGTATTCAGTGACCTAGTTAATTAGGCCACCATGTCGAGATATAACATAGATGTTAAAGGTATAAAAGTATATCAGCAAAGCAATAAAAATTCAATTTTAAATACGGGTAAAAAGGCTTACTGATTTTAAAAAGCTAAAAACAGCAGACACATTGTCATTGTCAGATAAAATCTGACTGAGTGTATAAGGCTCAGCCAGATGACTAAAATCGGTAAAATAAAAGTCACGTTCATGTCTAAAACGTGGACACTCGATTAAAATGTGACGTATACTTAAATAGGTGTCACAGTTCTCACACATAGGACAGTCATCTGCCCTCAGCAGAAATGCATGCGTAAGATGACTGTGTCCTATGCGGAGGCGAGCTAGAACAACTTCCTCTCTGCGACTCCTGCGCAGACTAGACTGCCAATGTCGGATTACAGGCTTTATCTGATAAAGCTTGTTTGTGACATGATCATGCCAAGAATTTTGCCATTGGGACAGTAATTTAGCCTGTATTAGCTGCCTGTAGTCTGTATAGGGGACTAACAGGCAGTAAGTGCTGTGGGGTTCTGGTGACCTAGCCGCAGCATCTGCCAGTTCATTTCCCACGATCCCAATGTGGCTTGGAATCCAGCAGAAACGAATGTCGAAAGAACACTCAGACAGAGAGTGTAGCATCTGCTGAATCCGGATCACAAATGGATGAGGATTATACCTCATACTAGATAAAGCCTGCAGTGTACTGAGAGAGTCAGTGTACACCATACACCTTTGATACCTGTGGGTTTTAATATGGTCCAAGGCTAACTCTATAGCATACAACTCGGCTGTATATATGCTGCATTGTTGGGGAATCTTTCCAGATATAGAAAGACCTGGAAAGATAGCAGCAGATCCAACAGACAACTCCGACTTCGAGCCATCAGTGAAGACAGGCAAGAAGTTGGAATATTCGGCCCGGTGGGCAGCGTAGAGTTGGTGGTAGACAGCAGGTGGAGTTACTGACTTATCCCAATTTTTAAGGGAGAAGTCACATGATGGTAAGCGAGCATGCCAGGGTGGAAGTGGTTGCCTTGGTGACTGGGCAACATTGTCTACCATGATGTCGAGCTCTCTTAGCAGCTCTTGGACGCGGATACCAAAAGGCCGGTTGGCAGTCTGACGAGTGTTATATAGGTTTTCCCATCGTGGCTTGAAAACGGATGTCCACGTAGGGTTGTCTGGCAGGGATTTTAATTTAAAAGTATATTTTAAAGACAATTGCTTTCGTCGAAATGACAGTGGTGGTTCAGTTGCTTCAACATATAAACTCTGGACAGGGGATGTTCTAAATGCTCCAGTAGCAATGCGGATGGCTTGGTGGTGAACTGGGTCCAGCCACCTAAGTACGCTATTTCTGGCCGATGCGTACACTTGGGACCCATAGTCTAGTTTAGATCGGACAAGTGCACGATAGAGGCTGAGCAAAGTGGAGCGGTCTGCTCCCCATTTATTGGAGGAAATAGAGCGTAGGAGATTCAACCCTCTTGTGCACTTTGTCCGCAGTTGACGAATATAAGGTAAAAATGTCAACTTCTTGTCGAAAATGAGCCCCAAGAATTTTGTCTCGGGTGCTACTGGAATGATGTCTTGTCCGAGTTTAAGTTCTGGTTCAGGGTGAAGGTTCCGTTTGCGACAAAAGTGTACGCAGACAGTCTTCTGTGGCGAGAACCTAAACCCATTAGTCATTGCCCAAGTGTTGACGTGGTCTATGGCATGCTGCAATTGCCTTTCAATGACCCTCATATTGCATGACTGCAAAAAGATGCTAAAATCATCTACAAAGAGGGCACTGTTTACGATTGGAGGAAGTTGTTCAGTTATAGAGTTAACTTTGATAGCAAAAAGCGTAACGCTTAAAACTGATCCTTGTGGAACTCCCTCTTCTTGGCAGAATGGCCGGGAGAGAGTGGATCCTACACGAACTTGGAAAGACCGGTCTGTAAGGAAGTTTTTAATAAAGAGGGCAATGTGTCCTCGAAGACCAAAGTTATATATGTCTTTTAAAATTCCATATCTCCAAGCCGTGTCGTACGCTTTTTCCATATCAAAGAAAACCGACACCTGGTGCTCACGTTTCAGGAAAGCATCACGTATAGATGTTTCCAAGCGGATTAAATGGTCAAGTGTTGACCTGTTCCTTCGGAAGCCACACTGTATTCTGGAAAGAAGGTCGTTAGCTTCTAAATACCACAAAAGACGAGCATTGACCATTCTTTCCAGAATCTTGCACAAGCAGCTCGTCAGAGCGATAGGACGATAATTTTTTGCTATTTTTGGATCCTTTCCAGGTTTCGGAAAGGGAAGGACGGTTGCCATATGCCATGAGTCCGGAAATGTCTCTTCAAAATAGATTCTATTATAGAGACGGAGCAAATGATCCATAGATTCTGATGAAAGGTGTTTTATCATCTCATAATGGATGTCGTCTGGTCCAACAGCACTCGCCTTGGATAGCGAGAGTGCTGCTTTCAGCTCCCATTGTGTAAAGGGCTGATTGTATTCCTCGCGATTGTTAGAGGACAGCTTCAGGTGATGTTTTTCTGCTCTCTGCTTGTGTGCGAGGAACTCTGGGGGGTAAGCTGTTTCTGAAGACACTTTAGCAAATGTCTCCCCGAGAGTATTTGCAATTGCAGTTACATCTGCAATTTTACATCCATTATGTTCCAGGATCGATGAAGGGTGTGAGTTGTATTTGCCCTTCATTTTCCGAACTTTGTCCCAGATGGCTTTGGGATTGGCGGCCCGTGTAAGGGAAGATGTAAATTTGATCCAAGATTCCTTTTGGCTCTGACGTCTAATGTACCGTGCTTTGGCACGTGCACGTTTGAAGGCTATTAAATTATCTGTGGTGGGGTAACGACGAAATATTCCCCATGCTTTGTTTTGAGCCTTCCTAGCTGCTGTGCATTCTCCATTCCACCATGGTTTTGGAAAACGTGGAAAGCGGGATGATGTCCTGGGAATTGCAACTGCTGCTGCCTGGACTATACTTTCTGTGATGTCTTTTACTGCCTCATTAATTGGCTCCTGGCCGACTATAGTGGTATTAAACGTTGCCAGATGACGAAAGGCATTCCAGTCGGCATGATCGATCTTCCAACGTGGTATCCTCGACTGGTGACATTGTCTCCCATTTGAAATGGTGGATAACACGGGGAAGTGATCACTACCATAAAGGTTTTCTTCAACCTCCCATGTACTCAGAGGCAGGAGGGAAGGGGAGCAGATGGAAAGATCAATGGCAGTAAATGAACGGGTAGCCGAGTGAAAAAAGGTGTTAGATCCCACATTTAGAAGGGCCAGATCATTGTTTTCAAGCAATCGCTCGATAATCCGACCTCTTCTGTTGATGTCAGAACTACCCCACAGCGGATTATGTCCATTGAAATCCCCCAATAATAGAAAAGGGGGTGGCAGTTGCTTGATGAGATCATCAAGGTCTGCCTGGGCGGTGTCGTTCCCAGGTGGCAAATAAATGGAGCAGACAGTTAAAAGGAACCCAACTGTAAGACGAACTGCTACAGCCTCCAGATTAGTGGTAAGAAGCACAACTTGAAACGGGTTATGGTTACCCACAAGGATAGCGACTCCTCCGTGGGCAGGTCCATCCCCAGCTCTGTCTCTGCGAATAACTGAGCAGTTACGTAAGTAAGGGTCCTCGTTTGCCTTTAAATACGTCTCCTGTAAGCAAAAGCAAGTTGGTTCATGCTTACTCAGGAGAACCTTGATGTCATCTCTATTTCTACGAAATCCACGGCAATTCCATTGGAGAAATTTAAATGTACCCATTATTTTGATTTACTGGGTCCGTCTGGTGGCTTCCGAAGGGCTGAGGGCTTGATTTTCTCAGTCCTGGGTTTATCTCTCTTTGGAAAGACTGGACGTTGGCCTGTATCCATTTCTTCTTCGTCTTTCGCAAAGAGTTCCAGGACAGAGTCGTCCTGTACCTCCTTATTTTCGACATCCATTGTCTCTTGAATTGTAGATGCCTGTTCCACTTTCTTCAGAGTTTCTTTAGTACTCTGTTTTGGAAGTGGTGGAGCACTAGGAGGTACGGATATAGCAGTGGCGGCTGACTGTGATTTTTGGGTGGGCTTTTCGGAACTTAATAAATAGCGCGCAATGGGGGTAAAAGACTCCCTTGGTGGAATACTCATATCAGTCTGAGTACCAATGGTACTTTTCCCAGAAGCTTTCTGGGCATATGAGGGCTTGGCGCTATTTATAGGTTGGATGCGTCTTCTGGCCTCCTGATAGGAGATGTTTAGCTCTGTTTTTAGTTTCTGAATTTCTTTCTCCTCTTTCCACCGCTGGCATGCTCGAGAGTATGCAGGGTGTTCCCCTTGGCAGTTTGTACAACTTGGCTTAGAAGCTAAACATTCCTTGCTCTCGTGGTCTTTGGCACCACATCGAGCACAGGCAGGGTTACCACGACAAGCTGTTTGAGAGTGGCCATACTTTTGGCATTTAAAACACCTCAGTGGGTTCGGGATATAAATCCTCACTGGGCAGTTTAAATAGCCTGCTTTTATAGAACTTGGAGGCCGTGGGGTGTTGAACGTCACGATGAGAACTCGGGTAGGGACGAGATTCCCATCCTTCCGCATCGATATTCTTTTCACAGCCGTCACTCCTTGGTCTTTAAGTTCAGAGCAGATCTCTTCTTCAGAAACATGAAGAAGATCCCACTCTGATATGACACCGCGTGAGAAATTCAAGGTTTTATGGGGTGTAACGACGATGGGTAGTCCCCCTAACGATGTTGCTTTCAGTAGTTTTTGTGCATGTTTTTGGCTTGCAGCCTCGACTAAAATGTCTCCAGAACGTAGCCTTTTTACAGATTTTGGAGATCCTGTCAACCCTTCTAATCCTTTCTGGATGAAAAAGGGTGACATTTTCCCGAGTGTCTGCTCTCCGGTGGAATGGAGAATGAGGAAAAGCGGTGTCACAGATGGTGGTGTATCCTCAGTTCTGGCTCTTTTTGCAGAGGTATTTTCTGTGGTTTCGTCTCGATTAGGTAGGGGCCTTGTTGGGGCCCCAGAAGAAAGATTTAAATTACTCATAGGAGTAAAAAGAAAGTGTCTGATGCCTAAGTACCTCACCCACCACGGAGCCCTACGAGGGGGCGCCCACTCGTGAACTAGCAGGTACTGCGTACACGAATGGGACGCCGAGTTCGCTTAGAACACCATACCCACGTTACCAATAAGTCTTTATCCCGTCCCAGGACCATAGGGAGGGAGACTTATTGGAACGCAGTTGACCCTAGCAGTATAATACCACCCGCCGATTGATCCCAGTCGAGCCGGTCCGGGACCACCCGTCTCGTCGAAGCAGGGGCCAAAGTGGTGTATTAAGGCTGGGCCCCTCAACCACCAGGATCCCCCTTTCCGCTTCCACGGGTCGCGGCGCACGGCTGCACACGCCGGATTCCAATGATGTAACCCTGGAACCAAGGTATGGGCGTTGGATCCCAGTGATGCTAATCTGGAAAACCAGCAGCATCACTGGGAGGTCCCCTCACCACGTACAGGTGCCCACGTCGAGGGGAGTTATCCGGTCGAGAGCTAAATTAATAGCATAAAGCTCAGCAGTAAAGATACTGCATTCTGTTGGTAATGAAACAGAAATGGTGAATGAAGGGAAGACTGCTGCAGCACCTACTTGAGTCTCAGTTTTTGATCCATCTGTATAGATTTTGCAGGCCTCTGAGTTAGAAGAGTGAGTTTCATGTAATTGTGCAATATTGGAGGGCGACAAGGTGTTCTTACCCCACTGTTGAAAATAACCGTCGTAATTAACAGAAATATTTGTCCAAGGCGGATCAGGAGGTGTCATGTCCTGAAATATATTGCTGATGTCTATATTCCATGCTTGAGTGAGTTCTCTAAGTCTAAGTGCAGCAGGTCGGTTTTCATTTGGCTTACTGTTGTAAAATGACTCCCATTCGGTATTATACAGATATTTCCAACTAGGGTGGGAGGGCAAACTGCGAATTTTTGCGGCAAACATCAAAAGTAATGTTTTCCTCCGAAGATGTAAAGGTGGCTCATGAGCTTCGATATAAAGGCTCTGAACAGGGGAGGTTCTGAAAGCTCCTAGAGAAACTCTCAGCGCACTGTGCTGGATCGTGTTTAATCGCTCTAAAGTAGTTCTTCTCGCAGAGTCATACACTGGAGAGCCATAGTCTAAGCGGGATCTGATGAGGGCTCGATAAAGATGGATCAGGGTATGTCGATCAGCACCCCATGACATAGATGACACACACCGGAGAATATTCAACTTTTTCAAGCAGATAGTTCTAAGATAAGATACATGTGCTTGAAAGTTCAGTTTCTTATCAAGTACGAGGCCAAGAACACGGACAGTGTGAACAAGAGGAATTGAAATGTTATTGATCTTTAGCTCAGGATCGGGATGCAGTGACCGTAATTTGCAAAAATGAGTAGTGGTGGATTTCTGCTCAGCTAGGCGGTATCCATTACGTAAGGTCCACGATTCTATTCTGGAAAGAGCAATTTGTAACTGTCTTTCAACAGTATTCATACTTTGTGACTGACAGGATATGGTGAGGTCATCTGCATACATGTATATTTGTATGGATTTTGGAAGTTCTTCCAATATGTGGTTGACCCGAATAGCAAATAGGGTAGCACTCAGTATGGAACCCTGAGGAACACCCTCTTCTTGAATGTGAGTTGCTGATAGCATGTTTTGGTATCGGACTTGAAAGGTGCGTAACCTTAAAAAGTTCTGGATGAATTGTGGAAGGTAGCCTCTCAACCCCAACTGATGTATTGGTATTGGTATTGGTGTTTAAAGGCACAAGGGCAGCTAAGGCCAAAATGTGCCAGGTCCTACATTATTATTCTAAGGTATATGTTCTATTTTGGCATCATAGGCATTCATATATATGTATTTCCTTCAGAAATGTATAGAGTGTAGCTAGGTTAGCACTATTGCCAATCATATGGTTAAGCGATAACGGTTCTTGTAGTTGTGATTGAGAGTGGAAAATTCTTCTGAAAGGAGAGTAGTGAGGACAATCTAAAAGTATATGTTTGACTGTAAGCGGTAGTGAACAATGCGTGCATCGAGGTGGGTCATCCCCCATGAGTAGAAACACATGGGTTAGATGAGTATGTCCAATCCTTAGTCTTGCTAGAACAACTTCTTCCTGTCTATTTTGTCTAAAGCTGGAAATCCATAACGCAGGTTCTTTTTTGATTTGGAGCAACTTGTTATTACTTTGTGCCTTCCATATTTCTGACCACTGAAACATATAGACTTTTTTTATATGCCTCAAATAATCTCTATATGGAACTTTATAATTTGCTGGTGTTGTACTGTTTGGATTTTTGGCTGCCTGATCTGCTCTCTCATTGCCTAAGATACCAGAATGCCCTGGAATCCAGCAGAATTTCACTTTGTGATTCCTACTTCGTAGGTGGTTTAAGTAGCAAATGATTTGTTTTTCAATTGGTTGTGATATTGAAAACTGATTAGCCAAAGCAGACACTGCACTCAATGAATCAGTATATATTATACTGCTAGTATTGTGGATAGTGTTAATATTCTGTAAGGCTAGTTTAATTGCATATAACTCAGCAGTATAACTGCTACATTCAACTGGTAGTGATATGGAGACTGTAAAAGATGGAAAGACAGCTGCGGCACCAACTGTAGAATCTGTTTTTGAGCCATCTGTATATATTTGGTAGCTTTGTATATTGTTGAGGGCATGTTCTTTATGTAGTTGTTTGATATTTTCATTTGCCAGGGAGTTCTTTGCCCATTGCTGAAAGTGCGTATCACAGTGAGGGAGATTTACAGACCAGGGTGGATCAGGAATATCGCTTTCTTTAAGTATGTTATCAAAATCAATATTCCAGGTGTGAAGCAAATCTTTTAGTCTCATGCCAGTTGGTCTATTTTCATTCGGTTTACTGTTATAGAACGTTGTCCACTCAGGGTTAGAAAGCAATGGTCGAATGGGATGGTCTGGAAGGCTCTGAATTTTAGCTGCATAATTTAGAAGCAACATTTTCCTTCGAAGGTGAAGTGGAGGTTCGTGTGCCTCTACATACAGACTCTGAACAGGGGATGTTCTAAATGCGCCGAGAGCAGTTCGAAGGGCACTGTGTTGGATGGTATTAAGTCTGATTAATGCGCTTTTCCTAGCTGAATCATATACAATAGCACCGTAGTCTAAACGAGATCTGATAATAGCACGATACAAATGTAATAGAGTGTATCTATCAGCTCCCCATGTCATAGCAGAAATGGACCTAAGTATATTAAGTTTCTTTAGACAGACAGTTCGGAGGTATGTGATATGTGAAACAAAGTTCAGTTTGGTGTCCAATATTAGGCCTAAAAAAAGGAAATTACTGGTGAGAGGGATCAAATGGTTTTTTAATCTGAGTTCTGGTTCTGGGTGTAGCTTACGTTTTTTGCAAAAGTGAACTGCAATTGTTTTTTGACCTGATAAACGATATCCATTCTGCATTGCCCATGCCTCCAAATTATTTATAGAGAGTTGGAGCTGTCTTTCAATGGTCTGTATATTTTGGGAACGGCAAGATATAGTTAGATCATCAGCATACATATATAGTTCTACAGTATTTGGGATGTTGTGTGTTATGGTGTTCAGTCTAAGTGAAAAAAGGGTGGAGCTCAGTACTGATCCTTGCGGGATACCTTCTTCTTGAGTGTAGGACCGGGAAAGTACAGATTGATAGCGGACCTGAAAGGTTCTGTGTTGAAGAAAATTTTGAACGAATTCTGGTAAGTGTCCTCGCAATCCTATGGAATGAAGTTCTCTCAATATGCCATACCTCCAGGTAGTGTCGAAAGCCTTTTCTATATCGAGACTTACCATTACAAGATGTTCATTTTTGACGTAAGCATTGCGGATGTTAGTCTCGGCTTTCACCATTAGATCCAAAGTGCATCTGTTCTGTCGGAAACCAAACTGATTGTTGTTCATCAGTGCTTTAGTTTCAAGAACCCAGGTAAGCCGTCTATGTATCATTCTTTCTAGGATTTTACTTAGGCAGCTGGTTAGAGAAATAGGTCGGTAATTTTCTGGAAGTGTGTGATCTTTTCCTGGTTTAGGAAAGGCTAAAATGATGGAATGATGCCAGGAAGATGGATATGTACCTTCAAGAAAAATCCGATTATAGAAAATTAATAGTAAATTCAATGCCGTACTGTTTATATGTTTCAGCATTACATAATATATACCATCAGGTCCAGCTGCACTGTTGGGTGATCTATTTAGTGCTGTTTGCAGTTCAAATAGGTTAAACGGTTGATTATAGGCAATATATTGGGTAGTATGGAATTTTATTTTGTACCTTTCAGCCGAAGCTTTGATTTTAAGGAAGGAGTTGTCATATGCTGACGTGGCAGATGTTTGGTAGAAATTCTCTGCAAGGGTGTTAGCTATTTCTTGTTCAGAAGAAATTTCCTGTCCATTTTTGATTAAGATGGGAGAAGGAAGAAGTGGATATTTCCCATTTAATTGCCGAATCTTTTTCCAGATGAGACGACTGCTAGTATCCTTTGTAATAGTGGACGCAAACTGTATCCATGATTCCTTTTTGGTTCTTCTTCTAATTTGTCTAGCTTTTGACTTTAGCCTTTTATATTGAATTAGGTTGTTGGTAGTTGGGAACTTCCGGAACAGATTCCAAGCTTTATTTTTTTCCTTTTTGGCATTGGTACAAGCTTCATTCCACCAGTGTTTAAGGTTGTTGTGTTTACATGTGGAGGCTTGAGGTATTGCTTCGGAGGCAATGGTCAGTATTTGCCTGGTAATATGTTCTGTGACATCATCAATGGGTTGTAGTCTGATCAATTGACTATCAAAAGAAAGACGGGTTGAAAACTTTTCCCAATCTGCTCTGGAGAATTTCCATTTTGAGCGATTATCAGGGTATGATGTTTGAAGCGTTTGGATTCTGCATATGATTGGAAAGTGATCACTATTATGTGGGTCGTTTAATACTGTCCATTCTATACTGGGATATAATATGGGGGAACAGAGAGTTAAATCAATTGCTGACATAGATCCAGTGGGAAGGTGAGTATAAGTATTTTCACCAGTGTTCAGTAATGTTAGATTCAATTGGTCTAGTATCATCTCGATCAAGTGTCCTCTATTGTCCATGTGGTCTGATCCCCACAATGGATGATGCGCATTGAAATCACCAAGGATACAAAAAGGTGGTGGTATTTGTCTTATAAGGTCTTCTAGTTCTTTAAACGTGCACATCTTGTTAGGTGGAAGGTACAGAGATACTAGAGTTAGAATTTGCCCAACTGATACACGTACAGCAATGGCTTCTAAGTTGGTTTGAAGCGGAACGTTTCTAGAAGGAATTTTACAGTCAACTAGAATAGCGACGCCTCCACGTGCAGATAATGAGGAGTTTCTATCTTTTCTGTAAAATATAAAATTTCTGATTGATGGAGTTACTTGTGGAGTTAGATTAGTCTCTTGAATACAAATGGCTATAGGACTGTATCGGGAGATTAAATCATAGATGTCATCGGTATTGCTGCGTAAACCTCTACAATTCCATTGAACAATGTTCTGCATTATCGGGGTTTGAGGAGGGAAGGCGAGTCTGTCTGTTTCTTGTGAGTGGTTTGCTTTTGACGGTCATATTTCATTTTATCTTTTTTAGGAAAATTGGGACGTCCGGGATCTGTACTCTCTTCTACGTCATCAGTTTGACCTGATGAAAATCCAGTCTCCATATCATCTTCTGCATGAAGATCAAGTACTGTTTCATCGTGTGTAGTTATATTTTCAGAGTCCATTCTATTTGAGTTTGCCTTTTGTGATTCAGTGGCTTGTTGCCTTCGTGATTTATTTGACATTTTATCACATGATTTTATTTTAGGCGGAACTGTGATAGGGGTATTGCTTATTTCATCAACTACAACGGGTTTGGTGGTAGGTTGAGGTGTTGATAGCACAGATCGTGCCCATTCTGCAATGGATGTATTTGGCGGAATTGATACATCAGTTTGGGTTGAAACAGCTTGGCATTTTAGTGTAATGGCAGCGTACGTGGTTTTTGGGATAGTTGACTTTATTTGCTTTCTTGCTTCTTGATATGTGACCTTATTCTCAGTCTTGTACTTTTGTATTCTTTTTTCAATTTTCCAGAGTTCGCATGATTTTGAGTATGCTGGATGGTCATTTTTGCAATTTGGACATTCCGGAGCCTTTGCAGTGCACTCTGTTTGTGAATGGTTTTTTGACCCGCAGTTAGGACAAGTATTTTCGCCTCTACATGTTGTTTGGGAGTGACCAAACTTTTGGCACTTGAAACATCTTAAAGGATTTGGAATGTATGGGCGGATACGGCAGTTTAGGTAGCCTGCTTTAACTGAGGTCGGCAAATTTGGTGTATTAAAGGTCAGTATAATGTTACGTGTGGGAACAAGTTTGTCATCCTTCTTTATCATAATTCTTCTTGCTTGAGTTACTTTCTGTTCTGCTAATTCCACGACTATCTCCTCTTCAGTTACGTTCAACAAATCCCACTCACTTATTACTCCTTTTGAGGAGTTCAAGGTGTTATGTGGTGAGACTTTGATTGGGATTCCGCTTATAGATGTCATTTTTAATAAAAATTCTGAATGCCTTGCTTGAGTGGTCTCAATTAAGAGATCTCCTGATTGGAGCCTTTTCACCATTTTCGGCGTACCTGCTGCATTCTCCAGACATCTCTGGATGACAAAGGGAGAGAGTCTGCTTAGTGGCTGCGTCGATAAAGAATGTACAATCAGAAAAGCTGGTGGTTCTGATTTGTTACAGTCTTTTTTCATTCTTTTCTCCAGATTGGGATCGTCTTCCATTCTTCTAGTCTCAGTATGTTGAGAGCCTGTCGGCTCTAGTGGTGGACATGTATCACAGTCCATTGTTGCTCCTTTTAGCCCTGGGAGTGAGCGCTTTTCCTCCCAGACTTCCAGCCCCGCCACGTGGAGGCAGGAGCGGTGCCACCTAGTGGCCAAGCGGTTGGAGAGGTTAGTTTGTTAGTGCAGAAAATTAATAAATATACTAGGAAAAGAAAGGTAATTTTCCTTTCTGGGTTCTTACTTAGGATCTGTTAAGTACAGAACCACTTACAAAGAAATGAGTACGAGAAAAGCACTGGAAAGAAAATATAACAAAATCACTGGGAAAGAGCACTATATATCGCTTTGGAAAATCGCTTGGACACTATCGCTTGGCACTCGGGGCCCCCAACTGATGTATATCTTTAATAATACCATGACGCCAAGTGGTATCAAATGCTTTCTGGATATCTAGGTTCACCATCACCAGATGTTGTCTCATGACAAAAGCGTTACGTATGTTAGATTCAATTTTGAGTAGTAAATCTAGGGTAGATCTGTTTTTACGGAAGCCATATTGGTGATCGGAAAGAACGTTTTGGGAGTCTAGCACCCACATGAGCCTCTTATGCACCATCCTTTCAAAGATTTTGCCCAAACAGCTTGTCAAGGATATTGGTCTGTAATTCTCAATTATGGAAGGATCTTTACTTGGTTTTAGAATAGCACAAATGTAGGAATGACGCCATGAGAGAGGATATGTATTTTCTGAGAAGATCCGGTTATAAAAGAGTAATAGTATGTAGAGATCGGCTTCACATAGATTCTTCAGCATACTATAGTGAATGCCGTCTGGTCCTGCTGCACTATTTGGAGATTTGCTCAAGGATTCTTTGAGTTCAGCTATAGAAAAGGGTTGATTATACGGAAGTGAGAGTCTAGTTGAAAAATTAAATTTATGACGTTCCTCAACAGATTTAATGCGTTGAAAGGAGGTGACATAAGAAGAGGAGGCGGAAATGTTATAGAAAGATTCTGCTAAAGCATTTGCAATGTCAGTAGAAGAGGATAGGTCCTGTCCATTCCATTGTATTATCGGGGACTGCTGCGGAGGAAATTTTCCATTGAGAGCTTGTATTTTTTTCCATATAATTCGTGTGTCAGTATTTTTGTTAATAGTTGATGCAAAGTTTATCCAGGAGTCACGTTTTGCTTTCATTCTAATTTGCCTTGCTTTTGCTCTGAGTTTTTTGTATAAAATTAGGTTGGCAGTAGTTGGGCATTTGCGGAACCGGTTCCAAGCACGGTTTTTTTCTACTTTAGCTTTAGAGCAATCCGTATTCCACCATTGGTTTTTGTGTACATGTTTGCATTGGTCTGATTTTGGGATGGAAATTTCTGCTGCATATAGGATTTGGCTGGTAATGTGGTCAGTTACGTCATCAATATGTTGATGTTGAACATATTGAGTGTCGAGAAGGACACAAGCTGAGTAGTTTACCCAGTCTGCTTTATAAAAATTCCAAGAAGTACGGCCTTTTGGACATGACACAGCTTGGGTTTCAATTGAATTGATAATAGGAAAATGGTCGCTGTGGAATGGATCATTCAACACTAACCATTTCATGCTTGCAAAAAGAGATGCTGAACAGATGGACAAGTCTATGGCTGAGGTTGTACCTGTAGGTAGTTGTATATAAGTTGGAGAGCCAGAATTCAGCAGAGTCAGGTTATGGTTATCCAGGAATGATTCAATTAATTGGCCTCTCCTATCCATGGTGGAAGATCCCCACAATGGATGGTGGCCGTTGAAATCGCCGAATAAGCAGACAGGAGGCGGCAGTTGTGCGATTAGATTGTCAAGTTCAGCCTGGGAGCAAGGATAATTGGGCGAGATATAAATGGATGCAAGCGTTAATGATATTCCCAATGCCATCCGAACTGCAACAACATCTAAGGAAGTTTGTAGCTGGAGATGTTTTGACGGTATAGTAGATTTTACAAGAACAGCTACGCCCCCACGGGCAGGACCATCAGAATCTCTGTCTCGTCTAAACATGGTGTAATTTTTGAATCTGAGAGAGACTTTTGGTGATAGAAATGTTTCCTGTAGGCATACACCTACTGCATTTGTTTGAAAAAGTAAATCACTCAGGTCATCAAAATTACTACGTAATCCTCTACAATTCCATTGTATGAATTTATTCATTGTTTGGATTTGATTGAATAAGATTGATCTGACTGTTTTTTCTGAGAGGGTTTCAGTCTGCTTTGTTTTGATTTTTCATTCTTTGAAAAGGTTGGGCGTCCTGTTTCTATGGTATCATTAGCATATAATTCTAAAACTGACTCTTCATCCTCTGGTTGAATATCAATTTCCATTTTCCTATTGCATTGTTTCCCTTTTTCTTGGTCTTCAACATTTGCTGATTTTACTGTTTCGGGCAATGATGAGATAGCATCACTTGGGATACTAATTGGTGTATTGTTGGTCTCATTGACTGTAAGTTTCTTTTTGGATGTTAGCAGTGCAGTTTTGGCCCAGGTGGAAAAAGAACTGCTTGGTTCTATGGAGACATCTGTTTGTGTTGCAATTGAGCGGCTACTTCTGGTCACTGATGCGTATGATCTGCTAGGCATGGTTAACAGCACTTGCTTTCTTGCTTCAGGATATGTAACTTTATGCTCCACTTTATATTTCTGGATTTTTTTCCCTGTTTTCCAGAGGTCACATGCTTTAGAAAATGCAGGGTGGCTTTCTTTACAGTTTGGGCAAGTGGGAGTGGAAGCTGTACAGTCTCCTTGGGAATGCTCCTTGGAGCCACAAATAGGACACACAGCATCGCCTCTGCATGCAGTCTGTGCATGGCCGTACTTCTGGCACTTAAAACAGCGAATGGGATTCGGGATGTAAGGTCTAATCTTGCAGTTTAAATAACCTGCTTTGACAGAAGATGGAAGATTCGGAGTGCTGAACGTCAAAATAATGGACCTAGTTGGTAGTAGGTTGCCATCTTTTTTGGTCATTATTCTCCGTGCATGTGTCACCTTTTGTTCGCTAAGCTCTTGTACTATTTCTTCTTCAGAAACAGTTAATAGGTCCCATTCACTGATAACGCCTTTAGACGTGTTCAGGGTGTTATGGGGCGTAACTGACACTGGAATATTGTTGAATGTTGTTAAATTTAACAATTTTTCCGAATGAGATGTTTTTGAGGTTTCAATTAAAAGGTCTCCTGATTGGAGACGCTTCACCATTTTAGGGGATCCAACAACCGATTCTAAACATTTCTGTATCAGAAAAGGCGATAGCTTGCCGACAGGTTGTGTGGACAATGAGTGCATTATGAGAAATGCTGGCATATCTGAAATCTGTTTTTCCGTCCGAAGTCTCTTCGGACGATTGGACTCGTGTTCTGAGACAGAGTTAACAACTTTGCCACCTGTGGGCTCCAGAGATGGATATTCATTACAATCCATCGTTGCTCCTTTTAGCCCTGGAAGAGGGAAATCCTTCTCCCAGATTACCGGCCCCGCCACGTGGAGGCAGGAGCGGTGCCAACCAGTGACCAAGCGATCAGCAGAAGAGGAGAGCAGTACGTTGCTAGCGATAGCAGTGACGTTGCAAGCGGGGTTAGCAGTAACGTTGCTAGCGGTGAAGCAGTGACGTTGCTCAGCGAGGGAAGCAGTAACGTTGCGAGCGGTCAGCAGTAACGTTGCGAGCGGTGGAGGGATTATCAAAGCACTAGTACTCGCCCTAGGAAAATCGCTAGAAAATCGCACTAGAAAGATCGCTTGGGAACTATCGCTTGGCACTCGGGGCCTACTTTTTTAATGTGCTCTAAGAAATTTAGCTTGTTGTCCATGATTAAACCTAGAAATCTAATGTTATTAGTGACTGGGATGGAAATATTAGAGATGTGAAGTTCAGGATCCAGATGAAATTTGCGTTGTCTGCAAAAATGGATAGCAACTGTTTTCTGTTGTGATAGCCTATAGCCGTTAAGGCTGGCCCATTGCTGTGTTTTATTTATCGATATCTGAAGCTGTCGTTCAATAGATCTCATATTTTGGGAATGACAGGAGATGGCAAGGTCATCCGCATAAAGGTAAGTTTCTACAGTATTTGGAAGTTGTTTAGTGATAGAGTCTATTCTTAGGGCAAAAAGAGTGGCACTCAGTACTGATCCCTGTGGAACACCTTCTTCCTGAATGTAAGTTGCAGAGAGGGCATGTTGGTATCGAACTTGAAAAGATCTAGTGTGTAGAAAATGCTTTATGAATATAGGAAGGTTGCCCCGCAGACCAAGAGAGTAAAGGTCTCTTAGTATGCCATGCCTCCAGGTGGTATCAAAAGCCTTCTCTATATCTATGGAGACCATTACTAGATGTTCATGCTTAATAAAGGCATTACGAATGGCAAATTCAGCCTTAACCATAAGGTCCAGGCATGACCTGTTTTGACGAAAGCCATACTGACTATTGCTCATTAACTGTTCTGACTCAATGATCCAGACGAGTCTACAGTGGACAATTTTTTCTAGAATTTTGCTGAGGCAGCTTGAGAGGGATATTGGTCTATAACTATGGGGATTGGTTGGATCTTTTTCAGGTTTTAGGAATGCCAAAACAGTAGAATGATGCCAAGAAGTTGGATAGATATTTTCTAGAAAAATACGATTGTAAAAGAGCAGAAGGAGATGCAATGCTCTGTCATCAAGATGTTGTAGCATGACGTAATAGATTCCGTCTGGTCCGGGAACACCATTGTGGGCTGTACCGATAGCATGCAAGAGTTCGGAATATTGTAGGGGTTTGTTATACGGCAGAAGGAGAGCAGTTTGGAAGTTAACAGAGTGCTGTTCTGCAGTGTTTTTAATTCACTGGAAAAGTGGAGTGTAAGCTGCTGCCGCTGAGATTTCAGCAAATGTGTTGCCCAAAGCATTTGCGATATCTAAAGGGCTAGATAGATCTTGCCCATTATAGGACAGAATTGGTGAAGGTACAGTAGGGAACTTACCAGAAAGCTGTCTAATTTTTTTCCATATTATTTTGGTGTCGGTGTTTTTGTTAATGCTTGATGCAAAACGGATCCAGGATTCTTTCTTGGCTTGCCTTTGTATGAAGCGTGCTTTTGCCTTTGACTTCTTATAATTTATTAGATTGGGTGTTGTTGGATATTGCCGAAACAAATTCCAGGCTTTATTTTTTTCTTTTTTGGCTTTTGTGCATTGCTCATTCCACCAATAATTATAATGCTTACGAACCGAGGGATTTGACAGTGGTATTGTTTCTTTAGCCACATTTAGGAGATGTGACGTGATGTATTCTGTCACATCATCGATAGGCTGCAGACGGATTTTTTCCTCATCAAAAGATATTGATGACTGGAATTTTGCCCAGTTTGCTCGGGCAAATTTCCATTTTCTGCAGGGTTCAGCTGGAGGAGCCTGTGCTATTAATAGGTTGCATACGATTGGGAAGTGATCACTACCCATTATATCATTTAAAACATACCACTCTATGGTCGGAACCAGTAATGGGGAACAAATGGAGAGATCTATGGCTGAGGTATGTCCATTTGGGAGCTGAACGTGAGTGTGTGTGCCAGTATTGAGTATGTTGAGGTTTACTGCCTCTATTAGGCTCTCAATGAGTCGTCCTCGTCTATCTAATTTAGGATCGCCCCATAAGGGGTGGTGCCCGTTGAAGTCCCCTAACATACAGAGAGGTGGAGGTATCTGTATAATGAGATCTTCAAGATCTTTTAAACAGTAGGTACGGTTTGGCTGTAAGTAGATTGATACTAAAGTTATTTCAATATGGAGCTTTATACGCACAGCAACAGCTTCTATTTCAGTTTGAAGTGGAATATGTTTAGTTGGGATCACTGAATTTATCAGGATTGCTACACCACCATGGGCAGCATTTGCTGTATTACGATCCCTTCGATAAAGGCAATAGTTCTTTATCGAAGGAGAAATTTGCGAAGTTAAGTATGTTTCCTGAAGACAAAGGGCAACTGGAGAAAATCGATTTATTAGATCTTGGATATCGACTGTATTGCAACGAAAGCCTCTGCAGTTCCATTGTAAGATACAAGGCATTATTTGTGTTTAGTTGATGGAGCTGATTCTGACTGCTTTTTGAAAGTGATTGGTTTATGGCGTTCCAATTTGTGTTTGTCTTTTTTTTGGAAGACTGGCCGACCAGTGTCCATTTCTTCTTCTTCGGCATGGATCTCTAAAAGAGGATCTTCCTCTATAGATGTGCCGTCTGTGTCCATGCTTGTGTCTCGAATATTTTTAATTATATTTGAATTTGTCATACATGGTGTAGTAGCACTCATTGGAGGAGGAGATTCCGCTGGTATTGTAAGAGGAGTATTATTTGCTTGGTCTGAGAGTTTGGGTTGTTGTTTACGTACATTTGGTTTTTCCTCAGAGAGGACAGTTCTAGCCCAATCTGAAATTGAAATATTAGTAGGAACTGTAACATTAGTTTGAGTAGAGACTGTTTGGTATTTTTTAACTGTATTAGCATAGGAAATATTTTTATTCATAGTAGGTGTCACTAGTCTTCTCGCTTCTGGGTAACTCACTTTGTTCTCGACCTTGTATTTTACAATTTGTTTCTCCGTTTTCCATTTTTCACAAGTTCTGGAATAGGCAGGATGATCACCTTTGCAATTTGGACATATCATTTTAGTAGTCGTACAGTCACTTTGTATGTGATCCGAGGAACCACAGTTGGGACAGACAGGAACTTCTCTGCATACAGTTTGTGAGTGGCCATACTTTTGACATTTAAAACATCTTAAAGGATTGGGAATGTACGGGCGGATACGGCAAAGTAAATAACCTGCTTTTACAGAGGAGGGTAAGTTGGGCGTATTGAACGTGAGAATAATGTTTCTGGTTGGGATAAGTTGATTATCTTTTTTAGTCATTATACGTTTGGCTTGAATTACATTTTGTCCCTGCAGCTCTTGGGTAATTTCTTCCTCTGTGACATTTAACAGGTCCCAACTGGATATGACACCCTTAGATGAATTTAGGGTTGCGTGAGGAGATATTTTTACCGGAATGCCCGCAAAGTTTGTTAACTGTAAGAGTTTCTCCGAATGCCTGTGGTTCGTAGTTTCCACTAGCAGGTCTCCTGATTGTAATCTCTTGACAGTCTTAGGGGATCCTGCAATACCTTCGAGATGTTTTTGTATTACGAAGGGAGACAGTTTGCTCATTGGCTGACTAGTAAGCGAGTGGAAAATTAAAAAGGATGGGCAGGGTTGCTCCATCTGATTAGTCTTCTGTCTCCTTGGGTGATCATTTTCTAAGTCGTGATTGGGGTCATAATTTATATAAGTGTCTGTTCTTGAGCTCGAAGGCTCTAACGGTGGATAATTATTTTTATCCATAATGGCTCCTTTTCGCCCTGGGGGTTTCTCTTTACCACCCAGGTTACCAGCCCCGCCACGGGGAGGCAGGAGCAGTGCCGCTTTGTGGCCAAGCGTAGAGTTAGTACGGTTAGTAGATCTAAATTAAAGAAAAAGGTGATTTCCTTCTTCTGGGCTCTCTTCTTATTTCTTATAAGAGACTAGAGCTACTTAACAGAAAATTGAATAACTGCAAGATAAAACAAAGGAAAACTTATTCGCTGGCAAGAAAAACGCTTGATATACGCACAATAATCACTTGACCACGGAAACGCTTGGCACCCGGGGCCTGGCGAGGTTCTGTAGGCGCCTAGTGCTGATCGAAGGGCACTGTGTTGAATGGCGTTCACAGACCGTAAGATGCTGTTTTTAGCTGATGCATATACTATAGCTCCATAGTCTAATCGTGACCGGATTTGAGCACGATATAAATTCAGTAATGACTGTCTGTCAGCACCCCAAGATGCTGAGGATACTGCACGAAGGATGTTTAGTTTCTGGAGGCACGTAGTTCGTAGATAGGTTACATGTTTACGAAAAATTTAATTTGATGTCTAAATAAAGACCCAATAATATTATGCAGTCTGTCATCGGTATTTCTCTGCCTTTCAGTTTTAATACAGGTTCCGGATGAAACGATCGTAATTTACAGAAGTATATTGCTGCTGTTTTCCCCTTGGTTAATTGATAGCCGTTGCTTTCTGTCCAAGTTTCAATTTTGTTTATTGCTATCTGTAGTTGTCTTTCAATGGTAGCCATGTTCGATGATTGACAGGAAATAGCAAGATCATCTGCATACATATAAACTTCTATCGTGGCTGGGATGTCTGTTATAATGCTACTGGTACGTAATGCAAAGAGTGTGGCACTTAAAATCGAACCCTGATGTACTCCTTCTTCTTGTGTGTGAATTTTGGACAGCTCATTCTGGAATCTTACTTGAAAGGTCCTGAGGTGAAGAAAATTCTGAATGAATCTAGGCAGGTTACCTCTCAGTCCAAGTTTGTATAAGACTTGGAGGATTCCATATCTCCAGGTTGTATCGAATGCTTTGGTAATATCGAACGTTATCATTACCATGTGCTGTTTCTTAAGAAAAGCATTTCGAATGTGAGCTTCAACCTTGATGTGGACATCAGTTGTACACCTGTTACGGCGGAAACCAAATTGATGGCATGATATAGCATCTTGATCTTCAACAATCCAGACAAGTCTCTTATGAAGCATCTTTTCTATTATCTTTCCTAAACAGCTTGTCAAAGATATAAGACGATAACTATTGGGGGAGGAAGCTGTTTGTTTGAGTGTGGGCTTTACGGCGCAAGAGCAACATGGCCATAATGCGCCTAACTCTGGTAAAGAGGGGGGGGAGGAAGCATCTTTCCCAGGTTTCGCTATGGCTATCACAACTGACTGATGCCATGTATCAGGATAAACATTCCCCTCAAAGATTCTGTTGTAAAATTTCAGTAGTGAAGATTTTGAGTTTGAGTTGAGGTGGCGCACCATTATGTAGAAAATGCCATCTGGTCCAGCAGAACTATTTCTAGAATTCTGGAGAGCTTCATTCACTTCATTCATCGTGAAGGGAAGGTTATAAGAATAAGATTGTTTTGTAACATAGTTAATTTTATATTTTTCCACGGACATATTTTTGCGTCTAAATGAGTCTTCATAAGATTGAGATGATGAAGTGACTGCAAATGTTTCTGCTAAAGCCTCTGCAATATCAGTTGGAGAGGAAATATCTATTCCTTTCCAGGACAGGATTGGGGCTTTGGTCTGTTGATACTTTCCACTGAGGATACGGATCTTTCTCCAAATTATTCTGGGGTCAGTGTTTCTGGAGATGGTAGAACTGAATCGAATCCACGCATCCTGTTTAGCTTTTCTACGTGTGTGTGGTATGGGTGTTTATTGGCGCATTAGCTGCTATGGCTATAGTGCGCCTGTTCTTAGGAATATTAAAAAATAACCCAGTTTAAATTAGTTTCAGTTCTGTAGCCTATTTATAAAATATGATACACTCCGATTTGTTTTAAAAAGCAGAAAAGTTTGTTAACATTTGCATGCTTTTCTACGAATTCGGCGTGCTTCAGCTTTCAGCCGTTTATAATTTATAAGATTCTCCATTGTAGCATTTCGGCGAAAAATGTTCCAAGCTTTGTTTTGTTTCCTTTTGGTAAGAAAGCAGTCCCTTGTCCACCAACTATTATACCTTTGTTTCCTAATGTTACCTTTAGGTATTGCACTGTCAGCAGCTCCAAGTAATTCTTCTACTATATGTCTAGTGGCGTTATTAATTGATGCAATAAGAATCAAATGGTTATCAAATTGCACTGTTTTCGAAAACTTCTCCCAGTTAGCTCGAAGAAAATTCCACGTAATTCTTTGGTTAGATGTATAGTTTGTATCCGTCTGTATTTTGCAAATTATAGGAAAGTGATCACTGTTGTGAAGGTCAGTTAATACTCTCCAATCAACACTAGGATACATGGACGAGGAACATATGGACAGATCTAGAGCAGAGCTAGAACCTGTAGGCAAGTGGATATAAGTATGCACACCGGTACTCAGTAGTGTTAAGTGATGGTTATCAAGTACAGTTTCGATCATCCTCCCTCTACAATCCTTGTTCGGGGAACCCCACAAAGGATGATGAGCATTTAGATCACCTAGAAAGCATACAGGTTGGGGTAGTTGATTAAGTAAATTATCAAGATCTGAAATGGAACATGAAACGTTTGGTGGAATATAAATGGAGACAAGAGTGAGATTAATCCGAAGAACAATACGAACGGCTACTGCTTCTAGATTAGTGGAAAGCTGAACGGGTTTCGATGATACATTACTACGAACTAATATTGCTACTCCTCTTGCTGGAGAATCAGAACATCTGTTACGTCTATATAGTGTATACCGTGAGAAGTGTGGGCTATAATTTGATGATAAATAAGTTTCCTGTAGACAAATACATGCAGGATCATGCTGGTGCATTAGGTATTTGGTTTGGTTTGGTTTTTAATGGCGCATTGGCAGCTATGGCCATAATGCGCCAAATCAAAAAAAAAAAAAAATAAAACTAATACAAAATTATTGGTCAGCCTTGGAACAGGCTACCGTGTCAAAAAGGTAAAAATGATACTGTGGTTAAAGGTTATATAAAAGGTATAAAATATAAACTTAAATCTTTGTGTATAAATTGATCGAGTGTAAAAAATTAAAAACGTCAGACATGTCGTCTCTGTCACCTAAAATCTGACTGAGTGTAAATGGTTCAGCCAGATTATTAAAAGTTCTAACAAAAGATTGTCTAAAAACAGGACATTCAATAAAAACGTGAGAAACAGTTAAAATGACATTACACGTCTCACACATAGGTGGGCCATCCGCCCTCAGCAAAAAGGAGTGTGTTAGATGGCTATGACCTATGCGGAGCCGAGCAAGAACAACTTCCTCTTTTCGGACCCTGCGTAGACTGGACTGCCATTGCATAATTACAGGCTTAATACGCTGTAGTTTATTCGCGGTCTGTCCGTGCCAAGAGTCTTGCCATTGGGAATATAATTTACATCGTATTATTTGCCTGTAGTCTGTATAGGGGACTGACAGGCAATGACTATCCAGGGAAATGGCTGATTTGGCAGCGGTATCAGCTAATTCATTTCCCTGGATCCCAATGTGGCTTGGGATCCAGCAGAAGCGAATGTCAAATTCTGATTCAGAGGCAGAACTAAGCATCTGCCGGATCTGGGACAGGACCGGATGAGAGTTGTACCTCATCGATACTAGAGCCTGTAACACGCTCAATGAATCACAGTAAATCATGTACCTTTGGTAATCGCTATTTATAATGAACTCGAGGGCTATTTCAATTGCATGCAACTCTGCAGTATAAATGCTAGCTTCTTGTGGGATCTTGAATGATAATGTCTTCTGAGGAAATACAACAGCAGATCCCACATACGATTCTGACTTTGAGCCATCTGTATAGACTGGCAGAAAGTCAGAGTACTGCTCTCTATGTGATGCGAAGAGTTGCTGATAGACGGCCGCCAGTGTATTAGCCTTCTCCATGATGTTGAGGGACAAGTCACACATTGGCAGATGTGCATACCAGGGTGGAAGGAGTTGCCTTGGTGACTGGGCAACATTGTTTACCGTCATGTTTAGTTCATTTAATAGCCCTTGCATCCGAATACCAAAAGGTCTGTTGGCAGTCCGACGGGTGTTATAGAGATTTTCCCAACGTGGCTCAAAAACTGATGCCCATGTGGGATGATCAGGCAGGGCTTTCAATTTAAAGGTGTAATGTAAAGACAACTGCTTACGTCGAAAAGATAGGGATGGTTCATTTGCTTCGACGTAAAGGCTTTGGACTGGAGATGTGCGAAATGCTCCAGTGGCTATCCGAATGGCCTGATGGTGAACTGGATCTAACCACCGAAGTACACTATCTCTAGCAGATCCATATACCTGGGACCCATAATCGAGTTTAGAACGGACAAGGGCTCGGTAGAGACGAAGAAGAGTATAGCGATCTGCGCCCCATGATGTTGACGAAAGGGCACGAAGGATGTTAAGCCCTTTAACACACCTTGTCCTAAGCTGACGAATATGTTGAAGAAATGTCAACTTTTTGTCGAAGATAAGTCCAAGGAATTTGACGTCTGCTACGACTGGGATGTTGTTTTGCCCAAGCCTTAAATCCGGTTCAGGATGAAGATTACGTTTGCGACAGAAGTGTACACAAACGGTCTTCTGTGATGAAAATCTGAACCCATTAGCCAATGACCAAGATGTAAGGTGGTCAATGGCTTTCTGCAGTTGCCTTTCAATGACCCTCATATTGCATGAGTGACAAAATATAGTAAAGTCGTCAACATAGAGGGCATTGTTTATTGTATTTGTTTGGTTGGAGATTTTTTTGGCGCATGGGCGTCTATGTCCATAATGCGCCATACATAGGTTAGTATTTATGCTATTTCTTTATGGATCGAGAGTCAGGAAACTGATTTTTGACTAGCTAAATGAGGTGGTATATATTGATCACTTTAAGAAAGGTAAAAATCTTTGAGACATTGGTTTTATTGCCCAAAAGTGAAATAAGCGTTAATGGGTCTTCAGTTGTGGCTGGAGTGAAGATACTCTGGCGTTCTCTTGCAAATTTTGTGCATTCCACAAGGATATGTTTCACTGAAAGCACTGTTTTACAGTGATCACACTGGGGGTGATTCTCTCCTCTTAAAAGATAACCATGAGTAATATTAGTGTGACCTATTCGGAGACGAGCTAGTATTACCTCCTGTTGTCGAATTGCACTGAGGCTTGAAGGCCATTGCTCAAGATTTGGCTTGATATTTCGAAGCTTATTTTCAAGTTGGTTTTGCCATGTTGATTGCCACTGGTACATGCATTTTTCCTGTATTATTCGTCTATAATCTTGATATGGAACTCTCCACTGTACATCAGGTGGTAAGTCGGCCGCTTTTGCGGCATTGTCCGCTAATTCATTTTCTGGAATTCCCATATGTCCTGGGACCCAACAGAAGTGTATGGTTTTTCCAAGCTCGGATAAGGTATATAAAGAGTTTGTTATTTCTTTAACGACTGGGTGGGTGATGTTCATGGTGTTTTCCAGGGCTTGAAGTGCACTTAGAGAATCAGAGAATATTATACTGCTTTCAATATTAGAGGACTCGATATGCTTCAGTGCAACCTGAATTGCCATTAGTTCAGCAGAAAAGATACTGAACTCATGTGGCAGTTTGTAGGCTAATGTTATGTTCGGGAAAACTGCGGCGATTCCAACGTGGGCGTCATTCTTTGACCCATCTGTATAAACTACAATGAAGTTTGGAAACTGTTCCACCACTGCAAGGTACAATTGCAAGAAATTTTCTTTATGTAGTGCAGATTTATCCCATTTATGAAGGTATTTATCACATAAAGGTGGAGTAATTTTCCACGGTGGAAGGAGTAGTGGAGGGGTATTTGCGATATTATCAAAACTCAGATTAAGTTCTTCTAGAAGATGTCTTATTCATATACCTAACGGACTGTTAGCAGTAAGGCGGTTATGGTATAACCTGCTGTGTTGGGGAGTGAAAAGTAATTCCCAATTTGGGTGTTCAGGCATAGATCTAATTTTATATGCATAGCGTAATATAAGTTGTTGCCTTCTGATAGAGAGAGGGGGTTCGTGAGCTTCGGCATATAGACTATGTGTTGGTGACGTACGATATGCTCCTAGAGCAATGCGTATTGCACTATGATGGAGAGGATCAAGCCAGCGAAGGACACTAGGCCTTGCTGAGCTATATACTGGGGCCCCATAATCAAGTTTTGATCTTATTAAAGATCTGTATAGCCGTAATAAGGTAAGGCGATCAGCTCCCCACTTCGTTGCTGAGAGAACCCGGATGATATTTAATTTTTGTTGGCAGGATGTTCTTAGTCTTTTAATATGTTCCAGGAAGGTAAGTTTTTGATCTAAGAATCGTATGCTGGGTTGAACTGCTATTGGTTTTCCGTTCAGTTGTAGTTCCGGGTGTAGGTGTAATTTACGTTGTCGGCAAAAATGGATACACAACGTTTTTTCAGAACAAAGCTGAAAACCATTGGTTTGTGCCCATGTACTGATCTTATTTATTGCCCCTTGTAATTGTCTCTCGATCGTATTCATGTTTTTCGCATGGCAAGAAATACTAACGTCATCTACGAACAGTGCCTTATCGATAGTGTTCGGAAGTTGTTCAGCAATGGTGTTTATCGCAATTATAAAAAGTGTAGCACTGAGTACAGAGCCCTGGGGAACTCCTTCTTCTTGAAAAAATAGTTTGGACAGCGAAGTTTTAAATCGAACCTGGAAAGTTCTCTTGTCTAGGAAGTTGCGTATGAAAATCGGGAGATGGCCCCGAAGTCCATGGCGATGTAGTTGGTGGAGTATTCCATACTTCCACGTGGAATCATAGGCCTTTCTGATGTCAAAGCAAACCATTACATGGTGTTCCGATCTAAGGAATGCATTCCGAATGGAATTCTCTAGTTTTACTAGTATATCTAGTGTTGATCTGTTCTGTCGAATGCCGAATTGTGCAGAATGTAAGAGATTAAAATTTTCCAGGTACCATATCAGTCGACGGTTCACCATCTTTTCGAGAATTTTGCAAAGGCAACTGGTCAAGGCAATGGGTCTATAGCTAGTAGGGTTTGTCGGGTCTTTTCCTGGTTTAAGGAAGGCAAGGACTGTAGCGTGGTGCCATTGTTTAGGGAATGTGTCTTCCCGGTAGAGCCTATTGAACAGATCAAGAAGTGACTGCAGTGAATCAGTTCCTGTATCATCGAATAATGGATATTATCTGGTCCTACAGCGCTACGCCTAGATGTTGACAAGGCCCTATGTAGTTCGTGGATAGTGAATGGTAAGTTATATTGCTCTTCTGCTTTTGATGAAAAGTTTAACTTTTGTTTTTCTGAATTTTCTTTGAATCTTCTGAAGGCTGGTATGTAACTTTCTGTTGATGATGTTCTGGCAAAAGTTTCTCCTAGTATATTGGCAATTTGGGTAGGGTCAGAAATGTTCTGCCCTCTCCATTCCATGATAGGCTGAGGTGTCGTTTGATATTTACCACTCATTTTCCTGATTGTTTTCCAAATTTTATGTGTGGGAGTTGCTTGATTGATGGTTGAAGTGAAGCGAATCCAAGCGGCCTTTTTATTACTGCGTCTAACATACCTGACTCTTGCTCTAACGCGTTTAAACTGAATGAGGTTAGCTGTGGTTGGATAGCGTCTAAAGGTATTCCAAGCTTTATTTTGATCTCTTTTTGCTGCACGGCATTCGTCATTCCACCATATTTTTGGGTGTTCAGGTAATTTTGAGGAGGATTTTGGTATAGCTTGTCCTGCTGCGTGTAGTATAGTTTTTGTGACATTCTCAGCCGCTTCCCTGGTTGGGGATTTTTGTATAATTTCAGGGTCCAGTTTAGTTAATTTTTTATTCATCTCCCATGTTGTTGTTGTTGCTGTTGGGTTTAACGACACATAGGCTACTTGGGCCATATTGTGTCTTTCTAATGGTGAATATGAAATAAATAACTATATTTTATGATATATTCCTATCCGGTTTAGGAAAGTAAATAGTTCTTTTTTATTAGGCTCATCTCCCAGAATCTGCATTAAATTTATTGATCTCTGCATATTAGTAATTGATTTAAAAGTGTCTAAGCGGATGTTTTGAAAATGGAGACAGTCCACTAACAAATGGCGAATGGTCAGTTGTACTTGACATGATGTACATTGGGGAGCGCTGTCGTTTGTTAGTAGATACAGGTGTGTGAGATGAGTATGCCCAATTCTGAGCCTTCCTAAAATTGTTTCTTCTCGTCTGCTTTTCTGGAAGCTGGACTGCCACAGTTTTGGCTCCGGTTTTATTTGGTACAGTTTATTTCCTGGATGACCTTTCCAGATTAATGACCAGCTGTTATAACATGCTTTACGGATAATATACTTATAATCAGTATATGGAGTTTGAAAAGTCTGCAAAAGAGAATTATCTGGTTGTTTGGCTGCAAGATCTGCTCTTTCATTTCCTGCTATCCCAGAATGACCTGGAATCCAGCAGAAAGTCACAGTTTGGTTTGATTCATTACACATAACTAATTTAGAATGGATTTGTTTTATTACAGGGTGAGAGGAGTTGGTATTACTATTTATGGCAGAGACAGCACTGAGCGAGTCAGTGTATATTAAGGCAGACGAAATTAGAAGTTGAGTAATGTGCCCTAGAGCCAAGTTAATAGCATAACGCTCAGCAGTGAAGATACTGCATCCTACAGGTAATGAGACAGAAGTGGTGAATGATGGAAAGATCGCCGCAGCGCCTACTTGGGTCTCAGTTTTTGATCCGTCTGTATAGATCTTACAGGCCTGTGAATTAGAAGCAGAGTGAGCTTCATGTAACTGTGCGATATTGAAGGGACACAAGGTGTTCTTTCCCCACTGTTGGAAATATTCATCGAAAATTGCAGGGATATTTGTCCACGGTGGATCAGGCGGTGTTATGTCCTGATATATATTGCCGATTTCAATATTCCACGTTTCAGTTAGTTCTTTAAGTCTAAGTGCAGCAGGTCTGTTTTCCTTTGGTTTACTGTTGTACAATGAGTCCCATTCGGTATTGTACAGACATCTCCAATTCGGGTGAGAGGGAAGACTGCGGATTTTTGCGGCATACATCAAGAGCAATGTTTTCCTCCGAAGGTGTAAGGGAGGTTCATGGGCTTCAATGTAAAGACTCTGGACTGGGGAGGTTCTGAAAGCCCCTAGAGAAACTCGAAGGGCACTGTGCTGGATGGTATTTAATCGCTCTAAGGTACTCTTCCTTGCAGAGTCATACACTGGAGAACCGTAGTCCAAACGGGACCTGATGAGAGCTCTATAAATATGGATAAGAGTATGCCGATCAGCGCCCCATGACATAGATGACACACACCGAAGGATATTCAATTTCTTCAAGCAGATGGTTCGAAGATAGGCCACATGTGCTTGAAAGTTCAGTTTTCTATCTAGTACCAGGCCAAGAAAGCGGACAGTGTTAACCAGAGGAACCGACACATTTTTTATGTTTAACTCAGGATCAGGATGGAATGACCGGAGTTTGCAGAAATGAGTGGTAGTGGATTTCTGTTCAGCAAGATGGTATCCATTGCTTAAAGTCCACGATTCTATTCTGTTTAGAGTAATCTGTAACTGCCTTTCGATGGCATTCATATTTTGTTGTTGTTGTTGTTGTTGTTCGGTTTAACGACACAAGGGCTACTACGGCCAAATTGTGTCTCTTCATCGTTAATTCACAAAAGCGTATTGTTAGAGAGATTAAATTATATGCTTCTGTACAAACCAATATGTTTTAGATATAATAAAAGTTCTTCAATATTTGCTTCATTTCCTAAGATGCGAGATAAATCAGGTGATATATTCAATGTAGAGAGTGACTGAAAAGTGTTTGACCGGATGGTTGAATGTAAGGGACAATCAACCAGGAAATGACGGACTGTAAGTTGTGTCTGACAGGATGAGCACTGCGGTGGACTTTCCCCCAATAATAGGAAGAGATGAGTATAGCGAGTGTGTCCAATTCTGAGTCTTGCCAGTACCACTTCCTCTCGTCTATTTCTTCGGAAGCCAGACAGCCACAGCTTTGGATTTTCTTTTATCTGACAAAGTTTATTGTTAGGGTCACTTTTCCAGGTCTGTGACCATTTATCATAGCAGGCTTTGCGTATGACCGACTTAAAATCAGAGAAAGGAACCTGAGGATGTTGTGAGAGAGCGGGTTGGGGATGTTTAGCGGCAAAGTCAGCACTTTCATTTCCCGGAATGCCTGAATGGCCAGGGATCCAGCAAAAACTGATTGACTGATTGGACACACTGCAAGCGAATAGCTGGGAATGAATCTGTTTCAATATAGGGTGAGAAATGGAGGAATTCTTCCTTATGGCAGAGACAGCACTAAGAGAATCTGTGTAAATTATGGCAGATGAGATGGAGAGCTCAATTATCTTACTAAGCGCTAACTTAATAGCATATAATTCAGCTGTGAAGACGCTGCAAGCAAGCGGTAATGTGGCTGAACTTGTAAATAAAGGAAAAACTGCCGCAGCACCTACCATACTCTCAGTTTTTGAACCATCCGTATAAATTTTACAGGCATGGTTGTCCGTAGCATGAGCTGAATGTAACTGTCTGATATTGCAGGAAGGTATATTTTTCCCCCACTGGAGGAAGTATGTATCTTGAAAGACAGACACATATGTCCAAGGAGCTGTTGTTGTATTGTTGTATTTGAGGTTTTTTGGCACAAGGGCCTCTTGGGCCATATTGTGCCTGTTCATGGTTTGGGTATCACTGATTTCACGTTATGATTAGAGACTATTATAAAAATTGATGCGTTTTAAATACTTAAACAGATCCTCGAAATTTGCTTCGTTGCCAAGAATATGTGATAACGTTAAGGGTTCCTGCAAATTGGAGAGGGAGCTGAAGCTGGAATTTCGGACAGATGAAAGGTGTGGACATTCAATGAGAATATGTTTTATTGTTAGTTGCGACTGGCAGAAAAAACACTTAGGAGGAGTCTCTCCCAAAAGCAAATGCAGATGAGTTGGGTGTGAATGACCGATGCGAAGCCTTGCCAGAATTACTTCTTGTCGCCTGTTTCTTCTAAAACTAGATGTCCACAGTTGGGGCGCTTTTTTTATCTGGAACAGTTTATTATTGGTTTGAGATTGCCAGAGATCAGACCATTGTTTCCAACATGTTTTTTTAATAATGGATTTATAGTCTGTGTATGGAGCTTTCAGTTGACTGTAAGATCCAGAGTCGGGATGTTTAGCAGCCTCATCTGCACAATCATTACCTTGGATGCCAACATGACCAGGAATCCAGCAGAAGGTAACCTTGTAGTTGGCTGTTTGATGGTAAGATAATTTAGACCGGATCTCTTTAAGAACGGGATGAGAGGGAGGAAAGGTAGATTGAAAGGCACTGATTGCACTTAAAGAGTCTGTATATATCAAAGATTGTTTGATATGATATTTGTTTATGTTATCCAGAGCCAGTTTTATTGCAAATAATTCTGCAGTATAGATACTGCATTCGGAGGGAAGAGAGGCAGCTGTTAAGAAAGTGGCGGAAACTGCTGCTGCACCAACAGCCGTATCTGTTTTGGAGCCGTCAGTATAGATATGAACTTTCTCTGAGTTTTCCAAAGAATGCAGTTTATGTAGCTGTTGAATGTTGGTATTTGCCAGGGAGGATTTTCCCCATCTTGAAAAGAAATTGTCACAGAGAGGTATGAATTCAGTCCAGGGAGGTTCAGGAGTGGCAAGGTCTTGGAATATATTCTTAAAGTTAATTTTCCAACTAATCATGAGTTCTTGCAGTCGAATCCCTGCGGGGCGGTTTTCATTAGGTTTATTGTGATATAGCACGGTGTGTTGAGGATCAAACAGATACTGCCAGCTGGGGTGGGCTGGATTACTTCCAATCTTTGCTGCATAATTTAACAATAACATTTTTCTCCTGAGATGCAGAGGGGATTCGTTTGCCTCAATATACAGGCTGTGAACCGGAGATGTTCTGAAGGCTCCAACAGCTATTCTAAGGGCACTATGCTGGATGGTGTTCAGACGTAATAGAGAACTTTTCCTGGCGGAGTCGTAGATAGGTGCTCCATAATCTAAGCGCGATCTTATTAAAGCTCTATAGAGGTGTAGGAGAGAGCTTCTGTCAGCACCCCAGGACATAGCAGAGACAGCTCTTAGGATATTAAGTTTTTTAAGACAAGTATTCCGGAGGTATGCCATATGGGAAGCGAAGTTAAGTTTGTTATCTAAATGTAAACCCAACAGACGGAAATTGGTAGTGACAGGAATGAGGCTGTTATTTAAAAATATTTCTGGATCCGGATGTAGTTTCCGTTTTTTACAGAAATGAATAGCAGCAGACTTCTTTTCTGCTAGGGAATAACCGTTCCGCAATGCCCATGATTCTATTCTAGCTATAGCAATTTGAAGTTGCCTTTCAATGGTGTTCATAGTCTGGGATTGAGTAGAGATAATGAGGTCATCGGCGAACATGTACGATTGTACTGTATTTGGTACATCCCTTGTCATGTTGGTGATTCTTATTGCAAATAACGTTGGACTCAGAATGGAACCCTGTGGTACACCTTCCTCTTGTTCAAATGTTTTAGATAAATTATTCATGTATCTGACCTGAAAAGTTCTATGGCATAGGAAGCTTTGAATAAATTGGGGTAGATGACCTCTCAAGCCGAAAGAATGAAGATCTTGTAGAACACCATATCGCCAGGTGGTATCGAAGGCTTTCTGAATATCTAGATTAATCATAACCAGATGCTGTCCCCTTATGAAGGCATTCCGTATATTTGACTCTGCTTTTATCATTACGTCTAAGGTGGAACGATTTTTTCGGAACCCGTACTGATTACTATTTAGCAAGTTGTTTGTTTCCAGGAACCAGATTAAACGCCGGTGAACCATTTTTTCCAGGACTTTGCCTAAACAATTGGTCAGTGAAATTGGCCTATAATTATGTGGAAAGGTACGATCCTTTCCGGGCTTTGGGAAGGCTAGAACTATTGAGTGACACCAGGAGATAGGGTAAGCATTTTCTAAGAATATTCGGTTGTAATAGTTTAACAGTGATCTTTTTGCTCTGTCGTTCAGTTGTTTCAGCATTATATAGTAGATCCCATCTGGGCCAGCAGCGCTATTTGATGTTTTATTGAGCGCTCCAAAAAGCTCTGTTAATGTGAATGGTTGGTTATATGGATGTGAAACTCTGGTGGAGAAATTAATCTTATGCTGCTCTGCAGTTTTTTTAATTTGCTGAAAGGCTGGTTTGTAGGAGGCTATTGCTGATATACTGGCGAATGATTCCGCTAAGGCATTTGCTATTTCTCCCGGGGATGACAACTCTTTCCCTTCCCAGTTTAGTATTGTAGCTGGGGACTGAATGTATTTGCCATTAAGCATTTGTATTTTCCTCCAGATAATTCTGCTGTCTGTATCCTTGTTTATGCTCGAGGAAAAGCTGATCCAGGCATCTTTCTTTGCTTTTCGTCTTATTTGGCGGAACTTGGCTTTCAGTCTTTTGAAGTTAATTAGATTGGTAGTTGTGGGAAATTTACGAAATAAATTCCAAGCTCTATTTTTGTACTGTTTGGCGTGTGTACAATCTTGATTCCACCAGTAATTACTATGTTTCCGTTTCCCTGAGAAAGATTTTGGTATTGCAGAGGTAGCAGCTCGTAATATTTGATTAGTTACATGTTCTGTGACATTGTCTATGGGTTGAGATTGGATTATTTTGTTGTCTAACTGCACATGAGAGGCATATTCATACCAGTGTGCCCTACGAAATTTCCAAGAGGAACGACGTAGTGAAGGAGAGTTTACCCGTGTTTGCAGCTTGCAGAGAATCGGAAGGTGGTCACTGTTTAGTGGATTTTCAAGAACCGACCACTCCATAATACTATATAAGGAAGGAGAACAGATTGATAGGTCTATTGCACTCATGGATCCTGTCGAAAAATGAATATAGGTAGGTTCACCAGTGTTCAGAAGGGTAAGTTGATAAGAGTCCAGAAGGGATTCTATTAACTTGCCTCTCTTGTCAATTGTTAGAGATCCCCACATCGGATGATGAGCATTAAAATCTCCAAGTAAGCAGAAAGGAGACGGTAGCTGTTCTATTAGATTTTCTAGGTCATCTGAAGAAAATGAGAAATTAGGAGGAATATATATAGAGGCTATTGTAAGAGTGATGCCAATGTCAATGCGCACTGCCACTACTTCAAAGGGAGACTGAAGAGCAATATGTTTCGATGGTACGTTGTTTCTTATAAGAACCGCCACTCCTCCATGGGCTGGAGAGTCGATACTTCTATCTCTTCTAAAGATAGAGTAATCTTTTATAGTAGGACAAACTTGTGAATTTAAATAAGTTTCCTGAAGGGATATGGCTGCTGGATCATAACGGTGGATGAGATCACATATATCATCTTTTATACTGCGAAACCCTCTACAATTCCATTGAAGAATTCTTTCCATTAAGCGGTTTTGTTGGTTGTTTTTGTTTCTGACTGCTTTTTAGTTGTGACTTGTTTACATCGATCCGATTTTCCTTTGTCTTTCTTTGGAAAGTAGGGGCGTGTTACGTCCATCTCATCAGTCGCATGAAGTTCTAATATGGCCTCTTCGGAGTCATTGTGCTGGTCAATATCCATTCTGCTTGGATTTGGTGGTTTCAGTACCATGGTTTCTGTCACTTTTTGTTTTGCTGTTGGGTTTACATTAGCTGGAATGGTAATTGGGGTATTACAGGCTTGTTCAGTTTTTTGTTGCGAAGGACACTGTTTGGGAGCAGAGAGAATGGAGCGTGCCCAATTAGCGATGGACATATTTGGGGGAACAGCAACATCTGTTTGTGTACCTATTGACTGAAATTGTTTAGCAGCCATTGCATATGTACGTGTTCGATCTGTTTTTAGTACTTGCCTTCTGGCCTCTGAATATGTCACTTTATTTTCAACTTTATATTTCTGGATTGTTTTTCCTTGCTTCCAAAGTTCGCAACTTTTGGAAAAAGCTGGGTGATCACCCTTACAGTTTGGGCAAACAGAAGTCGTAGCAGTGCATTCAGTTTGATTGTGCTCCTTCGATCCACAAATTGGACATACTGACTCACCTCGACATGCAGTTTGGGAGTGTCCGTATTTTTGGCACTTGTAGCACCTGATTGGGTTTGGGATGTAAGGCCGGACACGGCAATGGAGATAGCCTGCTTTGACAGATGATGGTAGGATGGGAGAGCTGAAAGTAAGAATTATGCTCCTAGTGGGAACAAGCACACCATCTTTCCGAGTCATAATTCTCCTTGCTTGTATGACTTTTTGTTTACCTAGTTCTTGAACTATCTCCTCCTCTGATACAGTTAGCAAGTCCCATTCTGCGATTACTCCCTTCGAGGAGTTTAAGGTGGCATGGGGAGTAACTTTTATTGGTTGTCCGCCAAAAGTAGTCATCTTTAGTAATTTTTCGGAATGCTGTGGTTTCATAGTCTCTACAAGAAGGTCTCCAGACTGGAGCCGCTTTACTGTTTTTGGTGAGCCTGCAGCAGACTCGATGCATTTTTGAATAAGGAATGGGGACAGTTTACTCAGAGGCAACTCTGATAGAGAGTGTAGTATGAGGAAAGCTGGTATTTCCTCTTGTGGGGTTGTTTTCAACCTCTTTGGTTGAGAATAGTCATTTTCGGTGTCTTTTTCTAGTCTTGAGCTCGATGGCTCTAAAGGTGGAAAAGAATTGTTTTCCATCTTTGCTCCTTTCAGCCCCGGGAGAGTGGATTTCTTCTCCCAGGTTACCGGCCCCGCCACGGGGAGGCAGGAGCAGTGCCGCTAGAGTGACCAAGCGGTATAAGGGTTAATGCGTTAGTTGAAAGAGAAAAAAAGAAAGGTGAATTTCCTTCCTGTAACTTAGTTACAATTCGTAATACTAAGTTAATAAATAATTAATGGGAACGTAAGAAAACTTTTACAAATGAAAATAACTGTAGCTTTGACAAAAACGCTCTAGAAATCACTCAGGGAATCGCTTGATCACTATAACGCTTGGCACCCGGGGCCTGTCCAAGGAGCAACAGGTGTAGTTGTGTCTTGGAAAATGTCATTTAAATTGATATTCCAAGTCTGAACAAGTTCTTTGATCCTGAGAGAAGCGGGTCTATTTTCATTTGGTTTGCTCTCGTAGAAGGCATCCCAACGAGTATTATAGAGATACTCCCAACTTGGGTGCGATGGTAGACTCTGGATCTTAGCAGCGTAGTGAAGCAGTAGTGTTTTTCTACGCAGGTGTAATGGGGGATCATGCGCTTCAATATATAGCCTTTGGATCGGAGAAGTCCTGAAAGCTCCCAGCGCAGTTCTCAGAGCACTGTGATGGATCATATTTAGCTGTTTTAATGTAGTGCTCCTGGCAGAGTCATACACTGGACAACCATAATCTAGTCGTGAACGGATTAAACTTCTATAGAGATGCAGCAAAGTACACCGATCAGCTCCCCATGACATAGATGAGACAGAACGAAGTATATTCAAATGCCTTAAACAAGTAGTTCTCAAATAAGTGATGTGAGCTTGGAAATTTAGTTTGCGGTCTAATAGTAGTCCAAGAAATTTAACGGTATTAACAAGCGGGATTGGAGTATTGTTTATTTGCAGTTCAGGTTCGGGATGGAGAGTTCGCTTCTTGCAAAAGTGTGTGACAGTGCATTTCTTTTCTGACAGTCTGTAACCGTTCAGTGAAGTCCAGGTTTCTATTTTGGTTATGGCAAGTTGTAGCTGCCGTTCAATGGTATTCATACTTTGAGATTGACAGGAAATGGTAAGGTCATCTGCATACATATACGTTTGTACAGTTTTTGGGATATCTCGTGTCATACTACTAACTCTGATTGAAAACAGTGTTGGACTGAGTATTGATCCCTGTGGGACTCCCTCTTCCTGAATGTGAGATGTAGAGAGGATGTTTTTGTACCGGACTTGAAAAGAGCGCAATTGCAGGAAATTTTGAATTATTTCCGGCAAATGGCCCCGAAGCCCCAGATGGTAAAGGTCCCTAATAATACCATGGCGCCATGTTGTATCAAATGCCTTTTCAAGATCTAAATTGACCATGACTAGATGTTGTTTCATGACAAAGGCATTGCGGATATGAGATTCGGCTTTGATAAGCACGTCCAGTGTTGATCTGTTTTTCCGAAAGCCATATTGTTGTTCTGGAAGAAGATTCTCTGACTCCAGGATGTAGGTGAGTCTAGTATGAACCATCCTTTCGAAAATTTTTCCCATGCAGCTCGTAAGAGATATTGGCCTGTAATTTTCAACACAGGAAGGATCTTTTCCTGGTTTTGGTAAGGCGATAACGAACGAATGGCGCCATGAAGAAGGATAGGCATTTTCAGTGAAGATCCGATTATAAAAAATTAATAGAGTTCTCAAGTCTTCATCAAGTAAATGCTTTAGCATAACGTAGTGAACTCCATCTGGTCCTGCAGCGCTATTGGAAGATCTGTTTAATGATTCTTGCAGTTCTATTAATGTAAATGGTTGGTTGTACGACAGTGAGCGGCGCGTGAAGAAGTTGATTTTATACCGTTCTGCACCTGCTTTGATGTTCTGAAAGGCAGACGCATAGGTGGCAGAAGCTGAGATTTTTGCAAATGATTCTGCTAATGCATTTGCAACTTCTTCAGGAGTAGAAATGTCTTTCCCTCTCCAATGAAGTATCGGAGAGGGCAGCCGAGAAAATTTGCCATTTAATGCCTGTATTCTTTTCCAGATGACCCGTGTATCCGTGTCTTTGGTAATGGTTGAGGCAAAAGCAATCCATGAATCCCGTTTCGCTTTCCGCCTAACTTGTCTAGCTTTCGCTTTGAGTCTTTTATAAGAAATTAGGTTACTAGTGGTGGGATACTTGCGGAAATTATTCCAAGCACGGTTTTTTTCCTGTTTGGCAATTAAACAATCTGTATTCCACCAATTATTTCTGTGTTTGTGATAAGGCGTGGATTTTGGAATGGAAGCATTAGCTGCAGTGAGAATCTGATTGGTTATATAAGTATTTACTTCATCAATATGTTGTCTTTGAACATAACATCTGTCTAAGAGTATTTGGGCAGAATATCCTTCCCAATTTGCCTTTTTAAACTGCCAGTTGGATCGTTGAACAGGATTCGGAGTTACTCTTGTTTGTAGTGAGCAAATAATTGGAAAGTGATCACTGTTAAAGGGATCAGTTAATACTGACCATGTCATGATTGGAAAGACAGAGGGTGAACAAATTGATAAGTCGATTGCAGAAACAGATCCTGTTGCTAGGTGTATGTAAGTAGGAGATCCAGAATTTAGTAAATTAAGACCATTATTGTTCATGAATTCCTCCACCAATTTGCCTCTTCTATCCATTGTAGCAGACCCCCACAATGGATGATGTCCATTAAAGTCACCAAAGAGACAAATTGGAGTTGGGAGTTGTGAAATCAGGCTGTCAAGTTCTGAATGAGGAAGTGGTAGAGAGGGTGAAATGTAGATGGAAACAATGGTAATTGAAATACCAACTGCAATACGAGCTGCGACAACTTCTAGAGTGGTTCTCAATTGAATCGGCCTGGATGGAATGTCAGAGTTAACAAGAATAGCTACTCCGCCGCGAGCAGCAGAGTTTGAACTCCTGTCTCGTCTATATATCACATAATTTGAGAATTTTGGTGAAATTTGGGGTGACAAGAAAGTTTCCTGTAGGCATACACCTATGGGATTGAATTGAGCTAGTAAATCCCTTAAGTCATCAGAATGACTACTTAGTCCTCTGGAGTTCCATTGTATGATGTCATACATTATTTAGTTTTGGCTGAGGATGATTCGTCTGACTGTTTTTTGTTCGTGGGACATTTTTTCCGGTCTTTTTTTGGGATTTTGATTTGATTTGAGTTTTATTGGCGCATAAGCAGCTGAGGCTATAATGCGCCAAATACCGGTCATATGTAAAAAAAAAAATTAAAACATTCAGTGACCTAAGTAGTTAGGCCACCATGTCCAGATGTATAATAACAAAGATATAAAAAAATAAATCAATAAAGACGTAACAATAACATAAATTTTAAATACAATTAAAAACTTTTATCGATTTAAAATAGCTAAAAACAGCAGACACGTTGTCATTGTCGGATAAAATCTGACTGAGTGTATACGGCTCAGTCAGATGGTTAAAAGCGGTAGAACGAGTGCTGCTAAAATCTGGACAGTCAATTAAAAGGTGTCTGATCGTTAAAATTGTGCCACAGGACACACACATAGGAGGGTCATCAGCCCTCAGCAAAAACGAATGTGTCAAATGACTATGTCCTATGCGGGTCCGGGCAAGAACAACTTCCTCCTTACGATTCCTGCGCAGACTAGACTGCCACGGTTCAATTAAAGGCTTTATACGGTATAGTTTATTCCCAGTCTGTCCATTCCACAACTCCTGCCATTGGGAATGTATCTTCTCGTGTATTATTTGCCTGTAGTCTGTATAGGGGACTGACAGGCAGAGATTATTATTAGGGATTGCTGATTTGGCTGCGGTGTCAGCCAAACCATTTCCCCTAATCCCAATGTGGCTGGGAATCCAGCAGAAGCGGATGTCATATTCGCGATCATGGAGAACGTGAATCTTCTGCTGAATGCTAGACAGAACCGGGTGAGGATTATACCTCAGGGATATTAAAGCCTGTAACACACTGAGAGAGTCAGAATATAAAATGAACCGTTGGTATTGGCATTCACTAATGTGATCCAAGGCTAACTTTATAGCGTGCAGCTCTGCAGTAAATATGCTGCATTCAGAAGGAATCTGCTCCGAAGTAGTGCTGTCTCTAAAGACAGCAGCAGATCCCACATATGATTCCGCCTTCGAGCCGTCTGTGTAGACTGGCGCGAAGTCAGAATGTTCAGCTCGGTGTGCTGAAAAAAGCTGCAGGTAGACAGACGATGGAGTGTCCGACTTACCCCAATTTCTAAGGGACAAGTCACATGCCGGGACATGAGCATGCCAGGGTGGAAGGGGTTGCTTTGGTGTTTGGGCAACCCTGTCTACCTTTATATTAAGTTCTTTGAGTAGCTCTTGGACACGAATACCAAAAGGACGATTGGCAGTCTTACGGGTGTTGTACAAATTTTCCCATCGCGGCTCAAAAACGGTTAGCCACGTAGGGTGGTCTGGCAGGGATTTCAGTTTTAGAGCGTAGTTTAGAGACAACTGCTTACGTCGAAGCAATAATGGCGGTTCGTTTGCTTCGACGTATAAGCTCTGGACAGGAGATGTGCGATATGCTCCAATAGCGGTACGGAGAGCCAGATGATGGACAGGATCGAGCCAGCGAAGTACACTGTCTCTGGCCGAATTGTATACCAGGGACCCGTAATCCAGTCTGGATCGTACAAGTGCACGATATATGCGTAGTAGGGTGCATCGATCCGCACCCCAAGATGTTGAGGAAAGAGAGCGCAGAATATTTAGCCCTCTTGTGCACTTTGTGCGGAGTTGACGGATGTGATCCAGAAAGGTCAGCTTTTTATCGAATACGAGTCCCAAGAATTTTGTGTCCGCTGCTATTGGAATTACATTTTGTCCGAGCTTTAATTCAGGTTCAGGATGAAGATTACGCTTACGACAAAAGTGTACGCAAACGGTCTTCTCCGGCGAGAACCTGAAGCCATTAGCAAGAGCCCAGGAGTTGAGGCGATCAATAGCTTTCTGCAGTTGTCTTTCAATAACCCTCATGTTGCATGACTGACAAAATATGCTAAAGTCATCAACATAGAGGGCACAGTTGACAGTTGGAGGAAGTTGTTCTGTGATGGAATTCACTTTGATGGCAAAAAGCGTGACACTTAGTACTGATCCTTGTGGTACTCCCTCCTCTTGGCTGAAGGAACGAGAGAGTGAGGATCCCACACGAACTTGGAAAGATCGATTGGCTAAAAAGTTTTTAATAAAAATGGGGAGTTGCCCCCTAAGGCCAAGGCTATGCAGATCTTTCAAGATGCCAAATCTCCAAGTTGTGTCATACGCTTTCTCCATGTCAAAGAACACCGACACCAAGTGTTCACGTTTTAGGAAAGCATCCCGGATGGATGCTTCCAATCTAATAAGATGGTCCAGAGTGGACCGGTTCCTTCGGAAGCCGCACTGTATGTTGGAGAGAAGGTCATTTGATTCTAAGTACCATATTAAACGAGAATTAACCATTCTCTCCAGGATTTTGCACAGACAGCTAGTCAGAGCAATAGGACGATAGTTGGTGGTGACTTTTGGATCCTTTCCTGGCTTAGGGAAGGCAAGAACGATTGCCTTTCGCCAGGAATCCGGAAACTGCCCTTCAGTAAAGATTCTGTTATACAGAAAGAGCAGACAATCCATAGATTTTGGTGAAAGATGTTTAATCATGTCGTAATGGATGCTTTTTTTTTTTTTTGGGAATGGGGGCGTCCAAGATCCATGGTGTCATCTGCATGGAGTTCTAGAATGGGCTCCTCATTACGTAGCAGCTCATCTACATCCATATTATTGGTAGGCGCTTCCATTTTTTTTGAGACTGAGTGAGATTTTAATTGTTCTTTTTCAATCGAGACCAATGGGGTATGAGTAGGGATACTGATTGGAGTATTTGTGGCTTCGCTAGTTTTTTTTGGAGGATTATGAGGATTATCTTTTTTAGAGGTTGAAAGTGTAACTTTAAGCCAATTCGCTAGAGAGGTGTTAGGCGGAACTGATACATCCGTTTGAGCTGCAGTAGAAACAAAGTTTCTAGTTCGAGCTGCATAAGAACGACCACTAGGCATGGTCGACATAACTTGTCTACGTGCCTCAGGAAACGTGACTTTATTTTCAATTTTGTATTTTTGTATTTTCTTTCCTGTTATCCATAGCTCACAAGTTTTGGAAAAGGGTGGATGGCTTCCTTTGCAGTTTGGACAAACAGGAGTTTTGACTGAACAATCCGCTTGGGTGTGATTTTTACAGCCACAGATGGGACATGTGGCTTCCCCGCGACAAGCCTGCTGGGAATGGCCGTATTTCTGACATTTAAAGCAACGAACAGGATTCGGGATGTATGGTCGAATCCGGCAGTTTAAATAACCAGCTTTAATACAGGATGGTAAGTCTGGAGTGCTAAATGTCAGAATGATGGATCTTGTTGGAGTAAGATTTCCATCTTTTTTTGTCATGATCCGTTTTACATTTACTACTTTCTGACTGCTGAATTCTTGGAGTAGTTCTTCTTCGGAGACTGTAATTAGGTCCCACTCGCTGATGACACCTTTTGATGAATTTAGAGTTTTGTGGGGAGTAATTTCTACTGTCAACCCACCAAATGTTGTTGTTTTTAACAGCCGCTCAGAATGTTTAGAGGTGGCTGTTTCTATCAGAAGGTCTCCGGATTGCAGTCTTTTAACCATTTTTGGTGATCCTGCAATTGACTCCAAGATTTTCTGAATTAAGAATGGTGACAACTTACCCACAGGTTGGGCGGACAGGGAATGAATCACCAGGAAGTTTGGGCAATCGTCATGACATTCTGCTTCCCTTCGCAGTCTTTTAGGTTGACTTGAGTCATGGTCAGGGTTGGAATCTTCCGCTCTTGAGCTCAAAGGCTCTAAGTTTGGATAATGATTTTTATCCATGCTTGCTCCTTTTTGCCCTGGGGGTTTGCCTTTACCACCCAGGTTACCGGCCCCGCCACGGGGAGGCAGGAGCAGTGCCGCTTGGTGGCCAAGCGTAGAGTTAGTAAGTTAGTACGGCTAGTTAAATTAAAGAAAAAGGTACTTGCCTTCTTCTGGGCTCTCTTCTTAGTGTTTTTAAGTAAGTAGAGCTACTTAACAGAAAATTTTAATTCTAAGAGAAAAACAAGGAAAACTCTGTCACTTGGAGGAAAAACGCTTTATAAACTCGCAAGAATCGCTTGGCCACGGAAACGCTTGGCACCCGGGGCCTTCATATTTTGTGATTGGCACGATATGGTGAGGTCATCTGCATACATATACACTTCAATAGTTTTTGGAAGATCTTCCAATATATTGTTGACCCTAACTGCAAATAGCGTTGGACTCAGTATTGAACCCTGTGGGACACCCTCTTCTTGAATATGACATATTGATAGGAAGTTTTGATATCTGACTTGAAAGGTACGTAACTTTAAAAAATTCTGAATAATTTGAGGTAGATAGCCTCTCAACCCTAACTGATGCATATCTTTGATAATACCATAACGCCATGTGGTGTCGAATGCTTTCTGAATATCTAGGTTGACCATAACTAAATGTTGTCTCCTGATGAAGGCGTTACGTATGTTGGATTCAATTTTGACAAGTAAATCTAGGGTGGACCTGTTTTTGCGGAAGCCATATTGGTGGTCAGAAAGCAGATTTTGGGAGTCTAGAATCCAGGTGAGTCTCTTATGCACCATCCTTTCGAAGATCTTGCCCAAACAGCTGGTCAATGATATTGGTCTGTAATTTTGAACTTGAGAGGTATCTTTTCCTGGTTTTGGTATTGCACAAATATAGGAATGACGCCATGAGAGAGGATATGTGTTTTCTGAGAAGATCCTGTTATAAAATAGCAATAGTGTGTACAGATCAGCTTCACACAAATGTTTAAGCATTCTGTAGTGAATGCCGTCTGGTCCTGGTGCACTATTTGGAGATTTACTCAAGGATTCTTTGAGTTCAGCTATGATAAAGGGCTGGTTATATGGAAGTGGGAGATTAGTGGAAAAGTTCAACTTTTTACGTTCTTCATTAGTTTTAATTCTCTGAAAAGCAGTCGCATAAGTGGTAGAGGCGGAAATATTATAGAAAGATTCTGCTAAAGCATTTGCGATGTCAGTAGGAGAAGATAGGTCTTGCCCATTCCACTGTATTATTGGAGAATGTAACGGTAGAAATTTTCCATTCAGAGCTTGTATTTTTTTCCAGATAATTCGAGTGTCAGTATTTTTGTTAATAGTTGAGGCGAATTTAATCCAGGAGTCACGTTTTGCTTTTTTCCTAATTTGTCTTGCTTTGGCTCTCAGTTTTTTGTAAACTATAAGGTTGGCGGTAGTGGGGAATTTGCGAAATTGGTTCCAAGCACGGTTTTTTTTCTACTTTCGCTATGGTACAGTCTTGATTCCACCAATGGTTTTGGTGTACCCGCTTGCTCTGTTTGGATCTTGGAATCGAAATTTCGGCTGCTGATAATATATGGCTGGTAATGTGTTTGGTTACGTCATCAATATGTTGTTGCTGTACATACTGTTTGTTTAGTAGGACACAAGTAGAGTAGTTTTTCCAGTCTGCTTTGTGGAAATTCCAAATTAAACGGGCTTTCGGGCATGATACGACCTGTGTTTGAATTGAGCTGATGATGGGAAAATGGTCACTGTGGAATGGATCATTCAACACCAACCATTCCATACTTGGAAAAAGAGATGCTGAACAGATAGATAAATCTATGGCAGATGTTGTGCCTGCAGGTAATTGAACATAAGTTGGAGAGCCAGTGTTTAATACAGTCAGATTATGGTTATCTAGGAATGTTTCAATTAATTGGCCTCTCTTATCCATGGTGGAGGATCCCCACAATGGATGGTGACCGTTGATATCGCCGAGTAAACAGACAGGAGGTGGCAGTTGTGTTAAAAGGTTGTCAAGTTCAGCCTGGGAACAAGGGTAATTAGGTGGTATATAAATAGATGCAAGAGTTAATGATATTCCCATTGCTATCCGAACCGCTACAACTTCTAGGGAGGTTACTAGTTGGAGATGTCTTGATGGTATGGTAGTTTTGACAAGAATACCTACCCCTCCACGAGAAGAAGAGTCAGAATCCCTGTCTCGCCTAAACATAGTATAGTTTTTGAAATTGAGTGAAACTTTTGGTGATAAAAATGTTTCCTGTAAGCATACTCCTAATGCGTTAGTTTGTATGAGTAAATCATTCAGGTCATCTATATTACTGCGTAATCCTCTGCAGTTCCATTGTAGGAATTTGTTCATTGCTTGGGTTTATTTGACGAAGATTGATCTGACTGTTTTTTCTGAGGTTTCTGCCTGCTTAGTTTTGATTTTTCATTTTTGGGAAAGGTTGGGCGTCCTGTATCCATGGTGTCATTGGCATGTAATTCTAGGACTGTGTCTTCGTCCTCTGACTGAACTTCCATTTGAATGTTGCTATAGCATGGTTTCATTGTCTTTTGATTTTCAACGCTAAAAGATTTTGTTCTTTCGGGCAAGGTTGAGATGGCATCAGTAGGGATACTGATTGGCGTGTTGCTGGTTTCATTAACTGTAGATTTTTTATTGCACGTTAGCATAGTTTTGGCCCAGTTGGCAAATGAAATGTTTGGTTCTATGGAGACATCTGTTTGAGTTGAAATTGACCGGCTGTTTTTAGAGATCGATGCGTATGATCGGCTAGGCATGGTTAACAGTATTTGCTTCCTTGCTTCAGGGTATGTGACTTTATGTTCCACCTTATATTTCTGGATTTGTTTGCCTGTTTTCCAAAGGTCACATGCTTTAGAAAAGGCAGGATGGCTTCCTTTACAGTTAGGGCAACTAGGAGTGGCAGCTGTACAGTCTCCTTGGGAATGCTCCTTAGAGCCACAAATAGGACACACAGCATCGCCTCGGCATGCCGTCTGAGAATGGCCATACTTCTGGCACTTAAAGCAGCGAATGGGATTTGGGATGTATGGCCGAATCTTGCAGTTTAAATAACCTGCTTTAACAGAAGATGGAAGAGTCGGAGTACTAAATGTCAAAATGACGGACCTGGTTGGTAGTAGGTTGCCATCTTTTTTGGTCATTATTCTCCGCGCTTGAGTCACTTTTTGTTCCCTGAGTTCTTGTATTATCTCTTCTTCTGACACTGATAGTAAGTCCCATTCGCTGATAACGCCTCTAGAGGTGTTAAGAGTGTTATGGGGCGTAACTGACACTGGAATACTGTTAAATGATGTTAATTTTAACAGCTTCTCTGAGTGAGTTGTCTTAGAAGTTTCAATTAGAAGGTCTCCAGATTGGAGACGCTTAACCATTTTAGGAGATCCACAAACCGATTCTAAACATTTCTGTATTAGAAAAGGCGATAGTTTGCCAACAGGTTGCGTGGATAATGAGTGCATTATAAGAAATGCTGGCACGTCATTATTCTGATTTTCCGTCCTTAGTCGCTTCGGACGATTGGAGTCCCGGTCGTTGTCAGGAATTTCTGATCTCGAACCCGAGGGCTCTAATGGTGGATAGTCACTTATATCCATATCGGCTCCTTTTGGCCCTGGGGGTTTGTCTTTACCACCCAGGTTACCGGCCCCGCCACGGGGAGGCAGGAGCAGTGCCACGAGGTGACCAAGCGGCTATTAGTTGTGTTAGTAATAAAGAAAACGAAACAGAAAGGTTTCTTTCCTTTCTGGGCCTTTGCCTACTACTTGTAGAACGAAAGAGCTACTTAAGTATAAAATGAGAAAAACAGTATTCGGAAATAAACAGAATATATATAATGGCAAAACCTCTTTAGATAGCTCGCTTTTTGAAACGCACTGAGATCGCTTGGCCACGGAACGCTTGGCACCCGGGGCCATTCATCTCCCAGTCTGCTTTATCAATTAGCCACCGAGGAATTCTAGTAAGATGATAAGAGGGTTTATTAAGTAATTCAATTGTAATGGGAAAGTGATCACTATGCAATGGATCATTGTTTGCCGTCCACTTTAGAGTAGGATACAAAGTTGCAGAACACATAGACAGGTCTATTGCAGTATATGTTCCAGAAGGAAGGTGAACATAAGTAGGTGACCCGTCATTTAGAAGGAGAAGGTTGTTATCATCTAAACATTTTTCAATTAGTTTTCCTCTTTGGTCAATATTGTTGTTACCCCATAGTGTGTGATGACCATTTAAGTCTCCCAGAATGAGGAAAGGTGTGGGGAGTTGAGCTATGAGGTTGTTTAGATCATTTTGTTGGATGGAAAAGCTTGGTGCAATATATAAGGAGCAGATTGTAATATGGATGTCAGCAGCTAAACGGACCGCTATTGCCTCGAGGGGAGAGTTCAGTAAGACCTGTTTGACAGGAACATATGGGTTTGTTATGACAGCTACACCGCCATGTGCAGTATTTTGATCGGTTCTATCTTTTCTAAAGATATTGTAATAAGACAGTTTTGGTGTGTCTTGAGGTTTGAAATACGTCTCTTGGAGGCAGAGACATATTGGTGTGTATTTAGAGGTAAGGTCGTATAGGTCATCAATATTGGCACGGAAACCACGACAATTCCATTGGATTATTGTGTTCATTGTTTATCTCTAGTTAAACTTTCCGCGCGTTTTCTTGGTGCTGAGGTTCTCTGTTTTTCACTCTTGTTTTTGTCTTTCTTTCGAAAGTAGAGCCTTTGTTTCCATGTCTTCTTCTACAAAAATGTGTAGGACCGGGTCATCTGAGGGTATTTCCTTATTATCCATTTCCTGTTGGTGAGCAGAAGTTACGATTTGTTTTTCTTTGTGCCCTTCATCCGGGGAGTGGGGATTTTCGATTGGTATAGAAACAGGCGTATTGACTGCCTGAGTTTGAGTTGCATTGAACAGTGTTTTTACATAGTTCGAGAAAGACTCTTTTGGGGGGTACTGTTAGTTCAGTTTGCGATACGGTTGATTGGAATTTTTTGGTTATTTGAGGATACGTAGATCTATTTGCAAGGTTTGGTGGTGAGATATTTCGCTTAGCTTCTTGATAGGACACGTTATGATTGGTTTTATAAATCTGAATAAGTTTCTCAGTTTTCCAGCGTTCACATGTTCTAGCGTAAGCGGGATGATCTTTTTTGCAGTTTGGGCATATCGGTTGGGGTGCAGTACAGGCTTCGCAGCTGTGTTCAACTGACCCGCACTTTGCACAAGCAGGAGTTCCCGGCAAGCTGTCTGGGAATGTCCGTACTTCTGGCATCGGAAACACCGTAGGGGATTAGGAATATAAGGTCTGACATTGCAGACCAGATATCCAGCCTTAATGGATGCTGGGCGATGTGGTGTATTAAAGGTAAGAATGAGATTACGTGTAGGAGTCAGAACTCCTTCTTTTCTGGTGGAAATTCTCTTGACCTGTATAACGCCTTCTTCTTTAAGTTCTTCAAGCATCTCCTCTTCGGACACATCTATTAAATCCCAATCAGAGATCACTCCTTTAGAGGTGTTCAGTGATCTGTGGGGTGTCACAGTAACTGGTATTCCAGCAAAGAGATTAATATTCAAAAGCCGCTCTGAGTGTTTACTATTAGAGGTCTCGATCAGAATATCTCCTGACCTAAGTCTTTTTACAGACTTAGGAGTTCCAGCTCTGCTTTCTAATTCCTTCTGTACCTTAAATGGCGAGATTTTGCCAATTGCATTTTCACCAGTTGAGTGCATGATCAGTTGTTGTTGTTGTGCTTGGATTTTTCTGGTGCAAAGGCTACTTAGGCCATATTGCACCTATCATAGTAGTTAGTACTAACTTTATTGGCTTCTATGGAAGCAGTTAGAAACGGTTATATAAACCGATTCGTTTCAGAAAGATTGTTTGTTTGTTTGTGTTTTATTGGCGCATCAGCAACTGAGGCTATAATGCGCCAAATACCGGTCATATATAAAAGGTTAAAAAATTCAGTGACCTAAGTAGTTAGGCCACCATGTCCATATGTATAATAACAAAGATATAAAAGGTAAACCAATAAATACGTAACAAGAACGTAAATTTTTATATACAATTAAAAACTTTTATTAATTTGAAATAGCTAAAAACAGCAGACACGTTGTCGTTGTCGGATAAAATCTGACTGAGTGTATACGGCTCAGTCAGATGATTAAAAATGCTAGAACGGATATTGCTAAAATCTGGACAGTCGATTAAAAGGTGTCTAATTGATATAATTGTGCCACAAGACGCACACATAGGAGGGTCATCAGCCCTCAGCAGAAAAGAATGTGTCAAATGACTATGTCCTATGCGGGTCCGGGCAAGAACAACTTCCTCCTTACGATTCCTGCGCAGACAAGACTGCCACGGTTCAATAACAGGCTTTATACGATGTAATTTATTCGCAGTCTGTCTATCCCACGAATCCTGCCATTGGGAATGTACCTTTTGATGTACTGTTTGCCTGTAGTCTGTATAGGGGACTAACAGGCAACGGTTATTATTGGGAATTGCTGATTTGGCTGCGGCGTCAGCCAAATCATTTCCCCTAATCCCAATGTGGCTGGGAATCCAGCAGAAGCGGATGTCATATTCGCGTTCATGGAGAACGTGAATCTTCTGCTGAATGCTAGACAGAACTGGATGAGGATTATACCTCACAGATATTAAAGCCTGTAACATGCTAAGAGAGTCGGAATATAAAATGAACCGTTGGTATTGGCATTTACTAATATGATCCAAGGCTAACTCTACAGCGTGCAGCTCTGCAGTAAATATGCTGCAATCAGAGGGAATCTGCTCTGATATAGTGCTGTCTGTGAAGACAGCAGCAGATCCCACATATGATTCCGACTTCGAACCGTCTGTGTAGACTGGCGCGAAGTCGGAATATTCAGTTCGGTGAGCTGAATGAAGCTGCAGGTAGACACATGATGGCGTGTCCAACTTTCCCCAGTTCCTAAGCGACAAGTCGCATGCCGGGACACGAGCGTGTGTGTGTGGTATGGATGTTTATTGGCGCATTAGCTGCTATGGCTATAGTGCGCCTATTCGTAGGAATATTAAAAAAATAATCCAGTTTAAATTAGTTTCAGTTCTGTAGCCTATTTATAAAAGATGATACACTCCAATTTGTTTTAAAAAGCAGAAAAGTTTGTTAACATTTGCGTCCTCTCCAATGATATGATGTAATGTCAATCTTTCTGAACGATTAGCCAGATTTTGAAGTATTGCAGCTCGATGTTGTTGATACTGCGGACAGTCAATCAGAATGTGTTTGACTGTTAGATGTTCTAAGCAGTATGGACACTGAGGAGGATCATCGCCCATTAGTAGATGGAGGTGAGTCAGATGGGTGTGTCCTATTCTCATTCGTGTGAGTACCACTTCTTCCCGCCGCACTGTCTGATTGCTGGAATGCCAGAACTTTGGGTTTTGTTTCAGCTGGAAAAGCTTGTTATTCGTTTGGTTATGCCATAATTCTGTCCACTGTGCATGGCATGCTGCTTGAATTAAGATATTATAATCGGGCGCTGGAATAGGGACAGAAGTTAGGTCTGAACTTGGACTTTTGGCGGATGTATCAGCCACTTCATTCCCTTTTATGCCTGAATGTGCTGGAATCCAGCAAAACTTCACTAGTTGTTGACGATCATAAATCTGCAATAACAAACTCCTGATTTTCATTACAATATGGTGATTCTTTTGAGATGTATTCTGCATTGCTTTGATTGAGCTGAGAGAGTCAGTATAAACTATATATTTTGCAGATGGATGTAAATTCAAATTTTCTAGAGCTAACTGTATTGCATACAGTTCTGCTGAAAAGTTGCTATACTCAGGTGGAAGAGAAGCTGATATGATAGCAGAGGGAAACACTGCTGCTGCTCCAACAGTTGACAGAGATTTGGAACCATCCGTATATATCGGTAAGAAGTCGGCATAAGTTTGAAGATGGCTAGCATGGAGTTGTTGCACAGTCACTGCCGGCAGGCAATTCTTTCCCCATTGAAGAAAATAGGTATCAGAGGTCAGTTGAGGAAAGGTGGTCCATGGTGGATGAGAGTAATTCTTTATCTGTTGCATATTGTGGAGAGGAACATTCCAGTTCTGCGATATTTCAAGGAGCCGTAGGCCAGCCGGTTGGATTTTACTTGGTTTATTTCTATAGAGATTAACTAGTGGTTGATTAAAAAGGTATGGCTGAATAGGATGCAAAGGGCAAGTCTGTATTTTGGCTGCATATTTAAGTAGTAACATTTTTCTACGAAGATGCAAAGGGGGCTCATTAGCTTCAATGTATAGACTCTGAGTTGGAGATGTCCTGTATGCACCAGTTGCAATCCGCAATGCATTATGTTGAATAGGATCCAGCCAGCGTAGCACACTCCTTCGGGCAGAATCATAAACTGGAGCACCATAGTCTAAACGGGATCTAATCAGTGCTCTATATAAGAGCAGCAATGTTGTACGATCTGCTCCCCAAGAGAGGGCAGATAAAGCTCTTAGCATGTTGATCTTTTTGAGACAGGCAGTACGTATTAATTTAACATGATCTAAGAAGTTGAGCTTACTGTCCAGGATTAGTCCCAAGAATTTCATATTGCTGGCAATCGGAATGGTAGAATTTGAAATCCGAAGTTCAGGATCTGCATGCAATTTGCGTTGACAGCAAAAGTGGATCGCAACTGTTTTCTCTGGGGAAAGACGATATCCATTGAGCTCAGCCCACTTTTGAACTTTATTGAGGGACATCTGCAATTGCCTTTCGACAGATCTCATGTTCTGAGAATGGCAAGAAATAGCGAGATCGTCAGCGTAAAGGTAAGCCTCTACAGTATTTGGGAGTACTTTTGTAATGGAATCAATTTTAAGGGCAAACAAGGTTGCACTCAAAACTGATCCTTGTGGTACTCCTTCTTCTTGCGAGAATGTAGCAGAAAGGGAATTTTGATATCTCACCTGGAAAGATCGGCTCTTGAGGAAGTTCCTAATAAATATGGGTAGGTTGCCTCGTAGACCAAGATTATATAGGTCACTGAGAATGCCATACCGCCAGGTAGTATCAAATGCCTTCTCTATATCAATGGAGACCATGACAAGGTGTTCGTTTTTCACAAAGGCATTGCGAATTTCAGATTCCGCCTTGATCATCAGATCTAGGGATGACCTGTTTTTACGAAAGCCATGTTGACAATTACTCAGTAGATGTTGAGTTTCAATGATCCAAGTGAGTCGACTATGGATCATTTTTTCAAGAATTTTACCAAGGCAACTTGACAGAGATATTGGTCTGTAACTATTAGAACTGGCGGGATCTTTTCCAGGTTTCAAAAACGCCAAAACTGTAGCGTGGTGCCAAGAGGTTGGATAAATATTTTCCAGGAAGATCCGGTTAAAAAAGATTAGAATCATTTGTAAGTTTTTCTCATCGAGATGCTGCAGCATGACATAATATATGCCATCTGGCCCAGAGGCACTGTTTCGCGTTGTTCTGATGGCCTGTAAAAGTTCACAATATTGCAGAGGCTGATTATATGGAAGTGACAGTGAGGTTCGAAAGTTGATAGGTCTCTGTTCTTTGGCAGTCTTAATTTTCTGGAATTTTGGAGTGTAGTTTGATGCAGCCGATATTTCAGCAAAAGTTTTGCCCAAGGCATTGGCTATATCTATAGGAGCAGAGAGTTCTTGCCCATTGCAGGAGAGAATTGGGGAAGGAACAGTTGGAAACTTCCCAGAAAGCTGCCTAATTTTTTTCCATATTAGTCTGGAGTCAGTGTTCCTATTGATAGTTGATGCGAACCTAGTCCAAGAATCTTTCTTGGCCTGCTTTTGAATGTAACGCGCTTTTGCCCTTAGTTTCTTGTAGCTAATTAGATTAGCTGTGGTTGGAGATCGACGGAATAAATTAAATGCTTTATTTTTTTCCTTCTTTGCCCTTGTGCACTCTTCGTTCCACCAGTAGTTGAAATGCCGTCGGGACGGGGGATTTGATAACGGAGTTGAGTACTTAGTTGCAACTAAAAGGCGGGATGTAATATAATCAGTAACTTCATCAATGGGCTGTAGTTGAATAGTTTTTTTGTCAAGAGTGATTGCTGATTGAAATTTCGCCCAATTGGCTTTAGAGAATTTCCATATCCTGCAGGGATGTTGTAATTGTGGTTGGGTAGTCAACAGATTACAAACAATTGGAAAGTGATCACTACCCATGGGATCATCCAGGGTGGACCATTGCATAGCTGAAAACAGTATTGGGGAGCAAATCGATAGGTCAATGGCAGAAGTCTGTCCATTGGGTAACTGTATATGGGTGTGCGAGCCACTGTTAAGAAGAGTGAGGTTTTCTTTTTCCAGTAAAGTTTCAATCAGTCGGCCGCGTTTGTCTAATTTAGATGAACCCCATAAAGGGTGGTGGCCGTTGAAGTCCCCTAGCAGGCAGATAGGGGAGGGTAGCTGTAATAAAAGTTCTTTAAGATCATTATAAGAGTAAGCATGGTTTGGTGGGAGATAAAGTGAGACTAGAGTTAATGCAGTTTGGGTAATCAGACGCACAGCGACAGCTTCGATTTGGGTTTGAAGAGTAATTTGCTTAGCTGGAATCCTTGTACTAATTAAAATTGCTACACCACCTCTAGCAGAATCGGATGTGTTCCGATCGCGTCTATAGATCGAGTAGTTTTTGATGGAAATGGAAATTTGAGGAGTTAAATAGGTTTCTTGCAGGCAGAAACCAACTGGAGAGTAGCGATTAATTAAATAACGGATGTCATCAATGTTTCCACGAAAGCCTCTGCAATTCCATTGCAAGATATTAGACATTATTTGAATTTAGAGGAAGAAGCTGTACCTGACGTGGCTGTCTTATGGCGTTCTGGCTTTGGTTTTTCTCTTTTCGGAAAGGAAGGGCGACCAGTGTCCATCTCTTCTTCAGCAAATATTTCCAGAATTGGATCTTCCTGTTTGGATGGATACTCTGCCTCCATCGATTTGTCTTGGATAATCTTTTTCGAAGACGAACTATTATTATTTGTAGTGGCATTCACTGGCGGAGATTGAGTTTTTGCTGGTATTGTGAGAGGCGTATTATTTGCTTGGTCTGAGTGCTTAACGGCACTGGACTGTTGCTGAGAGAGAACAGCCCGAGCCCAGTCAGAGATGGAAGTGTTTGAAGGTACGGTAACATCGGTTTGTGTGGCAATGGTTTGATATTTTTTTGTAATATTGGCATAGGTACGGTTAGGTATACTCGGTGCAATTAATTTTCTAGCCTCCTGATAACTAACTCTGTTTTCAACTTTATATTTCACAATTTTTTTCTCTGTTTTCCACCTCTCACATGTCTTAGAGTAGGCCGGATGGTTGCCTTTGCAGTTGGGACAGATCATTTCTTTCACCGAACAATCACTTTGAATGTGATCGGAGGATCCACAGTTGGGACAAACTGGGTTGCTTCTGCACGTTGTTTGAGAGTGGCCATACTTCTGGCATTTATAACATCTCAACGGATTGGGTATGAAAGGACGAGTGCGGCAAAGTAGATATCCAGCTTTTATTGATGTGGGTAGGTTTGGACTGTTGAATGTAAGAATGATATTTCTGGTAGGTGTGAGAATATTGTCTTTTTTTATCATAATTCTTTTTACAGCTATTACATTTTGCTCCTGAAGCTCTTCTTTAATTTCTTCCTCCGTCACATTCATCAGGTCCCAACTAGATATTACACCCTTTGATGTATTTAGGGTTGCATGTGGAGTTACTTTCACTGGAATACCAGCGAAAGTTGTCTTTTTAAGTAATTTTTCAGAGTGTTTGCCATTTATGGTTTCAATAAGTAAGTCCCCTGATTGCAGTCTCTTAACCGTCTTGGGAGACCCTGCAATACTTTCCAGGTGTTTTTGGATTAAAAAAGGGGATAGCTTACTGAGAGGCTGATCAGATAGCGAGTGCATGATTAAGAATGCAGGTAAGTCTGTCGCCGAGGGATTGGTTTTCAACCTCTTTGCTTGCGACGAATCATGGTTCATTTCTGTGTTTGGCCGACAGCTCGACGGCTCTAGAGTTGGAAACATACTTTGTTCCATGTTGGCTCCTCTTAGCCCCTGGCAGATGAACTTTTCTGCCAAGGTTACCGGCCCCGCCACGGGGAGGCAGGAGCAGTGCCTGGTGTGACCAAGCGAAAAGTAGTAAGTGGTTAGTAGTAAACTAGAAGAAATAAAGAAAGGTGCCTTTCCTTTCTTGCTCTGTACAAGTGTTTTTGTTACAAGAGCTGTTTTTAAATTAATAGATTTATTAACGTGAAGAACTCAAAATAACTATAAATCACTTTTGAGAAATCGCAGTAATAGCACAGAGAAATCGCTCAGTCACAATCGCTTGGCACCCGGGGCCCTGGGACACGAGCATGCCAGGGTGGAAAGGGTTGCTTTGATGTTTGGGCAACCTTGTCTACCTTGATATTAAGTTCTTTGAGTAGCTCTTGGAAACGAATACCAAAAGGACGATTGGCAGTCTTACGGGTATTGTATAAATTTTCCCATCGTGGCTCAAAAACGAAGGGCCACGTAGGATGGTCTGGCAGGGATTTCAATTTTAAAGCATACTTTACAGACAACTGCTTACGTCGAAGTGATAACGGTGGTTCGTTTGCTTCGACGTATAAGCTCTGGACAGGAGATGTGCGATATGCTCCAGTAGCAATACGTAGGGGTTTCAGAAAGAAAAAGAATTCTGTAAGGTTTGAATTTTCGCCTATGACATGGTTAAGTGACAATTCCTGTAAGTTTGAGAGAGAAGTGAATGAAATTAGACAGGAGTTGTTATACAAGATGCATTCCAGGAGTATGTGTTTTATTGTGAGTGGCTTGTGGCAATGTGAACACTGTGGAGGGTCATTACCTGATAACAGGAATAGATGGGTCAAATGGGTGTGGCCTATTCGGGCTCTTGCCAGAACAACCTCTTCTTGTCTGTTTGTGAGAAAATTGGAGGCCCATAATTGCGGTATAGGTTTAATTTCAAGGAGTTTGTTGTGAATGTGCGTTTGCCACTGTAGTTTCCATCGTTCCTTACATATATTTCGTATATGTAATTTGTAATCCCTGAATGGGACCAGAAAATTCATTGGGGATGTGCTGGATGGATGCTTGGCAGCATCATCTGCAATTTCGTTTCCCGGTATTCCAGTATGGCCTGGGATCCAGCAGAAGACAACATTTTGCCGATGATCTCGGAGACGAATCAATTCTGATCTGATTAGCTGTAGTAGCGGATGAGTAGATGGGGAAATCTTTTGCATTGCTAATAGGGCACTTTGCGAATCTGTGTAGATTATACTCTTTTTGATTGAGAGATGGGAAATGTTTTCCAGAGCACGTTTTATAGCATATAATTCAGTGGTGTAACTGCTGCATTCTGTCGGAAGTGACACGGAAGTGATAGTGTCATGGAATACCACTGCTGCACCTGATCCTTTCTCAGACTTTGAGCCGTCAGAAAAATTTTTGCAAAGTCGGGATAACTTTGTAAATGTGCAGTGTGGAGCTGCTGGATGTTAATACCCGTTGAAGATTGTTTCCCCCATTGGTGGAAATAATAGTCACAACACGGCATGATGAGAGACCATGGAGGAACGTGATCTGTAGGTTCTTGGTGGACTTTATTGAGTTGTATATTCCAATTTTCTGCTAGTTCCATTAACCTAATACCTGCAGGCCTAGTTGCTTGTGGCTTGTTTCTATAAAACATGGTGAGTGGCGGATCATTAAATATTGACCAATTAGGATGCGTCGACTGACTTTGAATCTTGGTTGCGTAGTTCAATAGTAGCATCTTTCTTCTGATGTTTAGAGGAGCTTCGTAGGCTTCTACATAGAGACTTTGCACTGGAGATGTTCTGAACGCACCTAAAGCTATTCTTAGAGCTGAATGTTGAATAGGGTTGAGACGAGATAAGACACTTTCCCTAGCAGAATCAAAGACAGGTGCGCCATAGTCCAGACGAGATCTAATTATGGATCTGTATAAGTGAAGCAAGGTGTAGCGATCTGCTCCCCAGGTTGTTGCTGATAAGGCTCTGAGTATGTTCATTTTTTTTTGGCAAGCTGTCCGGAGATGTTCAATGTGTTTTTGATAGTTTAACTTACAGTCAAAAATTAAGCCAAGTAGACGAATACTATTTGCTATTGGAATAAGATGGTTATCTAGATGGAGTTCAGGATCAGGATGCATTTTACGTATGGTACAGAAATGAATGGCAGTAGATTTCTGACTGGATAGTCTGTAACCGTTTTGTGTCATCCAAATCTGGATCTGATTTATTGATATCTGCAATTGTCTCTCAATGTAGTTCATATTTTGAGAGTGGCAGGAGATTGTGAGATCATCGGCATAAAGATATGAGTCCATTGTTTTCGGAATAAGTTCAGTTAAGTGATTAATTCTAATTGCAAATAGAGTGGCACTGAGAACGGACCCTTGAGGGACTCCTTCTTCCTGAACAAAGTTTTTAGAGAGAATTCCTTGGTAACGAACTTGAAAGGATCTTTGTTCTAAGAAATTTTTGATGAAATATGACAAATTTCCTCTCAGGCCAAGAGAATGTAGATCCTTTAAAATGCCGAAACGCCATGTAGTGTCAAAGGCTTTCTCAATATCCAGACAGACCATAACGAGATGCTCCTTTTTGATGAATGCATTTCTGATGTTTGCTTCGGCTTTAATCATAAGGTCCACTGATGATCGATTTTTTTCTGAAACCAAATTGATTGTTATTGATTAAGTTTTGGGACTCAAGATACCAAGTCAGACGGTGGTGAACCATTTTTTCGAGGGTTTTGCTCAGACAGCTGGTAAGTGAAATTGGTCTGTAGTTTTGAGGAACAGAATAGTCTTTACCAGGTTTTGGGATTGCCAGAACGTAGGAATGACACCAGGAGCTTGGGTATGTATGTTCAGTGAATATTCGATTGAGGAAGAACAGCAGTGATGACTGTGACTTTGTATTTAAATTTTTGAGCATTGTATAAAATATCCCATCAGGGCCAGCAGCGCTGTTCCTTGTGTTGGTAAGAGCATGCTGAAGTTCAACCATGGTAAATGGTTGATTATATTTTAGTGCACATCTGTCAGTGAAATTCAGTTTGGATTTTTCAGTTACACCTTTAATTTTTTGAAACGATTGGTCATAAGAAGTTGAGGAGGACAACTGGGAAAATACAGATCCTAGTGCATTTGCGATTTCTGCAGGAGTAGAGAGTTCCTGTCCATTCCAGTTAATTAGTGGAGTAGATGTTGGAGGAATTTTGCCATTTAACAATTTTATCTTATTCCAGATAAGTCTGATGTCTGTATTTTTATTAACTGAGGAAGCGAATTTAATCCAAGATTCTTTTTTTGCTTTCCGTCTGATATAACGGGCTCTTGCTCTAAGTCGCTTGTAATTAATAAGATTGGAAGTGGTTGGATGTTTGTGGAATTGATTCCAAGCTTTGTTTTTCTCTTTTTTTGCATTGTTGCACTCTTCGTTCCACCAATAATTTAATTTTCGCCTTTTCCTGACTTGGTATTGTGGAATTGCAGCGGTTGCAGCTGTTAATATTTGGTTTGTTATATGTTCAGTAACATGGTTGATAGAAGAGCACTGTATGATATGGTTGTCGAACGAGACAAGAGTGCTATATTTTATCCAATCAGCCTTTGGAAATTTCCATTTTACTGGATTGTCTGTTGGTAATGAACAGGAAGTTTGAACTTTGCATATTATTGGGAAATGATCGCGGTTGTGAGGGTCGTTAAGAGTTACCCACTGGATACTTGGATAGAGCACTGCAGAGCAAATGGAAAGGTCTATTGCAGAGGTTGATCCGGTAGGAAAATGAGCATAGGTAGGAGAGCCAGTATTTAACAACGTTAGATCCTGTCTATCTAATAACGTTTCAACAAGTTTTCCACGCCTGTCTAAGCTGGAAGAACCCCATAATGGGTGGTGAGCATTAAAGTCACCTAGTAGACAGAAGGGAATTGGTAGTTGCAACACGAGATCTTCGATTTCCTGAATAGAATATGGACGATTAGGTGGAAGATAAATTGAGACCAATGTAACGGTGATTCCAATTACTATGCGTGTGGCAACAGCTTCTAAAGAGGTTTGCAATGGAATGCATCTGGAAGGAACTCTTGAGTCCAACAGGATGGCTACTCCTCCATGAGCACTATTAGTGTCAGATCTATCTTGTCTGTAGATAGTGTAATTTTTGACTGTGGTCGAAACTTGGGGAGTCAAGTTGGTTTCCTGTAGGCACATAGCTACCGGATTGAAGCAGTGAATTAGTTCATTAATATCATCGATGTTGCTACGAAAACCTCTACAATTCCATTGAATGATGTGTTCCATTATTTGGTTTTGTTCGTGGAAGATGTATCTGACTGCTTTTTATAAGTTGACTGTTTATGACGGTCCGGTTTTGGTTTTTCTCTTCGTGGAAAAGTGGGACGTCCCGATTCATTGCTATCGTCCATATCATCTTCTGCATGTATTTCAAGCAGTTCTTCTTGACCGATAGAATCATCCGTATCCATACTTGTTAGACTTGATACTTTCGTCTCAGCAGAATACGAGTTTTGCAAATTTCCTGCTGCCTCACGATGCGGAAGTCTCTGGGTTGGAATTGAGAGTGGCGTGTTATTGCTTTGGTCTATTGAATTCGGTTTAGATGGATGCTGGATCAAGAGTACTGATCGTGCCCAGTCTGATATTGATATATTTGGAGAGATGGATACTTCAGTCTGACATGCTACTGATTCGTGTCTGAGAGTGGTAGAAGCATAAGTGCGTTTTGGCATACTTAAGTTGATCTGTTTTTTCGCTTCTTGGTAAGAGACTTTATTTTCAATTTATATATTTTTTTTCCTATCTTCCATAGTTCACAGTCTTTAGAGTAGGCTGGATGTTTGCCACTACAATTAGGACACTGTGGTGTTGGAGCTTTGCATTCTGCTTTTGTGTGATTCTTGCAGCTGCAGTTTGGACATATAGCGTCTCCACGGCATGCTGTCTGAGAATGGCCGAACTTTTGACATTTAAAGCATCTGAGCGGATTTGGGATATAAGGCCTAATGCGGCAATTCAAATAACCTGCTTTGACAGAATCCGGTAGATTTGGAGTACTGAAAGTCAAGATTATGTTTCGGGTGGGAGTTAAGTTGCCGTCTTTTCTGATCATGATACGTTTTGCATGAGAGACATTTTGATCTTTTAGCTCCTGGACAATTTCTTCCTCAGAAACGTATAATAGATCCCATTCAGAGATCACTCCTTTGGAAGAAGTAAGAAGTAAGTTTTAAGTAAGTAAGAAGTCAGAAGGTAAAGAAGTAAGTTTTAGTAGTAACTCAGAATGTCTTGAGTAACGAGTCTCTACTAGTAGATCTCCTGATTGGAGACGTTTAACCATTTTTGGTGAACCTGCAGCGTTTTCTAGGCATCTCTGGATGATGAAAGGTGAGAGCTTGCTCACAGGTTGGGATGACAAAGAGTGTAATATTAGGAAAGCTGGAGATTCCTGCTTCCTAGTGTCTTTTTTTAAGTCTCTTTGAAAGAGAGAAGTCATGGTCGGTGTCATTGTCAAGTTCATGTTGAGAGCACTTTGGCTCTAAACGTGGAAATTCGCTTGTTTCCATCTTTGCTCCTTTTCGCCCCGAGGGTTGGTTTTTCCCCCAGGTTACCGGCCCCGCCACGTGGAGGCAGGAGTGGTGCCACCAGTGACCAAGCGGTTGTTTAAGTTAGTAGATTTGGTTAGTGATATATATAAAGAATAAGAAAAGAAAGGTGGATTGCCTTTCTGGGTTCTTACTTTTGACTTTTAAAGCACAGAACCACTTCAAGTAAATAAAATAACAGCCGCACTGGAAAATAAAGAAACTATATCACTTTGGAGATCACTCTATAATCACTAGAAGAAAATCGCTTGTCACTATCGCTTGGCACTCGGGGCCTGCATGATCAGGAATGCTGGAGTAGGATAGATGTCAGAGTCAGTTTTCTGCCGTTTTGAAGTTCCTGAAATAGAACTATCTTTCTTTTTTGTTGACTGGGGTGCATCTGGCAGCCCAGATAAGTCCGAGTTTGATTTACTCATGACGTGCTCTTTTTGGCCCCGGGAGATTACCTTTTTCTCCCAGGTTACCAGCCCCGCCACGTGGAGGCAAGAGCAGTGCCGCCTAGTGACCCAAGCGAAGAGAAGGTTAGTATTAACGAAAAATAAAAAAGGGGTTAAAGAAAGGTGCTTTCCTTTCTGGGTTATATAAATTGAAAGATCTATTTAATTATAATGCTCAAGAGTTAACGGACTTGCGAAACTCAGGAGAAACGTATTTACAGTAAAGCGTATCAGATAATCACTATGAAAGGGCGCTGTGGTCACTAATATCGCTTGGCACTCGGGGCCTCCACAGATGTAACCCTGGAACCAAGGTATGGCCGTTAGATCCCAGTGATGCTAATCTGGAAGCCCAGCAGCATCATTGGGAGGTCCCCTCACTACGTACAAGTGCCCACGTCGAGGGGGGGGGGGCACTCCGGGCTTGTATCTTCGTATCCATTGAGAATTGGACACATGTTTATTTGAACTTTTTTACTCAGAATAATCGATACTATAACCTCCCAAAATATTTACAATTTTCTTAAATCACCCTGTATATAAGCGTAATGCTTTGTATAGATAGTATTTTATGCGTGTGTATATGTATGCTTCTTTTTTTAACTATGAGTTACTTCCAAACATACTTTACTTACTCACGATCTGGGTACAGCGTTAGCAATCCTGGCGGAAGGTCGTAGATGTACGTTATCAATCCAGTGAAGAAAATTGAAGCGAATATTAGAAATCCATTCAAAGATAATGCAAACTTCGGCCACCTGCGGAAAATTAAATGGTAATTGAACATTTAAAGTGCATTTACAAATCTTAAATAATTGTTTAAGTTAAGAATATTGAAATAAAAATAATATCTTATTAATCAAACGAGAAAAACTATCAATTATGATAGAGTGCACCAGGTTAAAAACATAAGTGGAGTGGATTGAGATTCGCATAGCTAAGTCGGACTTCCACAAAGCCACCTTCCTGTACTCGCTGGATTACAAGTCACTTTTCTGCTTACAGGCCATGGACCGTTGCAGCAAAAATTGACAGCCATGGGAATAGAAAATAACCCATGTTGCCACTGTGGTGAAAACGAGTCCTGGAAACACCTTATGTACGAGTGTCTCACTTAAGAGAATGCTAGACTTCAGTTCCTCACAGAGATTGAAGGAAACCCCTCCAATCAGGAGTCACCTTTACTTCAATAAGAGGCCATAACTCAGCCTTAACACGCTACGTCCTGGCTGTGTTTAATTCTAGAAAAGCTAGTTTTGCGGATCTCAGAGCAGAATAGAATAACGTGCCTCCCCTGAGAACCTCGACTGGGGTAGGATAATGGAAGAACCCTGTGTGCAGGAATTCAAAGGCAAGTTGCCCTGCTAACTATATAACGGTAGGATTCATGCTAGCACTCAGCGCGCAGGATATTCAAAGGGGTACGAAAGGCCCCCAGTGCTACTCTAAGTGCACTATGATGAATCGGATCAAGCCATTTCAGTACAATTGGCCTAGCTAAGGCGTATGCAGAAGATGCATAGCCTGGGCGGGATCTAATTAATGAGCGGTATAAACGTAGCAACATGTAACGATCTGCACCCCATGACATAGAGGAGATTACTCTGATAATATTTAGTTTCTTAAGACAGCTGGTACGAATATATTAATGGTGATTTTGTTGTCTCTAAATAAGTCGCATATTTTGAGAATGACATAAAATGGTATGTGTGTGGTATGGACGTTTATTGGCGCATTAGCTGCTATGGCTATAGTGCGCCTATTCTTAGGAATATTAAAAAATAATCCAGTTTAAATTAGTTTCAGTTCTGTAGCCTATTTATAAAAGATGATACACTCCGATTTGTTTTAAAAAGCAGAAAAGTTTGTTAACATTTGCATCCTCTCCAATGATATGATGTAATGTCAATGTTTCTGAATGATTATCCATATTTTGAAGTATTGCATCTCGATGTTGTTGATACTGCGGACAGTCAATCAGAATGTGTTTGACTGTTAGATATTCTAAGCAGTGTGGACACTGAGGAGGATCATCGCCCATTAGTAGGTGAGTCAGATGGGTGTGTCCTATTCTCATTCGTGTGAGTACCACTTCTTCCCGCCGCACTGTCTGATTGCTGGAATGCCAGAACTTTGGGTTTTGTTTCAGCTGGAAAAGTTTGTTATTCGTTTGGTTATGCCATAATTCTGTCCACTGTGCATGGCATGCTGCTTGAATTAAGGTATTATAATCGGGCGCTGGAATAGGGACAGAAGTTAGGTCTGAATTTGGACTTTTGGCAGATATATCAGCCACTTGTTGTTGTTGTTGTTGTTTGGGGTTTAATGGCGCAAAAGCAACTTCGGCTATATTGCGCCTGTTCAAGTTTTGTTATTTCCTGTTATATTGTTACTGATTTAACATATTAGATATGATTAGTTAAGTTTATTAAGCTGAGGTATGATAAGAGTTCACTGATGTTTGACTTTTCTCCCATAATGAGTTCAAGGCTTAATGGCTCATTTGAATGCGATTTAAAAGCTGATTGGCGGGCAATTTGATATCGTGGACATTCTATGATGATGTGCTTCACTGTTAGTGTGGTCAGACACTGAGGGCAATGTGGAGGATCGTCTTTCATTAGGAGGTAAGAGTGTGTTAAATATGTGTGTCCGATGCGAAGCCGGGCGAGGATAACCTCTTCATGTCTGTTTGACCGAAAACTTGATTTCCAGGATTTCTGCTGTTGTTTGATTTGGTATAATTTATTGTTTGTTTGAGATTTCCAGGTCTGCGTCCATATATTTTCAGAGGCTTTTCGATTGATGTTTTTAAAGTCATTGAGCGGTATTTTATGCAAGTGAGAATTTTTGTTAGATGGATGTTTTGCAGCATCATCCGCACGTTGATTGCCGAGTATTCCAGAATGTCCAGGAATCCAAGTGAATCTGACTCTTTGTTTGTTTTCCCGAAGGTGTGATAAGGAGGAAAGAATTTTTCTTACATACGGATGAGATGGATGATCTTCTGTCTGTAAAGCATATATTGCACTTAATGAGTCTGTGAAAATAATACTTTTTACGAGGGAAGTTTTGGCGATGTGATCTAGGGCGAGACTTATTGCAAACAATTCAGCACTAAAGATACTGCACTCTATTGGAAGAGACTGTGAGATTATGTTATTTGGCAATACAACAGCAGCACCAACGTGTGTGGCCGTCTTGGATCCATCAGTATACAGATGAGAATAGTCAGAGAATTGCGTTACATAAGAGGAATGGAGCTGTTTTATATGTTGGCTTGGGATATTGCTCTGTTTCCATTTTATGAGGAACATGTCACAGTCTACTGAACTGATTTTCCATGGTGGAAGGGCTGTGGGGGTATCTTGGTAGATTTTATCCACACTTAAGTTCAATTGTGAGAGTATTTCTTTTAGTCGGATACCTGCAGGTTTGCAGATATTAGGTTTGTTCGTATATAAATTTTCCCATTTCGGTTTATACAGATATTGCCATGTTGGATGTCCAGGAAGGCTTTGAACTTTCGCAGCATAGTTCATAAGAAGAACTTGTCTACGAAGATTGAGTGGGAGTTCATGGATCTCTGTATATAGGCTATATACAGGTGAGGTACGGAAGGCTCCTGAAATAACACGTAATGCATTGTGATGAATTGGATCTAACCAGTTTAACACACTTTTCCTAGCTGAGGAGTAAATGGGAGAACCATAATCTAATTTAGATCTTATCATTGCACGATAAACATGCAAAAGTGAATATCGATCTGCTCCCCATGTCATGGCTGATACAGCTCGTAGAATGTTTAATTTCTTTAAGCACATTGTACGCAGATATTTTATGTGTTCTAGGAAATTTAATTTTTGATCCATGATTAGTCCTAGTAGCCGGATACTCTGTTTCAGTGGAATTTGTTGATTGCTTATCCTTAGTTCTGGATCAGGATGCATCTTTCGTTTTCTGCAGAAGTGTATTGCCGCTGTCTTTTGTACTGAAATTCGATATCCATTATAGATGGACCAGGATTCTATTTTGTTAATAGCACATTGGAGCTGCCTCTCGATTGTCCGCATATTCTGTGAGTGACATGATATTGTGAGGTCGTCGGCATATAGGTAGGTTTCAATTGTTGCTGGAATAACTTCTGTTACTGGGTTTATTTTGATAGCGAAAAGGGTTGCACTGAGGACTGAGCCTTGGGGGACCCCCTGTTCTTGATTGTATATTAGAGACAGGATATGATGGTAGCGGACTTGAAAAGTTCTTTTAGTCATGAAATTCTGAAGGAACTTCGGTAGATGGCCTCGAAGACCTAATTTGTGCAATTCATGCAGGATACCATATCTCCACGTGGTATCGAACGCCTTTTCAATATCAAGGCATATCATTACAAGGTGTTCGTTTCGGAGAAAGGCATTGCGAATATTTGATTCAGCTTTTGTCATTATGTCTATTGTGGATCTATTTTTCCGAAAACCATATTGACTAGGACTAAGGAGGTTATGGGAGTCAAGAAACCATGTTAACCGAGCGTTCACCATTTTTTCTAGAATTTTACCTAGACAGCTAGTGAGCGCGATGGGACGATAATTATATGGATTTGAATGGTCCTTCCGAGGTTTTGGAAAGGCCAGTACAAACGAATGTCGCCAGGAGTCTGGATATGTATCCTCAAGGTATATCCTATTATATAGCAGTAACAGCATGTATAAAGAATTTTTATGGAGGTGTTTGATCATTTGATAGTGGATTCCATCCGGACCTGCTGCACTTTCTTTAGATTTAGCTAGGGCTTTATGCAATTCATTTATAGTGAAGGATTGATTGTATGAAATCTCATGAGCTGCATGGAAATTAATTTTGTATTTTTCCATTTGAGCTTTATATGTTTGAAAGATTGGTCTGTATGACGTTGTTGCTGACAATTCCTCAAATGTTTTTCCTAGTAGATTTGCAATTTTTTCTGGATCAGTTATGTCATGACCTTTCCAGCTTATGATCGGTTTAGGGACGGTTGTATATTTGCCTGAAATTTGTCGAATTTTGTTCCATATTATTCTGCTGTCCATATTTCTATTAATTTTGCTTGCAAAAGATATCCAGGATTCTTTCTGAGATTTCCGGCGTATATAGCGTGCTTTTGCTCTGGCTTTCTTATATTTTATGAGATTAGTGTTGGTGGGATACTTTCTGAATTGATTCCAAGCCTTATTTTTTTCTTTCTTTGCTTCCAAGCATTCTTCATTCCACCACTGCTTGTAATGTTTATGAGACTGGTGAGCTGTCTTTGGTATTGCAATGTTTGCTGCAGAAATTATTTGATTTGTGATATGAGTAACAGCATTATTGATATCAGTATGTCTTATGATTTTCTCATCTAAGGAAGCAGTATATTGGTATTTTTCCCAGTTTGCTTTGCAAAATTTCCATTTTGTACCTCTTATAGGTTGCTGTACATCATTTGCTAGTAGGTGACAAACAACTGGGTAATGATCACTGCTATAAGGATCATCGGAAACAGACCAGTCAAGGAGAGGAAAGAGAGCTGGGGAACAGATGGTGAGATCAATTGCAGAGGTAGTCCCTGTTGGAAAGTGGACATGGGTGTGGGTACCTGTGTTTAAGAGTGTTAGGTTCCTATTATTTATAAGTTTTTCAATCATCTGTCCTCTTTTGTCTGTACGAAGTGATCCCCAGATGATATGATGCCCATTAAGGTCCCCCATCAAACAAAAAGGAGATGGTAATTGTTCAATTAAATCCTCAAATTCTTGCAGTGTATACGCATGATTAGGTGGAAGGTAGAGAGAAATCATAGTCAAGGAAATTCCAGTCACGATGCGTACTGCGACTGCTTCAAGGGGTGTTTGTAGCTGAATATGCTTGGATGGAACATTAGAGTCAACAAGAATGGCGACTCCTCCATGACCTGTATTGGTTTTTCGGTCTCGCCTATATAGATTGTAGTTCTTGATTGAAATACTTATGTGAGGAGTTAGGTTTGTTTCTTGCAAACAGATACTTGCAGGAGCATAAACGGAAATTAAATCTTTGATATCGCTTAGATTACTTCGAAAGCCACGACAATTCCATTGTAGAAGTGTACGCATTATTTGGGTTTAGTACTTGATTCAGATGACTTACGATGAGCTGCTTGTTTTAATCGATCTGTTTTGATTTTTTCTTTTCTGGGGAAGCTTGGTCGGCCACCACTGTCCATGTCATCATTTGCGTAAAGTTCCAGAACTGGTTCATCTTCTTTCTCCTTTTCATCAATATCCATAGTGTCAGTATTTTTTTGTGTTTTTTCTACAGATTTGGTGGAATTTGTACTGCTTGTTGGTGTTGGATCTTCAGCATCTGGTGGGATTACAATGGGTGTATTAATTGCCTGGTCAACTTTTTGTTTTGTTTGTAGAAGAAGATTACGTGCCCAATCTGCTATTGAGATGTTAGGTGGGACTGTGATGTCAGTCTGTATTGCAATTACCTTTGTTTTCTGCACTGTTGTTGCTGGTGTTGCTGCTGTTGCTGCATATGATCTCACTGCTGGAAGTAGTGGTATCTGCTTTTTGGCTTCTTGATATGTTATCTTATGTTCAGTTTTATATTTTTGAACTTGCTTTTCTCTTTTCCATATATTACAGTCTCTGGAATAGGCAGGGTGGTCTCCTTTGCAGTTTGGGCAGCGAGGAGACTGTGTATTGCATTCTGTACAGGTATGTTCTTTTGAGCCACAAGTGGCACAAATAGCTTGTCCTCTGCATACTGTTTGGGAATGGCCATATTTTTGACATTTGAAGCATCTTAATGGATTGGGGATGTATGGTTTTACCTGGCAATTCAGGTACCCGGCTTTGACTGATGATGGTAGAGTTGGGGTACTGAAAGTAAATATGATGGTGTGGGTTGGAATGAGGTTTCCATCCTTTTTAATAAGGATTCTTTTGGCATGTATCACATTCTGGTTTTGCAGCTCTTGTACGATTTCTTCTTCAGAGCTGTTTAGGAGGTCCCATTCCATGATAACCCCTTTAGATGAATTTAAAGTGGCGTGTGGAGTGACTTTGATGGGAATCCCTCCAAAAGTTTTGGTTTCAAGAAGAAGCTCAGAATGTCGATGATTTGTCGATTCTATCAGAAGGTCGCCTGATTTCAAGCGGCGAACCATTTTCGGTGGACCAGCTATATGTTCTAGACACCTTTGTATAACAAAGGGAGAAAGTTTACTAACTGGTTGGTCTGATAGGGAATGAATAATTAGAAAGAGTGGCGAGATGGTTTGGGTCACATCTTTCTTTTGTCTTTTGGCAGTAGATGGATTAGGATCATCTTGCTGCCGATTATGATCAGTTTGATCCATAATTCCAGGAGAAGTCTGGTTTGTCAAGTCCATTGTTGCTCCTTTTAGCCCTGAAAGGATGATTTTTCCTTTCAGGTTTCCGGCCCCACCACGGGGAGGCAGGAGCAGTGCCACCTAGTGACCAAGCGGCTGACGGATTAGTTTGTTAGTAAGAAAATGGATAAATATCCTAAAAAAGAAAGGTGATTTTCCTTCCTGGATTCTACTTAAAATCTGCTAAGTGAAGAACCACTTACAATGAACTGAGAATAAGTGAGCGGCTAGAAATGAAACAGAACAAAATCACTTGGAAGGATCACTTTAGAATTCGCTTAAGAAAAATCGCTTGGTCCCTATCGCTTGGCACTTGGGGCCATCAGCCACTTCATTCCCTTTTATGCCTGAATGTGCTGGAATCCAGCAAAACTTCACTAGTTGTTGACGATCATAAATCTGCAATAACAAACTCCTGATTTTCATTACAATATGGTGATTCTTTTGAGATGTATTCTGCATTGCTTTGATTGAGCTGAGAGAGTCAGTATAAACTATATATTTTGCAGATGGATATAAATTCAAATTTTGTAGAGCTAACTGTATTGCATACAGTTCTGCTGAAAAGTTGCTATACTCAGGTGGAAGAGAAGCTGATATGATAGCAGAGGGAAACACTGCTGCTGCTCCAACACTTGACAGAGATTTGGAACCATCCGTATATATCGGTAAGAAGTCAGCATAGGTTTGAATATGGCTAGCATGGAGTTGTTGCACAGTCACTGCCGGTAGGCAATTCTTTCCCCATTGAAAGAAATAGGTATCAGAGGTCAGTTGAGGAAAGGTGGTCCATGGTGGATGAGAGTAATTCTTTATCTGTTGCCTATTGTGGAGAGGAACATTCCAGTTCTGCGATATTTCAAGGAGCCGTAGGCCAGCCGGTTGGATTTTACTTGGTTTATTTCTATAGAGATTAACTAGTGGTTGATTAAAAAGGTATGTGTGTGTGTGGTATGGGTGTTCAATGGCGCACAAGCTGCTGTGGCTATGTTGCGCCTATTCATAGATATGTTGAAAATATAAAATAAATAATTAATTAATGTGAACACGGTTAAATCTCATTTCATGCCAGAAACTAATCATAGTCGCTTATACATTCCTATTTGTTTCAAATAACAGAAAAGTTCATTAATATTGGCATTTTCACCAATGATATTATTTAATGTTATCCGTTCCTGGAAATTAGCCAGAGAATGAAATATTGAAGTTCGATGTTGTTGATAATGTGGACAGTCAATCAAAATATGTTTGACTGTTAGATGCTCAGAGCACTGTGAACAAAGAGGAGGATCATCGCCTGTCAGTAGATGGAGGTGAGTCAGATGGGTATGTCCTATTCTAATCCGTGCGAGTACCACTTCTTCTCTCCGAACTGTCTGAATGCATGAGGGCCAAAATTTTGGGTCCTGTTTCATAAAAAGGTATGGCTGAATAGGATGCAAAGGGCAAGTCTGTATTTTGGCTGCATATTTAAGTAGTAACATTTTTCTACGAAGATGCAAAGGGGGCTCATTAGCTTCAATGTATAGACTCTGAGTTGGAGATGTCCTGTATGCACCAATTGCAATCCGCAATGCATTATGTTGAATAGGATCCAGCCAGCGTAGCACACTCCTTCGGGCAGAATCATAAACTGGAGCACCATAGTCTAAACGGGATCTAATCAGTGCTCTATATAAGAGTAGCAAAGTTGTAAGATCTGCTCCCCAAGAGAGGGCAAATAAAGCTCTTAGCATGTTGATCTTTTTAAGACAGGCAGTACGTATTAATTTAACATGATCTAAGAAGTTGAGCTTACTGTCCAGGATTAGTCCCAAGAATTTCATATTGCTGGCAATCGGAATGATGGAATTTGAAATCCGAAGTTCAGGATCTGCATGCAATTTGCGTTGACAGCAAAAGTGGATCGCAACTGTTTTCTGTGGGGAAAGACGATATCCATTGAGTCAGCCCACTTTTGAACTTTATTGAGGGACATCTGCAATTGCCTTTCGACAGATCTCATGTTCTGAGGATGGCAAGAAATAGCGAGATCGTCAGCGTAAAGGTAAGCCTCTACAGTATTTGGGAGTACTTTTGTAATGGAATCAATTTTAAGGGCAAACAAGGTTGCACTCAAAACTGATCCTTGTGGTACTCCTTCTTCCTGCGAGAATGTAGCAGAAAGGGAATTTTGATATCTCACCTGGAAAGATCGGCTCTTGAGGAAGTTCCTAATAAATATGGGTAGGTTGCCTCGTAGACCAAGATTATATAGGTCGCTGAGAATGCCATACCGCCAGGTAGTATCAAATGCCTTCTCTGTATCAATGGAGACCATGACAAGGTGTTCGTTTTTCACAAAGGCATTGCGAATTTCAGATTCCGCCTTGATCATCAGATCTAGGGATGACCTGTTTTTGCGAAAGCCATGTTGACAATTACTCAGTAGATGTTGAGTTTCAATGATCCAAGTGAGTCGACTATGGATCATTTTTTCGAGAATTTTACCAAGGCAACTTGACAGTGATATTGGTCTGTAAGTATTAGAACTGGATGGATCTTTTCCAGGTTTCAAAAATGCCAAAACTGTAGCGTGGTGCCAAGAGGTTGGATAGATATTTTCCAGGAAGATCCGGTTAAAAAAGATTAGAATCATTTGTAAGTTTTTCTCATCGAGATGCTGCAGCATGACATAATATATGCCATCTGGCCCAGAGGCACTGTTTCGTGTTGTTCTGATGGCCTGTAAAAGTTCACAATATTGCAGAGGCCGATTATATGGAAGTGACAGTGAGGTTCGAAAGTTGATAGGTCTCTGTTCTTTGGCAGTCTTAATTTTCTGGAATTTTGGAGTGTAGTTTGATGCAGCCGAAATTTCAGCAAAAGTTTTGCCCAAGGCATTGGCTATATCTATAGGAGCAGAGAGTTCTTGCCCATTGCAGGAGAGAATTGGGGAAGGAACAGTTGGAAACTTCCCAGAAAGCTGCCTAATTTTTTTCCATATTAGTCTGGAGTCAGTGTTCCTATTGATAGCTGATGCGAACCTAGTCCAAGAATCTTTCTTGGCCTGCTTTTGAATGTAACGCGCTTTTGCCCTTAGTTTCTTGTAGCTAATTAGATTAGCTGTGGTTGGAGATCGACGGAATAAATTAAATGCTTTATTTTTTTCCTTCTTTGCTTTTGTGCACTCTTCGTTCCACCAGTAGTTGAAATGCCGTCGGGACGGGGGATTTGATAACGGAGTTGAGTACTTAGTTGCAACTAAAAGGTGGGATGTAATATAATCAGTAACTTCATCAATGAGCTGTAGTTGAATAGTTTTTTTGTCAAGAGTGATTGCTGACTGAAATTTCGCCCAATTGGCTTTAGAGAATTTCCATTTCCTACAGGGATGTTGTAATTGTGGTTGGGTAGTAAACAGATTACAAACAATTGGAAAATGATCACTGCCCATGGGATCATCCAGGGTGGACCATTGTATAGCTGAAAATAGTATCGGGGAGCAGATCGATAGGTCAATGGCAGAGGTCTGTCCATTATGTAACTGTATATGGGTGTGCGAGCCACTGTTAAGAAGAGTGAGGTTTTCTTTTTCCAGTAAAGTTTCAATCAATCTGCCGCGTCTGTCTAATTTAGATGAACCCCATAAAGGGTGGTGGCCGTTGAAATCCCCTAGCAGGCAGATAGGGGAGGGTAGTTGCAGTAAAAGTTCTTTAAGATCATTATAAGTGTAAGCATGGTTTGGTGGGAGATAAACTGAGACTAGAGTTAATGCAGTTTGAGTAATCAGACGCACAGCGACAGCTTCGATTTGGGTTTGGAGAGTAATTTGCTTAGCTGGAATCCTTGTACTAATTAAAATAGCTACACCACCTCGAGCAGAATCGGATATATTCCGATCTCGCCTATAGACCGAGTAGTTATTGACGGAAATGGAAATTTGAGGAGTTTCTTGCAGGCAGAAACCAACTGGAGAGTAGCGATTAATTAAATAACGGATGTCGTCAATGTTTCCACGAAAGCCTCTGCAATTCCATTGTAAGATGTTAGACATTATTTGAATTTAGAGGAAGAAGCTGTACCTGACGTGGCTGTCTTATGGCGTTCTGGCTTTGGTTTGTCTCTTTTCGGGAAGGAAGGGCGACCAGTGTCCATCTCTTCTTCAGCAAATATTTCCAGAATTGGATCTTCCTCTTTGGGTGGATACTCTGCCTCCATCGATTTGTCCTGGATAATCTTTTTCAAAGTCGAAATATCTTTATTTGTAGTGGCATTCACTGGCGGAGATTGAGATTTTGCTGGTATTGTGAGAGGCGTATTATTTGCTTGGTCTGAGTGCTTAACGGCACTTGACTGTTGCTGAGAGAGGACAGCTCGAGCCCAGTCAGAGATGGAAGTGTTTGAAGGAACGGTAACATCGGTTTGTGTGGCAATGGTTTGGTATTTTTTTGTAATATTGGCATAGGTACGGTTAGGTATACTCGGTGCAATTAATTTTCTAGCCTCCTGATAACGAACTCTGTTTTCAACTTTATATTTCACAATTTGTTTCTCTGTTTTCCACCTCTCACATGTCTTAGAGTAGGCCGGATGGTTCCCTTTGCAGTTGGGACATATTTCTTTCGCCACACAATCACTTTGAATGTGATCGGATTGGTTTGGTTTGGTTTTTAATGGCGCATTGGCAGCTAAGGCCATAATGCGCCAAGACAAATTTAAAATCTTATTAAACATTTTGGTAGCAAAGGCTACCACGTCAAACAATTAATTATTATGTTTGAAAAGGTATAAAAGTAAAAGCATAAATCTTAGATCTTTGTGTAAACATTAATAAATTGTAAAAAGTTAAAAACGTCAGACAAATTGTCTCTGTCACATATTATCTGACTGAGTGTAAATGGCTCGGTCAAATTATTAAAATCAGTAAAACACAAGCGTCGTGCTTCAATAAAAACAGGACATTCTACAAAAATGTGATTGACGGTTAAAATTACGTTACATATCTCGCACATAGGTGGGTCATCCGCCCTCAGCAAGTAGGAATGCGTTAGATGACTATGACCTATGCGGAGCCGAGCAAGAACAACTTCCTCTCTTCGGTCCCTGCGTAGACTGGACTGCCATTGCGCAATTACAGGCTTAATACGATGTAATTTATTTGTCGCCTGTCCGTGCCAAGAATCTTGCCATTGGGAGAGTAATTTAGAACGTATTATTTGCCTGTAGTCTGTATAGGGGACTGACAGACAATGATTATCCAGGGAAATGGCTGATTTAGCAGCGGCATCAGCCGATTCATTTCCCCGGATCCCAATGTGGCTTGGGATCCAGCAAAAGCGAATATCATATTCCAATTCTATGAGAGAAAATAGAATCTGCCGGATCCTGGACAGGATCGGATGAGGGTTAAAACTCACCGATACCAGAGCCTGTAACGCGCTTGATGAATCACAATAAATCATATACCTTTGGTAGTCGCGATTTTTAATGTGATCTAGGGCAGATTGTATTGCATGCAACTCAGCAGTATAGATGCTAGTTTCTTGTGGGATCTTATAGGATAATGTTTTGTGAGGGAGCACAACAGCAGATCCCACATGACATTCTAACTTTGAGCCATCTGTATAGATTGGCAGAAAGTCAGAATACTGCTGTCTATGTGATGCAAAGAGTTGCTGGTAGACAGATGGCGGTGTCGCATCCTTCTCCCAGATCTTAAGGGAGAAGTCGCAAGTTGGAAAATGAGCGTGCCAGGGTGGAAAGAATTGCCTTGGTGACTGGGCAACGTTGTCTACCGACAAGTTGAGCTCATTCAGCAGCCCTTGAATGCGAATACCAAAAGGTTTGTTGGCAGTCCGACGGGTGTTGTAGAGATTTTCCCAGCACGGCTCAAAAACGGATGGCCACGTGGGATGATCGTGCAGGGATTTTAATTTGAAGGCGTACTGTAGGGACAACTGCTTACGTCGAAGAGACAGAGATGGTTCATTTGCTTCAACATAGAGGCTTTGGACAGGAGATGTGCGAAATGCTCCAGTGGCTGTCCGGATGGCTTGATGGTGGATTGGATCTAACCACCGAAGTGCACTATCTCTCTAGCAGAACCATAAACCTGAGACCCATAGTCGAGTTTGAAACGGACAAGTGCTCGGTAAAGGCGAAGAAGGGTAGAACGATCTGCGCCCCATGAAGTTGATGAAAGGGCACGAAGGATGTTAAGCCCTTTGACACATCTTGTCCTCAGCTGACGAATGTGTTGTAAAAATGTCAGCTTTTTGTCGAAAATAAGTCCAAGGAATTTGAATTCTGCTACAACTGGGATGTTATTTTGCCCAAGCCTTAATTCTGGGTCAGGATGAAGATTACGTTTGCGACAGTAGTGTACACAAACGGTCTTCTGTGATGAAAATCTGAACCCATTAGCCAAAGACCAAGCTGTGAGACGATCAATGGTTTTCTGCAGTTGCCTTTCAATGACCCTCATATTGCATGAATTGCAAAATATGGCAAAGTCGTCTACATAGAGGGCATTGTTTACAGTGGGTGGAAGTTGTTCTGTGATAGAGTTTATTTTGATTGCGAAAAGCGTAACACTTAGAACGGATCCTTGTGGGACTCCCTCTTCCTGAGAGAAAACTCGAGAGAGGGTGGATCCTAAACGGACTTGAAACTGACGATTCGAAAGAAAGTTTTTAATAAAAACAGGAAGGTTACCTCTAAGACCAAAGTTATAGAGGTCTTTTAAAATTCCAAATCGCCAGGCTGTGTCGTACGCTTTTTCAATATCAAAGAAAACTGCTACCAAATGCTCGGATTTAATAAAAGCGTCACGAATGGACGTTTCCAATCGGATTAAATGATCCAGAGTGGATCGATTTCTTCGGAAGCCGCACTGTGTCCTGGAAAGCAGACCATTTGTTTCTAAATACCATACGAGGCGTGCATTAACCATTCTTTCCAGGACTTTGCACAAACAGCTTGTCAGAGCAATAGGACGATAATTACTTGGATTTCTAGGATCCTTTCCTGGTTTTGGGAAGGCAAGGACGATTGCTCTCCGCCAGGAGTCCGGAAATTGTTTATTAAGAAAAATTCTGTTAAACAGAATTAAAAGGTGATCCTTACATTGTGGTGTGAGGTGTTTTACCATTTCGTAGTGGATGTCATCGGGCCCCACAGCACTTGCGTGCGTGAGAAAGAGTGCAGCATTTAACTCCTCCTGTGAAAAGGGCTTGTTATACGATTCAAGCCCTTTTGAATAGAAGTTCAGGGGGTTTTTCTCATTTTTCTCTTTCAGGGCCAAAAACTCTGCGGGAAAAGATGTTATTGCAGATATTTTTGCAAATGTTTCCCCTAGAGTATTTGCTACTGCAGTTCGATCTGCAATTGGACATCCGTTATGCTCGAGGATCACAGAAGGGCATGGTGGATATTTTCCCTTCATTTTCCGGATCTTATCCCAGACTACCTTTGAGCTAGCAGCCTGAGTTATGGAAGATGTAAAACGAATCCAAGATTTCCTTTGGCTCTGACGTCGTACATAACGTGCTTTTGCACGTGCACGTTTGAAGGATATTAAATTTTCAGTGGTGGGATATCGGCGGAATATCCCCCACGCTTTGTTTTGTGCTTTTTTTGCTGCCGTGCATTCTGAATTCCACCAAGGTTTGGGGAATAGTGGGAACCGGCTGGATGATTTTGGGATTGCAATTGCAGCTGCTTGGACAATCGTTTCTGTGACATATATGACTGCTTCATTGATTGGCTCCTGACTGACTGTAGTGATGTCAAAGTTTGCCAGATATTGAAAGGCATTCCAGTCAGCCTGAACGATCTTCCACCGCGGTAAACTAAATGGCAGACAGGGTCTACCATTAGTTAGGGTTGTTATCACGGGGAAGTGATCGCTTCCATATGGATTTTCTTCTACCTCCCAAGTAAGTGAAGGAAGGAGAGAAGGGGAGCAGATAGAAAGATCGATGGCAGAGAATGTACGGGTAGGCATGTGGAAGAAGGTGTTTGTTCCCACATTTAGGAGGGAGAGATCATTGTCAGTGAGCATATGCTCTATGACTCGTCCCCTTCCATTGATGTCAGCACTACCCCACCGAGTGTTATGTCCACTGAAATCCCCAAGAATTAAACAAGGGGAGGGCAATTGCATGATAAGATCATCAAGGTCTTTCTGGAGGATGTCAATCCCAGGTGGCAAATAAACAGAGCAGACAGTTAATAAGAACCCCACTGTAAGGCGAATTGCTACAGCTTCAATGCTAGTTGTAAGCTGCAAAGCCTGAAATGGGATCTGGTTGCCGACGAGGATTTCGACTCCTCCGTGGGAAGACCCATCCACAATTCTATCCTTACGAATGATGGTAATGTTATGCATGGTGGGGTCATCATTTGCCTTTAAATAAGTCTCCTGTACGCAAAAGCAAACTGGTTTGTGCTTTTGCAGGAGTGCCTTGATGTCGTCAGTATTTTGCCGGAATCCACGACAATTCCACTGTAGGAATTTAGCCATTATTTGGACTTGGTGGGTCCATCAGGCGGCTTCCGAGGTGCTGAGGGCTTAATTTTGTCAGTCTTGGATTTATCTTTCCTGGGGAAGTATGGACGCTGTCCTGTGTCCATTTCTTCCTCAGCAAAGAGTTCCAAAACTGACTCATCATGTACCTCCTTCTGCTCGACATCCATGTTTTCCTGGGTACTAGGTGTTACTTCCCCTTTCTTATTCTTTTCTTTTGCTTTTGTTACTTGTGGAGCATTAGGAGGTATCGATATAGGAGTGGCAGCTGATTGGTCCTTTTGTGCAGGTTTTTGGGAGCTTAAAAGATAACGTGCAATGGGAGTAAATGATTCTTTTGGAGGTACAGACATGTCCGTCTGAGTCCCAATCGAACATCTCCCTGCTACCTTCTGGGCGTAGGTAGGTTTTTTGATGTTAAGAGGTTTCACTGCTTTTCTTGCCTCCTGGTACGATATGTTTAGCTCTGCCTTCAGCCGTTGGATTTCTTTTTCTTCTTTCCACCTCTGGCATGCCCTTGAATAGGCCGGATGTTCTCCCTCACAGTTAATGCAGGTGGGTTTAGTGGCTGAACATGCTGTTGTTTCGTGGTCCTTTGCACCGCACCGGGCGCATGCAAGGACTCCACGGCAGGCCATTTGACAATGTCCATACTTCTGACATTTAAAACACCGTAAAGGGTTCGGAATGTATGGACGTACTGGACAGTTGATGTATCCAGTTTTAATCTCATCAGGAGGTTTGGGAGAGTTAAAAGTCAGGATAACACTCCTGGTTTTAACAATTTTCCCATCCCTTCGCGCAGTGATTCTCTTGACGGCAGTAACTCCCTGTGGTTATAATTCGGAGCAGATTTCCTCCTCGGTGACGTCGAGAAGGTCCCACTCCGAAATGACACCTCTCGATGAATTTAGTGTTCTGTGTGGTGTCACTGTTATGGGTATACCTCCGATTGATGTTACTCGGAGTAGATGTTCAGACTGCCCGTCATTTTTTGTTTCAATCAAGAGGTCCCCAGAACGGAGCCTCTTAACTGACTTGGGTGTACCTGCTAACCCATCCAACCCTTTTTGTATAAAAAAGGGCGACATTGTACCAATCGGTGTTTCATTGGTGGAATGCATTATTAAGAACCTCGGGACAGGCCCTGATGGTAGTTCGGTTCGCTGCCTCTTTGTAGCAATAATGCTATCTGCCTCTCCGTCGTTATTTTCAGATAGGGACCGGGTTGGGGCCCCTGAAGGAATACGTTTATCAGGATTCATGGAGTTTTTTTAATTGTTCAGTGCCCGGGCTCCCCACCCACCACGGAGCCCAAAGGGACGCCCACTACCCGGCATGCAATAAATGCGCTCGGGAGTGGGACGCCAGGGCTACCCAGACACTATACCCGCACCGCCGCCAGCCTGAATCCTGTCCCTCGGACCATGAGGGTAGGGGCGTGGCATTGACACGGTTGACCCTCGCAGGCGAGCCTACTAGCCGATTGATCCTAGCCGGGCCTTCCAGGACCACCCGTCTTGTCGAAGCAGTGGCCAAAGTGGTGTATTGAAGCTGGGCCCCTCAACCACCAGGATCCCCCTTTCCGAATTTCCACGGGTCGCAGCGCACGGCAAACACGCCGGATTCCATTGATGTAAGCCCGGAACCTAGGCTGTGGGCGTTGGATCCCAGTGATGCTAGTCTGGAAGTCCAGCAGCGTCACTGGGAGGTCCCCTCACCACGTACAGGTGCCCACGTCGAGGGGAAATGTGATCGGAGGATCCACAGTTGGGACAAACTGGGTTGCTTCTGCATGTCGTTTGAGAGTGGCCATACTTTTGGCATTTATAACATCTCAACGGATTTGGTATGAAAGGACGAGTGCGGCAAAGTAGATATCCAGCTTTTACTGATGAGGGTAGGCTTGGACTGTTGAATGTAAGAATGATATTTCTGGTAGGTGTGAGAATATTGTCTTTTTTTATCATAATTCTTTTTACAGCAATTACATTTTGTGCCTGAAGCTCTTCTTTGATTTCTTCCTCCGTCACATTCATCAGGTCCCAACTAGATATTACATCCTTTGATGTATTTAAGGTTGCATGTGGAGTTACTTTCACTGGAATACCAGCGAAAGTTGACTTTTTTAGTAATTTTTCAGAGTGTCTGCCATTTATAGTTTCAATAAGTAAGTCCCCTGATTGCAGTCTCTTAACCATCTTGGGAGACCCTGCAATACTTTCCAGGTGTTTTTGGATTAAAAACGGGGATAGCTTACTGAGAGGCTGGTCAGATAGTGAGTGCATAATTAAGAATGCAGGTAAGTCTGTCGCCGAGGGATTGGTTTTCAACCTCTTTGCTTGCGACGAATCATGGTCTTGGTCATGGTCATTTTCGGTGTTTGGCCGACAGCTCGACGGCTCTAAAGTTGGAAACATACTTTGTTCCATGTTGGCTCCTCTTAGCCCCTGGCAGATGAACATTTCTGCCAAGGTTACCGGCCCCGCCACGGGGAGGCAGGAGCAGTGCCTGGTGTGACCAAGCGAAAAGTAGTAAGTGGTTAGTAGTAAACTAGAAGAAATAAAGAAAGGTGCCTTTCCTTTCTTGCTCTGTACAAGTGTTTTTGTAACAAGAGCTGTTTTTAAATGAATAGATTTATTAACGCCAAGAACGCAAAATAACTATAAATCACTTTTGAGAAATCGCAGTAATAGCACAGAGAAATCGCTCAGTCACAATCGCTTGGCACCCGGGGCCACATAAAATGGAAAGGTCGTCAGCATATAGGTATGCATCAACTGTTTTAGGTATACACTTTGTTATAGAATCGATCCTGATGGCAAAAAGTGTTGCGCTCAGCACTGAGCCTGGTGAACTCTCTCTTCTTGTATATATGTTCCAGAAAGTGACGAGTGGAAGAGGACTTGGAAGGATCTGTTACTTGTTGTTGTTATGGAAGTTTCTGGCGCAAGGGCTACTTTGGACATATTGCGCCTACCAAAGGTAGTGAAGCTTATGTGATGACTGCTCTGGGAGCAGTTAAAATTGATTATACATTTGAATTCGTTTTAGGTACAAAAAGAATTCGGAGAGGTTTGGATTATTACTTATGATGCGGCTGAGTAACAAAGGTTCTTGAAAATTTGACAAGGAGCTGAAAATACACTGCCGGGCATTGTTAAACAATGCTACATTCAATGAGTATATGCTTTACTTCCAGTGGTTGCAAGCAGTGCGAACACTGCGGATGTTGTTGTTGTTCTGGAGGCTTAATGGCACATAAGCTGCTAAGGCTATAATGTGCCTATTCACTTACTATATTAAAACATGAGTTTTCCCTAAATGAAAAGAAAATCTGAAATCAGAAATAATTGAAAAGCCCAGTTTGCCTGAGAAAGTCAAAAAATTCAGAAATATTTGCCTTATCACCAATGAGATTTTCAAGAGTTATTGGTTTATGGAGATTAACCAGTGAGATCAAGGATGAAGTTCTGGCTTGTTTATAATAGGGGCAGCCAATAAGAATATGTTTTACAGTCAAATTAGTAGAACAATGTGTACATTGTGGTGGATCATCTCCTGTGAGTAAATGAAGGTGGGTCAGATGTGTATGTCCTATTCTTGCCCTTGAAAGGACTACTTCTTCTTGTCTCGATGTACGGATACTGGAGCGCCAAATTTTTGAATAATGTTTAAACTGAAAGAGTTTGAACACTGCGGAGGATCGTTCCCTGTGAGCAAAAAAAAGATGAGTGAGGTGAGTATGACCTATTCCGGCTTCTGGCTAGGATTAATTCTTCTTTTCTATTTATTAGAGGCTGGAATTCCATAATTGTGATTCAGGTTTCAGCTGAAACAAGTTATTCTGTGTTTCATTTCTCCACATAAGTGCCCACTGCTCCATACATTTTCTCTGGATATTGCATCTACAATCAGTATACGGGACAAGATCATTTGTTGAGGTTACGCTGGAGGGATGTTTTGCAGCATTATCTGCGCATTCATTTCCTTTAATACCCCAGTGCCCTGTAATCCAAGAGAAGATAACAGTTTGCTGATGTTCGTGAAGACGTATCAGCGCATGTGGAAAAACACTTAAGTGGCAAAACGTATTGCGCTGAGTGCAACACTTTTAGCCACTTACGAGTTTTAGCAAAGGATTGTGAGGTGTCGTGTTTTTCAGAGCTGAGAGAGCACTTTTGGAATCCGTATATATGATGCTTTTATTGATTGACAGGAGTGAAATATGTTCCAAGGCAAGGTTAATGGCATGAAGCTGAGCATTATACTGCTGCATTCAGCAGGAAGTATAAGTGAAATAGTTCTATTAGGGAAGACAGTAGCTGCACCCACTTTATTACCAGACTTCGAACCATAAATTTAGATCTTAGAAAAGAGGGAATAATTCAGTGTATGGACCAAATGTAGCTGTTGGTTGCTGTTGTTGTTATGGAGGCTTAATGGCACATAAGCTGCTAACGCTACAATGTGCCTATTCACATATATTAAAACATGAGTTTTCAATAACGCTCATGTTCCATGACTGACAAAATATCCTTAACTCATCAACATGAGAGGGCACTGTTTACAGTTGGAGGAAATTGTTCTGTGATGAAATTTATTTTTATGACGAAAGTCGTGACACTTAATACTGATCCTTGTGGTACTCCCTCTTCTTGGCTGAAGGAACGAGAGAGTGAGGATCCCACACGAACTTGGAAACATCGATTGGCTAAAACGTTTTGAATAAAAAAGGGGGGATGCCCTCTAAGGCCTTGGCTATGCAAATCTTTTAAGATGCCAAATCTCCAAGTTCTGTCATACGCTTTCTCCATGTCAAAGAACACTGACACCAAGTGTTCGCGTTTTAGGAAAGAATCCCGGATGGATGTTTCCAGTCTAATAAGATGGTCCAAAGTGGACCGGTTCCTTCGGAAGCCGCATTGGATGTTGGAGATAAGGTCATTTGATTCTAAATACCATATTAAACGAAGATTAACCATTCTCTCCAGACTTTTGCACATACAGCTAATCAGAGCAATAGGACGGTAATTAGTAGTGACTTTTCGATCCTTTCCTGGCTTACCAAAGGCAAGAACGATTGCCTTGCGCCAGGAATCCGGAAACTGCCCTTCAATAAAGATTCTGTTATATAGAAGGAGCAGAAAATCCATAGGTTTTGGTGAAAGATGCTTAATCATTTCATAATGGATGCCATCTGGTCCATCAGCACTTGCTTTGGAAAGAGTGAGGGCTGTTTTCAGTTCCCCTATAGTGAATGCCCCGTTGTATGGATAAAGGCCATTGGACTTAAAATTAAGTGCCTGTTTTTCAATTTTATGTTTCAGGACCAAGAACTCTGGGGAATACGAAGTTGTTGCGGAGATGTTAGAGAAAATTTCCCCAAGAGAATTGGCTATCGCAGTTCAATCTGCAATAGCGCATCCATTATAATGTACGATTGAAGAAGGGTGGGATGTATATTTCCCTTCATTTGCCGGATTTTATCCCAGAATTGGTAGCCTGGTTAATAGATGAGGTAAAACGGATCCATGATTCCTTTTGACTCTGACGGCGAATGTAGCGTGCTTTGGCTCGTGCACGCTTGAATGCAGATTAGCAGTGGTAGGATATCGGCGGAATAACCCTCACGCTTTGTTTTGAGCCTTTTTTTGCTGCTGTGTATTGTGAATTCCACCAAGGTTTGGGTTGTTGTTGTTGTGCTTGGATTTTTCTGGTGCAAAACCTACAAAGGCCATATTGCACCTATCATAGTAGTTAGTACTAATTTTATTGGTTTCTATGGGAGCAGTTAGAAACGGTTATATAAACCTATTGGTTTCAGAAAGAGAAAGAATTCTGTAATGTTTGAGTTTTCGCCTATGATGTGGCTAAGTGACAATTCCTGTAAGTTTGAGAGAGAAGTGAATGAAATTAGACGGGAGTTGTTATACAAGATGCATTCCAAGAGTATGTGTTTTATTGTTAGTGGCTTGTGGCAATGTGAACACTGTGGAGGGTCATTACCTGATAACAGAAATAGATGGGTCAAATGGGTGTGGCCTATTCGGGCTCTGGCCAGGACGACCTCTTCTTGTCTGTTTGTACGAAAATTGGAGGCCCATAATTGCGGTATAGGTTTAATTTCAAGGAGTTTGTTGTGAATGTGCGTTTGCCATTGTAGTTTCCAGCGTTCCTTACATATATTACGTATATGTACTTTGTAATCCCTGAACGGGACCAGAAAATTCATTGGGGATGTGCTGGATGGATGCTTGGCAGCATCATCTGCATCGTTTCCCGGTATTCCAGTATGGCCTGGGATCCAGCAGAAGACAACATTTTGCCGATGATCTCGGAGACGAATCAATTCTGATCTGATTAGCTGTAGTAGCGGATGAGTAGATGGGGAAATCTTTTGCATTGCTAATAGGGCACTTTGCGAGTCTGTGTAGATTATACTCTTTTTGATTGAGAGATGGGAAATGTTTTCCAGAGCAAGTTTTATGGCATATAATTCAGTAGTGTAACTGCTGCATTCTGTCGGAAGTGACACGGAAGTGATAGTGTCATGGAATACCACTGCTGCACCTGATCCATTCTCAGACTTTGAGCCGTCAGTATATATTTTCGCAAAGTCAGGATAACTTTGTAAATGTGCAGTGTGGAGCTGCTGGATGTTAATACCCGTTAAAGAGTGTTTTCCCCATTGGTGGAAATAATAGTCACAATACGGCAAGATGACAGACCATGGAGGAACGTGATCTGTAGGTTCTTGGTGGACTTTATTGAGTTGTATATTCCAATTTTCTGCTAGTTCCATTAACCTAATACCTGCAGGCCTCGTTGCATGTGGCTTGTTTCTATAAAACATGGTGAGTGGCGGATCATTAAATATTGACCAATTAGGATGCGTCGACTGACTTTGAATCTTGGTGGCGTAGTTCAATAGTAGCATCTGTCTTCTGATGTTTAGAGGAGCTTCGTAGGCTTCTACATAGAGACTTTGCACTGGAGATGTTCTAAACGCACCTAGAGCTATTCTTAGAGCTGAATGTTGAATAGGGTTGAGACGAGATAAGACACTTTCCCTAGCAGAATCAAAGACAGGTGCGCCATAGTCCAGACGAGATCTAATTATGGATCTGTATAAGTGAAGCAAGGTGTAGCGATCTGCTCCCCAGGTTGTTGCTGATAAGGCTCTGAGTATGTTCATTTTTTTTTGGCAAGCTGTCCGGAGATGTTCAATGTGTTTTTGATAGTTTAACTTACAGTCAAAAATTAAGCCAAGTAGACGAATACTATTTGCTATTGGAATAAGATGGTTATCTAAATGGAGTTCAGGATCAGGATGCATTTTACGTATGGTACAGAAATGAATGGCAGTAGATTTCTGGCTGGATAGTCTGTAACCGTTTTGTGTCATCCAAATCTGGATCTGATTTATTGATATCTGCAATTGTCTCTCAATGTAGTTCATGTTTTGAGAGTGGCAGGAAATTGTGAGATCATCGGCATAAAGATATGAGTCTACTGTTTTCGGAATAAGTTCAGTTAAGTGATTAATTCTAATTGCAAATAGAGTGGCACTGAGAACGGACCCCAAGGTTTGGGAAATGGTGGAAACTGGGTAGATGTTTTTGGAACAGCATGCACAGCTGCTTGGACGATAATTTCTATGATGTACGTTACTGCATCATTGATCGGCTCCTGACTGACCGTACTGAGGTCAAAATTGGCCTGATGTTGAAGGCAGTCCCATTCAGCCTGATCAATCTTCAACACCGTGGTAACCTGAACGGAAGACATGGTCTCCCACTGTGTAACGAGGTTATCACAGGGAAGTGATCATTTCCATATGGATTGTCCTCCACTTCCCAAATGAGTGAAGGGAGTAGAGAAGGGGAGCAGATAGAGAGATCAATGGCAGAAAAAAGTACGGGTAGGCATGTGGAAGGTATTTGTTCCAATATTTAGAAGGGATTGTTTGTTTGTTTGTTTGTTTTAAGAATTCTTGGCGCAAGAGCTACTGCGGCTAAAATGCGCCTGTAAAATTTTATTTTATATAATGGTTTTGTTTTAATTCGTATATTGCTGCTAATGATTTCCAAGAGTAACAGAGAATGACTATAGCTTGCTTTAGAAATAATATTTAGTCTTATATTTGATTGTAGTAATTTATTTTCTTAAGGAACTGAAAAACATCTGCTATATTTTTCCTATCTTCCAGTATGGTTTTGAGAGTGAGGGAGTGATGTTTGTTTAGCTCTTTGAAGGAGTTTCGGCGTTCATCTGCAAAAGCTGGACAAGTAATCAGTACATGTTCTACTGTTTGTTGTATGTGACAGATAGGGCATAGAGGGGGATCCTCTCCTCGCAAAAGATAAGAGTGACTGAAATACGTGTGTCCTATCCTTAACCTAGCAAGTATCACTTCATCGCGTCTATTTTCCTGAATGCTGGATTTCCATGGTTGGAGTAATCTTTTAATCTGATGCAATTTGTTAGTGGTAAGTACTTGCCATTGCTGCTGCCAGTGATGTATCCCACTGTGATCAATAACTTGTTTATAGTCTGAGAAAGGGATATATTCTGATGCAGAAATATTGTTGTTAGCTTCTTTGGCAGCTCTGTCTGCTTGTTCGTTTCCATGTATTCCGACATGGCTTGGGATCCAGCAAAATCTAATGTTACGTTGTTGTTCAAGGAGTCTTGATATTTTGTATTGAATCTGCTGTTGTAGAGGATGTTTGTTAGAACTGATATTTTGTATTGCCATCATGGAACTACGGGAGTCAGTAAAAATTATGCTGTTTTGAAAACTGGAATGGTCGATTTCGTCTAGTGCTAACATAATGGCTTGCAGTTCTGCGGTATAAATGCTACAGTCTTTTGGAAGTTTTTGGGCCATTGTGATGTCAGAAAAGTAAACTGCCGCTCCCACATGAGAATGAGTTTTGGATCCATCTGTATATAGAAAGCTATGATCTGAAAATTGTGCCTTATAAGCAGCATGCAGCTGTTGATGATTTATATGAGAAAGGATTTGTTTGCTCGAAATGTGGAAGGAGGAGTCACATAAAGGTTGTCTGATTGTCCATGGTGGAGTAGACTGCTTCGGTAGCGGATTTATGTTATCTAGGTTAAGCTCTCTACTGAGAAGAAGGGTTTTTAATCTCACATTCGCAGGTTTATTGATTCTTTGTTGTTGCTGATAATGTTGTTCCCATTCAGAAGCAAAAAGAGTTTTCTGTAGAGGGTGGTCTGGTAAGGATTTTATTTTAGCTGCATAAGAGAGTAATTGATTTTGTCTTCTGATTTGCAGAGGAGGTTCTTGAGCTTCGGCGTACAGGCTCTGCACAGGTGAGGTGCGGAAAGCTCCAAGGGCTAAACGTAGTGCGCAGTGATGTACCGGGTCGAGCCATCTCAGAGCACTAGGTCTTGCCGAGTCATAGACTGGGGCACCATAGTCTAGCTTAGACCGAATGAGAAGGCGATATAAACGTAGTAGGATTGTCCTGTCTGCTCCCCAGGATATAGCGGATAGGACCTTCAAGATGTTCATTTTCTTCAAACAGTGGACTCGTATGTGACTGATATGCTCTAGGAAAGTCAGTTTTTTGTCAAAAACTAATCCTAAGAAACGGACACTATTTTCAACTGGGATGATCTGTTCTTTCAGCCTGAGTTCTGGGTCAGGATGGAGATTCCTTTTTCTGCAGAAATGTATGCATGCAGTCTTTTGTACCGATATTCTATATCCATTTCTTTCTGTCCATTTTATGACTCTGTTAATGGCTACTTGCAATTGCCGTTCTATTGTTCTCATATGCTGCGCTTGATAAGAAATGCTGAAATCATCAGCATAAACTGTTGTAAAGATATTGTTTGGGATTTGTTCTATTATTGTGCTGAAGTGGACTGCAAAAAGTGTGGCACTAAGTACAGATCCTTGAGGGACCCCTTCTTCTTGATAAAATACATTGGAAAGTGTATTGTTCATTCGAACTTGGAAGGTCCGATTCTTAAGGAAATTGTATATGTAGAGGGGTAGATGTCCTCTAAGGCCAAGTTGATGTAATCTTTTAAGTATACCATATCGCCACGTGGTATCATATGCCTTTTGGATATCAAAATTAACCATGACTTGGTGTTGTTTCCTGAGAAAAGCATTTCTTACTTGATTTTCCAGTTGTATAAGTACATCCAAGGTACAGCGATTTTTTCTAAAGCCAAATTGTTCTGGATTGAGAAGATTATTATTTTCTAGGTACCATGTTAGTCTATTGTTGACCATTTTCTCTAAGATCTTGCCTAAGCAGCTGGTCAAAGCTATGGGACGGTAGTTCTGTGGGTCTGAGAGATCTTTTCCCTGTTTTGGGAAAGCTAGTATTATTGAGTGGTGCCATTTGTTTGGGAAGGAATTTTCAAGGTATATTTTGTTGTATAGATCTAACAGGGCTAATTGGGACTGTTCATCTAATTGTTGTACCATTGCATAATGGATTTCATCAGGACCGACTGCGCTGTGTTTCACCTGTAGCAGAGTTTGTTTTAGTTCTGCTGCCGTGAGTGGCAAGTTGTATTGTTCACACTGATTGGTTGAAAAGTTTAATTTTATTTTTTCGGCCTCTTTCTTGTACGTTTTAAAAGCTGTGGGGTATGTACAATTAGCAGATGTATTTGAAAAATTTTCAGCAAGCACGTTGACTATATCTAAGGTGTTTGTAACCAACTGTCCCTTCCAATTTAGCAATGGAGAGTGGTTTAATTGAGAATTGTTGGTCATCCTTCTGATCTTTTTCCAGATAAGTGTAGTTGGTGTGGAAATAGTTATAGTGGATGCAAATTTCATCCAAGCAGCTTTTTTGCTTATTTTTTGCACTTCCCTGACCTTGGCTCTGGTTCTCTTGAATTGTATCAGATTTTCTGTTGTTGGATTTTTGCGAAAAAGGTTCCAGGCTCTATTTCTTTCTTTTTTAGCTTCCTGGCACTCTTTGTTCCACCATGGTTTTGGATATATTCTGATGTTAGAAGATGTTTTAGGTATTGTCTTTTCCGCAGCTTGAAGCATACTATCAGTAACATAGGCTACTGATGTTTGTACTGATTCTCTTTTAATAATGTTGCGGTCTAGCTTGGCTAGTATCCTGAATGTTTCCCAATCTGCATCATATATTTTCCATCTGGGGTGCCTACTGGCTTGGCATGGCGTTTTTTCCATGATTTTCAAAATAATGGGGTAGTGGTCACTGCTCAATGGAGTCTCGTGCACGTTCCATTTAGTCATAGGGAACAGTGTTGGGGAACAGATTGATAAGTCTATTGCAGAACTGCTTTTTGATGGAAGGTGGAAATATGTGTGTGTGCCGTCATTTAAAATCATTAGGTTGTTCTCGACAATTAATTTTTCTATTTGCTTACCCTTCTGGTCTATTTTGTGATCGCCCCATAGTGGGTGATGTCCATTTAGGTCACCTAAGATGCAGAATGGAGGTGGTAGTTGAGTGATCAGCTCTTCGAAATCCTTAAATCGGAATTCTTGATTAGGGGGTAGATATACTGAGGCTATGGTAATATTGGAGCCTATTGCTAGACGGGCTGCAACTGCTTCTAATGGTGTGTTCAATGGGATTGTTTGGGAGGGGACATGTCTGTTAACTAGTATTGCAACTCCTCCTCTCGCTGTTCCATTCGTTATGCGATCCTTTCTATATGTGATATAATTTTTGATTATACTATTGTCCTGTGGTTTTAAATAGGTTTCTTGTAGGCAGATACTTAGTGGGTGGTACTGGGTGATGAGATCTATAACATCATTAGTGTTTGAGCGAAAACCTCGACAGTTCCATTGGATAATCGTATCTGTCATTTGGGGTTGGATGTTCCCTCGGATTGCTTCCTTGTGGCTGATTTATTTTTGTCTACCTTTGTTTTGTCTTTTTTTGAAAAATAGGGTCTACCCGTATCCATTTCTTCTTCAGTAAAGATTTTGAGAATTGGTTCCTCTCCTTGGTTTCTTGCATCCGTGTCCATTTGTTCTGCAGTCTTTTTTCCTGTACTACCTATCTTTTCTTTGTTTGCTTTTCTTCTTGCATTTTCTGAATTATCTGGTGGGAAAGATAAAGGAGTATTGATAATCTTTTCTTGTTTTTGTGAAGGAGATGGTTTGTAAAACTCACGAACCCATTCTGAGATGGATTCTCCTGGGGGGATTGTAACATCCGTTTGTGTGCCACAACATTTTGAATTGGGTAGTTTAATTTCCGGAGCCTTTTTGATTGTGGTAATCTGCGCATAAGAAGGTTTGTTTGTTATATTTATTGTAATTGCCTTTTTAGCTTCCTGATATGAAACTCCATTTTCTGCTTTGTATTTTTGTATCATTTTTTCCTTCTTCCAAATTTCACACTCCCTTGAATATGCAGTATGATCTCCTTTACAATTTACACATTTATGGGATCCAGCTGTGCAAGTAGAAGTGGCATGTTCTTGCGAACCACAGTTTGCACATGTTAATTTTCCTCTACATACTGTCTGTGAGTGACCAAACTTCTGACAGTTGAAACAACGGAGAGGATTCGGGATGTATGGTCTTATATTGCAGTGTAGGTATCCGGCTTTTACTGATCTGGGTGATTTAGGCGTGTTGAAAGTGAGTATCAGATTCCTGGTGGGGGTGATTATCCCTTCTTTTTTAATTGTAATTCTTTTAACACTGATTACTCCTTGTTCCTGAAGTTCCATTTGAATTTCCTCTTCGGGCACATTTAGAAGGTCCCATTCCGTAATGACACCTTTTGAAGTATTTAATGTATTGTGCGGGGATACTGTTACTGGTATTCCTGCAAAGGTTGTCATTTGTAATAATTTTTCTGAGTGTTTAGTATTGGCCGTTTCTACCAAAATGTCGCCTGATTTTAGTCTTTTAACTTGTTTTGGTGGGCCGACATAACTCTCAAGAGTCTTTTGTATGAGAAAGGGTGACAATTGTTGATATGGAGGTTTGATGGCGCATAGGCTACTTTGGCCATAATGCGGTGACAATTGTCCTACCGCTTTCTCAGTATTTGAGTGTACAATAATATATGTTGGAGAAATTAAAACTTGAGAGTCAGTTTTTAATCTCTTTGTGGAGACAGATTCATTTCCATCGCCTTTTCTGATTGTCTTAGAGGTGTCTCCGAGAGAACTAGATTTCTCATATCTTGGATCAGTTCTCTTCCGGTCCGTTGACCCAGTGGATTCCTGGGTATTGGGGTCAGTTCGCTCCATTTCGCCCTGAAAGGGAGAGCTTTTCCCCTTCCAGGTTACCGGCCCCGCCACGTGGAGGCAGGAGCAGTGCCGCCCTGTGACCAAGCACTAGGTTAGTAATTAAGATATAACAGAAAATAAAAGGGAAAGAGAAGGTTGCTTTCCTTCTTAATCTAGTAAAGTTGCTTTCTTTACTATGGATTATTTAATTGTGTGTTAATAAATGCTTTAAATAAGGAAACTATTTCTACTTCAAGAAAGAGCGCTAATTCAGAGCAAAAATTCACTTGATCACAGAATCGCTTGGCACTTGGGGCCATTTAGAAGGGAAAGGTCATTGTCATTTAGCATACGCTCTATGACTCGTCCCCTTCCATTGTGTTAGAACTGCCCCACCGGGTGTTGTGTACATTAAAATCCCCGAGAAGTAAGAAAGCGGGAGGCAACTGCTTTACAAGATCATGAAGGTCTTCCTGGGAGATGTTAGACCCAGGGGGAAAATAAATAGAGTACACAGTTAATAAAAATCCCACTGAAAGGCGAATTGCAACAGCATCTATGCTGGCTGTAACTAGCAAGGGCTGAACTCGGGTCTGGTTGCCCACAAGGATAGCCACTCCTCCATGAGCAGGACCATCCACAATTCTATCCTTTCGAAAAATTGTGATGTTATGCATGGTGGGATCGTCATTTGCTTTTAGATAAGTCTCCTGCAAGCAAAAGCAAACTGGCTCGTCCTTTTGCAGAAGGGCCTTGATATCATCAGTATTTCGCCGGAATCCACGACAATTCCATTGTAGGAATTTAGCCATTATTTTGGCTTGGTGTGTCCATCAGGCGGCTTCCGAAGTGCTGAGGGCTTTATTTTGTCAGTCTTGGATTTACCTTTTTTGGGGAAGAATGGACGCTGTCCAGTGTCCATTTCTTCCTCCGCAAAGAGTTCCAAGACTGATTCATCGGTACCTCCTTGTTCTCTACATCCATTGTTTCTGGTGTTACGCGTAATTCTTCTGAACTTTTTGGCTTTTCTTTTCCACTTGGTTTTGGTAGTGATGGAGCACTAGGAGGTACGGATATAGGAGTGGCAATTGATTGCGCTTTTTGGGTGGGCTTCTGTGAACTCAGTAAATAGCGTGCAATCGGGGTGAATGACCCTTTTGGTGGTACAGTCTTTGTTTGTTTGTGTCCCGATAGTGTACTTTGCAGAAACCTTCTGGGCATATGACGGTTTCCCCCTATTTATTGGTTGGATACGTTTTCTGGCCTCTGGGTGAGAGATATTCAGCTCTGTTTTCAGTTTTTGTATTTCTTTTTCATCCTTCCACCGCTGGAATGCTCTAGAGTAGGCGGGGTGCTCTCCTTGGCAATTGACACAGATCGGTTTTGGAGCTGAACATTCCCTGCGCTTGGTTACCACGACAAGATATATGTGAATGGCCGTATATTTGGCATCTAAAACACCGCAGTGGGTTTGGGATATAAATTCTCACTGGACAGTTTAGATAGCCTGCCTTGATGGAACTTGGAGGCCGTGGTATGTTAAATGTGAGGATAACAACTCGGGTAGGGATGAGATTCCCATCCTTGAGTATCGATATTCTCTTAACAGCTATCACTCCTTTGTATTTTAATTCAGAGCAGATCTCTTCTTCAGAAACATGAAGAAGGTCCCACTCTGAAATGACGCCTCTAGAAGAATTCTAACTTTTGTGGGGGTTACGATGATAGGTATTCCCCCTATTGATGTGGCGTTCAGGATTTTTTCCGCCTGTTTAATAGTTGTAGCTTCGACCAAATGGTCGCCAGAACACAGTCTTTGTACAGATTTAGGTGAACCTGCCAACCCATCTAATCCTTTCTGGATAAAGAAGGGTGACAACTTTCCAATTGACTGCTCTTCGGTGGAATGGAGAATGAGGAAAAGCGGTGTCACTGATGGTGGTGGTGTTTCCTCAGTATTGGCTCGTTCTGCAGAGGTGTTTTCCCTTTATCCAGAAGGCTGAGGTGAATTTGTCACCTCAGCCGGTTAATCTTGGAAGATTAATCTCATCAGTATTGAGCTTGCTCAAACCATTGAAGGTCTTATACACCTCAATCAGATCACCTCGAGCACCCCTTTGTTCTCCTTACCAATCTCGTTGCCCTTCTCTGTTCTCGTTCCAACAGCTCTACGTCCTTCCTAAAATGAAGCGTACAGTACTCAAGCTGTACTATCCCTACTAGAAATATTGCTGTATATCATTGACAAGACACCATGAGCTACTCTTGCAGACCGTCTGTACTGCTCAGGAAACTTCATATCTGACTGCACAATTGCCCCCAGGCCTTTTTCATTCTCCATTACCATGAATGTAGTACCACACAGTTGATATTTTACTCTGTAGTTTCTGTTACCCACATGTTGTACTTTACATTTATCAATGGTAAACTTAATTTTCCACCTCTCAGCCCGTCTGCTCAATTTCTCTAGATCCTTTTTCAGTAGTGTACTATTACTAATGTCATTAGCAGCCATGCCAACCTTCGTATGGTCTGCAATCTTGGACATTAAGCTTGATATACCTTCATCAATATCATTAATAAATACAGAAAACAACAATAGGGCAAAATGAACTCTGAGGAATCCCCTAATAACATTAGTCCACGCAGAGCAGTGTCCATTGATTACCACGCTCTTTTTCAACTACCCCTTTATGCATAGCAGCAATTTGCCCTTAGTGCCATGCTGCTCCAATGTGTACAGCAGTTTTTCGTGTGCAACAGTATCAAAAGCTCTCCTAAAATTCAAGTATATGATATCAAAATTATTTTTTGCACCCAGTTGCTTTGTGACCACATCATAGTATCCAATCAAATTGGTCAGAAATGACTTTCCTTTAATAAACCCATACTGTGTCTAAACTATAATTGCAGTCTTGTCTAGATCATCCTGCAGTCCATTAATTTCCCCGAAACAGAAATTAAACTAACAGGTCTGTAATTAATCGTGTCACCCTTCGACACCCCATTTATGTTTTTGTTGTTGTTGGATTTCTGGCGCAAGGGCTGCATAGGCCATACTGCACCTACCAAAGTTGTGATATCTGCTCTGGGAGCAATTAGAGTTGATCATACATTTTAATGTGTTTCAAGTAGGTGAAAAATTCGGAGAGTCATTACCTATGATGCTGTTGAGTGACAAGGGGTTTGAGATGGAACTGAAAGTAGACTGTCGGGTAGTGTTGAACAAGGTACATTCAATCAGAATGTGCTTCACTGATAGCGGCTGCAAACATTGCGTGCACTGGGGAGGATCATTTTCTGTGAGCAGAAACAGATGAGTAAGGTGAGTGTGACCGATTCGGGTTCTGGCTAGAAGTACTTCTTCCTTTCTGATTTTACGGAGGCTAGAGGTCCATAATTATGGTTCAGGTTTCAATTGAAACAGTTTATTATGTGTTTGCTTTTTCCACAGAAGAGTCCATTGTTCCATATATATTTCCTGTATTTTATGTTTATAATCAGGATAGGGGACAAGATCATTTGATAAGGCTACGTTGGAGGGATGCTTTGCGGCATCATAAGCGCGCTCATTTCCAGTATTACCACTGTGACCTGGTATCCAGGAGAACACAACAGTGCGATGTTGCTCATGGAGATGTATCAGCTCATATCTTATTAGCTTTACCAAAGGATTGCAAGGTGAGGTGGTTGTGAGAGCTAAGAGAGCAGCACTCTTGGAATCTCTGTATACGATACTTTTATTGATTGACAGGAGTGAAATATATTCCAGGGCAAGTTTAATTGCATAGAGCTCAGTAGTAGGCTGCTACCCCGCCTTTATGAATTGGGAATACATTCCATCACTTTACTCAAATGGTTAATGAAATCCATGATTCCTAACAATTCCTTGTCCTTTCGAGACCTCAGGTACCATTACCAATTCGGCTAAAATTAACTAGTGATATTTCAGAAAAATTAAAAAAATACATTGGTAAAGAATTTCAGCGGAGAGAGCGACCCTATCACACAGCAATGTCTGCGCGTGCAGCACAGCGATTATTGTCCCAATAACTCCACCAGTGGAAAAGACCTTGTTTCGAATCCCATCAAAGAATTTAATAGACGCTTTTCACTCCGTGGCTGAGTTAGTCGATCTCGGGGGTGGACAGCAAGGTTATAATTGGAAACTCGGTTTCTCATCCAGCAAAAAATGCAAATGGACCCAGCGAACAGACCCAATTTATGAACATATTGCACATGGGCAGATCAGCTAGTTTTCGGTGGCCGTAATATGACACTTTACTTTTATCGCTTTATCGCTGGAAACTCTTCGCGTTCAAGGCCAGAGAAATTAATTTATGTTAAAATTCTGGATAAATTTGTATGATCAGATTATGGAAATTCAATCCCACTTCCGAACCCTGTCTGGTGAAACTATCAATGCAATGTTTAAAGCTTACCTAAATAACGGTAGCAGCACAATGAGAATGAAGACGTACATCTGAATGTCGCAGGCGATATACCAAGAATGCAGTATGCACTGGAAAACAAAAGACGTATAATGAAGATAGCCGATAATTAATTTAACGTTATTTTAATAATTATCAGCAAAAAACAGCTTCATATGTATAATTTAATAACAATCAACAAAAGCTACTTTTTTTTGGTATGCCTACCAAATAGCGAGTTGGTCCCTTTTAGCCTTCAGAACAGCCTGGACTGTTTTTTGGTATTCTACAGTACAAAAAAGTTGCTTAGACTATATTGTTCTTTTTTTTTAGTTGAGGAAAGTATTATAATGACTACTTATTCCTCTGCAGTTCCGCTGTATGACGTTATGCATTATTTAGGTTTGGTTGAGGATCATTCACCTGACTGCTTTTTTATTTGTAGGGCTAGAGCATTTTTTATTGTTTTATGGGTGGGAAGATGGGTTGTTGTTGTTGTTATGGAGGCTTAATGGCACATAAGCATCTATGGCTATAATGTGCCTATTCACTTATTATTTTAAGAGATGAGGAATTTCCATAAAATCAAAAGAAAATTTTAAATCAGAAATTATTAAAAAGTCCAGTTTGCTTGAGGAAGTCAAAAAATTCAGAAATATTTGCCTTATCACCAATGAGATTTTCAAGAGTTATTGGTTTACGATCATTTATCAGTGAGATCAAGGATGAAGCTCTGTGTTGTTTATAGTAGGGGCAGCCAATGAGAATATGTCTAACAGTCAAGATGTTAGAGCAATGTGTACACTGTGGTGGATCACCTCCTGTGAGTAAATAAAGATGTGTCAGATGAGTATGACCTATTCTTGCCCTCGAAAGGACTACTTCTTCTCGTCTCGATGTACGGACACTGGAACGCCAAATTTTCGGATCTTGTTTAAACTGAAAGAGTTTATTATTAGTCTGAGAGTGCCAGAGTGCTGTCCATTGTGATAGGCAAGCAGCATTAACGGTTAGTACACAATCTGATGCTGGAACAGGGATATTGGTTAAATCAAAGGTAGTTGGATTTTTTGCAGCTTTATCAGCCAGTTCATTGCCTAAAATACCGGAATGGGCGGGTATCCAACAAAAAGCAACCAGTTGTTGACGTTTTTTGATTTGTAGTAACAAGCTTCTGATTTCATCTAGAACAGGGTGAACTTTATCTTCGCAATTACTTAGCGACATGATTGAGCTGAGGGAATCAATATAAATAACAGATTTTAAAAAAACAGTCAGAATAGAGATTTTCTAAAGCAAGTTTTATTGCATACAATTCAGCAGAAAATATACTAAAATCTGATGGAAGGGATACTGATACAACTGTATTTGGAAACACTGCAGCTGCTCCAACATTTGAATTAGATTTAGAGCCATCTGTATAAATTTGGTAGAAATCAATATATCTTTGAATGTGAACATCATGAATTTGTTTGAAGTTTGTTGCTTGCAAAGTATTCTTTCTCCATTGGCAGAGGTAAGTGTCACATGTTGGAAGAGGAGGAGGAGCCCATGGTGGTTGAGCAAAGGTTGGTATCTGCTGTACTTTCCGGATGGAAATATTCCAAACCTGCACCAGTTCAAGAAGGCGAAGACCAACTGGTTTAACTATGCTGGGTTTGTTTCTGTACAGGTTTTCTAACGGTGGGTTAAAAAGGTATGACTGAACGGGATGAGAGGCACAACTTTGTATCTTGACAGCATATTTCAATAACAGTGTTTTCCTGCGTAAAGTTAGTGGGGGCTCGTGAGCTTCTATGTAGAGACTATGTGCTGTCGACGTTCTGAACGCACCAATTGCAATTCTCAAAGCGCTGTGTTGAATAGGATCAAGCCAGCGTAATGCACTCTTTCTGGCAGAATCATAGATTGGAGCACCATAATCGAGACGGGATCTGATTAATGCTTTGCACAACCGAAGCAGGGAGGTACGATCTGCACCCCACGTTCGGGCAGATAAGGCTCTGAGTATGTTTATCTTTTTCAGACAGGAAGTCCGTACATTTTTAATATGATCTAGGAAATTTAATTTGTGGTCAAGGATTAATCCTAGGAATCTGATGTTAGTAGCGATTGGGATGGAGACATTGGAAATTTGAAGTTCAGGATCCGGATGAAGTTTTCGTTGTCTGCAAAAATGGATTGCAGTTGTTTTCTGCTGAGAGAGTCGGTAGCCGTTGAGGCTGGCCCATTGTTGTATTTTATTTAGTGAAATTTGAAGCTGTCTTTCAATAGATCTCATGTTTTGGGAATGGCAGGAGATGGAAAGGTCATCTGCATATAGATAAGTCTCAATTGTGTTTGGAAGCTGTTTGGTGATGGAATCAATTCTAATAGCAAAAAGAGTGGCACTCAATACTGATCCCTGTGGAACACCTTCTTCCTGAATGAAAGTTGAAGAGAGGGCATGTTGGTATCGAACTTGAAATTATCTAGTATGTAGAAAGTTCTTAATAAATACAGGAAGGTTGCCACGTAGTCCGAGAAAGTACAGATCACTAAGTATACCATGCCTCCAGGTGGTATCAAATGCCTTCTCTATGTCTATTGAAACCATTACTAGATGTTCATGTTTGACAAAAGCATTACGGATGGCAAATTCAGCCTTGACCATAAGGTCTAAGCATGACCTGTTTTGACGAAAGCCATATTGACTACGGATCATTAGCTCTTCCGACTCGATGATCCAGATGAGTCTTCTGTGGATAATTTTCTCAAGGATTTTACTGAGGCAGCTTGAGAGAGATATGGGTCTATAGCTATATGGGTTGGATGGATCTTTTCCAGGTTTTAGGAATGCCAAAACTGTAGAGTGATGCCAAGAAACTGGAAAAACATTTTCTAAAAAGATACGATTGTAAAAGACTAGGAGGAGGCGCAAAGCTTTGTCATTAAGATGTTGTAGCATGACATAATAAATCCCATCTGGTCCAGCAGCACCATTGCGGGCTGTTCTAATGACATGTAATAGTTCAGAATATTGCAGAGGTTTATTATATGGGAGAAGGTTTGAAGTTTCAAAATTAATACCATGCTTTTCTTTAGTGTTTTTAATTCTTTGGAATGAGCTAGTATATGCTGATGTTGCTGAGATTTCTGCAAAAATATTGCCCAAAGCATTGGCTATATCTACAGGATTAGATATATCTTGCCCATTCCAGGAGAGGATTGGAGAAGGTATGGTAGGAAACTTACCAGACAGCTGTCTAATTCTTTTCCATATTATTTTGGGATCAGTATTTCTGTGAAAACTGGATGTAAAACGGGTCCAGGATTCTTTCTTTACTTGCTTTTGTATAAAGCGTGCTTTTGCCCTTAATTTCTTATAATTAATGAGATTGACTGTGCTTGGGCACTGCCGAAACAAATTTCAGGCTTTATTTTTTGCTCTCTTTGCTGTGGTGCATTTGTCATTCCACCAGTAATTATAATGCTTTCGGCCCGGCGGATTTGATAGTGGTATCGTGTCTTTAGCCACATTTAGAAGATGCGACGTGATGTATTCTGTCACATCATCAATATGCTGGTGGCGGATTTTTTCCTTGTCAAGGTCAATTGATGACTGAAATTTTGCCCAGTCTGCTCGGACAAATTTCCACTTTCTGAAGGGTTGAAATGAAGGAGTCTTTGCTTTCAGAAAGTTGCATACTATTGGGAAATGGTCACTGCCCATGGGATCGTTTATTACATACCACTCTATGGTTGGGACTAGTACTGGTGAACAAATTGAGAGATCTATTGCTGAGGTGTGTCCTGCTGGGAGCTGTACGTGTGTCGGTTGATTGATTGATTGATTGATTGAGTTTTATTGGCGCATCAGCAACTAAGGCTATAATGCGCCAAAAACTTGTTATAAAAGGTAAAATTTTCGGTGACCTAAAGAATTAGGTCACTAAGTCCGGGTAAAAAAGCAAGTATAAGTTGTAAAAGACAAATATCAGTAAATAACAATAAGATTTTTTTTTTTTTTTTTTTTTTTAAATATTGGTAAAAAGGTTTACTGATTTTAGAAAATTAAAAATAGCAGACACATGGTCATTGTCAGATAAAATCTGACTGAGTGTATGGGGCTCGGTCAGATGGTTAAAAGCGGTAAAACGAGCATTTCTAAAACTGGTACAATCACATAAAATATGTTCAATGGATAAAATGGTGTCACATTGCTCGCACATAGGACAGTCATCTGCCCTCAGCAGAAAAGAATGTGTAAGATGACTGTGTCCTATGCGGAGACGAGCTAGAACAACTTCCTCCTTACGATTCTTGCGCAGACTAGACTGCCACGGTTCAATTACAGGCTTTATACGATATAATTTATTCGCAGTCTGTCTATTCCACGAATCCTGCCATTGGGAATGTATTTTCTCGTCTATTATTTGCCTGTAGTCTGTATAGGGGACTAACAGGCAGCGGTTTTTATTCGGGATTGCTGATTTGGCTGCGGCGTCAGCCAAATCATTTCCCCTAATCCCAATGTGGCTGGGAATCCAGCAGAAGCGGATGTCATATTCGCGTTCATGGAGAACGTGAATCTTCTGCTGAATGCTAGACAGAACTGGATGAGGATTATACCTCACAGATATTAAAGCCTGTAACATGCTAAGAGAGTCAGAATATAAAATGAACCGTTGGTATTGGTATTTACTAATATGATCCAAGGCTAACTCTACAGCGTGCAGCTCTGCAGTAAATATGCTGCATTCAGAGGGAATCTGCTCTGATATAGTGCTGTCTGTGAAGACAGCAGCAGATCCCACATATGATTCCGACTTCGAACCGTCTGTGTAGACTGGCGCGAAGTCAGAATATTCAATTCGGTGTGCTGAATGAAGCTGCAGGTAGACAGATGATGGAGTGTCCGACTTTCCCCAGTTTCTAAGCGACAAGTCGCATGCCGGGACACGAGCATGCCAGGGTGGAAAGGGTTGCTTTGATGTTTGGGCAACCTTGTCTACCTTCATATTAAGTTCTTTGAGTAGATCTTGGAAACGAATACCAAAAGGACGATTGGCAGTCTTTCGAGTATTGTATAAATTTTCCCATCGTGGCTCAAAAACGAATGGCCACGTAGGATGGTCTGGCAGGGATTTCAGTTTTAAGGCGTACTTTAGAGACAACTGCTTACGTCGAAGTGATAACGGTGGTTCATTTGCTTCGACGTATAAGCTCTGGACAGGAGATGTTCGAAATGCTCCAGTAGCGATGCGTATAGCCTGATGATGGACGGGGTCCAGCCACCGCAGGACACTGTCTCGGGCTGAGGAATATACCTGGGACCCATAATCTAGTTTGGATCGCACAAGTGCACGGTAGAGCCGAAGAATGGTACATCGGTCTGCTCCCCAAGATGTAGAGGAGAGCGAGCGGAGAATATTAAGTCCACGTGTGCACTTTGTGCGGAGTTGACGAATATGATCCAAAAAAGTTAGTTTTTTATCGAAAATGAGTCCCAAGAATTTTGTGTTTGCTGCTACTGGGATAGCATTTTGTCCGAGCCTTAATTCGGGTTCAGGATGAAGATTACGCTTGCGACAAAAGTGTACGCAAACGGTCTTCTCCGGCGAGAACCTGAAGCCATTTTTAAGTGCCCAGGAATTCAGACTATCAATGGCTTTCTGCAGTTGTCTTTCAATAACCCTCATGTTGCACGACTGGCAAAAAATGCTAAAGTCATCAACATAGAGGGCACTGTTTACAGTTGGAGGAAGTTGTTCTGTGATGGAATTTATTTTTATGGCAAAAAGCGTGACACTTAGTACTGATCCTTGTGGTACTCCCTCGTCTTGGCTAAAGGAGCGAGAGAGTGAGGATCCCACACGAACTTGGAACGATCGATTGGCCAAAAAGTTTTGAATAAAAACGGGCAGATGCCCTCTTAGGCCTAGACTATGTAAGTCTTTTAAAATGCCAAATCTCCAAGTTGTGTCATACGCTTTCTCCATGTCAAAGAACACCGACACCAAGTGTTCCCGTTTTAGGAAAGCATCCCGGATGGATGCTTCCATTCTAATAAGATGGTCCAAAGTGGACCGGTTTCTTCGGAAGCCGCACTGGATGTTGGAGAGAAGGTCATTTGTTTCTAGATACCAAATTAAACGAGAATTAACCATTCTCTCCAGGATTTTGCACAGACAGCTAGTCAGAGCAATAGGACGATAATTGGTGGTGACTTTTGGATCCTTTCCTGGCTTAGGAAAGGCAAGAACGATTGCCTTTCGCCAGGAGTCCGGAAACTGCCCTTCAGTAAAGATTCTGTTATACAGAAGGAGCAGACAATCCATAGATTTTGATGAAAGATGTTTAATCATTTCATAATGGATGCCATCTGGTCCAACGGCACTTGCTTTGGAAAGAGCGAGGGCCCTTTTCAGTTCCTGAATAGTGAAATCCCCGTTGTAGGGATAAATGCTCTTAGATTTAAAGTTAAGTGCCTGTTTTTCGATTTTATATTTCAGGACCAGAAACTCTGGGGAATACGAAGATGTTGCAGAGATGTTAAAGAATGTTTCCCCAAGAGCATTGGCTATTGCAGTTGGATCTGCAATAGCGCATCCATTATAATCTAGGATTGAAGAAGGGTGGGATGTATATTTTCCCTTCATTTTCCGGATTTTATCCCAGACTACCTTAGAGTTGGTAGACTGGTTAATAGATGATGTAAAACGGATCCACGATTCCTTTTGACTCTGACGACGGATGTAGCGTGCTTTGGCTCGTGCACGTTTGAAGGCTATAAGGTTGTACGTGGTAGGATATCGGCGAAATATCCCCCACGCTTTGTTTTGAGCCTTTTTTGCTGCTGTGCATTGGGAATTCCACCAAGGTTTGGGAAATGGTGGAAACCGGGCTGATGTTTTTGGGACAGCGTTAGCAGCTGCTTGGACGATGATTTCTGTGGTGTACTTTACTGCGTCATTGATCGGCTCTTGACTGACTGTGCTAAGATCGAAATTTGCCTGTTGTTGGAAGGCAGTCCAGTCAGCCTGATCAATCTTCCACCGCGGTAGCCTGAAGGGAAGACATGGTCTCCCACTGTGTAGCAAGGTTATCACGGGGAAGTGATCACTACCGTATGGATTCTCCTCCACTTCCCAGGTGAGTGAAGGGAGTAGAGAAGGGGAGCAGATAGAAAGATCAATGGCAGAAAAAGTACGGGTAGGCATGTGGAAAAAGGTGTTTGTTCCAGTATTTAGAAGGGAAAGGTCATTGTCATTGAGCATATGCTCTATGACTCGTCCCCTTCCATTGATGTTAGCACTACCCCACAGGGTGTTATGTCCATTAAAATCCCCAAGAAGTAAGAAAGGGGGAGGCAGCTGCGTTAGAAGATCATCAAGGTCTGCCTGGGAGATGTCAGTCCCAGGTGGCAAATAAATAGAGCATACAGTTAATAAGAATCCCACTGAAAGGCGAATTGCAACAGCCTCTATGCTGGTTGTAATTAGCAAGGGCTGCACTGGGGTCTGGTTACCCACCAGGATAGCCACTCCCCCATGTACAGAGCCGTCCGCAATTCTATCCTTTCGAAAAACTGTGATGTTGTGCATGGTGGGATCATCATTTGCCTTTAGATATGTCTCCTGTAAGCAAAAGCAAACTGGCTTGTGCTTTTGCAGGAGGGCCTTGATGTCATCTATATTTCGCCGGAATCCACGACAATTCCATTGTAGGAATTTAGCCATTATTTTGGCTTGGTGGGTCCATCAGGCGGCTTCCGAGGTGCTGAGGGCTTACTTTTGTCAGTCTTGGATTTATCTTTTTTGGGGAAGAATGGACGCTGTCCCGTGTCCATTTCCTCCTCCGCAAAGAGTTCCAAGACTGATTCTTCGGGTACCTCCTTCTGTTCGACCTCCATGTTTTCTTGGGAAGTAGGAGGTACTTCACCTTTCTTATTTTTTTCTTTGGTGATTGCCTTTGTTACTTGAGGAGCATTAGGAGGTACCGATACAGGAGTGGCAGTTGATTGGTCCTTCTGTGCAGGTTTTTGCGGACTTAACAGATAACGCGCGATGGGAGTGAAAGACTCCTTTGGAGGGATGGACATGTCCGTCTGTGTTCCGATGGAACACCTCCCTGCTACCTTCTGGGCGTAGGTAGGCTTGTTGATGTTGAGAGGTTTCACCGCTTTCCTTGCCTCCTGGTACGATATGTTTAGCTCTGCCTTCAGCCGTTGTATTTCTTTTTCTTCTTTCCACCTCTGGCATGCTCTTGAGTAGGCCGGGTGTTCTCCCTCACAGTTAATACAGGTGGGTTTTGGGGCTGAACATGCTGTTGTTTCATGGTCCTTTGCACCGCATCGAGCGCATGCAAGGACTCCACGGCAGGCCATTTGAGAATGTCCATACTTCTGGCATTTGAAACACCGTAAAGGGTTCGGAATGTATGGACGCACTGAACAGTTGATGTATCCAGCTTTAATCTCATCAGGAGGTTTAGGAGTGTTAAAAGTCAGGATAACGCTCCTGGTTTTAACAATTTTTCCATCCCTTCGCGCAGTGATTCTCTTGACGGCAATGACTCCCTGCGGTTTTAATTCGGAGCAGATTTCCTCCTCGTATACGTCGAGAAGGTCCCACTCCGAAATGACACCTCTCGATGAATTGAGTGTTCTGTGTGGTGTCACTGTTATAGGGATTCCTCCAATTGATGTTGTTCGGAGGAGATGTTCAGATTGCCTGTCATTTTTAGTTTCAATTAAAAGGTCTCCAGAACGGAGCCTCTTAACTGATTTGGGAGAACCTGCTAACCCATCTAACCCTTTCTGTATGAAGAAGGGTGACATTTTTCCAATCGGTTTTTCAGTGGTGGAATGCATGATTAGAAATCTTGGGACCGGCCCTGATGATGGTGTTTCAGTTCGCTGTCTCTTTGTTGCAATAGTATTATCTGCCTCTCCGTCTATGTTTTCAGATAGGGACCGGGTTGGGGCCCCTGAAGAAGTAAGTTTATCAGGATTCATGAGTTTTTTTAAGTGGTTCAGTGCCCGGGCTCCCCACCCACCACGGAGCCCAAAGGGACGCCCACTACCCGGCATGCAATAAATGCGCTCGGGAGTGGGACGCCAGGGCTACCCAGACACCATACCCGCACCGCCGCCAGCCTGAATCCTGTCCCTCGGACCATGAGGGTAGGGGCATGGCTTTGACACGGTTGACCCTCGCAGGCGAACCTACTAGCCGATTGATCCTAGCCGGGCCTTCCAGGACCACCCGTCTTGTCGAAGCAGGGGCCAAAGTGGTGTATTGGAGCTGGGCCCCTCAACCACCAGGATCCCCCTTTCCGAATTTCCACGGGTCGCAGCGCACGGCAAACACGCCGGATTCCATTGATGTAAGCCCGGAACCTAGGCTGTGGGCGTTGGATCCCAGTGATGCTAGTCTGGAAGCCCAGCAGCGTCACTGGGAGGTCCCCTCACCACGTACAGGTGCCCACGTCGAGGGGACGTGTGTCGGTGCACCTGTATTGAGTACAGTGAGATTTAGTGCCTCCAAAAAACTTTCAATTAGTCTACCCCGTCTATCCAATTTAGTAGAGCCCCATAATGGGTGGTGCCCGTTAAAGTCCCCTAATATATACAGAAAGGTGGAGGTATCTGTATAAAGAGGTCTTCAAGATCTTTTAAAGAGCAAGTACAGTTTGGTGGTAGATAGATTGAGACTAGGGTTATTGTACCATGGAGAGTTATACGAACAGCAACAGCTTCTATTTCAGTTTGGAGTGGGATATGTTTTGATGGGATCTTTGAATTTACTAGTATTGCCACACCACCATGGGCAGCGTTAGCAGTATTTCGATCTCTTCGATAAATCCAATAGTTCTTTATCGAAGTAGAAATTTGTGTGGTTAGGTAAGTTTCCTGTAAACAAAAGGCAACCGGAGAATATTGGTTAATTAGGTATTGAATATCGTCTGTGTTGGAACGAAAGCCTCTGCAATTCCATTGTAAGATGTGGTTCATTTTGGTTTAGTTGAGGATGAATCATCTGACTGTTTTTTGTTTGAAGAGGATTTTTTTTCGGTCTTTTTTCGGGAAAGTAGGGCGTCCAGTATCCATCGTGTCATTTGCATGAAGTTCTAGTATGGGTTCTTCATGATCTGGGTTTACATCTACTTCCATACAACTGGCTGATGATTCAGGTTTATTCTTATCTTTAGCAGTTTTAAGTTTTTCTTTGTTATGCAGAACTGTCCGAGTCTCAATTGGGAATTTTTCTGTGTCATTTGAGACTGTCTCAGTATCATTTGGGATACTAATTGGGGTGTTGGTGGCATTGCTGGTTTTCGTTTTAGAATTTTCTTTTCCTGTGGTTGATATGGTTGCTTTAACCCAATTAGCTAGCGAGACGTTGGGCGGTATCGACACATCTGTTTGAATTCCAGTTGTATGAAAACTTCGGGTTCAAGAGGCATAAGATGGACTTGGCATGGTCAGCATTATTTGTCTGCGTGCCTCAGGATATGTGACTTTGTGTTCTACTTTATATTTTTGGATATTCCTACCTGTTTTCCACATTTCACATGTTTTAGAAAATGCAGGGTGATTGCCTTTGCAGTTGGGGCAGTTGGGAATTGCGGCTGGACAATCTGCCTGCGTATGATCCTTTGCTCCACAAATAGGGCAGATGGCGTCACCTCTGCATGCCTGCTGTGAATGGCCATATTTCTGGCATTTAAAACAGCGAAGAGGATTTGGGATGTATGGACAAATTCGGCAGTTTAAATATCCAGCTTTTACTGAGGATGGCAAATCAGGAGTACTAAAAGTTAAAATGATGGAACGAGTTGGAATGAGATTTCCATCTTTTTTTGTCATTATTCTTTTAGCGCTGATTACCTTTTGGTTGCTAAGTTCTTGTACTAATTCATCCTCAGACACAGTAATTAAGTCCCATTCTGTGATGACACCCTTTGATGAATTTAAGGTATTGTGGGGAGTAACAGATACTGGCTACCCACCAAATGTCGTTGTCTTTAATAGCCACTCCGAATGTTTTGTGGTGGCTGTTTCAATCAGGAGATCTCCGGATTGGAGTCGCTTTACCATTTTTGGTGATCCTGCAATAGAGTCTAGATGTCTTTGAATCACGAACGGAGATAACTTACCCACAGGCTGGGTAGACTGAGAGTGCATCACCAAAAAATTGGGAATATCTGAACAGTGTGTTTCTGTTCGAAGCCTTTTGGGTTGGCTATTTTCCTTGTCTTCATTACCATATTCTGGTCTTGAGCTTGAAGGCTCTAAGGGTGGAAAAATTTGTAGAATCCATGATGGCTCCTTTTGGCCCTGGGGGATTATCTTTTCCACCCAGGTTACCGGCCCCGACACGGGGAGGCAGGAGCAGTGCCACGAGATGACCAAGCGGCTGGGTTAGTAATTAGTATTTATAGAAAAAAAACAGAAAGGTGGATTCCCTTTCTGGGCCTTTCCCTACTTCTTGTAGAGTGAAAGTGCTACTCGGATATACAAAGAAATTAAGAAAACGGTTTTTGAAACAAAAATAGAATCTGTTTGCTCAAATACTCTTTGCAGAAATCGCTTTTAGAAATGCACTACAAATCGCTTGGCCACGGAACGCTTGGCACCCAGGGCCAGTGGAAGTTGGGGCGTCTAGTATCAGTAGTGTAATTTGCATTAAGCTCTAGTTGAGTTCTCATAATCTGGGTGTACATCTACTTCCATGCTATTGGTTGGTGATTCGGTTTCCTTGCTGTCTTTAGTTTTTTCACATTTTTCACTGTCACGTGAGACAGATTAACAGTTGGGATATTAATTGGAGTGTTAGTTGCTTCGCTGGTTTTAGCTTTAGGAGTATTTTCACGGCTCTGATAAGATTGCTTTAACCCAGTTCGCCAGAGAGGTGTTCGGTGGTATTGTCACATCTGTTGAAAGATAGCTTCGGGTGCGAAACGCATTGGACAGGCTAGGCATGCTCAATATAATTTGTCTGTGTACTGTTTGTTGTTGGTTTGTAATTTGGTTTTTAGGAGCATTAGAATCTAAGGCCATATATTTTTTTTTTAATGAAAACCCCAAACACGAAAGGTATCAAAACCTATAGTACTTAGTACCATGCATGGGTGGAAGGAGAGGTATGCGGAGGGGGTTTTTTTTGTTGTTGTTATTTGGTTTTTAGGAGCATTAGCAACTTAGGCCATATTGCTCCGGGGATATGCGGTGGTCATTCCTGACCTTTCCGCATCTTCCATATTTGGTGGTCACGGGCTCGAACCCCGGTCTAATCAAGAAGCGTGTGCTACGCACTGCTGCTCCTGCCCACCTGGCTATGGAGGCGCCATGGGGAGGGGGATGCCGGAAACTTTGCGCTAGAGACTAAACATGGATTTCACCACTTCAAGCCTCCAATAAGCAAAGCGGTGGTATTTCACCGGTTGATGAAAGTCATCTACCACCTGCTATTGCTCCGGGGATATGTGGTGGTCATTCCCTGAACTTTCCGCATCCTCCGTATTTGGTGTTAACGGGCTTTTTGTTAACGTTTGGTGTTATCAAGAAGCGTGTGCTACGCACTGCTGCTCCTGCCCGCCTGGATACGGAGGCGCCGTTGTTGTTGGTATTTTAGCTAACGACACAAGGGCTACTGAGGCCAAATTGCGTCTGCTCATAGTTTATTTACTCGGAATTACCGCTGTGGTGTTAAATTAAATACTCCTGTAGAGGACAATACATTTTAAATAGATTATAAGTTCTTCTACGTTTGCATCATTTCCTAGAATATATGAGTTAAATCATGTGAGGCGTTCAGCCTAGAGATTAGACTGAAAAGTGTGTGACAGTATAATAATAATAATAAGGGACAATCAAACAGAAAATGCCTAATCGTAAGTTGACTCTCAGAGTATGAACAGTGGGTGGGTCTTCTCCCAGGAGCAGGAACAGATGGGTATGATGAGTGTCCTATTAAATAAGATCTTTATTGTACAGTTCACCATAGTTCACAGTACTATTCTGAGTCTTGCAAATATCACTTCCTCTCGTCTGTCTCGTCGAAAGCCTGTGAGCCACAGTTTGGTTCTTGTTTTATTTGGTGAGTTTGCAGTTAATATTCCTTTTCTAGATCTGTGATCAGGTGGCCTAACTTGCTTTGTGAATAACAGGCTTATAATTAGTATCAGGATCCTGAGATTGTAGTGAGACAGTGGGTTGAGGATGTTGAGCTGCGAGGTCCGCACTTTCATTTCTTGGAATGCCAGAATGGCCGGGGATACAGCAAAAACTGATTGAACACGCTACAGGAAAATTAGCTGGCTGAGAATGAATGTATTTCAATGTAGGATGAGAAGATAAGAAATTCTTCCTTATAACAAAAACAACACTGAGGGAGTCGTTATAAATTATGGCAGGTGAGATGGAAAGTTCAATAATTTTACTAAGTGCTAAATTAATGACATATAATTCAGCTTTGACGACGCTGCATGCCAATGGTAGTAAGGCTGTAACCGTAAGAGAATAAAAAACTGCAGCAACGCCAACCGTACTGGTTGTTTTCGATCCATCAGTATAGATTTTACAGGCATGGGAGTTCGGAGTAGTGTGAGCTAGGTGCAACAGCCTGATATTAAAGGGAGGTACAGTATTCTTCACCCACTACAAAAAATGTGTCTCATGGGAGGCAGAAACGTATTTCCAAGGGGGAACAGGTGCCGTTGTGTCCTAAAAAATATCACTTAAATTGATATTCCAACTCTGAGAAAGCTCTTTAATCCTGATTGAAGCAGGTCTATTTTCATTTGGTTTACTCTCTTAGAACAAATCCCACAGAGTATTATAAATATACACCCAACTATGGTGCGAGGGAAGACTGAATCTTAGCAGCGTAGTGGAGCAATAATGATTTCCAACGAATATGTAATGGAAGATCATGTGCTTCAATATAAGTTTGGTTTGGTTTTGGTTTTATTGGCGCATTAGCTACTAAGGCTATAATGCGCCAAGACCAGGTCATTTGTAAAAAAAATGTTTTTTTTTTTTTTTTTTTTAAACTTTCAGTGACCTAATTAGTTATTAGGTCACTGAAAACTGTTAACCGGACACGGACCCTACAAGGAGAAGCTGTTTGGCTTCCGGCTCGTTGAGGACCCCAACTGCATATGTGGGGAAAGTGAAAGCTGGAGCCACATAGTCTATGATTGTCAACACTATGAAGACCTCAGAGGGCTACTAATAACAAGTTTAAGATACTTCCCAAAAGGACTGGAGCACCACTTCCTGGACACTGAGGATGAATACAGGGCACTCTCCCAGTATGCGCAAGACCTATTCACCAGGAGAAAAACACTAATAGCTATCTACAGCAACGTACACAGAGATTGAAAAAAAAATCGACGCCAAATGTGACAGAAAACCGAAACCCTGCAGAGGACCAGCACTTAGACAAGAAGAGTGCTGATCACACGGAAGAGAAAAGCAAGGACGGGGGAATGCAGCACAGACAGTAGAGAACAGACAAAACGCAGCACAGTTGCAAACAGCTTGATGGCGATCTGAAGAGGACACCCTAGCCCTCTTCACCTATTATTCCCACTTCCTTGGGGGGAGGGGACATTTTTTGTTCCTTCTTCTCCACCCCCAAACTTCTACTCTGGTGGGGCATGGGCATGCCCCACTGAAAACTGGGGCTATCTACTCTATTGGCCCCATATTTCTGTCTTTTCCCCCCAATCTTCGGTCTCCCTCCCCTCTCTACCTTCATCATAGCGAAAGCCCCACACGTCAAAAACTTAATATGATAAAATTACCTTACGCCCAAAACTCGGCCTAGCAAACCAAAGCGACATTACCCCTACAATAGCGCAGATTTTTTCTTTATTTATTTTTTTTTATTTTTTTTATTTTTTATTATTATTTTTATTTTTATTATATTTTTTATTTATTATTTTTTATTTTTTATTATTATTATTTTTTTTTTATTTATTTATTTTTTTTTTTTTATTTTAATTTTTTTTCTTTTTTTTTTTTTTTTTTAAGGTCCTAGCCGCCGAAATCCCAGGAAATAAAGCGGCAGGACCTGCCAGAGTGAATATACAGCTACTGGGTTCCTGGTCTGCCTCCACGGGGCGTAAGTGGGACAACGTTGGGCCTCAATAGGGGTCCAACGGCTAAATGACCAGATGAACAACGGTACAGAACACAACACATGAACAATTCCCACACACTTTTAAATCTCTGGCATTTCCCAGTGAACTGGTTCACCACACTGAAAGCAACACGGAGATGGGGGAAATCCCTGGTGCCGTAAGAAAACAACACACACTTACACTTACCTAATTAGTTAGGTCACTATGTCAAAAGGATATAACAAATATATAAAAGAAAAATGTAAAAATTTTATATACGAGTAAAACTGTTTATTGAATTTAAAAAGCTAAAAACAGCAGACACATTGTCATTGTCAGATAAAATCAGACTGAGTGTATATGGCTCAGTCAGATAGTTAAAAGCGGTACAACGGATATTGTTAAAATCTCGACATTCAATTGAAATGTGATGAATAGATAAAATGGTGCCACAGTTCTCGCACATAGGACAGTCATCTGCCCTCGGCAGAAAAGAATGTGTAAGATGACTATGTCCTATTCGGAGGCGAGCTAGAACAACTTCCTCCTTACGATTCCTGCGCAGACTAGACTGCCACGGTTCAATTACAGGCTTTATATGATATAATTTATTCGCAGTCTGTCTATTCCACGAATCCTGCCATTGGGAGTGTATGTTTTGGTTTATTATTTGCCTGTAGTCTGTATAGGGGACTAACAGGCAACGGCTATTATTGGGAATGGCTGATTTGGCTGCGGCGTCAGCCAAATCATTTCCCCTAATCCCAATGTGGCTAGGAATCCAGCAGAAGCGGATGTCATATTCGCGTTCATGGAGAACGTGAATCTTCTGCTGAATGCTAGACAGAACTGGATGGGGATTATACCTCACAGATATTACAGCCTGTAACATGCTAAGAGAGTCGGAATATAAAATGAACCGTTGGTATTGGCATTTACTAATATGGTCCAAGGTTAACTCTACAGCGCGCAGCTCTGCAGTAAATATGCTGCATTCAGAGGGAATATGCTCTGATATAGTGCTGTCTGTAAAGACAGCAGCAGATCCCACATATGATTCTGCCTTCGAACCGTCTGTGTAGACTGGTGCGAAGTCAGAATTTTTAGTTCGGTGTGCTGAATGAAGCTGCAGGTAGACCGATGATTCAGTGTCTGACTTTGCCCAATTTCTAAGGGACAAGTCACATGCCGGGACATGAGCATGCCAGGGTGGAAGGGGTTGCTTTGGTGTTTGGGCAACCTTGTCTATCTTGATACTAAATTCTTTGAGTAGCTCTTGGAAACGAATACCAAAAGGACTATTGGCAGTCTTACGAGTATTGTATAAATTTTCCCATCGTGGCTCAAAAACGAATGGCCACGTAGGATGGTCTGGCAGGAATTTCAGTTTTAAAGCGTACTTTAAAGACAACTGCTTACGTCGAAGCGATAACGGGGGTTCGTTTGCTTCGACGTATAAGCTCTGGACAGGAGATGTGCGATATGCTCCAGTAGCAATACGTAGGGCCTGATGATGGACGGGATCCAGCCACCCCAGGACACTTTCTCTGGCTGAAGAATATACCTGGGCCCCATAATCTAGTTGGGACCGCACAAGTGCACGGTAAAGCCGAAGAAGGGTACATCGGTCTGCTCCCCAAGATGTAGAGGAGAGCGAGCGGAGAATGTTAAGCCCACGTGTGCACTTTGTGCGGAGTTGACGAATATGTTCCAAAAAGGTTAGTTTTTTATCGAATATGAGTCCCAAGAATTTTGTGTTCGCTGCTACTGGAATAGCATTTTGTCCGAGCCTTAATTCAGGTTCAGGATGAAGATTACGCTTGCGACAAAAGTGTACGCAAACGGTCTTCTCCGGCGAGAACCTGAAGCCATGAGCAAGTGCCCAGGAATTTAGACTATCGATGCCTTTCTGCAGTTGTCTTTCAATAACCCTCATGTTGGACGACTGGCAAAAAATGCTAAAGTCATCAACATAGAGGGCACTGTTTACAGTTGGAGGAAGTTGTTCTGTGATGGAATTTATTTTGATGGCAAAAAGCGTGACACTTAATACTGATCCTTGTGGTACTCCCTCCCGTTGGCTAAAGGAGCGAGAGAGTGAGGATCCCACACGAACTTGGAAAGATCGATTGGCTAAAAAGGTTTGAATAAAAAAGGGCAGATGCCCTCTAAGGCCTAGCCTATGTAAATCTTTTAAAATGCCAAATCTCCAAGTTGTGTCATACGCTTTTTCCATGTCAAAGAACACCGACACCAAGTGTTCGCGTTTTAGGAAAGCATCCCGGATGGATGCTTCCAATCTAATAAGATGGTCCAAAGTGGACCGGTTCTTTCGGAAGCCGCACTGGATGTTGGAGAGAAGGTCATTTGATTCTAAATACCATATTAAACGAGAATTGACCATTCTCTCCAAGATTTTGCACAGACAGCTAGTCAGAGCAATAGGACGATAATTGGTGGTGACTTTTGGATCCTTTCCTGGCTTAGGGAAGGCAAGAACGATTGCCTTTCGCCAGGAGTCCGGAAACTGCCCTTCAGTAAAGATTCTGTTATACAGAAGGAGCAGACAATCCATAGATTTTGGTGAAAGATGCTTAATCATGTCATAATGGATGCCATCTGGTCCAACAGCACTTGCTTTGGAAAGAGCGAGGGCTCTTTTCAGTTCCTGAATAGTAAAATCCCCGTTGTAGGGATAGAGGCCCTTGGACTTAAAGTTAAGTGCCTCTCTTTCCATTTTATGTTTCAGGACCAGGAACTCTGGGGAGTAGGAGATGTTGCGGAGATGTTAGAGAATGTTTACCCAAGAGCATTGGCTATTGCAGTTTGATCTGCAATAGCGCATCCATTATAATCTAGGATTGAAGAAGGGTGGGATGTATATTTTCCCTTCATATTTTCCGGATTTTATCCCAGACTACCTTAGAGTTGGTAGACTGGTTAATAGATGATGTAAAACGGATCCACGATTCCTTTTGACTCTGACGACGGATGTAGCGTGCTTTGGCTCGTGCACGTTTGAAGGCTATAAGGTTGTTCGTGGTAGGATATCGGCGAAATATCCCCCACGCTTGGTTTTGAGCCTTTTTTGCTGCTGTGCATTGTGAATTCCACCAAATTTGGGAAATGGTGGAAACCGGGCAGATGTTTTTGGAACAGCATTCGCAGCTGCTTGGACAATATTTTCTGTGATGTACTTAACTGCATCATTGATAGGCTCTTGACTGACCGTGCTAAGATCAAAAATTGCCTGATGTTGGAAGGCAGTCCAGTCAGCCTGATCAATCTTCCACCGTGGTAACCTGAAGGGAAGACATGGTCTCCCACTGTGTAACGAGGTTATCACAGGGAAGTGATCACTTCCGTATGGATTCTCCTCCACTTCCCAGGTGAGTGAAGGGAGTAGAGAAGGGGAGCAGATAGAGAGATCAATGGCAGAAAAAGTACGGGTAGGCATGTTGAAGAAGGTGTTTGTTCCAGTATTTAGCAGGGAAAGGTCATTGTCATTGAGCATACGCTCTATGACTCGTCCCCTTCCGTTGATGTTAGCACTACCCCACAGTGTGTTATGTCCATTCATATCCCCGAGAAGTAAGAAAGGGGGAGGCAACTGCGTTAGAAGATCATCAAGGTCTGCCTGGGAGATGTCTGTCCCAGGTGGCAAATAGATAGAGCACACAGTTAATAAAAATCCCACCGTAAGGCGAATTGCAACAGCCTCAATGCTTGTTGTAATTAGTAAGGGCTGCACTGGGGACTGGTTACCCACAAGGATAGCCTCTCCCCCATGTACAGAGCCACCCGCAATTCTATCCTTACGAAAAATTGGGGTGTTATGCATCGTGGGATCGTCATTTGCCTTTAGGTATGTCTCCTGCAAGCAAAAGCAAACTGGCTCGTGCTTTTGCAGGAGGGCCTTGATGTCATCAATGTTTCGCCGGAATCCACGACAATTCCATTGTAGGAATTTAGCCATTATTTTGGCTTGGTGGGTCCATCAGGCGGTTTCCGAGGTGCTGAGGGCTTACTTTTATCAGGCTTGGATTTGTCCTTTTTGGGGAAGAATGAACGCTGTCCCGTGTCCATTTCATCCTCCGCGAAGAGTTCCAAGACTGACTCTTCGGGTACCTCCTTCTGCTCCACATTCATCTTTTCTTGGGTACTGGGGGGGGACTTCCCCTTTCTTATTCTTTTCTTTCATAATTGTCTTTGTTACTTGTGGAGCATTAGGAGGTACCGATATAGGAGTGGCAGCTGATGGGTCCTTTTGTGCAGGTTTTTGAGAACTTAAGAGATACCGCGCGATGGGAGTGAAAGACTCCTTTGGAGGAATGGTCATGTCCGTCTGAGTTCCGACGGAACATCTCCCTGCTACCTTCTGGGCGTAGGTAGGTCTGTTGGTATTCAGGGGTTTCACTGATTTCCTTGCCTCCTGGTATGATATGTTAAGCTCTGTCTTCAGCCTTTGAATCTCTTTTTCTTCTTTCCACCTCTGGCATGCTCGTGAGTAGGCCGGGTGTTCGCCTTCACAGTTAATACAGGTGGGTTTTGCGGCTGAACATGCTGTTGTTTCGTGGTCCTTTGCACCACACCGGGCGCATGCAAGGACTCCACGGCAGGCCATTTGAGAATGTCCATACTTCTGACATTTAAAACACCGTAATGGGTTCGGAATGTATGGACGTACTGGACAGTTGATGTATCCAGCTTTAATCTCATCAGGAGGTTTGGGAGAGTTAAAAGTCAGGATAACACTCCTGGTTTTAAGAATTTTCCCATCCCTTCGCGCAGTGATTCTCTTGACTGCAGTAACACCCTGTGGTTTTAATTCGGAGCAGATTTCCTCCTCGGTGACGTCGACAAGGTCCCACTCTAAAATGACACCTCTTGATGAATTTAGTGTTCTGTGTGGTGTCACTGTTACGGGTATTCCTCCGATTGATGTTACTCGGAGTAGATGTTCAGACTGCCTGTCATTTTTTGTTTCAATCAAGAGGTCCCCGGAACGGAGCCTCTTAACTGATTTGGGTGAACCTGCTAACCCGTCTAACCCTTTTTGAATAAAAAAGGGCGACATTTTACCAATTGGTGTTTCATTGGTGGAATGCATAATTAAGAACCTTGGGACAGGCCCTGATGGTAATTCGGTTCGCTGCCTTTTTTTTAGGAATAATGCTATCTGTCTCCTTTTCATTGATTTCAGATAGGGACCGGGTTGGGGCCCCTGAAGAATTTAGTTTATCAGGATTCATAGAGATTTTTATATGGTTCAGTGCCCGGGCTCCCCACCCACCACGGAGCCCAAAGGGACGCCCACTACCCGGCATGCAATAAATGCGCTCGGGAGGGGGGCCCCAGAGCTACCCAGACACTATACCCGCACCGCCGCCAGCCTGAATCCTGTCCCTCGGACCATGAGGGTAGAGGCGTGGCATTGTCACGGTTGACACTTGCAGGCGAGCCTACTAGCCGATTGATCCTAGCCGGGCCTTCCAGGACCACCCGTCTTGTCGAAGCAGGGGCCAAAGTGGTGTATTGGAGCTGGGCCCCTCAGCCACCAGGATCCCCCTTTCCGAATTTCCACGGGTTGCAGCGCACGGCAAACACGCCGGATTCCATTGATGTAAGCCCGGAACCTAGGCTGCTTCAATATAAAGACTGTGGATTGGAGAATTCCTGAAAGCGCCCAATGCAGTCCTGAGAGCAGTGTGCTGGATAACATCTGGACGTTGTAAACTAGTGCTCCTGGCATAAACTGGAGAGCAATAATCTAACCGTGAACGGATTTAAGTTCTATAGAGATGCAGTAGAGTATACCAATCAGCGCCCCATAACATAGCCGAGACGATCGCAGTATATATGTAGATGCTTTAGACAAGTATGTCTAAATTTATAAATATATAGACTTTGAACTGGATAAGTTCTATAACCGCCTATAGCAATCCTCAGGGCAGAATGTGAATAGGTGAATAGGGGCAATCCGAACCAGCACGCTCTCGTTGAGAGGCAACTACTTCGAAGTCTTAGTATATATTCATGAAAGTTTAGTTTTCTATCTAATGTAAAGCCTAAGAAGGAGAAATTTTAAACAACAGGCAGAGCAATTTTGTTTAAGTATAAGACCGGTTCAGGATGAAGACCACGCATTTTACAGAAGTGTATAGCAGCTGAATTTTTCTCAGATATTCTATATCCATTATTTTTAGTCCATAATTCTATATTGTTTATGGATAATTAGAACTGTCGAATCGTGTTCATGCTTTGTGATTGAAATGAAATGGAAAGATCATCTGGTAGGTTGGTTGGTTGTAGGGTTTTATTGGCGCAATAGCAACTAAGGCTATAATGCGCCAAAACCAGGTGATATATATAAAAAATTTAAAATTTCACTGACCTAATTACTTAGGTCACCATGTCCAGATATACAATAACAAAGGGATAAAATGTAGAAAACAAATTAATAAAGAAATAACAATAACATATAAATTTCAAATACGATTAAAAACCTTTATTGATTTAAAAAAGCTAAAAACAGCAGACACATTGCCATTGTCGAATAAAATCTGACTGAGTGTATCCGACTCAGTCACAAGATTAAAAGCGGTAAAACGGATATTGCTAAAATCTGGACAATCAATTAGAATGTGTCTGATTGATAAAATTGTGCCACAGGACTCGCACACAGGAGGGTCATTAGCCCTCAGCAAAAACGAATGAGTTAAATGACTATGTCCTATGCGGGTCCGGGCAAGAACAACTTCCTCCTTACGATTCCTGCGCAGACTAGACTGCCACGGTTCAATTACAGGCTTTCTACGATATAATTTATTGGTAGTCTGTGTATTCCACGAATCCTACCATTGGGAGTGCATCTTTTGGTGTATTATTTGCCAGCAGTCTGTATAGGGGACTGACAGGCAGCGATTATTATTGGGAATTGCTGATTGGCTGCGGTGCCAGCCAAATCATTTCCTCTAATCCCAATGTGGCTAGGAATCCAGCAGAAGAGGATATCATATTCACGTTCATGGAGAAAGTGAATCTTCTGCTGAATGCAAGAGAGAACAGGATGGGAATTATATCTCACAGATATTAAACCCTGTAACACGCTGAGAGAATCGGAATATAAAATGTACAGTTGGTATTGGCATTTACTAATGTGATCCAAGGCTATCTCTACGGCGTGCAGCACTGCAGTAAATATGCTGCAATCAGAAGGAATCTACTCCAATGTAGTGGTTGTTGTTGTTGTTGTTGTTATTGTTATTTTTGGCGCAAGGGCTGCTTAGACCATATTGCGCCTATCAGTGATATGAAAGTTATCAATGGTGACTGTTATGGAAACAGTCAGAGACGATCATATAGTTTTATTCGTTTAAGAAAACAGAATAACTCCAAGGGATTAGCATCGTTGCCTATGATGTGAGAGAGTTTTAGAGGTTCTTTTAGATTTGGAAGGAAGCTGAATGAACATTGCCGAGCATGTTTGTACAGAGTGCATTCAACAAGAATGTGCTTCATTGTTAGCTGACAGTTGCATTGAGAACACTGTGGAGGATCATTTCCTGTAAGGAGAAATAGGTGAGTAAACTGGCTGTGGCCGATTCGTGCTCTGGTTAAGATGACTTCTTCCTTTCTGTTAGTACGAAAACTAGAGGTCCATAACTGTGGTTCTGATTTTATTTCCAATAGCTTATTACCCGTTTGAGCTTGCCATAGAAGTGTCCATTGTTCCTTACATGTCCTTCGTATCATAGGTTTGTAATCAACATATGGAACACAAAAGCCTGAAGATAATGGGTTAGATGGATGTTTTGCAGCATGGTCTGCGCATTCGTTTCCTGGGATCCCAGTGTGACCTGGGATCCAGCAGAAGATGACTACTTGTTGGCGTTCCTGAATAAGAATCATCTTACTTCTTATGGTTTGTATTAAAGGATTGGTTGGTGAGGAGATGTTTTGTAGGGCTACTAGTGTACTCTGCGAGTCGGTATATATTATACTTTTTTTAATGGAGCAATGAATAATATTTTCTAGGGCAAGTTTAATGGCGAATAACTCAGCTGTATAACTGCTGCATTCAGTAGGCAGAGATACAGAGATGGTGTTAAAAGGGAAAACTGCTGCAGCACCTACTCCACTATCAGACTTTGATCCATCTGTGTATATTTTCATGAAATGCGGATAATTTTGTGTGTGAGAAGTATGAAGTTGTCGCACGTTAATATTTGCAAGGGAATCTTTTCCCCAGTTCAGGAAGTAATTGTCACAGGATGGATTAACCCAGGACCATGGGGGAACTGAAGTGTTTGGATCTTGGAGGACTTTTTCAAGGTGCACATTCCAGCTTTCAGATAGAGCCTGCAATCTGATGCCAGTAGGTTGGACTGCTCTGGGTTTATTTCTGTAGAACATTTTAAACTGTGGATCACTAAGTATTGGCCAAATTGGATGGGTAGGCATGCTTTGAATTTTAGCGGCATAATTCAAAAGTAACATCTTCCTTCTGAGGCAGAGTGGAATTTCATGGGCTTCGGCGTAGAGACTTTGTACTGGCGATGTTCTATAAGCACCTGTAGCAATCCTAAGGGCAGAATGTTGAACAGGAGCAAGCCGTACTAGCACACTCTCCCTAGCAGAGTCATACACCGGGGCTCCATAATCAAGACGAGATCTAATTAGAGTTCTATACAGGTGAAGTAAGGTGTAACGGTCAGCACCCCATGTTGTAGAAGAAAGAACTCTGAGAATGTTCATTTTTTTCTGGCAGGTTGTCCGGAGATATTTGATATGTTCTAAAAAATTAAGTTTCCTATCAAAAATTAGACCGAGGAGGCGAATGCTACTCATAACTGAGATAGGATGATTTGTTAGGTGTAGCTCTGGGTCAGGATGCATCCCTCGTTTGTTACAAAAGTGAATGGCACTCGATTTTTGATGAGATAGTCTGTAACCATTCTGTGTCATCCATAGTTCAATATTGTTTAGTGAGATTTGTAGTTGCCTTTCAATGAAGTTCATATTCGGCGAACTGCAGGAAACAGTCAGATCATCAGCATAGAGATATGAGTTCACAGTCTTGGGAATACATTTGGTAATATGATTTATTCTCAATGCAAATAAAGTAGCACTGAGAACTGAGCCCTGTGGTACTCCTTGCTCTTGTATATAGATTTGTGAGAAGACTTCTCTATAGCGAACTTGAAAAGATCTATACTGAAGGAAGTTTTGTATGTAGCATGGTAAGTGACCTCTCAGGTCAAGGGAATGAAGATCTTTTAAGATACCAAAACGCCAGGTGGTGTCAAAGGCCTTCTCTATGTCAAGGCAGACCATGACAAGATGTTCATTTCGTATAAATGCATTCCTGATATTTGTTTCAGCTTTAACCATAAGATCTAGGGATGAGCGATTTTTTCTGAAACCAAACTGGTTATCAGAGATTAGATGTTTTGAATCCAGATACCATGTTAATCGGCGGTGTATAATTTTTTCTAATGTTTTACTCAAACAACTGGTAAGAGAGATGGGTCTATAATTGTGAGGGATAGAATGATCTTTGCCTGGTTTGGGAATTGCCACTACATAGGAGTGATGCCAGCGAGTGGGGTATGAATGTTCAATGAATATACGGTTGTAAAAGGTCAGCAGCAATGACAGTGATTTATTGTCTAAGTGTTGAAGCATTATGTAATATAGTCCGTCTGGACCAGCAGCACTGTTCTTTGAGGAATATATAGCTTTTTGAAGTTCAATCATAGTAAGTGTCTGATTGTATGGTAGAGAAGCAGCGGTTTTGAAGTTAAGTTTTGATTTTTCGGCTGAGGCTTTGATCTTCTGAAATGACGGATCATACGAGTTCGAGGCAGACAACTGGGAGAATATTGTCCCTAGAGTATTCGCAATTTCTGCAGGACTAGAGAGCTCCTGTCCATTCCAGTTGAATATTGGCGAGGATAATGGAGGAAATTTGCCATTTAGCTGTCTTATTTTTTTCCATATTGTTCTTACATCAGTATTTTTATTTACTGAAGTCGCAAATCGGATCCAAGAGTTTTTTTTAGCTTCCTTTCTGATGTGTCGGGCTTTGGCTCTTAGTTTCTTATAATTTATAAGGTTGTTGGTAGTAGGGTATTTGCGAAATATATTCCACGCTCGGTTTTTTTCTTTTTTGGCATTCTTACATTCATCGTTCCACCAATAATTTATGGGTCTGTAGGTGACTGATTGTGATTGTGGGATGGCAATGGATGCAGCTGCTAGAATTTCTTTGGTGATATGATCAGTGGCTGTGTCAATTGGGAAGGATTCAATGATCTGTTTATCAAATGAAACATGAGAGGTATACTTGGCCCAATCTGCCTTGGTAAATTTCCATTTTATTTGGTTTTTTGCAGTTGAAGAGCGTGATGTTTGGATCTTACAGATTAATGGGTAGTGGTCACTGTTTAGTGGATCATCTAGAGCTGTCCACTCAATATTAGGAAAGAGGATCGGAGAGCATATTGATAGATCTATTGCAGACACTGTTCCTGTTGGGAGATGGATGTAAGTGGGTGAACCAGTATTTAGGATGGTTAAGTTTTGTCTGTCAATGAGCATTTCAATGAGTTGCCCTCGTCCATCTGCATTGGGAGAACCCCACAATGGATGGTGTCCATTGAAGTCGCCCAATAAACAGAAAGGGGTTGGCAACTGCATTATAAGATTTTCAAGTTCGTGAATAGTACACGGATGATTGGGTGGTAGATAGATCGAAACAAGAGTCAGAGTGATGCCAATTGCTATTCGGGTAGCAACGGCTTCTATAGAGGTTTGTAAAGAAATGCGTCTGCATGGGACTCGCGAATCTATGAGTATGGCTACTCCACCACGAGCATTATTTGCAATAGGTCTATCTTGTCTGAAAAGAGTATAGTTTTTTATCAAAGGAGATACCTGAGGAGTCAGATATGTCTCCTGTAGGCAGATGCCCACTGGTTTATGCTGCTTAATTATGTCGTATATGTCATCAATGTTGCTCCTAAAGCCTCTACAATTCCATTGGACAACGTTGTTCATTATTTCAATTTAGATGAAGGAACTGAATCTGACTGCTTTTTGGAAGTCTGTTTGGCACGGTCAATTTTAATCCTTTCTCTTTTTGAGAAAACCGGTCTTTGGTCTATTTCATCCTCTGGATGGATCTCCAGAATGGTTTCGGTATCATCTTGATTGGAAATTTCATTAGTATCCATAAGGGAGGAGTCAAATGTCTGTTTTCGATTAGAATCTGCGTTATCTGCTTGGACGGATCTTACGGGATCTGCACCGGCAGAAGGTGGTATCGTGACTGGTGTATTGTTAGCTCTAGTAGAAATCTGTTGCTTTGAAGGTTGAGGTGCAGAACTGAGTAGGGAACGAGCCCATTCTGAAATAGAGGTATTTGGAGGTATTGATGTATCAGTCTGCACCGATTAGTGATTGATTGGTTTTTAGGAGCATTAGCAACTAAGGCCATATTGCTCCAGGATATGCGGTGGTCATTCCTTGACCTTTCCGCATCCTCCGTATTTGGTGGTGACGGGCTCGAACCCCGGTCTAATCAAGAAGCGTGTGCTGTGCACTGTGCTCCTTCCCACCTGGCTACGGAGGCGCCTAGTCTGCACCGATACTGAATGAAACTTTTTAGCGGCTTCAGCATACGTGCGTCTAGGTGTGATTAGTTGTATTTGCTTTCTGGCTTCTGGGAATGAAACTTTCTTTTCTATTTTATATTTCTGAATTTTTTTCTCATATTTCCATTGTTCACAGTTTTTAGAAAAGGCTGGATGGTTACCTTTACAATTGGCGCAGAGTGGAGCCTGGGCTTTACAGTCAGCCTGGGAATGATCTTTTGAACCACAGTTAGGACATACGGGGTCTCCTCGACAGACTGTTTGTGAGTGTCCGAATTTCTGACACTTGTAACATCTTATTGGGTTCGGGATATATGGGCGAATGCGACAATGCAAATACCCTGCTTTTACGGATGAAGGTAAATTAGGTGAGCTGAATGTCAAAATTATGCTACGAGTTGGAAGGAGTTCTCCATCTTTTTTCATCATAATTCGTTTTGCCTGTGTGACTTTCTGGTCCTGCAGTTCCTGAACAATTTCTTCTTCTGATACATTCATCAGGTCCCATTCAGAAATAACACCTTTGGATGAATTAAGAGTGGCATGTGGGGACACTTTAACTGAAACTCCACCAAATGAGGTGAGTCTGAGTAGAGACTCAGAGTGTTTTGAGTTGGTGGTCTCAACAAGCAGGTCGCCAGATTTCAGTCGTCGTACCATTTTAGGGGAGCCAGCTACGCTCTCAAGACATTTTTGAATGAGGAATGGTGATAAACTACCCAACGATTGGTTAGTTAGCGAATGCAGAATCAGAAAACTTGGGTTTTCCATTCGGGGAGCATCCGTCCTCAGTCTCTTTGGATTGGATAAGTCATTATCGGGTATGTGCAAATCTAGTGTATTTGGATTTGCAGTCCTAATCGGTGGAAAATTGTCACAGTCCATGTTTTGCTCCTTTTGGCCCTGGGGGTTGGTTTTACCACCCAGATTTCCGGCCCCGCCACGGGGAGGCAGGAGCAGTGCCACAAGGTGACCAAGCGGCTAAGTTAGTTAGTTAGTACTATTAGAAATAAAAAACAGAAAGGTAACTTTCCTTTCTGGGCCTTTGCCTACTTCTTCTAGTGCAAAAGAGCTACACTAATTAATAAATAAAGAAAACGGTTGTTGAAACAAAATATAATCTATCACTTGAAGGCTCTTTAGAGATAACGCTTTGAGATACGCAAAGAAATCGCTTGGTCACGGAACGCTTGGCACCCGGGGCCAATGTAGTGGTGTCAGTAAAGACAGCAGCAGATCCCACATATGATTCAGACTTCGAACAGGGTGTGTAAACTGGCGCGAAGTCAGAATGTTCAGCTCGGTGTGCTGAATAAATGGGATGGTAGACAGATGACGGAGGGTTGGTTGGATTGGATATTTTACTGGCGCATCAGCTTCTATGGCTATAATGCGCCTAACTTATGATTTATGGCTTATTCAATGATGTCTTTTGTTATGATTTTTATATGAAATTATAGTAGTTAATCCGTTTGAGAAACTGGAAGACTTCGGATATATTAGATTTATCTGACAATATTGTTCGTAATGAAAATGTGTCCATTCCTTTTAAGGATTTAAAGGTAATCTGACGCTGTCGTGTAAATTTAGGACAGTCAAGTAGAATATGTTGGATAGTTTGCACTGTGTGGCACTCAGAGCACTGCGGCGGAGATTCTCCTCGGAGTAGGTAGGAGTGGGTAACATTGGTGTGTCCTATTCTTAATCTGTTAAGTATAACTTCTTCTTGTCTGTTGGTTCTTGTAACAGCGGTTTTATCTGTAAAATTTGTTACCAGTCTGTTCCTGCCATTTTAGTTGCCACTGTTTTTCGCCACTATTTCTAATTGTAATTTTATGGTCCAGGTATGGTATTTTTATGCTATTGTTGATTGGGCTTTCTGCTTGTTTTGCTGCTTGGTCTGTCTGTGATGACGGAGGGTCCGACTTTCCCAATTTCTAAGGGACCAGTCACATACTGGAAAAAGAGCATGCAAGGGTGAAAGGGGTTGCTTTGGTGTTTGGGCAACCTTGTCTACCTTCATATATTAAGTTCATTGAGTAGCTCTTGGAGACGAATACCAAAAGGACGATTGGCACTCTTACGGGTATCGTACAAATTTTCCCATCGTGGCTCAAAAACGAATGGCCACGTTGGATGGTCTGGCAGGGATTTAAGTTTTAAAGCGTACTTTAAAGGCAACTGCTTACGTCGAAGCGATAACGGTGGTTCGTTTGCTTCGACGTATAAACTCTGGACAGGAGATGTTCGAAATGCTCCAGTAGCGATACGTAGAGCCTGATGATGGACAGGGTCCAGCCATCGAAGGGCACTGTCTCTGGCTGAAGAATATACTTGGGACCCATAATCTAATTTGGATCGCACAAGTGCACGGTAAACCCGTAGAAGGGTGCATCGGTCTGCACCCCAAGATAAAGAGGAGAGCGAGCGGAGCATATTAAGGCCTCTTGTGCACTTTTTGCGGAGTTGACGAATATGATCCAAAAAGGTCAGTTTTTTATCGAATATGAGTCCCAAGAATTTTGTGTTCGCTGCTACTGGAATAGCATTTTGTCCGAGCCTTAATTCAGGTTCAGGATGAAGATTACGCTTGCGACAAAAGTGTACGCAAACTGTCTTCTCCGGCGAGAACCTGAAGCCATTAGCAAGTGCCCAGGAATTCAGACTATCAATGGCTTTCTGCAGTTGTCTTTCAATAACCCTCATGTTGCACGACTGACAAAAAATGCTAAAGTCATCAACATAGAGGGCGCTGTTTACAGTTGGAGGAAACTGTTCTGTGAAGGAATTTATTTTGATATCGAAAAGCGTGACACTTAATATTGATCCTTGTGGTACTCCCTCCTCTTGGCTAAAGGAACGAGAGTGAGGATCCCACACGAACTTGGAAAGATCGATTGGCTAAAAAGTTTTTAATAAAAATGGGGAGTCGTCCCCTAAGACCAAGGCTATGCAGATCTTTTAAGATGCCAATTCTCCATGTTGTGTCATACGCTTTTTCCATGTCATTAGGAAGATCAATGGGCAGGCAGTTGCTTGTAGATTTCCATGATCAGAAAGATATCTCAAAAACAGTGAATAAATTTGGTTTCCAGTTTTAAAATTCTTATTCTCACTTTTACAAAAATTGCCATAACACAAATCTCTTACCATTTTCTTTGGGCCTAAATAGTTATTGATGAAAATTAAATTCATCCACCAGTTCTTGTAGCATGCATTTACGAGTGGGTCCACGGTATCATGAAAAAGTGGGCCTGATCCAATCAAGGGAGCTAGAAATACTGTGAGTACGATTATCATCTGCGTCGGCTGTAATCTGAAGAAAGGTAAATTCTTATTAAAAGACTATCATTAGTAATGGCACTTTCATTTTACATTAATGAAATAATGAATTTATCTCATCATATCTAGAGTACAACAAATACAATCGTGACTAGCGAAGTTTCTCCTGCCCACATCGGGTGTAAAACACTTGTGTTCGGATTCTAGCGATCATGAGAGCAATTTTTTATGGGCCTATTTCACAACATTGGCTGAGTAATTCAGTCTCAGGCGATAGTGGCCTGGTTTTTTTTCCCACAGAAACTCGGAATTTTCAACTAACAGACAGAAAATCGATCACAGGACGTACTCAATTTACAAACATATTACATACGGCGCAATACGACCCTAGTCGCTGATGCACCTAAACCTATACAACAAACAAATACAACATATTCCACATGATTCAAAATTATGCGCAAAACTTTAAACGTTGGTGTATATTTTAGAGGACATTATATCTATCCATAGTTTTACTTTGCTCTGTACTGTTCCATTAAAACTGTATGGTTCAGTTTAAGATTCCTCCGAGAGACGAGTTTCTTCTACTGATTATTATATTTTCAAAGTTGTCTCTTCAATGGCAGTACCATTCACAGACTAATGGATCGATGTGGATCATTATGAGAGTGATGTACCTGGGCAGGATGTTCTCTCGTTATAGTAGCATCATAGGACAGAATAAAACGCGAAGGGGGACAATTGGTCAGATATTCTATGGTACTTCAACACAGAAGGAAATCTTTCGGGGATACTTAATGGCAAACACTTGCAGAAGATTGAAGCTTAGCCAAAATGAAATTAAGGCTTACCGTCATGGACATTAAGAGGTTCTCTCTGGGTTCTTTGTCATTGCTTTGGAATCCTTTTGATGACCGCATTTTGTCATTGGAACCCGAGTGGCAAGATGTGGTCATCCCCAAATTTTAATATACTCAACTAAAAAGACTGGTATCTTATAATAAACAAAATATTTTGCCACCTGATAGCCAACTGACCTCTATGTAATAATATGTTCATAAATTGCGCGTGTTTTTATTGAACGAAAAAAAAAAACATTTTCCGGTAAGAAACCTTGCTATTTACGTTAAGACCGGCTAACACAGACACGAAATCAAAAATGCCATTAAACATTCCTCTCATCACTGATAGCATTCGAGCCCGAGCCTTTTAAACCCGGTGTGGGAGGACGGTGATTATAACCACTCTACTAACCATTCAGACTTTTACTTATATACAGCTAGTTAGTACAATAGGGTGATAATTATTAGGGTTCGAGAGATCATTATATGATTTGAGTTTAGTTTTATTTGATTTGATTTTTTATGGCGTAAAAATGCAAGCTTACAATGCGCCATGACAAAGTTAAAATTCAAAAAAGATGAGGTGTTGGGTAACCTTTAAAAAGGTTATCTCGGAAAATAGTCATATATATATAATATTAAGGATAATAGAAAATTATTAGAAAAAGTAAATCAATCCAATAATAATACCATCATGGTCCTAAGAAAACACAAAAAAAAAAATTATTATCGCTTTTTACCGACAATAATGTTTTTTTTTTTTTTTTTTTTTTTTGCGTTTTCTTAGATCCCTGATGATATTATTATTGGATTGATTTACTTTTTCTAATAATTTTCTATTATCCTTAATATTCTATAGACATTATGGGTGTATTGCATGATTGCTTGCAACTGCATTGACTCATAAATATTAGTTACAGTTACTGTCGTTTTAACTTTCTTTCCTTTTTATCACTAATATAATTATATATATATATATATATATATATATAGTTGAATATTTCATGAGCTGTTGTTCTTTTCGTGTTTATTGGCACATTGAGAACTGAGATCACAATGCCGAAGTTCATAGTTCATGTGTTATTTTATGTTTTCTGTATGGAAAATATATTTCGCATGTACAGGGTGTTCGTTAAATAAACTGATAATAATAATAATAATAATAATGTATGGAGGTTAAATATTTTCTATGGTTATATGTATTATATCATTACTTACAGTAGATGGAATTTAAAGTGGGTTTTCTGGAGTATAAAAATCGCAGAAATCCTTTCTTCATGGGATCAAATATTAGCGGAAAAATTGCGAAGATATCTGATAAATGTGCATTAAACTTCTATCACGTGCATTCATGTGACAGAATTTGAAAAGCGTCGAAACCAGGAATTTAAAAATACATGTTCAGCGTCACCTAAAATATCTTCGAGGATGATGTTTTGGTTTCCTTTATATAATGAGTTAGTTATAGAGGTTTCTGTAAGTTAAGCAATCTAAAACATTCAATTCTAGACGAATGGTAATGTGCACGCTCGATGTAGGAAAGTAAGTAGTAGGAAACTGTTATGGGGAGTTTAATGCTGGGAGTTTAATAATGCGCCTATTCATGTATTATATAAATATCAGAAATTTTTAATCTGTGACAGAAAAAAAATCTGAAATCAGAATTGATTAAAAACTCCAGTTTGCCTGAGGAAGTTAAAAAATTCTGGTTCGTGGTTTCTACTAGTAAGTCTCCTGATTGCAGCCTCTTAACCGTCTTGTGAGATCCTGCAATACCCTCCAGATGTTTTTGAATGACAAAGAGAGACAATTTACTCGTAGGCTGACTAGTAAGTGAGTGTATGATTAAGAACGATGGGCAAGGTTGCTCCATCCGATCAGTCTTTTGTCTCTTTGAATTATTGTTCTCAATATCCTGATCTGTGTTTGCCATGTTTTCTCCTTTTAGCCCTTGGCAAGAAGATTTATCTGTCAAGATTTCGGGCCGCGCAACAGGGAAGCAGGAGTAGTGCTGCTAGGAGGCCAAGCGGTTAAAATATTAGTTTCTTAGTGACCTAGAATTATGGATAAAGAAAGAAAGCTGGGTTTGCTTTCTGTGTTCTAACTTGTGCCGTTTCAAGTATAGAACGGTTTTGAAAATAAGACTTTAGAGAAATGTATGAACTTAAAACTAATTTTAATCGCTTTTGAAGACCACTCTATAAATCGCAGAAATATCGCTTGGCACCCGGGGACAGTAAGAAACTGCAGTACAAGCAAAGAGGGGAAGAGATTTAAAATTTAACTGAATATTCGATGACTCAATATTGATATTCGAATATTTACCTGAATATTCGATGAATTATATATCTAGGAATACTGAAACGTTTCTTCAAATTTATTACTGAGTCCACAACCACATAGCTGACCAGCAATCCCCTAAAAGAGAGAGGTATATGCCAATGAAAATATTTGTTTAATCAATAGCAATTAAAAATGTAAAGTACTGTTAAAATTATTTAAGACAAACTATTTTTATAACTTTTTCATATGCACTGCTGAGAACACCGCTATCAGAATTTACAAAGACTGAGTAACGGTTGTTACCTACCGTATGAACTAAGCTACTAATGTGGTATTTGAATTCCGTTTGTCCATCGGAGAAGAATGTCAGAATGTTTACACTTTTCCACACTTTTTGTAATCCCACATGAAAGATAATAATGTAATCGGAAACAATCCAAACTCTGAGGACCTCCGATTACATTACCAATGCGACTTCTAGAAAATGATTTCCAGCAGTGTTTCCACGCAGAGCAGAAGGGTTGGAGTTCTTGTTTAAAGTCAGGAGAGTTGTTGTTGTTGGTTTTAACGGCACATAGGCTACTTGGGCCATATTGTGTCTTTCTAATGGTGGATATGAAATAATAACTATAATTTATGATATATTGCTATCCGGTTTAGGAAAGTAAATAGTTCTTTTTTTATTAGGATCATCTCCCAGAATCTGAGTTAAATTTATTGATGTCTGCATTTTAGTAATTGATTTGAAAGTGGGGACAGTCCACTAACAAATGGCGAATGGTCAGTTGTACTTGACATGATGTACATTGGGAAGCGCTGTCATTAGTTAATAGGTACAGGTGAGTATGCCCAATCCCGAGCCTTTCTAAAATTGTTTCTTTTCTTCTCATCTGCTTTTCTGGAAGCTGGAGGGCCACAGCTTTGGTTCTGGTTTTATTTGGTATAATTTGTTTCCTGGATAACCTCTCCAGATTAGTGACCAGCTATTGTAACATGCTTTACGGATAATATGTTTACAGGGTGTTTCAGTTAAACGTTTCAGAACTTGTAAGAGGGGTAGGGTACATCCTGACAACTCGAAATCATATAGCAATGTGGGGTCGGAAATGCTTTCCTGAAGCGGTGTTGTACACAGAAGCACCATAAAAAGAAAAGAGACCGTAAGTGAGAAATCGTTTTAATAATACGTGAAAAGAAGCAAAAGGTACATGGATTAAAGTAAGTGTTCGAAGTTTCTTCAACCTCGTATTGCTTTCGCACAGTGGTACCTTGGAAAATGTGCTACAAATCCCCTTTTTCCTGCTGAAGTGTTGTTTTCCGATGAGGCATCCTTCACAAGGGAAGGAATTTTCAACACGCATAACGACCATATCTGGGCGGTCGAGAACCCGCATGCAATACGACGTCGTGCAGCACAGATTCGATTTTCGGTCAATGAATGGGCCGGTATTATGGGAGATCACCTCATCGGACCTTACCTGTTACCGTGTCGTCTAACCGGACCTATCTACTTGATCTTTCTGCAGCAAGTATTGCCACAACTTTTGAGAGATGAACAGATTTCTGCATCGACGCAACAGACAATGTGGTTCCAACACGATGGAGCCCCTGTCCATTATAGCGGAGATGTTCGTAACTACCTGGATGTCACATTTGGTCAACAGTGGATCGGACGTGGTGGTCCCATGCGTTGGCCTGCTCGGTCATCCGACCTATCATGTCTTGATTTTAATTTCTGGGGTCATATGAAATCGCTAGTTTATGACACCCCTGTTGACAATGCTGAGGAGCTGGTTGCAAGAATCGCAGTAGCTGCCGAAGAAATTCGAAATTCGCCTGGAGTATTCCAGAATGTTCGGATGTCCATGCGTTGGAGATGTGAGGCGTGCATTGTAGCCCGTGGAAGAAACTTCGAACACTTACTTTAATCCATGTACCTTTTGCTTCTTTTCATGTATTATTAAAACGATTTCTCACTTACGGTCTCTTTTCTTTTTATGGTGCTTCTGTGTACAACACCGCTTCAGGAAAGCATTTCCGACCCTACATTGCTATATGATTTCGAGTTGTCAGGATGTACCCTACCCCTCTTAGAAGTTCTGAAACGTTTAACTGAAACACCCTGTATAATCAGTATATGGGGTTCGAAAAGTCTGCAAAAGAGTAGTATCTAGTTGTTTGGCTACAAGATCTGCTCTTTCATTTCCTGTAATCCCAGAATGACCTGGAATCCAGCAGAATGTCACAGTTTGGTTTGACTCATTACACACAAGTAATTTAGAATGGATTTGTTTTATTACAGGGTGAGAGGAGTTGGTATTACTATTTATGGCAGAGACAGCACTGAGCGAGTCAATGTATATTAAGGCAGATGAAATTAGAAGCTGAGTAATCTGACATAGGGCCAAGTTAATAGCATAAAGCTCAGCAGTGAATATACTGCATTCTACGGGTAATGAGACAGAAGTGGTGAATGATGGAAAGATTGCCGCTACTTGGGTCTCAGTTTTTGATCCGTCTGAATAGATCTTCCCGGCCTGTGAATTAGAAGCAGAGTGATTTTCATGTAACTGAGCGATATTAAAGGGACACAAGGTGTTATTTCCCCACTTTTGGAAATAGTCATCGTAAATTGCAGGGATATTTGTCCACGGTGGATCAGGCTGTGTTATGTCCTGATATATATTGTCAATTTCAATATTCGACGTTTGAGTTAGTTCTTGAAGTCCAAGTACAGCAGGTCTCTTTTCATTTGGTTTACTGTTGTAAAATGGGTACCATTTAGTATTGTACAGATATCTCCAATTAGGATGAGAGGGAAAATTGCGGATTTTTCCTGCATACATCAAAAGCAATGCTTTCGATGTTCCTCCGAAGATGTAAGGGAGGTTCGTGGGCTTCAATGTAAAGGCTCTGGACCGGGGAAGTTCTTAAAGCCCCTAAAGAAACTCGAAGGGCCTTGTGCTGGATGGTATTTAATCGCTCTAAACTACTCTTCCTCGCAGAGTCATACACTGGAGAACCGTAGTCCAAACGGGACCTGATGAGAGCTCTATAAATATGGATAAGAGTATGCCTATCAGCGCCCCATGACATGGATGACACATACCGAAGGATATTCAATTTCTTCAAGCAGATGGTTCGAAGATAGGCCACATGTGCTTGAAAGTTCAGTTTTCTATCTAGTATCAGGCCAAGAAAGCGGACAGTGTTAACCAGAGGAACCGACACATTTTTTATGTTTAACTCAGGATCAGGATGAAATGATCGGAGTTTGCAGTAATCAGTGGTAGTGGATTTCTGTATGTCTTATGATTTTTCTCATCTAAAGAAGCAGCACAGTGGTATTTTTCCCAGTTTGCTTTGCAAAATTTCCATTTTATACTTCACTTATAGGTTGCGACATCATTTGCTAGTAGGTGACAAACAACTGGGTAATGATTTGATTTGATTTGATTTGATTTTGAGTTTATTGGCGCAAAAACAACTATGGTCATACTGCGCCAAGAAACGATTAAAATAACAATAAAGATAAATTCTGGTAACCTTTAAAAAGGTTACCTCGTCAAATTGTTATTTATATATGTGTGTATATATTAATTGCTTTTAAAAATTTAAAAACTGCCGACACGTGGTCGTTGTCTGATAAAATCTGACTGAGTGTATAAGGCTCAGTCGGATGAGTTTGTTTGTTTGTTTGTTTTATGGCGCATTAGCGTCTAAGGCTATAATGCGCCAAGTCAAAAAGATGTAGAATATAAAATTTAAATTATTTGTATATTATTTTAAAAGAATATACGATTTAAAATGTTCATGTAGTATAAAATGATAAAAATATTTTAGATTGAATTATTTAGATTAATAAGTTGTAAAAACTTAAAAATAGCTGACATATTGTCATTGTCGTTTAAAACCTGTCTGAGTGTATAAGGTTCAGACAGATGGCTAAAACATAAACGGCGGTCATTATAAAAGGACGGACATTCAATTAAAACATGACGGACTGTTAAAATGGTGTCACAATTTCTACACATAGGACGATCGTCTGCCCTCAGCAGATAGCAATGTGTCAAGTGACAATGTCCTATGCGGAGCCGAGATAGAACAACTTCCTCTTTTCGGCTCCTGCGCAGACTAGACTGCCAATGTTCAATTACAGGCTTAATCTCAAATAACTTGTTTGTAGTCTGTCCATGCCAAGAGTGTTGCCATTGGGATATCAGTTTCTTTCGAATTACTTGCCTGTAGTCTGTATAGGGGACTGACAGGCAAGAGTTAAATAGGTTCGCTGATTTGGCTGCAGTGTCTGCCAAATCATTTCCTGAGATCCCAATGTGGCCTGGGATCCAGCAGAAACGAACATCAAATTTGAATTCTGCTAGGGAGTGCAGCTTCTGCTGTATCCGGGTCAGGACAGGATGAGGGTTGAACCCCATCGATGATAAAGCCTGTAATGAACTCAGAGAATCGGTATATATAATATATTTTTTGTAGTGGCTGGTTCGTATGCGATCTAAGGCTAGCTCAACCGCATGCAGCTCTGCAGTGAACACACTGCATTCGTTGGAGATCTGCTCAGATACCGTGGTATCTGGGAAAACAGCTGCAGATCCGACAGACAGTTCTGACTTCGAGCCATCTGTGTAGATGGGCAAGAAGTCAGCATGTTCCGAGCGATCAGCTAAAAAGAGCTGCAGGTAGACGGTGGATGAAGTATTGTCCTTTCTCCAATTGTTAAGGGAGAAGTTGCAGTTTGGGACACGAGCATGCCAGGGTGGAAAAGGTTGCCCCGGTGATGGGGAAACATTGTCTAATGTGATGTTCAAATCGTTGAGTAGCCTTTGGATACGAATACCGAATGGTTGATTGGCAGTCTGGCGAATGTTGTACAGATTTTCCCAACGTGGCTGAAAAACGGGTGTCCACGTCGGATGGTCTGGCAGGGATTTCAGTTTTAAAGCATACTGTAGAGACAACTGTTTCCTGCGAAGCGATAACGAGGGCTCATTCGCTTCGACATAGAGGCTATGGACAGGAGAAGTTCGAAATGCTCCTGTGGCAATACGGATCGCCTGATGGTGGATGGGATCCAGCCATCGGAGTACGCTGAGTCTAGCGGATGCGTATACCTGGCACCCGTAATCTAACTTAGATCGTACGAGTGCACGATAGAGGCGCAAAAGGGTACATCGGTCAGCGCCCCAGGAATGTGAGGAGATTGCACGTAGGATGTTCAAACCTCTCGTGCACTTCGCACGTAGTTGACGGATGTGTTCTAGAAAGGTCAGCTTTTTATCGAATATAAGCCCCAAAAATCTGGCCTCAGGTACTACTGGGATAGCATTTTGTCCAAGCCTCAGTTCAGGTTCAGGGTGAAGATTGCGCTTTCTGCAAAAATGCATGCAAACAGTCTTTTGTGCAGAGAACCTGAACCCGTTATTCGCTGCCCATGAGTTCAAATGGTCAATGGCACGTTGCAGTTGCCTCTCAATTACCCTCATGGTGCAGGAATGACAGAATATGCTAAAATCGTCAACATAGAGGGCACAGTTTACAGTTGGAGGAAGTTGTTCTGTAACGGAATTCACTTTAATGGCAAAAAGCGTAACACTTAAAACGGATCCTTGAGGTACTCCCTCCTCTTGACTGAAGGAACGAGAGAGTGAGGATCCCACACGAACTTGGAAAGATCGATTGGCTAAAAAGTTTTTAATAAAAATGGGGAGTTTCCCCCTAAGGCCAAGGCTATGTAAATCTTTTAAAATGCCAAATCTCCAAGTTGTGTCGTACGCTTTTTCCATATCGAAGAACACTGACACTAGGTGTTCTCGTTTTAAAAAGGCATCTCGAATGGAAGTTTCGAGCCTGATTAAGTGGTCCAAAGTTGACCTATTCCTACGGAAGCCGCACTGAAATCTGGAGAGGAATCCATTAGCCTCCAAATACCAGATAAGGCGGGCATTGACCATTCTCTCCAGAATTTTGCACAGACAGCTAGTCAGAGCAATAGGACGGTAGTTCGTTGGGATTTTGGGATCTTTTCCTGGCTTAGGAAAGGCAAGCACGATTGCCTTATGCCAGGAATCCGGAAACTGCTCTTCTTGAAATATTCTGTTATATAGAAAAAACAGTTGGTCCATGGATTTTTCAGACAGATGTTTGATCATATCATAATGGATAAGATCTGGTCCGGCAGCACTTGCCTTGGTAAGAGTTAGAGCTGTTTTTAACTCTTCCGTGGTAAAGGGCCCGTTATAGGGATGAGACCTCCTTGATTTAAAGTTAATTGGTTGCTTTTCACATTTATCTTTCCAGACCAGAAATTCTGGTGAGTAAGCAGATGTTGACGAGATGGTAGAAAAAGTCTCCCCAAGTGCATTGGCTATTGCAGTTGGATCTGCAATAACGCATCCATTATACTCCAGGACCGATGAAGGGTGCGATGCATATTTACCCTTCATTTTTCCGGATTTTGTCCCATATAGCTTTACTGCTGGTTGACTGGGTAATGGTGGATGTAAAGCGGACCCAAGATTCCTTTTGGCTCTGACGACGAATATATCGCGCTTTCGCGCGTGCACGTTTGAAGGCTAAGAGATTGGCTGTGGTAGGATATCGTCGGAATATCCCCCAAGCTTTATTTTGTGCCTTTTTTGCTGCTGTGCATTCGGTATTCCACCAAGGTTTTGGAAATGGCGGAAACCGGGTAGATGTTTTCGGAATTGTAGCTGCATCTGCATGGACAATGCTTTCTGTGATGTACGCCACTGCATCATTGATAGGCTCCCGACTGACTGTACTGACGTTAAAGTCTACCAGGTGTTGAAAGGTGTTCCAGTCAGCCTGATCAATCTTCCATCGTGGTAACCTAAAAGGTGAACATGGCGTCACTTTAAGTAGGCTCGTTATCACGGGGAAGTGATCACTCCCATAAAGATTCTCCTCTACCTCCCAAGTGATTGAAGGAAGGAGAGAGGGGGAACATATAGAGAGATCAATAGCAGAGAACGTACGGGTAGGCATGTGAAAAAAGGTGTTAGTTCCCACATTTAGAAGGGATAGGTCATTGTCATTGAGCACATGCTCTATGACACGTCCCCTTCCATTAACGTTTGCACTACCCCACAGGGTGTTATGTCCATTGAAGTCGCCCAGGAGTAAGATAGGCGTAGGCAGCTGCACAATGAGATCATCAAGGTCTCTCTGGGAGATATCAGCCCCAGGTGGCACCTACACTGAACAGACTGTTATTAAAAACCCTACCGTAAGGCGAACCGCTACCGCTTCTATGTTGGTGGTGAGCGCAATAGTTTGATATCGGGTGTGGTTGCCCAGAATTATAGCAACACCCCCATGAGCAGGTCCATCGTCAGTTCTGTCCTTTCGAATGATAGTAGTGTTACGAAGCGAAAGGTTTTCGTTTGGCTTCAGGTATGTCTCTTGTAAGCAAAAGCAGACAGGCTCATGCTTTCGCAGAAGGGCCTTGATGTCATCATTGTTTCGCCGGAATCCACGGCAGTTCCACTGTAGGAATTTAGCCATTATTTTGGCTTGGTGGGTCCATCAGGCGGCTTCCGAGGTGCTGAGGGCTTACCTTTTTCAGTCTTGGATTTATCCTTCCTGGGGAAGTACGGACGCTGTCCAGTGTCCATTTCCTCCTCAGCAAAGAGCTCCAAGACTGAGTCTTCTTGTACCTCCTTCTGCTCTACACCCATCTTTTCTTGGGTTGTAGGTGGTATGTCACCTTTCTTATTCTTTTCTTTCGTGATTGCTTTTGTTATTTGTGGAGCATTAGGAGGTACTGATATAGGAGTGGCAGCTGATTGGTCCTTCTGTGCAGGTTTTTGGGAGCTTAACAGATAGCGGGCGATGGGAGTAAATGATTCTTTTGGAGGGATGGACATGTCCGTCTGAGTTCCAATGGAACACCTCCCTGCTACCTTCTGGGCGTAGGTAGGTTTTTTGATGTTGAGAGGTTTCACTGCTTTCCTTGCCTCCTGGTACGATATGTTTAGCTCTGCCTTCAGCCGTTGAATTTCTTTTTCTTCTTTCCACCTCTGGCATGCTCGTGAATAGGCTGGGTGTTCGCCTTCACAGTTAATACAGGTGGGGTTTGCGGCAGAACATGCTGTTGTTTCGTGGTCCTTTGCACCGCATCGAGCGCATGCAAGGACTCCACGGCAGGCCATTTGTGAATGTCCATATTTCTGGCATTTAAAACACCGTAAAGGGTTTGGAACATATGGACGCACTGAGCAGTTGATGTAGCCAGCTTTAATCTCATCAGGAGGTTTGGGAGAGTTAAAAGTCAGGATAACACTCCTGGTTTTAACAAGTTTCCCATCCCTACGCGCACTAATTCTCTTGACGGCTATAACTCCCTGAGGTTTCAGTTCCAAGCAGATTTCCTCCTCGGTTACGTCGAGAAGGTCCCATTCCGAAATGACACCTCTTGATGAGTTTAGTGTTCTATGTGGTGTTACTGTTATGGGTAGTCCTCCGATTGATGTTGGGTAGTCCTCCGATTGCAGACTGCCTGTCAGTTCTGGTTTCAATTAAGAGGTCTCCAGAACGGAGCCTCTTAACTGACTTGGGTGAACCTGCTAACCCATCTAACCCTTTCTGTATGAAGAAGGGCGACATTTTGCCAATCGGTTTTTCTGTGGTAGAATGAATTATTAAAAATCTTGGAACAGGCCCTGATGATATTTCTGTTCGCTGCCTCTTTGTAGCAATAATGCTATCTGATTCATTGTCTAAATTTTCAGATAGGGACCGGGTTGGGGCCCCTGAAGGAGTAAGTTTATCAGGATTCATAGAGATTATTTAGTTGTTCAGTGCCCGGGCTCCCCACCCACCACGGAGCCCAAAGGGACGCCCACTACCCGGCATGCTTGATTGATTGATTGATTGGTTTGGTTTTTTATGGCGCATTGGCAGCTGTGGCCATAATGCGCCAAGACTAGGTAATATTTAAAAAGTTTAAATTCTCGGTGACCTAATTAGTAAGGCCACCATGTCGAAATATATAATAATGTAACAAAAGCATAAATTAAATACAATTAAAAACTTTTATTAATTTAAAATAGCTAAAAACAGCAGACACATTGTCATTGTCAGATAAAATCTGACTGAGTGTATACGGCTCAGTCAGATGGTTAAAAGCGGTAAAACGGATATTGCTAAAATCTGGACAGTCAATTAAAAGGTGTCTGATAGTTAAAGTTGTACCACAGGACACACACATAGGAGAGTCATCAGCCCTCAGCAAAAACGAATGAGTCAAATGACTATGTCCTATGCGGGTCCGGGCAAGAACAACTTCCTCCTTACGATTCCTGCGCAGACTAGACTGCCACGGTTCGATTACAGGCTTTATACAATATAGTTTATTCCCAGTCTGTCTATTCCACAAATCCTGCCATTGGGAATGTATCTTTTGCTGTATTGTTTGCCTGTAGTCTGTATAGGGGACTGACAGGCAACGGTTATTATTTGGAATTGCTGATTTGGCTGCGGCGTCAGCCAAATCATTTCCCTTAATCCCAATGTGGCTGGGAATCCAGCAGAAGCGGATGTCATATTCACGTTTACGGAGGAAGTGAATCTTCTGCTGAATGCTAGACAGAACTGGATGAGAATTATATTTCACGGTTATTAAAGCCTGTAACACGCTGAGAGAGTCAGAATATAAAATGAACCGTTGGTGTTGGCATTCACTAATGTGATCCAAGGCTAACTCTATTGCGTGCAGCCCTGCAGTAAATATGCTGCATTCAGAGGGAATCTGCTCCGATGTAGTGCTGTCTGTAAAGACAGCAGCAGATCCCACATATGATTCCGACTTCGAGCCGTCTGTGTAAACTGGCGCGAAGTCAGAATATTCAGCTCGGTGTGCTGAATAAAGCTGCAGGTAGACAGACGATGGAGTGTCCGACTTTCCCCAATTTCTAAGGGACAAGTCACATGCCGGAACATGAGCATGCCAGGGTGGAAGGGGTTGCTTCGGTGTTTGAGCAACTTTGTCTACCTTGATATTAAGTTCTTTGAGTAGCTCTTGGAGACGAATACCAAAAGGACGATTGGCAGTCTTTCGAGTGTTGTACAAATTTTCCCATCGTGGCTCAAAAACGGATAGCCACGTAGGATGGTCTGGCAAGGATTTTAGTTTTAGAGCGTAGTTTAGAGACAATTGCTTACGTCGAAGCGATAACGGCGGTTCGTTTGCTTCGACGTATAAGCTCTGGACAGGAGATGTTCGAAATGCTCCAGTAGCTATACGGAGGGCCTGATGATGGACAGGGTCCAGCCAACGAAGTACACTGTCTCTGGCCGAATTGTATACCAGGGACCCGTAATCAAGTCTGGATCGTACAAGTGCACGGTAGATGCGTAGTAGGGTGCATCGATCGCGCACCCCAAGATGTAGAGGAAAGAGAGCGCAGAATATTCAGCCCTCTTGTGCACCTTGTGCGGAGTTGACGGATGTGATCCAGAAAGGTTAACTTCTTATCAAATACGAGTCCCAAAACTTTTGTATCCGCCGCTACTGGAATAGCATTATGTCCGAGCCTTAATTCAGGTTCAGGATGAAGATTACGCTTGCGACAAAAGTGCACGCAAACGGTCTTCTCCGGCGAGAACCTGAAGCCATTAGCAAGTGCCCAGGAATTAAGGCGATCAATGGCTTTTTGCAGTTGTCTTTCAATAACCCTCATGTTGCATGACTGACAAAAAATGCTAAAGTCATCAACATAGAGCGCACTGTTTACGGTTGGAGGAAGTTGTTCTGTGATGGAATTTACTTTGATGGCGAAAAGCGTGACACTTAAAACTGATCGCTGTGGTACTCCCTCCTCTTGGCTAAAGGAACGAGAGAGTGAGGATCCCACACGAACTTGGAAAGATCGATTGTCTAAAAAGTTTTTAATAAAAATGGGGAGTCGTCCCCTAAGACCAAGGCTATGCAGATCTTTTAAGATGCCAAATCTCCAAGTTGTGTCATACGCTTTCTCCATGTCAAAGAACACCGACACCAAGTGTTCGCGTTTTAGGAAAGCATCCCGGATGGATGTTTCCAGTCTAATAAGATGGTCCAAAGTGGACCGGTTCCTTCGGAAGCCGCACTGGATATTGGAGAGAAGGTCATTTGATTCTAAGTACCAAATTAACCGAGAATTGACCATTCTCTCCAGGATTTTGCACAGACAGCTAGTCAGAGCAATAGGACGATAATTGGTAGTGACTTTTGGATCCTTTCCTGGCTTAGCAAAGGCAAGAATGATTGCCTTGCGCCAGGAATCCGGAAACTGCCCTTCGATAAAGATTCTGTTATACAGAAGGAGCAGACAATCCATAGATTTTGGTGAAAGATGTTTAATCATGTCATAATGGATGCCATCTGGTCCAACAGCACTTGCTTTGGAAAGAGCGAGGGCTCTTTTAAGTTCCTGAATAGTAAAATCCCCGTTGTAGGGATAGAGGCCCTTGGACTTAAAATTAAGTGCTTCTCTTTCCAGTTTATGTTTCAGGACCAGGAACTCTGGGGAATACGAAGATGTTGCAGAGATGTTAGAGAATGTTTCCCCAAAAGCATTGGCTATTGCAGTTGGATCTGCAATAGCGCATCCATTATAATCTAGGATTGAAGAAGGGTGGGATGTATATTTTCCCTTCATTTTCCGGATTTTATCCCAGACTACCTTAGAATTGGTAGTCTGGTTAATAGATGACGTAAAACGGATCCATGATTCCTTTTGACTCTGACGGCGAATGTAGCGTGCTTTGGCTCGTGTGCGCTTGAAGGCTATTAGATTAGCAGTGGTAGGATATCGACGGAATATCCCCCACGCTTTGTTTTGGGCCTTTTTTGCTGCTGTGCATTGTGAATTCCACCAAGGTTTGGGAAATGGTGGAAACCGGTCAGATGTTTTTGGAACAGCTTTCGCAGCTGCTTGGACAATAATTTCTGTGATGTACTTAACTGCATCATTGATAGGCTCCTGACTGACTGTACTGAGGTCAAAATTTGCCTGATGTTGGAAGGCATTCCAGTCAGCCTGATCAAACTTCCACCGTGGTAACCTAAAAGGAAGACATGGTCTCCCACTGTGTAACAAGGTTATCACAGGGAAGTGATCACTTCCGTATAGATTCTCCTCCACTTCCCAAGTGAGTGAAGGGAGTAGATGTTGTTGTTGTTGGGTTTAACGACACAAAGGCTACTTGGGCCATATTGTGTCTTCTAATAGTGAATATGAAATAATATCTATATTTTATGATATATTTGTATCCGGTTTAGGAAAGTATATAGTTCCTTTTTATTAGAATCATCTCCCAGAATCTGCAATAAATTTATTGATGACTGTGTTTTAGCAATTGATTTAAAAGTATCTAAGCGGATGTTCTGAAGGTGGGGACAGTCCACTAACAAATGGCGAATGGTCAGTTGTACTTGACATGATGTACATTGTGGAGCGCTGTCATTAGTTAATAGATAGAGATGAGTGAGATAAGTATGCCCAATCCTGAGCCTTCCTAAAATTGTTTCTTCTCGTCTGCTTTTCTGGAAGCTGGAGGGCCACAGCTTTGGTTCTGGTTTTATTTGGAATAATTTGTTTTCTGGATAACTTCTCCAGATTAATGACCAGCTATTGTAACATCTTTATGGATGATATGTTTATAATCAGTATATGGGGATCGAAAAGTCTGCAAAAGAGTAGTATCTGGTTGTTTGGCTGCTAGATCTGCTCTTTCGTTTCCTGCTATCCCAGAATGACCTGGAATCCAACAGAATGTTACAGTTTGGTTTGACTCATTACACACAAGTAATTTAGAATGGATTTGTTTTATTACAGGGTGAGAGGAGTTGGTATTACTATTTATGGCAGAGACAGCACTGAGCGAGTCAGTGTATATTATGGCAGACGAAATTAGAAGTTGAGTAATATGCCCTAGAGCCAAGTTAATAGCATAAAGCTCAGCAGTGAAGATACTGCATTCTACAGGTAATGAGACAGAAGTGCTGAAAGATGGAAAGATCGCAGCAGCGCCTACTTGGGTCTCAGTTTTCGATCCATCTGTATAGATCTTACAGGCCTGTGAATTAAAAGCAGAGTGAGCTTCATGTAACTGTGCGATATTGAAGGGACACAAGGTGTTCTTTCCCCACTGTTGGAAATAGTCATCGTAAATTGCAGGGATATTTGTCCACTGTGGATCAGGAGGTGTTATGTCCTGATATATATTGTCGATTGCAATATTCCACGTTTGAGTTAGTTCTTTAAGTCTAAGTGCAGCAGGTCTGTTTTCATTTGGTTTACTGTTGTAAAATGAGTCCCATTCGGTGTTGTACAGACATCTCCAATTCGGGTGGTAGGGAAGACTGCGGATTTTTGCGGCATACATTAAAAGCAATGTTTTCCTCCGAAGATGTAAGGGAGGTTCGTGGGCTTCAATGTAAAGGCTCTGGACTGGGGATGTTCTGAAAGCCCCTAGAGAAACTCGAAGGGCACTGTGCTGGATGGTATTTAATCGTTCTAATGTACTCTTCCTCGCAGAGTCATACACTGGGGAACCGTAGTCCAAACGGGATCTGATGAGAGCTCTATAAATATGGATAAGCGTATGCCGATCAGCGCCCCAAGACATGGATGACACACACCGAAGGATATTCAATTTCTTCAAGCAGATGGTACGAAGATAGGCCACATGTGCTTGAAAGTTCAGTTTTCTATCTAGAATCAGGCCAAGAAAGCGGACAGTGTTAACCAGAGGAACCGACACATTTTTTATCTTTAACTCAGGATCAGGATGAAATGACCGGAGTTTGCAGAAATGAGTGGTAGTGGATTTCTGTTCAGCAAGATGGTATCCATTGCGTAAAGTCCACGATTCTATTCTGTTTAGAGTAATTTGTTACTGTCTTTCGATAGTATTCATATTTTGTGATTGGCACGATATGGTGAGGTCATCTGCATACATATATACTTCAATAGTTTTTGGAAGATCTTCCAATATATTGTTGACCCTAATTGCGAATAGGGTTGGACTCAGTATAGAACCCTGTGGGACACCCTCTTCTTGAATATGAGATGCTGATAGGAAGTTTTGATATCTGACTTGAAAGGTACGTAACTTTAAAAAGTTCTGAATAATTTGAGGGAGATAGCCTCTCAACCCTAACTGATGCATATCTGTGATAATACCATGACGCCATGTGGTGTCGAATGCTTTCTGAATATCCAGGTTGACCATAACTAAATGTTGTCTCCTGATGAAGGCGTTACGTATGTTGGATTCAATTTTGACAAGTAAATCTAGGGTGGACCTGTTTTTGCGGAAGCCATATTGGTGATCAGAAAGCAGATTTTGGGATTCAAGAATCCAGGTGAGCCTCTTATGCACCATCCTTTCGAAGGTCTTGCCCAAACAGCTTGTCAATGATATTGGTCTGTAATTTTGAACTAGAGATGTATCTTTTCCCGGTTTTGGTATTGCACAAATATAGGAATGACGCCATGAGAGAGGATATGTGTTTTCTGAGAAGATCCTATTATAAAATAGCAATAGTATGTACAGATCAGCTTCACACAGATGTTTAAGCATTCTGTAGTGAATGCCGTCTGGTCCTGCTGCACTATTTGGAGATTTACTCAAGGATTCTTTGAGTTCAGCTATAGTAAAGGGCTGGTTATATGGAAGTGGGTGATTAGTTGAAAAATTCAATTTTTTTCGTTCTTCATTAGTTTTAATTCTCTGAAAAGCAGTCACATAAGTGGTTGAGGCGGAAGTATTATAGAAATATTCTGCTAAAGCATTTGCGATGTCAGTAGGAGAAGATAGGTCCTGCCCATTCCACTGAATTATTGGAGACTGTAGAGGTAGAAATTTTCCATTGAGAGCTTGTATTTTTTTCCAGATAATCCGAGTGTCAGTATTTTTGTTAATAGTTGAGGCGAACTTAATCCAGGAGTCACGTTTTGCTTTTTTCCTAATTTGTCTTGCTTTGGCTCTCAGTTTTTTGAAAGCTATAAGGTTGGCAGTAGTGGGGAATTTGCGAAATTGGTTCCAAGCACGGTTTTTTTCTACTTTCGCTATGGTGCAATCTTGATTCCACCAATGGTTTTGGTGTACCCGCTTGCTCTGGTTGGATTTTGGAATAGACATTTCAGCTGCTGATAATATATGGCTGGTAATGTGTTCGGTTACTTCATCAATATGTTGTTGCTGTACATACTGTTTGTTTAATAGGACACAAGTACAGTAGTTTTTCCAGTCTGCTTTGTGGAAATTCCAAGATATACGGGCTTTGGGGCATGATACGACCTGTGTTTGAAGTGAGCTGATGATTGGAAAATGGTCACTGTGGAATAGATCGTTCAACACCAACCATTCCATACTTGGAAAAAGAGATGCTGAACAGATAGATAAATCTATGGCAGATGTTGTGCCTGCAGGTAATTGAACATACGTTGGAGAGCCAGTGTTTAATACAGTCAGATTATGGTTATCTAGGAATGTTTCAATTAATTGGCCTCTCTTATCCATAGTGGAGGATCCCCACAATGGATGGTGACCGTTAAAATCACCGAGTAAACAGACAGGAGGTGGCAGTTGTGTTAAAAGGTTGTCAAGTTCAGTCTGGGTACAAGGATAATTAGGTGGTATATAAACAGATGCAAGGGTTAATGATATTCCCATTGCTATCCGAACTGCTACAACTTCTAGGGAGGTTACTAGTTGGAGATGTCTTGATGGTATGGTAGTTTTGACAAGAATACCTACCCCTCCACGAGAAGAGTCAGAATCCCTGTCTCGCCTAAACATAGTATAGTTTTTGAATTTGAGTGAAACTTTTGGTGATAAAAATGTTTCCTGTAAGCATACTCCTAATGCGTTAGTTTGTGTGAGTAAATCATTCAGGTCATCTATATTACTGCGTAATCCTCTGCAGTTCCATTGTAGGAATTTGTTCATTGCTTGGGTTTATTTGACGAAGATTGATCTGACTGTTTTTTCTGAGGTTTCTGCCTGCTTAGTTTTGATTTTTCATTTTTGGGAAAGGTTGGGCGTCCTTTATCCATGGTATCATTGGCATGTAATTCTAGGACTGTGTCTTCGTCCTCTGACTGAACTTCCATTTGAATGTTGCTATAGCATGATTTCATTGTCTTTTGATTTTCAACACTAACAGATTTTGTTCTTTCGGGCAAGGTTGAGATGGCATCAGTTGGGATACTGATTGGCGTGTTGCTGGTTTCATTAACTGTAGATTTTTTATTGCACGTTAGCATGGTTTTGGCCCAGGTGGCAAATGAAATGTTTGGTTCTATGGAGCATCTGTTTGAGTTGAAATTGACCGGCTGTTTTTAGAGACCGATGCGTATGATCGGCTAGGCATGGTTAACAGTATTTGCTTCCTTGCTTCAGGGTATGTGACTTTATGCTCTACCTTATATTTCTGGATTTGTTTGCCTGTTTTCCAAAGGTCACATGCTTTAGAAAAGGCAGGATGGCTTCCTTTACAGTTAGGGCAACTAGGAGTGGCAGCTGTACAGTCTCCTTGGGAATGCTCCTTAGAGCCACAAATAGGACACACAGCATCGCCTCGGCATGCCGTCTGAGAATGGCCATACTTCTGGCACTTAAAGCAGCGAATGGGATTTGGGATGTAAGGCCGAATCTTGCAGTTTAAATAACCTGCTTTAACAGAAGATGGAAGAGTCGGAGTACTAAATGTCAAAATGACGGACCTGGTTGGTAGTAGGTTCCCATCTTTTTTGGTCATTATTCTCCGCGCATGAGTCACTTTTTGTTCCCTCAGTTCTTGTATTATCTCTTCTTCTGACACTGATAGTAAGTCCCATTCGCTGATAACGCCTCTAGAGGTGTTAAGAGTGTTATGGGGCGTAACTGACACTGGAATACTGTTAAATGATGTTAATTTTAACAGCTTCTCTGAGTGAGTTGTCTTAGAAGTTTCAATTAGAAGGTCTCCAGATTGGAGACGCTTAACCATTTTAGGAGATCCACAAACCGATTCTAAACATTTCTGTATAAGAAAAGGCGATAGTTTGCCAACAGGTTGCGTGGATAATGAGTGCATTATAAGAAATGCTGGCACGTCATTATTCTGATTTTCCGTCCTTAGTCTCTTTGGACGATTGGAGTCATGGTCAATGTCAGGAATTTCTGACCTTGAGCTCGAGGGCTCTAACAGTGGATAGTCACTTATATCCATGTCGGCTCCTTTTGGCCCTGGGGGTTTGTCTTTACCACCCAGGTTACCGGCCCCGCCACGGGGAGGCAGGAGCAGTGCCACGAGGTGAGCAAGCGGCTATTAGTTGTGTTAGTAATAAAGAAAACGAAACTGAAAGGTTTCTTTCCTTTCTGGGCCTTTGCCTACTTCTTGCAGAACAAAAGAGCTACTTAAATATAAAATGAGAAAAAACGGTATTCAGAAATAAACAGAATATATACAATGGCAAAAGCTCTTTAGATAGCTCGCTTTGGAAAACGCACTGAGATCGCTTGGCCACGGAACGCTTGGCACCCGGGGCCGAAGGGAGTAGAGAAGGGGAGCAGATAGAGAGATCAATGGCAGAAAACGTACGGGTAGGCATGTGGAAGAAGGTGTTTGTTCCAGTATTTACAAGGGAAAGGGCATTGTCATTGAGCATACGCTCTATGACCCGTCCCCTTCCATTGATGATAGCACTACCCCACAGGGTGTTATGTCCATTAAAATCCCCAAGAAATAAGAAAGGGGGCGGCAACTGCGTTACAAGATCATCAAGGGCTTCCTGGGAGATGTCAGTCCCAGGTGGCAAATAAATAGAGCAGACCGTTAATAGAAAACCCACTGTAAGGCGAATTGCAACAGCCTCTATGCTGGTTGTAATTAGCAAGGGCTGAACTGGGGTCTGATTACTCACAAGGATAGCCACTCCTCCATGAGCAGGACCATCCGCAATTCTATCCTTACAAAAGATTGTGATGTTATGCATGGTGGGATCATCGTTTGCTTTTAGATACGTCTCCTGCAAGCAAAAGCAAACTGGCTCGTGCTTTTGCAGGAGGGCCTTGATGTCATCAGTATTTCGCCGGAATCCACGACAATTCCATTGTAGGAATTTAGCCATTATTTTGGCTTGGTGGGTCCATCAGGCGGCTTCCGAACTGCTGAGGGCTTAATTTTATCAGTCTTGGCTTTATCTTTTTTGGGGAAGAATGGACGCTGTCCCGTGTCCATTTCTTCCTCCGCGAAGAGTTCCAAGACTGATTCATCCGGTACCTCCTTGTGCTCGACATCCATTGTTTCTGTTTTATCTGTTAGCTCTTTACCACTTGGTTTTGGTAGTGGTGGAGCACTCGGAGGTACGGATATAGGAGTGGCAGCTGACTGTGTTTTTTTGGTGGGCTTTTGTGAACTCAATAAATAGCGTGCAATCGGAGTGAATGACTCTTTTGGTGGTTTTGATTTTGATTTGATTTGGTGTTTATTGGCGCAAAAACAACTAAGGCTATACTGCGCCAGGAAACGATTAAAATAACACTAAAAATGAATTCTGGTAACCTTTAAAAAGGTTACCTCGTCAAATTATTTGTATATATATATCAATGTGTAAAAGCAGTATAAGTTTAAAAATAAATGATCCAATTTATATATGTGTGTATATATTAATAGCTTGTAAAAACTTAAAAACTGCTGACACGTGGTTATTGTCTGATAAAATCTGACTGAGTGTATAAGGCTCAGTCGGATGAGTAAAAGCGGTAAAATATATATTGCGAATATCGGTAAAATTAACGCAATCTATTAAAATATGCTTTATTGATAAAATGGTGTCGCAAGACTCGCACATAGGAGGGTCATCAGCCCTCAGCAGAAAGGAATGTGTCAGATGACTGTGTCCTATGCGGAGTCGAGCAAGAACAACTTCCTCGCTCCGAGTCCTGCGCAGACTAGACTGCCATGTTTCTATTACAGGCTTTATTTGATATAATTTATTTGTTCTCTGTCTCTGCCATAGTTCTTGCCATTGGGAATATATCTTTTTGCGTATTATTTGCCTGTAGTCTGTATAGGGGACTGACAGGCAACGATTATGAGTGGGTGTTGCTGATTTGGCTGCAGCGTCAGCCAAATCATTTCCCTTTATCCCAATGTGGCTAGGAATCCAGCAGAAGCGGATATCAAACTTGCATTCATGAAGAGAATGTCTCTTCTGCTGAACCCGACAAAGAACTGGATGAGAATTATATCTCGTAGATAATAAAGCCTGTAATACACTCAAAGAATCAGAATATATTATTGACCTTTGGAATTGACAAGTTCGAATGTGATTCAAGGCTAGCTCTATAGCATACAGCTCTGCAGTGTATATGCTGGATTCGGGAGGAATCTGCTGAGATATTATAGTGTCCGGAAAGACAGCAGCAGATCCTACGCACGATTCAGACTTCGAGCCGTCTGTGTAAACGGGCAGGAAGTCTGAGTGCTCAGCTTGGTGTGCAGAGTAGAGCTGCTGGTAGACAGATGAAGAGGTCTCAGACTTTACCCATTTCTTAAGGGAAAAGTCGCACGGTGGGGGATGAGCATGCCAGGGTGGAGTAGTTTCTTTTGGTGTTTGTGCCACCTTGTCTACCATGATGTTAAACTCACTGATTAGCTCTTGGATACGAATACCAAAAGGTCGGTTGGCAGTCTGACGGTTATTGTACAAGTTTTCCCAACGTGGCTCAAAAACCGACGTCCACGTAGGATGGTCTGGCAGGGATTTCAACTTTAAAGCATAGTTTAAAGACAACTGCTTACGTCGAAGGGATAACGATGGTTCATTTGCTTCGACGTATAAGCTCTGGACAGGAGATGTTCGAAAAGCTCCAGTAGCGATACGGATAGCCTGATGGTGGACAGGGTCTAGCCATCGGAGGACACTATCTCTAGCTGAAGAGTATACCTGGGACCCGTAGTCTAATTTGGGTCGTACAAGTGCACGGTAGAGCCGTAGTAGGGTGCATCGATCTGCTCCCCAACGCGTTGAGGAGAGAGAGCGGAGGATATTGAGTCCCCTCGTGCAGTTTGTACGAAGTTGACGAATATGTTTGAGAAAAGTCAACTTTTTATCAAACACAAGTCCCAAGAATTTTGTGTCTGACACTACTGGGATAACATTTTGTCCGAGCCGTAATTCAGGTTCAGGATGAAGATTACGCTTGCGACAAAAGTGTACGCAAACGGTCTTCTCCGGCGAGAACCTGAAGCCATTACCAAGTGCCCAGGAATTAAGGCAATCAATGGCTTTCTGCAGTTGTCTTTCAATAACCCTCATGTTGCATGACTGACAAAATATGCTAAAGTCATCAACATAGAGGGCACAGTTTACAGTTGGAGGAAGTTGTTCTGTGATGGAATTGACTTTGATGGCAAAAAGCGTGACACTTAATACTGATCCTTGTGGTACTCCCTCCTCTTGGCTGAAGGGACGAGAGAGTGAGGATCCCACACGAACTTGGAAAGATCGATTGGCTAAAAAGTTTTGAATAAAAAAGGGGAGATACCCCCTAAGGCCAAGGCTATGCAGATCTTTTAAAATGCCAAATCTCCAAGTTGTGTCATACGCTTTCTCCATGTCAAAGAACACCGACACCAAGTGTTCGCGTTTTAGGAAAGCATCCCGGATGGATGCTTCCAATCTAATAAGATGGTCCAAAGTGGACCGGTTCCTTCGGAAGCCGCACTGGATGCTGGAGAGAAGGTCATTTGATTCTAAATACCATATTAAACGAGAATTGACCATTCTCTCCAGGATTTTGCACAGACAGCTAGTCAGAGCAATGGGACGATAATTGGTGGTAACTTTTGGATCCTTTCCTGGCTTAGGAAAGGCAAGAACGATTGCCTTTCGCCAGGAATCCGGAAACTGCCCCTCAGTAAAGATTCTGTTATACAAAAGGAGCAGACAATCCATAGATTTTGGTGAAAGATGTTTAATCATTTCATAATGGATGCCATCTGGTCCAACGGCACTTGCTTTGGAAAGAGCGAGGGCTCTTTTGAGTTCCAGAATAGTGAAATCCCCGTTGTAGGGATAGATGCTCCTACATTTAAAGGTGGGTGCCTGTTTTTCGGTTTTGTATTTCAGGACCAGGAACTCTGGGGAATACGAAGATGTTGAAGAGATGTTAGAGAATGTTTCCCCAAGAGCATTGGCTATTGCAGTCGGATCTGCTATAGCGCATCCATTATAATCTAGGATTGAGGAAGGGTGGGATGTATATTTTCCCTTCATTTTCCGGATTTTATCCCAGACTACCTTAGAGTTGGTAGACTGGTTAATAGATGATGTAAAACGGATCCACGATTCCTTTTGACTCTGACGACGGATGTAGCGTGCTTTGGCTCGTGCACGTTTGAAGGCTATAAGGTTGTTCGTGGTGGGATATCGGCGAAATATCCCCCACGCTTTGTTTTGAGCCTTTTTTGCTGCTGTGCATTGTGAATTCCACCAAGGTTTAGGAAATGGTGGAAACCGGGCTGATGTTTTTGGGATAGCATTAGCAGCTGCTTGGACAATATTTTCTGTGATGTACTTAACTGCATCATTGATAGGCTCTTGACTGACTGTACTAAGATCAAAATTTGCCTGGTGTTGGAAGGCAGTCCAGTCAGCCCGATCAATCTTCCACCGTGGTAACCTGAAGGGAAGACATGGTCTCCCACTGTGTAGCAAGGTTATCACGGGGAAGTGATCACTACCGTATGGACTCTCCTCCACTTCCCAGGTGAGTGACGGGAGTAGAGAAGGGGAGCAGATAGAGAGATCAATGGCAGAAAAAGTACGGGTAGGCATGTGGAAAAAGGTGTTTGTTCCAGTATTTAGAAGGGAAAGGTCATTATCATTGAGCATACGCTCTATGACTCGTCCCCTTCCATTGATGTTAGCACTACCCCACAGGGTGTTATGTCCATTAAAATCCCCAAGAAGTAAGAAAGGGGGAGGCAGCTGCGTTAGAAGATCATCAAGGTCTGCCTGGGAGATGTCAGTCCCAGGTGGCAAATAAATAGAGCATACAGTTAATAAGAATCCCACTGAAAGGTGAATTGCAACGGCCTCTATGCTGGTTGTAATTAGCAAGGGCTGCACTGGGGTCTGGTTACCCACAAGGATAGCCACTCCCCCATGTACAGGGCCATCCGCAATTCTATCCTTTCGAAAAAATGTGATGTTGTGCATGGTGGGATCATCATTTGCCTTTAGATATGTCTCCTGCAAGCAAAAGCAAACTGGCTCGTGCTTTTGCAGGAGGGCCTTGATGTCATCTATATTTCGCCGGAATCCACGACAATTCCATTGTAGGAATTTAGCCATTATTTTGGCTTGGTGGGTCCATCAGGCGGCTTCCGAGGTGCTGAGGGCTTACTTTTGTCAGTCTTGGATTTATCTTTTTTGGGGAAGAATGGACGCTGTCCCGTGTCCATTTCCTCCTCCGCAAAGAGTTCCAAGACTGACTCTTCGGGTACCTCCTTCTGCTCGACATCCATCTTTTCTTGGGTAGTAGGGGGGACTTCCCCTTTTTTATTCTTTTCTTTCGCAGTTACCTTTGGAACTTGTGGAGCATTAGGAGGTACCGATATAGGAGTGGCAGCTGATTGGTCCTTTTGTGCAGGTTTTTGAGAACTTAATAGATATCGCGCGATGGGAGTGAAAGACTCCTTTGGAGGAATGGTCATGTCCGTCTGAGTTCCGACGGAACATCTCCCTGCTACCTTCTGGGCGTAGGTAGGTTTGTTGATATTCAGGGGTTTGACCGATTTCCTTGCCTCCTGGTATGATATGTTAAGCTCTGCCTTCAGCCGTTGAATCTCTTTTTCTTCTTTCCACCTCTGGCATGCTCGTGAGTAGGCGGGGTGTTCGCCCTCACAGTTAATACAGGTGGGTTTTGTGGCTGAACATGCTGTTGTTTCGTGGTCCATTGCACCGCATCGAGCGCAGGCAAGGACTCCACGGCAGGCCATTTGAGAATGTCCATACTTCTGGCACTTAAAGCACCGTAAAGGGTTGGGAACGTATGGACGCACTGAACAGTTGATGTATCCAGCTTTAATCTCGTCAGGAGGTTTAGGAGTGTTAAAAGTCAGGATAACGCTCCTGGTTTTAACAATTTTTCCATCCCTTCGCGCAGTGATTCTCTTGACGGCAATGACTCCCTGTGGTTTTAATTCGGAGCAGATTTCCTCCTCGTATACGTCAAGAAGGTCCCACTCCGAAATGACACCTCTAGAATAATTGAGTGTTCTGTGTGGTGTCACTGTTATAGGGATTCCTCCGATTGATGTTACTCGGAGTAGATGTTCGGATTGCCTGTCATTTTTAGTTTCAATTAAGAGGTCTCCAGAACGGAGCCTCTTAACTGATTTGGGAGAACCTACTAACCCATCTAACCCTTTTTGAATAAAAAAGGGCGACATTTTACCAATCGGTTTTTCAGTGGTAGAATGCATAATAAGAAATCTTGGGACAGGCCCTGATGATGGTATTTCCGTTCGCTGCCTCTTTGTTGCGATAATATTATCTGCCTCTCCGTCTAATTTTTCAGATAGGGACCGGGTTGGGGCCCCTGAAGAAGTAAGTTTATCAGGATTCATGAAGTTTATTTAGTTGTTCGGTGCCCGGGCTCCCCACCCACCACGGAGCCCAAAGGGACGCCCACTACCCGGCATGCAATAAATGCGCTCGGGAGTGGGACGCCAGGGCTACCCAGACACTATACCCGCACCGCCGCCAGCCTGAATCGTGTCCCTCGGACCATGAGGGTAGGGGCGTGGCATTGACACGGTTGACCCTCGCAGGCGAGCCTACTAGCCGATTGATCCTAGCCGGGCCTTCCAGGACCACCCGTCTTGTCGAAGCAGGGGCCAAAGTGGTGTATTGAAGCTGGGCCCCTCAACCACCAGGATCCCCCTTTCCGAATTTCCACGGGTCGCAGCGCACGGCAAACACGCCGGATTCCATTGATGTAAGCCCGGAACCTAGGCTGTGGGCGTTGGATCCCAGTGATGCTAGTCTGGAAGTCCAGCAGCGTCACTGGGAGGTCCCCTCACCACGTACAGGTGCCCACGTCGAGGGGACTGGGTAATGATCACTGCTATAGGGATCATCGGAAACAGACCAGTCAAGGAGAGGAAAGAGAGCTGGGGAACAGATGGTGAGATCAATTGCATAGGTAATCCCTGTTGGTAAGTGGACATGGGTGTAAAATCCCTGTTGGTAAGTGGAAATGGGTGTTAAGGTCCCCCATCCAACGGAAAGGAGATAATTGTTCAATTAAGTCCTCAAATTCTTGCAGTGTACACGCATGATTAGGTGGAAGGTAGAGTGAAACCATAGTCAAGGTAATTCCAGTCACGATGCGTACTGCGACTGCTTCAAGGGCTGAATATGCTTGGATGGAATATTAGAGTCAACAAGAATGGCGACTCCTCCATGAGCTGTAATGGTTTTTCGATCTTGCCTATATACATTGTAGTTCTTGATTGAAATACTTATGTGCGGAATTATGTTTGTTTCTTGCAAACAGATACTTGCAGGGCATATACGGAAATAAAATCTTTGATATCGCTTAGATGCCACGATATGCCACGACAATTCCATTGCAGAAGTGTACACATTATTTGGGCTTCGTACCTGACTCCGATGAGATGCTTGTTTTAATCGATCTGTTTTGATTTTTTTTTTCCTGTTCTGGGGAAGCTTGGTCGGCCACCACTGTCCACATCATTTGCGTAAGGTTCCAGAACTGTTTCATCTTCTTGTTCCTTTTCATCAATTTCCATAGTGTCAGTATTTTTTTCGTATTTTTTCAACAGGTTTGGTGGGATTTGTACTGCTTGTTGGTGTTGGATCTTCAGCATCTGGTGAGATTACAATGTGTGTATTAATTGCCTGGTCAACTTTTGGTTTTGTTTGTAAAAGAAGATTACGTACCCAATCCGCTATTGAGATGTTAAGTGGGACTCTGATGTCAGTCTGTATTGCAATTACCTTTGTTTTCTGCACTGTTTCAGCTGCTGCTGCATATGATCTCACTGCTGGAAATAGTGGTATCTGCTTTTTGGCTTCTTGATATGTGATCTTATGTTCAGTTTTATATTTTTGAACTTGCTTTTCTCTTTTCCATATATTACAGACTCTGGAATAGGCAGGATGATTTCATTTGCAGTTTGGGCAGCGAGGAGACTGTGTATTGCATTTTCTACAAGTATGTTCTTTTGAGCCACAAGTGGCACAAATAGCTTGTCTTCTGCATACTGTTTGGGAATGGCCATATTTTTGACGCTTGTAGCATCTTATTGGATTGGGGATGTAGGGCTTTACCTGGCAATTCAGGTACCCTGCTTTGACTGATGATGGTAGAGTTGGAGTACTGAAAGTAAGTATGATAGTGCGGGTTGGAATGAGGTCTCCATCCTTGTTAATAATAATAATAATAAGATTCTTTATTAACATAAATTTTATACACTAGTGATTCCTTACACAGAAAGCCAGAGGAATCTTACAATTAGTTGTTTATACAAGTGATTTTGATTTATAAAAAAAAATAAATAAATAAATAATAATTAACAGATCAAAGCAAAGATAATAGTCAAAATGTAAAAATGAATCAAGTAGTAATTACAGCGAAAAAGGACTACAAGTTGAGCAGAACATGAAATTACATCGGCCAACTAAGATCGGCACTTACATAAATGTCCTTTACAAACAGCAAGATAGGACAAGATGCCATCTCGGTATGCCTTGTCTGTCGTCCACAGGTCGATGTCGATGTTGAGCGAGTTGAGTGTTTAGTGTCACATTAGGGAAGTGTCTCTTGAAATTCTGTAACCGCTGGAGCCTTGAGCATAAGGAGGGAGTACTACGGAGATGTCCGCCTGGCAGGACTGGAATCGAACTAAGGTATTGCTATAGTATCAGCAGCATTTTGTTGATGATTTCAGAGAGATCTTCAATGGAAAAGACCTTAGTTCGATTCCAGTCAGTGACGACAGGAATTTTCATGGGTATTTTTCACAACGTGGCTGAGTTAGTCTCAGGCGAGGGTAGCATGGCATTTCTCTTGGAAACTCGTGTTTTTCGTCCGACTACAGAACACATGCAGTTTGCAGACATTATGTACTGCGCAATATGTCTAAGTCGCTGATGCGTCTAAAACCCTACAACAACCAACATTTCTAATACGTTTCAAACGAAAAAGGTGGTGAAGAAAGAGCCAGTATACTCGCGCTAGATAATCGTACAAGATATCGTTCAGTCACTATCACTTGGCACTGTGCACACCGCCATTATGATTTCTTTTTTTTTGTAGTCTAAAATGTAAGAGGCTACTGTATTTAAAAAAATTAGTAAAATTAACTTTATTAATGAATATTCGTGTATTTAAAATGCATTTATAATACTGATTAAGAACTGAATATAAAAAGTTTTTCATACTTATTAAATAAAAAAGCAAATTAAATTAATGTATTTTACTGAAAAAAAAATTAATGGAGAAAATAATTTACCCTAAGAAGAAGAAGCTGTTCACTGAAAATGTAGCATTCGAAATAGCCTGAAATGCGAAATCTTTCGAGATTTCTTTAGCTCTGAGCACCTCGCCTGTTGAAGGACAAAAACACAAATTAATTTAAATTTATAATAATATTTTTTTTAAAGAAAGAACATAAAAATAAATTTATTGGAATTAGAAATTAATTACATTAATCAGTAGATAGATAAATAAATATGCCAACATGGCTAGCGACCCGACAAAATTTTACTACTTTCGTGTTCTTAGCTGATCAGTCATCAAGTTTTTAATATTACCAAGTAGGTAGTTGTGATGCTTTCTTGGTTGCTGTAAAGCTAGAAGAGTTGTTGTTTGGTTGGGTTCTTTTCCTGGCTTTGGGAAAGCGAGAACGGTTGCCCTAAGCCAAGAAACGGGAAATTGATCCTCCAAATAAATTTGGTTGTAGAGATGTAGCAACAGCTCTAGAGAGTGAGATGGAAGATGTTTTATCATCTCATACTGAATTTCATCTGGCCTTGCGGCACTCACGTTCGAGGTAGCAAGTGCAATGGTTAATTCCACTTCACTAAAGGGTAGGTTATAAGACTCGGCTTTGCTTGAAGGGAAGTTCAGTTTTTGTTTCTCCACTTTCTTCTTTAAAACTAGGAACTCAGCATAGTATGAAGTTTCAGCAGATATAGTGGAGAATATACTCTCCTAGAGAGTTGGCAATAGCAGTTGGATCTGCTAATGTACAACCATTATGTTGTAACATAGATGAGGGAACTGATGTGTATTTACCCTCATCTTCCGAATTTTATCCCAGACGACTTTGGCTCTAGTCATCTGGTTAATTGAGGATGTAAACTTGACCACACATTCCTTTTGGCTCTGTCGGCGTATAAATCGTGCTTTGGCTTTTGGTTTGGTTTGGGTTTTGTTGGCGCATCAGCAACTGAGGCTAAAATGCGCCAAATACCGGTCATATGTAAAAAGTTAAAACATTCAGTGACCTAAGTAGTTAGGCCACCATGTCCAGATATATACAATAACAGATATATATAAAAAATAAACCAATAAAGAGAACAATAACATAAATTTTAAATACAATTAAAAACTTTTATTGATTTAAAATAGCTAAAAACAGCAGACACGTTGTCATTGTCGGATAAAATCTGACTGAGTGTATAAGGCTCAGTCAGATGATTAAAAGCGGTAAAACGGGTGCTGCTAAAATCTGGACAGTTAATTAAAAGGTGTCTGATTGTTAAGATTGAGCCACAGGACACACACACAGGAGGGTCATCGGCCCTCAGCAGAAACGAATGAGTTAAATGACTATGCAGATCCGGGCAAGAACAACTTCCTCCTTACGATTCCTGCGCAGACTAGACTGCCACGGTTCAGTTACAGGCTTTATACGATATAATTTATTCGCAGTTTGTCTATTCCACGAATCCTGCCATTGGGAGTGTATCTTCATGTGTATTACTTGCCTGTAGTCTGTATAGGGGACTGACAGGCAGCGATTATTACTGGGAATTGCTGATTTGGCTGCGGTGTCGGCCAAATCATTTCCGCTAATCCTAATGTGGCTGGGAATCCAGCATAAGCAGATATCATATTCACCTTCATGGAGAAAGTGAATCTTCTGCTGAATACAAGCGATTTTCACACATTTAGTTTATTTTTAGAATTATATATAAAGAAACCATCCAATGCAAGAACTAATTATGGATACCACAACTACTATAACAGGACTGCAAGATCAATCAACAAATCAATTCTGCAGATGTTCCATAACGCTGGACACTTCAAGAAACAACTGAAACTGCTAACCACATCCGTTACGCGAACCGTAAAATTGACTCTTCGTACCAGTTCTGAGACCATGTTGGTTGATGAGAGAACTTCAGCCAACATGGCATACAGAGTATAAACGGAAAATGTGACTATTATTTACATCTATCGTTGTTTTCTCATTTTAAATTTTAATTTCAGTTGATCTAATCGAAATAAACATGTTAGGTTTTATCGCTTCATCATTTGGGTTAAAATATTAACTTATTCAATCAAAGCTTTTCTCAAGCAATATCCTAGCAAATTCTCTAAGTTATGATATACTCACGGAGGACCAATGTGTTGATTAACAAATACGTGTGTGAAACTATGATCCAGCTCATAGAAAGAAAACGGATCCCATGAAGACATGCTAATCTCGACGAATTCACCTTGGTACTGAAGATCTTGCTTGTACTAGCTACCAGAGAAAAGCACATCAAAACACGAGCGCTGAGACCTAGAATAGTTGAAGTTATTCGAATTAAAAATAATTCATTTTAGTAATAATTATAATAGTCTGATGAGGTACCCTATAGAGATTGCCACGTCAGAATGCAATACAATTAAAATAATGGATAACAATATAGTTTAAAGTTTTATCAATTAAAACGATTATTTAAACATAATTCAATAAATTCATTAATTTATTGATTATTAATTAATTAATATGGCTTAGTCATAGTTAAAAGGAGTAAAATAAAAATGAATGGTTGGTTGGTTGTTGTTGGATGTTTTGGCGCAAAAGCAACTTTGCCTATATTGTGCCTGTCTATTATAATTATGTGACAATGATGTTGACGTTTCTTAATTATGATTTATATCTGGCTGAAATATCCTATTAGTCTTAAATAAGTAAATATATTTTTAATGTTAGAGTTATCGCCTAGGATTTGGGATAAAATCAAGGAATTCTAGATGATTATAGGGAGATGGAAGGCTGATTGTTGCGCCATGTGGTATTGTGAACATTCCATTGGTTGGTTCGTTCTTCGGTTTTATAGGCGCATTAGCAACTAAGGCTATAATGCGGACAAAACCAGGTGATACATAAAAAAATTTAATTTCACTGAACTAATTACTTAGGTTACCATGTCAAGATATAAAATAACAATGGTACAAAATCTAAAAGAGATAAATCAATAAAGAAATAACAATAACATGTAAATTTTAAATACAAGTAAAAACGTTTATTGATTTAAAATAACTAAAAATAGCAGACACATTGTCATTGTCGGATAAAATCTGACTGAGTGTATACGGCTCAGTCAGATGATTAAAACCGGTAAAACGGATATTGCTAAAATCTGGACAATCAATTAAAATGTGTCTGATGGATAAAATTGTGCCACAGGAATCACACATAGGAGGGTCATCAGCCCTCAGCAAAAACGAATGAGTCAAATGACTATGTCTTATGAGGGTCCGGGCAAGAACAGCTTTCTCCTTACGATTCCTGGGCAGACTAGACTGCCACGGTTCAATTACAGGCTTTATATGATATAATTTATTCGTAGTCTGTCTATTCCACGAATCCTGCCATTGGGAATATATCTTTTGGTGTATTATTTGCCTGTAATCAGTATAGGGGACTGATTGATTGAGTTTTATTGGCGCATCAGCAACTATGGCTATAATGCACCAAAACCTTGTCATAAAAAGTAAAAACTTTCAGTGACCTACTGAATTAGGTCACTACGTCAGGTTATAAAACACGTATAAACTATAAAAGACAAACATCAGTAAACAAGTAACAATAGTAAATATTAAAATAATAAGATTTTTTTAAATATGAGTAAAAAGGTTTACTGATTTTAGGAAATTAAAAATAGCAGACACATGGTCATTGTCGGATAAAATCAGACTGAGTGTATACGGCTCAGTCAGATGGTTAAAAGCGGTAAAACGAGCATTTCTACAACTGGTACAGTCAACTAAAATGTGTCTGATTGTTACAATTGTGCGACAGGACACACACATAAGAGGGTCATCAGCCCTCAGCAAAAACGAATGTGCCAAATGATAAGTCCTATGCCGGTCCGGGCAAGAACAACTTCCTCCTTACGATTCCTGCGCAGACTAGACTGCCACGGTTCAATTACAGGCTTTATACAATATAGTTTATTCCCAGTCTGTCTATTCCACGAATTCTGCCATTGGGAGTGTATCTTCTCGCGTATTATTTGCCTGTAGTCTGTATAGGGGACTAACAGGCAGCGATTATTACCGGGAATTGCTGATTTGGCTGCGGTGTCGGCCAAATGATTTCCCCTAATCCCAATGTGGCTGGGAATCCAGCAGAAGCGGATATCATATTCACGTTCATGGAGAACGTGAATCTTCTGCTGAATGCTAGACAGAACCGGATGAGGATTATATCTCACAGATATTAAAACCTGTAACACACTGAGAGAGTCAGAATATAAAATGAACCGTTGGTATTGGCATTCACTAATGTGATCCAAGGCTAAATCTATAGCATGCAGCTCTGCAGTAAATATGCTGCTTTCACAGGGAATCTGCTCCGATGTAGTGCTATCTGTAAAGACAGCAGCAGATCCCCCATATGATTCCACCTTCGAGCCGTCTGTGTAGACTGGCGCAAAGTCAGAATGCTCAGCTCGGTGTGCTGAAAAAAGCTGCAGGTAGACAGATGATGGAGTGTCCGACTTTCCCCAATTTCTAAGGGACAAGTCACATGCCGGGACATGAGCATGCCAGGGTGGAAGGGGTTGCTTTGGTGTTTGGGCAACCTTGTCTACCTTGATATTAAGTTCTTTGAGTAGCTCTTGGACAGGAATACCAAAAGGACGATTGGCAGTCTTACGGGTGTTGTACAAATTTTCCCATCGTGGCTCAAAAACGGATAGCTACGTAGGGTGGTCTGGCAGGGATTTCAGTTTTAGAGCGTAGTTTAGAGACAACTGCTTACATCGAAGCAATAACGGCGGTTCGTTTGCTTCGACGTATAAGCTCTGGACTGGAGATGTTCGATATGCTCCAATAGCGGTACGGAGAGCCAGACGATGGACAGAATCCAGCCAACGAAGTACACTGTCTCTGGCCGAATTGTATACCAGGGACCCGTAATCTAGTCTGGATCGTAAGAGTGCACGGTAGATACGTAGTAGGGTGCACCGATCCGCACCCCAAGATGTAGAGCGCAGAATATTCAGCCCTCTTGTGCACTTTGTGCGGAGTTGACGGATGTGATCCAGAAAGGTCAACTTTTTGTCAAATACGAGTCCCAAGAATTTTGTGTCCGCTGCTACTGGAATAGCATTTTGTCCGAGCCTTAATTCAGGTTCAGGATGAAGATTACGCTTACGACAAAAGTGTACGCAAACGGTCTTCTCCGGCGAGAACCTGAAGCCATTTGCAAGTGCCCAGAAGTTGAGGCGTTCAATGGCTTTCTGCAGTTGTCTTTCAATAACCCTGATGTTGCATGACTGACAAAATATGCTAAAGTCATCAACATAGAGGGCACTGTTTACAGTTGGAGGAAGTTGTTCTGTGATGGAATTGACTTTGATGGCAAAAGGCGTGACACTTAATACTGATCCTTGTGGTACTCCCTCCTCTTGGCTAAAGGTACGAGAGAGTGAGGATCCCACACGAACTTGGAAAGATCGATTGGCTAAAACGTTTTTAATAAAAATGGGGAGTTGTCCCCTAAGACCCAGGCTATGCAGATCTTTTAAGATGCTAAATCTCCAAGTTGTGTCATACGCTTTCTCCATGTCAAAGAACACCGACACCAAGTGTTCGCGTTTTAGGAAAGCATCCCGGATGGATGTTTCCAGTCTAATAAGATGGTCTAAAGTGGAACGGTTCCTTCCGAAGCCGCACTGGATTTTGGAGAGAAGGTCATTTGATTCTAAATACCAGATTAAACGAAAATTAACCACTCACTCCAGGATTTTGCACAGACAGCTAGTCAGAGCAATAGGACGATAATTAATAGTGACTTTTGGATCCTTTCCTGGCTTAGCAAAGGCAAGAACAATTGCCTTGCCCCAGGAATCCGGAAACTGCCCTTCAATAAAGATTCTGTTATACAGAATGAGCAGATAATCCATAGATTTTTGTGAAAGATGCTTAATCATTTCATAATGGATGCCATCTGGACCAACAGAACTTGGTTTGTAAAGAATAAGAGCTCTTTTCAGTTCCTTTTTTTTCGATTTTATGTTTCAGGACCAGGAACTCTGGGGAATACGAAGATGTTGAAGAAATGTTAGAGAATGTTTCCCCAAGAGAATTGTTGTTGTTGTTGGTGTGCTTGGATTTTTCTGGTGCAAAGGCTACTTAGGCCATATTGCACCTATCATAGTAGTTAGTACTAATTTTATTGGCTTCTATGAAAGCAGTTAGAAACGGTTATATAAACCTATTCGTTTCAGAAAGAAAAAAAAATTCTAAGGTTTGAATTTTCGCCTATGATATGGCTAAGTGACAATTCCTGTAAGTTTGGGAGAGAAGTGAATGAAATTAGACGGGAGTTGTTATACAAGATGCATTCCAGGAGTATGTGTTTTATTGTGAGTGGCTTGTGGCAATGTGAACACTGTGGAGGGTCATTACCTGATAACAGGAATAGATGGGTCAAATGGGTGTGACCTATTCGGGCTCTGGCCAGGACAACCTCTTCTTTTCTGTTTGTGCGAAAATTGGAGGCCCATGATTGCGGTATAGGTTTAATTTCAAGGAGTTTGTTGTGAATGTGCGTTTGCCACTGCAGTTTCCATCGTTCCTTACATATATTTCGTATATGTACTTTGTAATCCCTGAACGGGACCAGAAAATTCATTGGGGATGTGCTGGATGGATGCTTGGCAGCATCATCTGCAATTTCGTTTCCCGGTATTCCAGTATGGCCTGGGATCCAACAGAAGACAACATTTTGCCGATGATCTCGGAGACGAATCAATTCTGATCTGATTAGCTGTAGCAGCGGATGAGTAGTTGGGAAAATCTTTTGCATTGCTAATAGGGCACTTTGCGAGTCTGTGTAGATTATACTTTTTTTGATTGAGAGATGGGCATTCTGCTGCTGCATAACTGCTGCATTCTGTCGGAAGTGACACGGAAGTGATAGTGTCATGGAATACCACTGTTGCACCTGATCCATTCTCAGACTTTGAGCCGTCAGTATATATTTTCGCATAGTCGGGGTAACTTTGTAAATGTGCAGTGTGGAGCCGCTGGATGTTAATACCCGAATTGCAGCGGTTGCAGCTGTTAGAATTTGGTTTGTTATATGTTCAGTAACATGGTTGATAGAAGAGCACTGTATGATATGGTTGTCGAACGAGACAATGCGTGCTATGTTTTATGCAGGCAGCCTTTGGAAATTTCCATTTTACTGGATTGTCTGTTGGTAATGAACAGGAAGTTTGAACTTTGCATATTATTGGGAAATGATCGCTGTTGTGGGGGTCGTTAAGAGTTACCCACTGGATACTTGGATAGAGCACTGGAGAGCAAATGGAAAATTCTATTGCAGAGGTTGATCCGGTAGGAAAATGAACATAGGTACGAGAGCCAGTATTTAACAATATTAGATCCTGTCTATCTATTAACGTTTCAACAAGTTTTCCACGCCTGTCTAAGCTGGAAGAACCCCATAATGGGTGGTGAGCATTAACGTCACCTAGTAGACAGAAGGGAACTGGTAGTTGCAACACAAGACCTTCGATTTCCTGAATAGAATATGGACGATTAGGTGGAAGATAAATTGAGACCAATGTAACGGTTATTCCAATTACTATGCAAGTGGCAACAGCTTCTAAAGAGGTTTGCAATGGAATGCATCTGGAAGGAACTCTCGAATCCAACAGGATAGCTACTCCTCAATGAGCACTATTAGTGTCAGATCTATCTTGTCTGTAGATTGTGTAATTTTTGACTGTAGTGGAAACTTGGGGTGTCAAGTTGGTTTCCTGTAGGCACATAGCTACAGGATTGAAGCAGTGAATTAGTTCATTGATATCATCGATGTTGCTGCGAAAACCTCTACAATTCCACTGAATGATTTGTTCCATTATTTGGTTTTGTTCGTGGAAGATGTATCTGACAGCTTTTTATAAGTTGATTGTTTATGACGGTCCGGTTTTGGTTGTTGTTGTGATGGGGTTTAATGGCGCACGAGCTGCTGGGGCTATAGTGCGCCTATTCATAGGAAAATAATAAAAATCAAATTTCAGATAGAATCAATTTATGGTTTAATAGAGTGATGTTTTAAAATTTATGATACAATCCAATTTTTTTCAAAAAAGAAAAGAATTCGTTGATGTTTGCGTCGTCACCTATAGTATTTTTTAATGTCTTCGGTTCCGGAAGATTTTTTAGGGAAAGGAGGATGGATATTCAGTCCTGGTCATAGTGAGGGCAGTCAACGAGAATGTGTTTGACTGATAAGTGCGAGGAACAGTGTGGACAATGAGGAGTATCCTCTCCTGTAAGTAGGTGAAGGTGAGTCAGATATTTATGTCCTATCCGTGCTCGTGCAAGTCCGGTTTTGGTTTTTTTTTTCGGGGAAAAGTGGGACGTCCCGATTCATTGCTATCGTCCATATCATCTTCTGCGTGTATTTCAAGCAGTTCTTCTTGACCGATAGAATTATCTGTATCCATGCTTGTTAGACCTGATACTTTCGTCTCAGCAGAATAAGATCTTTGCAAATTTTCTGCTGCCTGACGATGCGGAAGTCTCTGGGTTGGAATTGTGAGTGGCGTGTTATTGCTTTGGTCTATTGAATTTGGTTTAGATGGATGCTGGATCAAGAGTACTGATCTTGCCCAGTCTGATATTGATATTTTTGGAGAGATGGATACTTCCGTCTGACATGCCACTGATTCTTGTCTGAGAGTGGTAGAAGCATAAGTGCGTTTTGGCATACTTAAGTTGATCTGTTTTTTCGCTTCTTGGTAAGAGACCTTATTTTCAATTTTATATTTTTGTATTTTTTTTCCTATCTTCCATAGTTCACAGTCTTTGGAGCAGGCTGGATGTTTGCCACTACAATTAGGACACTGTGGTGTTGGAGCTTTGCATTCTGCTTGCGTGTGATTCTTGCAGCTGCAGTTTGGACATATGGCGTCTCCACGGCATGCTGTCTGAGAATGGTCGAAGCTTTGACATTTAAAGCATCTGAGCGGATTTGGGATATATGGCCTAATGCGGCAATTCAAGTAACCTGCTTTGACAGAACCCGGCAGATTTGGAGTACTGAAAGTCAAGATTATATTTCGCGAGGGAGTTAAGTTGCCGTCTTTTCTGATCATGATACGTTTTGCATGAGACACATTTTGATCTTTTAGCTCCTGGACAATTTCTTCCTCAGAAACATATAATAGATCCCATTCGGAGATCACTCCTTTGGAAGAATTTAGTGTGTTGTGTGAGGTAACCTGAATTGGTATTCCGCTTAAAGAAGTAAGTTGCAGTAGTAATTCAGAATGTCTTGAGTACGATGTCAATACTAGTAGATCTCCTGATTGGAGACGTTTAAACATTTTTGGTGAACCTGCAGCGTTTTCTAGGCATCTCTGGATGATGAAAGGTGAGAGCTTGCTCACAGGTTGGGATGACAAAGAGTATTATGAGGAAAGCTGGAGATTCCTGTTTCCTAGTGTCCTTTTTTTGTCTCTTTGAAAGAGACAAGTCATTGTCAGTGTCGTGTTGATAGCACTTCGGCTCTAAACGTGGAAATTCACTTATTTCCAGCTTTGCTCCTTTTCGCCCCGAGGATTGGTTTTTCCGCCAGGTTACCGGCCCCGCCACGTGGAGGCAAGAGCGGTGCCACTAGTGACCAAGCGGTTGTTTAAGTTAGTGGATTTGGTTAGTGATATATAAGAAATAGAAAAGAAAGGTGGATTGCCTTACTGGGTTCCCACTTTTGACTTTTAAAGCACAGAACCACTTCAAGTAAATAAAATAACAGCCGCACTGGAAAATAAAGAAACTATATCACATTGGAGATCATTCTATAATCACTGGAAGAAAATCGCTTGGCACTCGGGGCCCCAAGAGAATTGGCTATTGCAGTTGGATCTGGAATAGTGCATCCATTATAATCTAAGATGGAAGAAGGGTGGTATGTATAATTTCCCTTCATTTTCCGGATTTTTTCCCAGACCACATTGGTACTAGTGGACTCAATAATTGATGAAGTAAAACGGATCCAAGATTCCTTTTGACTCTGACAGTGGATGTAGCGTGCTTTGGCTCTTGCGCGTCTAAAGGGTATAAGGTTGGTCATGGTAGGATATCGGCGAAATATCCCCCACGCTTTGTTTTGAGCCTTTTTTTGCTGTTGTGCATTGTGAATTCCACCAAGGTTTGGGAAATGGTGAAAACCGGGCTGATGTTTTTAGAACAGCATTGTCAGCTGCTTGCACGATAATTTCTGTGATGTACGTTACAGCATCATTGATAGGCTCCTGACTAACGGTACTGAGGTCAAAATTTACCTGGTGTTGGAAGGCAGTCCAGTCAGCCTGATCAATCTTCCACTGTGGTAACCTGAAAGGAAGACAGTCTCCCACTATGTAAAGAGGTTACCACAGGGAAGTGATCACTTCCGTATGGGTTCTCTTTCCCCTTCCCAAGTGAGTGAAGGGATTAGAGAGGGGGAGCAGATAGAGAGATCAATGACAGAAAAAGTACGGGTAGCCATGTGGAAGAAGGTGTTTGTTCCAGTATTTAAAAGGGTTGGGTCACTGTCATTTAGAATACGCTCTATGACTCGTCGCCTTCCGTTGATGTTAGCACTACCCCACAGGTTATTATGTCCATTAAAATCCCCGAGAATGTCGAAAGGGGGAGGCAACTGCGTTACAAGATCATCAAGGGCTTCCTGGGAGATGTCAGTCCCAGGTGGCAAATAAATAGAGCACACAGATAATAAAAATCCCACCGTAAGGTGAATTACAACAGCTTCAATGCTAGTTGTAATTAGCAAGGGCTGAACTGGGGTCTGGTTGCCCACAAGGATAGCCACTCCTCCACGAGAAGGACCATCCGCAATTCTATTCTTACGAAAAATTGTGATGTTATGCAGTGTGGGATCATCGTCTGCCTTTAGGTAAGTCACCTGCAAGCAAAAGCAAACTGGTTCGTGCTTTTGCAGGAGGGCCTTGATGTCATCAGTATTTCCCCGGAATCCACGACAATTCGATTGTAGGAATTTAGCAATTACTTTGGCTTAGTGGGTCGATCAGGCGGCTTCCGAGTTGCTGAGGGCTTACTTTTGTCAATCTTGAATTTATCTTTTTTGGGGAAGAATGGACGCTGTCCCGTGTCCATTTCTTCCTCCGCAAAGAGTTCGAAGACTAATTCATCCGGTACCTCCTTGTCCTCAACATCCATTGTTTCTGTTTTTACTGTTGGCTCTTTACCACTTGGTTTTGGTAGTGGTGGAGCATTAGGAGGTACGGATATAGAAGTGGCAGCTGACTGCGTTTTTTGGTGTTTTTTTGTGAACTCAATAAATAGCGGGCAATCGGTGTTAATGACTCTCTTGGTGGTACAGTCATCTCATTTTGCGTACCGATAGTGCACTTTGCAGAAACCTTCTGGGCATATGAAGGCTTCCCGCTATTTATTGGTTGAATGCGTTTTCTAGCCTCTGGGTAGGAGATATTCAGCTCCGTTTTCAATTTTCGGATCTCTTTTTCATCCTTCCACCACTGGCATGCTCTGGAGTAGGCAGGATGATCTTGTTGGCAATTTACACAGATCGGTTTAGAAGATGAACATTCCTTGCTCTCGTGGTCTTTCGCACCACATCGAGCACAGGCAGAGTTACCATGACAAGCCGTTTGTGAGTGGCCGTATTTTTGGCATTTAAAACACCTCAGTGGGTTTGGAATATAGATCCTCACTGGGAAGTTTAAATACCCTGCCTTGATGGAACTAGGAGGCCGTGGGGTGTTAAATGTTAGGATGAGAACTCGGGTAGGGACCAGATTCCCTTCCTTCCGCATTGATATTCTCTTGACAGCTGTCACTCCTTGGTCTTTTAGTTCAGAGCAGATCTCCTCTTCAGAGACATGAAGAAGATCCCACTCTGAAAGGACACCGCGTGAACAGTTCAAAGTTCTGTGGGGTGTTACATTGATCGGTATTTCCCATATGGGTGTCGCGTTTAACATTCTTTCTGCTTGCTTTGTGTTTAAAGCTTCGAGTAAAAGATCGCCAGAACGCAGCCGTTTTACGGATTTTGGTGATCCTGCCAACCCTTCTAATCCTTTCTGGATGACGAAGGGTGACATCTTCCCAATTGACTGCTCTCCGGTGGAATGGCGAATGAGGAAAAGCGGTGTTATAGATGGTGGTTTATCCTCAGTTCTGGCTCTTTTGGCAGAATTGGTGTCATTCTCATCTGATCGGTTAGGTAGGAGCCTTGTTGGGGCCCCCGGAAGAAATAGAATTTTAATTACTCATAAGATTAATGAGAAAGTGTCTGATGCCTAAGTACCTCACCCACCACGGAGCCCTACGAGGGGACGCCCACTCGTGAACTAGCAGGTACTGCCTACACGAATGGGACGCCGAGTTCGCTTAGGAGCACCATACCCACGTTACCAATAAGTCTTTATCCCGTCCCAGGACCAAAGGGAGGGAGGCTTATTGGAACGCAGTTGACCCTAGCAGTAAAAAACCACCCGCCGATTGATCCCAGTCGGGCCGATCTGGGACCTCCCGTTTTGTCGAAGCAGGGGCCAAAGTGGTGTATTAAGGCTGGGCCCCTCAACCACCAGGAACCCCCTTTCCGAAATCCACGGGTCACGGCGCACGGCTGCATACGCCGGATTCCAGTGATGTAACTCTGGAACCAAGGTATGGGCGTTAGATCCCAGTGATGCTAATCTGGAAAACAGCAGCATCACTGGGAGGTCCCCTCACCACGTACAGGTGCCCACGTTGAGGGACTATGTCCTATGCGTAGCCAAGCGAGAACAGCTTGCTCCTTAGGATCCCTGCTTAGACTAGGCTGCCCTGGTTTGGTTACAGGCTTAATATGATAGTGTTTGTTTGCTACCTGCGCATTCCAAGTCCTGCCACTCCCAATATATCTTATTATGGATTATTTGCCTGTACTCTGTATATAGGAATTGACAAGCCAAGATTGTTCTTCTAGATGATTTGGCTGCAGTATTGGCCAAATCATTTCCGGTAATGCCGATATGGCTAAGGGATCCAGCAGAAGCCGATGTCGACTTCACCTTCAGAGAGAGAGAATATCGTTTGCTTAACCCGGAACATGATTGGATAAGTGATGTATATCGTCACTGACAGAACCTGTACTGCGTTAAAGGAATCAGTAAATGTAATAAACCGCTGGTTTTGTCGGGTACTTATGTGATCCAAGGCTAACTCCGTAGCATGCAGCTCTGCAGTGTATATTATATTTAAAAATCTAGTACAGAAAAAAATTAAAAATGCGAGTTTGCATTAGGGCTATATTGTCTAATCGTATAGAGAATGCAACTTACTATCATATATAACCTTTCTTTTCTGCTGCCAGATGTCCAGAAAGGTCCCCAAGACGAGTAGAAATCCAAAGAAACTGAGGATTGTCCTGAAATGACAGAATTTGAGAACAATATTATTCTTTCCTTTTGTTCAGTACTAATTACGTTTATGTTATATACTTAGAAGTGTTTATGACATGAAAATAAACATATACACACATACTCGTATATAATTTATAAACACAGTATCCATGTTTCAGGCATAAATGACAAGTTAATGCAATTAGTGAGAAAAATGTTACCCATGTTGTTGTTGTATGTTTCACGGCGCAAAGGCAGCAAAAGGACATTATGCGTCAAACAATGGTAGGAGGCAACAGGCTTTATTAGAAGTAAGATATGTGCATTATGTGAGATTTAAGCATTGTATTCTGTCATAGCATTTTATCCTTTTTAGTAAAGTGAAAACTGCATCGATCAGATCTGTCGTCTAATATTTGTTGCAAAGTAGGTGTGATTTGGGCTGCATAGATTGATAAGAAGGTGGCTTGCCGTACTCTATTATAGAGAGGGCAGTCAACAATGATGTTCTCGACTGATTTGAGCATGGCGGTTCGGGCAAGAAGGTGGATCTGAGGAAGAAAGAAGATAAAAGTGAGTAAGGTGTGTATGTCCTATTCGTAATCTTGCAAATGTGACTTCTTCCGTTCGGTTCGAGTTTAAACTAGATGGCCAAGACGGGAGTTTCGGTTTAATCCGAAGGAGTTTGTTGCCTTCTTGCTTTTGCCAGATGGTTTGCCAGTAATTCATATTTCGCTTTATTATAAGACTTTTATAGTCGGTGAAAGGAATTTTCATGGAGTCATCAATTGGTTGCACAGTAGATTTGGCTGCATGGTCAGCACTCTCATTGCCAGGTATGCCAACTTGGCTAGCGACCCAACAAAATTTTACTACTTTCGTGTTCTTAGCTAGATGAGCCAGCAAGTTTTGAATATTACCAAGTTATGATACTTTCTTGGTTGCTGTAAAGCGAGAAGGGCACAGAGAGTCGGTAAAAATAATACTATGGGTAAACTGATGCAATTTTATAGTTTCTAGCGCCAATTGTATGGCATGTAGTTCAGCAGTAAAGATACTGCATTCTAAAGGTAACTGATTAGAGATTATAGGTGATGGAAGAACAACAGCAGCACCGACATGGTGATCAGTTTTGGAGCCGTCTGTGTATATCTTGGTATAAGATTCATATTTCTCAAATAGAGATTTATGAAGCCGGTTTACATTCTGTGAAGAAAGAGTACTTTTCCATCATTCTTGAAGGGACAGATCACAGGTGGCAGGGCAAAACGCCCACGGAGGAGTCGTGAAACTAGTGGTGACTATTTTAGAAAGGTCAAGCTGCCAATTATCAAGTAGTAAGCAAAGACGTATGCCAGCGGGTCGATTTATTGATGGATGAACTGCATACAAGTTCTCCCAATCTGGTGTAAATAGATGTTTCCACGATGGATGCAGGGGTTGGCTTTTTATTTTGACGGCATAATTTAGCAGTAAAATTTGTCTTCGTAGAGAGAGTGGGGGATCGTGAGCTTCAGCGTACAGGCTCTGCACATTAGATGTGCGGTAGGCTCCAAGAGCAATGCGAAGGCCACTATGGTGAATAGGGTCCAAAGACCTCAAAATGCTAGGGCTAGCAGAGTTGTAAACTGGTGACGCATAGTCTAACCTTGATCTTACAATAGCATGATATAAATGAAGGCGTGTTTGACGGTCAGCACCTCATGTTGTAGCTGATAATACTACTCTCAAAATGTTTAATTTCTTGAAATAGGTGGTTCTAAGTTGTTTAATATGGTCAAGAAATGTCAATTTTTTATCTAAAGTTAACCCAAAGAATCGAATGGTAGGCAAAACATGTAAATCATGGTTCCCCATCTTTAAAAGTTGATGGTGGAGATTACGTCTTCTGCAGAAATGAACTGCAACAGTTTTTTCAGGTGATAGGCGAAACCCGTTATCTGTAGCCTACGTTGTAATCTTATTAAGAACTCCTTGCAGTTATCTCTCAATCATTATCATGTTCTGTGAGTGACAAGATATACTAAAATCATCTGCATATAAAGTAGTAAATACAGCGGCTGGAATGACCTTGGTAATTGAGTTGATTTTTATAATGAATAGAGTGGCACTTAAAACTGAGCCCTGCGGAACTCCTTCTTCTTGGATGAATTTTCTGGAAAGAGTGGATTCAATGCGTACCTGAAAGGTTCGCTGCTTCAAAAAGTTCTGTATAAATCTTGGCATATTACCCCTAAAGCCTAAAGCATATAGATCACGGAGAATTCCGTATCGCCAAGCTGTATCAACATCTAAATAAACTGTAGTCAAATGTTCCTTCCTTAAGAAGGCATTGCGAATCTGGTTTTCCACTTGTATCAAGAGGTCTAAAGTTGATCTACCTGTATGAAATCCACACGGCGATAAATTTATGAGGTTGTATTTGCTCAGGACCCAGGTGAGACGAGAGTTTACCATTTTTTCCATTATTTTTCCAATACAGCTGGTGAGGGCAATAGGTCGATATCGACACGGGTTGATTGGATCCTGACATAGTGAATTCCGTCAAGTCCAGCACCACTATGTTTTGAGCTGTTAAGAGCAAGCGTAGTTCAATTATGGTAAAGGGACAGTTGTACATTTAATGGTGGTCTGTGTAAAAATTTAGGATCTGCTTTTCAGCAAGGGACTTTAATTTCTGAAAGTTTTTGGCGAGTATGGGGATACGGCAGAGGTTTGAGCAAAGGGTTATCCGAGAGTGTTAGCTATGTCTTGAGATAATGAAATATCATTCCCGTTTACATTCAGTATTGATAGATGCAAAGGAGGACATTTATTATACATTTTTCTAATATTTTTCCAGTTGGTTTGTGTTTTAGTGGACCGCGTAATAGTTGCAGAAAAGCGTTTCCATGACTCTCTTTTGCTTGCACGCTGAATGCGTCTAGCATTGACTCTGGCTTTCTTAAAGTGTGCTAGATTAGAAGCAGTAGGGATTTTGCGAAATTTATTCTAGGCTTTGTTTTTCTCTTCTTTGGCTTGATTGCATTCATTGTTCCACCAGGGTTTTGATCTTATTCTATGACTTGTGGACACTCTTGGTATTGCTGCTTCGGTGGCCAGCAATATTTGATTTGTTACATAATCAACAGCATTATTTAATGACACATTTGATGGCTAGTTGCCTATATTTTTCCCAATCAGATTTTGCAAAGTTCCATTTGGCAGTTTGATTATGACAATGTGGTGAATTTGATTCTATATCACAGACTATTGGATAAGGATCATTACCCAGTAGACTGTCATGAACAGACCAATCAAACAGCGGAAAAAGGACTGGTGAACATATGAAGAGATCAATTGCTGAGCTTGACCCAGAAGATAGATGAAAATAAGTGGGTAACCCAGTATTCAGTAGTGTCGTTAAATTTATCTAACAGCTTTTCTAGTATTTTTCATCGTTTATCGTGTATTCTATCACCTCATAGAGGATTATGTGCGTTAAAATCTCCCATAATGCAAAAGGGAGGAGGGGGGCTGAGATACAATAGTTTCAAGATCAGTGTAAGAAATGTCTTGGTTAGGGGGAAAGATAAAAGGAGACAATGGTAAAAGAAAAACGAAAGGATATTCGAGCAGCTACTGCTTCTAGATTTGTTTGTAACATTAATGGTCGGGTTTGATTTGTTTTGATTTTATTGGCACATTAGCTACTAAGGCTATAATGCGCCAAGACCAGGTCATACATAAAAAAATTTAAACTTTCAGTGACCTAATTAGTTAGGTCACTATTTCAAAATGTATAACATATGTATAAAAGGTATAAAAGAAAAATGTAAATTTTATATATATGCAAAAATGTTTATTGATTTTAAGAAGCTAAAAACAGCAGACACATGGTCATTGTCTGATAAAATCTGACTGAGTGTATACGGCTCAGCCAGATGATTAAAAGAGGTCAAACGGATACGGCTAAAATCTGGACAGTCAATTAAAAGTGTCTGATTGATAAAATTGTGCCACAGAACTCACACATATGAGGGTCATCAGCCCTCAGCAAAAACGAATGAGTCAAATGACTACGTCCTATGCGGGTCCGGGCAAGAACAACTTCCTCCTTACGATTCCTGCGCAGACTAGACTGCCACGGTTCAATTACAGGCTTTATACGATATAATTTATTTCCAGTCTGTCTATTCCACGAATCCTGCCATTGGGAGTTGTTGTTGTTGTTGTTGTTGTTTTTTGGTGCAAGGGCTGCTTAGGCCATATTGCACCTATCACCGTTATAAATGTTACATATGCATGGTGATTGTGATGGCATTACTCAAAAACGATCATATAATTCGATATTTTTTGTGAAATGAAAGAACTCCAGTAGATTAGCGTCGTTACCTATGATGTGGCAAAGTGTCAAAGGTTCTTTAAGGTTTGGCAGAAAGCTAAAAGAGACTTGGCGGGCAGTGGTGTATAAAGTACACTCAATAAGAATATGCTTTATTGTGAGTGGACAGTTGCACTGTGTGCATTGTGGAGGATCATTACCTGTGAGGAGATAAAGGTGGGTAAGGTGACTATGGCCAATTCGCGCTCTAGTTAAAATTACTTCCTCCCTCCTGTTCATACGGAAACTGGAGGTCCACGATTGCGGTTCAGGTTTTATTTGGCGGAGTTTATTGTGCGTTTGGGCTTGCCATTGAATTCTCCATTGTTCTTTACACATTCTTCGAATGTTACTTTTGTAGTCAAGATATGGGACGTAATGCTGTGATAATTCACTGTCGGATGGATGTTTAGCGGCATAGTCTGCACGTTCGTTTCCTTGTATCCCAGCATGGCCTGGGATCCAACAGAAAATGACCACTCGTTGGAGTTCTTGAAGATGCATCAGTTTGGATTTTATGAGCTTTATTAAAGGATGTGTTTTAGGAGAATTGTTCTGTAAAGCTATAATCGCACTTTGGGAGTCTGTATATATCATGCTTTTATGGATGGTCAGATGGAGGATATTTTCCACTGCAATTTTGATGGCGTATAATTCAGCTGTATAGCTGCTGCATTCATTAGGAAGTGATACAGAGAAGGTTTTATGAGGGAAAACGGCTGATGCACCCACTCCACTCTCAGATTTTGATCCGTCAGTATATATTTTTGAAAATTGCAGATAATTTTGTGTATGGGCTATATGGAGTTGTTGTATATTAACATTTGCAAGAGAGTGTTTTCCCCAGTTTAGAAAATAATTGTCACAGAGTGGCATAATACACCTCCATGGGGGATCCGTACTGCTTAAATCTTGTAGAACTTTATCGGGATCTATATTCCAAGTTTCTGATAGTGCTTGAGCTCTGAGAGCAAAAGGTTGAATTGCTCTTGGTTTATTTCTATAGAATGTTGTGAACTGTGGGTCGTTAAGTATCGGCCTAATGGGATGGGTAGGTAGACTTTGGATTTTAGTTGTATAGTTAAGAATTAACATCTTTCTCCTGAGGGTTAGAGGAAGTTCATGAGCATCAATATAAAGACTTTGGACTGGTGAAGTTCTATAAGCGCCTGTAGAAATCCTCAGGGCAGAGTGTTGAATTGGTGCAAGTCGCGCTAGTACGCTTCCTCTAGCAGAATCATACACCGGGGCACCATAATCAAGGCGAGATCTGATTAGGGCTCTATACAAATGCAGTAACGTGTACCGATCTGCACCCCATGATGTAGAAGAAATGACTCTAAGTACGTTCATTTTTTTCAAGCAAGACGTCTTTAGATGTTTAACGTGCTCTATGAAGTTCAACTTACTATCAAAAGTCAGACCAAGCAGACGAATGCTGCTCACAACTGAGATAGGTTGATTTGTTAAGTGTACTTCTGGATCTGGATGCATCTTCCTTTTGTTGCAAAAGTGAACTACTTTCGATTTTGAACAAGAGAGTCTATACCCATTCTGTGCCATCCATAACTGAATATTATTAATTGAAATTTGGAGCTGCCGCTCAATGAAAGTCATGTTTTGAGAACTGCAAGAAAAAGTGAGATCATCTGCATAGAGGTATGAATTCACAGTGCTGGGCATATATTTAGTCATATGGTTTATTCTTATTGCGAATAAGGTGGCGCTGAGCACAGAGCCTTGTGGGACCCCTTCTTCTTGTATATATGTTTGAGAGAGAACTTGTCGGTATCGGACTTGAAAAGATCTGTGCTGAAGGAAATTCAATATGAAGTACGGTAAGTGGCCTCTCAGGTCAAGGGAATGCAGATCTCTTAGGATACCAAAACGCCATGTGGTGTCGAAGGCTTTTTCTACATCAAGGCATACCATGACGAGATGCTCATTTCGAATGAATGCATTCCTGATGTTTGTTTCCGCTTTGACCATGAGATCCAGGGCTGATCGATTTTTCCTGAATCCAAATTGATTGTCAGAAATTATATTTTTAGAGTCGAGAAACCAAGTAAGTCGACGGTGAATTATTTTTTCCAGGGTTTTGCTTAAGCAGCTGGTGAGAGAAATAGGTCTATAGTTTTCAGGAATGGAATGATCTTTTCCTGGTTTCGGAATTGCTATTATATAGGAGTGGTGCCAGGAACTGGGGAAACAATGTTCAAGAAAGATGCGATTGAAAAAAATGAGCAGTGAACAGACCGATTCTTTATTTAAGTGTTGGAGCATAATGTAGTATATCCCGTCGGGGCCTGCAGCACTGTGTTTTGAGCTAGATATGGCTTCTTGAAGTTCAAGCATTGTAAGCGGCTGATTATAAGGTAAAGTACATTTACTCGTAGATCTGAAGTTCAGTTTGGACTTTTCAGCTAATGCTTTGATCTTCTGGAATGATAGATCATATGCTGTTGAGGCAGATAGCTGTGAAAAAACAGTCCCTAGGGCATTGGCTATATCTGTAGGAGAAGAAAGATCCTGTCCATTCCAGTTCAGAATTGGAGAGGATAATTGGGGAACTTTGCCACTTAGTTGTTTTATTTTCCGCCATATTATTCTTGAATCAGTATTCTTATTAATCGAGCTCGCAAATCGAATCCAAGATTCTCTTTTAGCTTTCTTCCTAATGTGACGGGCCTTGGCTCTGAGTCTCTTGTAGTTTATAAGATTGGCGGTGGTGGGATATTTTCGAAACAGATTCCATGCTCGGTTTTTTTCTTTTTTTGCACCTTTGCACTCTTCGTTCCACCAATAGTTTATGGTTCTATGGGTTGTTGACTGTGATTGTGGAATCGCAGTGCATGCAGCAGCCAGTATTTGTCTCGTGATGTGATCGGTAGCTGTGTCAATAGGACAGCTTTCGATGATCTGTTCATCAAAGGACACTCGGGAAGTGAATTTTGCCCAATCTGCTCTGTGAAATTTCCATTTTACATAGTTTTGGGAAATTATGGAATGTCCTGTTTGAATTTTACATATTAGCGGAAAGTGATCACTATTTAGCGGGTTGTCGAGGGCCGTCCACTCAATACTAGGGAAGAGGATCGGAGAGCATATCGAAAGGTCTATTGCAGAAGTTGTACCCGTAGAGAGATGGATGTAAGTTGGCAAGCCAGTATTTAGTATAATCAGATTTTGTCTGTCAGCAAGCTGTTCGATAAGTTGTCCTCGTCTATCTGCATTGGGAGAACCCCACAATGGATGGTGTCCATTGAAGTCACCCAATAAACAGATAGGGGTTGGCAACTGCTGAATAAGATCTTCCAGTTCATGGATAGTATAGGAGTGATTGGGCGAAAGGTAGATGGAAACAATTGTCAAAGTAATACCAATCACAATACGTGTTGCAACAGCTTCGATGGAGGTTTGTAAAGGAATTAATCTGCAAGGTACTCGTGAGTCTATGAGTATGGCTACCCCTCCGTGAGCATTATTTGTAGCAGTTCTATCTTTTCTGAAGAGTGCATAATTCTTAACTGAGAGTGATACATGTCGTGTTAAATTTGTCTCTTGTAGGCAGATGCCTACGGGATGGTAACGATCAATTAACTCGTGGATATCATCAATGTTACTGCGAATTCCTCTACAGTTCCACTGTATGATTTGGTGCATTATTTGGTTTTGTTACTTGAGGTGGATTCTGAGTCTTTTTTATTCCCAGGCTGTTTGTGGCGATCGAGTTTCATTTTCTCTTTTCTTGGAAAGGTTGGGCGTCCGGTATCCAAGACATCTTCTGCATGAAGATCTAGAATAGGTTCATTTGGGTCAGTATTGTTATCAGTGTCCATATTTTCTGAAGTAATATTGTTTGTCTTCCTATTTGTAACTGAGTCGGTTTTTGACTTTGAATTATCTGATGATCTATGTGGGGTTGCAGGTGGGACTGTGACAGGGGTGTTGTTGGCTCTATCTACTACCTTTTGCTCTTTTGGAGTCTGTTTCATTGTTGGTGACAGTATAGATCGGGCCCAATCTGCAATCGACATGGTTGGGGGAACTGATACTTCAGTTTGTGTTGCTGTTGTTTGGTATTTTTGCATTGCTGCTGCATATGTGTTCTTAGGTGCGTTAAGCATAATTTGCTTTCTTGCCTCTTGGTATGTGACTTTTCGTTCTACCCTGTACTTTTGGATTTTTTTTTCAGTTTTCCATAGATCGCATGACTTGGAGTAGGCTGGATGCACGCCTTTGCAATTCAGACAGTGTGGTGTTTTGGCGTCACAGTCTGCTTGCGAATGTTCTTTCGATCCACAGTTTGGGCAGACTGGATTTCCTCGACAAGCCGTTTGTGCGTGACCAAATTTTTGGCACTTGTAGCATCTTATAGGATTCGGGATAAAGGGTCGTACTCGGCAGTTAAGATAGCCGGCTTTGACACTGGATGGCAAGATAGGTGTTCCGAATGTCAGGATGATGTTGCGGGTGGGAACAAGTTCTCCATCTTTCCTGATCATGATGCGTTTGGCTTGTATCACTTTCTGATGTTTGAGTTCTTGGGCCAGTTCATCTTCTGTTACATTTATCAGATCCCACTCTGCAATTACTCCCTTGGAAGTATTTAGTGTTGCATGAGGGGTAACTTGAATGGGTAGTCCGCCAAATACTGTTAGTTTCAACAGTCTCTCAGAATGTGCGCGACTCACTGTTTCTACCAAGAGGTCTCCAGATCTTAGTCTTCTCACCATTTTGGGAGAGCCCGCCACATTTTCCAAACATTTTTGAATAAGAAATGGTGAGAGAGTGCTCATAGATTTGTCCGACAGACTATGTAAGATAAGGAATGATGGGCATTCCTGTTGGTCTGTGTCTGTACGCAGTCGTTTAGACTTTGTTACATCGTGAGAAATTTCATGATCAGCATTGTTGATGGTACTGGATGAGCGCCTAGGCTGCTCAAGCTCTGGGTAGTTGTCGTAGTCCATGTTAGGCTCCTTTTTGCCCTGGGAGGTTGACTTTCCCTCCCAAGTTTCCGGCCCCGCCACGGGGAGGCAGGAGCAGTGCCGCAAGGAGGCCAAGCGGTTAGATAAGTTAGTTGGTTAGTAAAATAGAGTAAATATATGTATTGAAAAAGAAAGGTGAGTTTCCTTCCTGGTTCTTACTTGTGATTTTTCAAGTATAGAACTAAATTATAAATGAACTTCCAGTAAAGAACGATATAACTTAAAATGAATTTTTATCACTGGGAAAGATCGCTATATATTCGCACTTTGAACGCTTGACCTCGAATTCGCTTGGCACCCGGGGCCCCATTGGGAGTGTATTTTCTCGTGTATTATTTGCCTGTAGTCTGTAAGGGGGACTAACAGGCAGCGATTATTACTGGGAATTGCTGATTTGGCTGCAGTGTCAGCCAAATCATTTCCACTAATCCCAACGTGGCTAGGAATCCAGCAGAAGCGGATATCATATTCACGTTCATGGAGGAAGTGAATCTTCTGCTGAATGCTAGACAGAACCGGATGAGGATTATATCTCACAGTTATTAAAGCCTGTAAAGCGCTTAGAGAATAAGAGTATAAAATGAACCGTTGGTATTGGCATTTACTAATGTGATCCAAGGCTAACTCTACAGCGTGCAGCTCTGCAGTAAATATGCTGCATTCAGAAGGAATCTGCTCCGATGTAGTGCTGTCTGTAAAGACAGCAGCAGATCCCACATATGATTCCGACTTCGAACCGTCTGTGTAAACTGCCGCGAAGTCAGAATGTTCAGCTCGGTGTGCTGAATAAAGCTGCAGGTAGACAGATGATGGAGTGTCCGACTTTCCCCAATTTCTAAGGGACAAGTCACATGTTGGAACAGGAGCATGCCAGGGTGGAAGGGGTTGCTTTGGTGTTTGGGTAACCTTGTCTACCTTAATATTAAGTTCTTTGAGTATCTCTTGGAGACGAATACCAAAAGGACGATTGGCAGTCTTACGGGTGTTGTACAAATTTTCCCATCGTGGCTCAAAAACGAATGGCCACGTAGGATGGTCTGGCAGAGATTTCAGTTTTAAAGCGTACTTTAAAGACAACTGCTTACGTCGAAGCGATAACTGTGGTTCGTTTGCTTCGACGTATAAGCCCTGGACAGGAAATGTTCGAAATGCACCAATAGCGATACGGAGAGCCTGATGATGGTTGTTGTTGTTGTTGTTGTTGTTGATATGGAGGTTTGATGGCGCATCAGCTACTTTGGCTATAATGCGCCTATTCATTTATAATAAAAAGAAATGATAAAGTTTCATAAATTCAGAATTGATTAAAAAGTCCAGTTTGCTTTAAGAAGTTGAAAAATTCGGAAATATCTGCATCATCTCCAATGAGATTCTCTAAAGTTATTGGTCTACGAAGATTAACCAGTGATAGTAGGGTGGAAGTTCTGTCTTGTTCATAGGAAGGGCAGTCAATCAGAATGTGTTTAATACTCAGATTTATATTACAAAGTGGACACTGTGGCGGGTCATTCCCTGTGAGTAAATACAGGTGGGTCAGGTAAGTATGTCCTATTCTTACCCTTGAAAGGACTACCTCTTCTTGTCTTGATGTGCGGACACTGGAGCGCCAAATTTTTGGATCATGTTTAAATTGAAATAGTTTATTATTAATTTGAGAGTGCCATATTGCTGTCCATTTTGACAGGCATGCAGCCTGAATGGTTAATGCATAGTCTGATGGTGGAACAGGAATATCAGTTAAGTCGAAGCTAGTTGGATTTTTTGCAGCTTTATCAGCCAGTTCATTGCCCAAAATGCCAGAATGAGCTGGAATCCAGCAGAAGGTGACCAGTTGATGGCGTTCTTCAATTTTCAGTAATATGCTTTTTATTTCGTCTAGAACAGGGTGTACTTTATTTAAGGAATTACATAAAGCCAAGATTGAGCTGATGAATCAGTGTAAATAACATATTTTAAAGCACAGTCAGAAGAGAGATTCTGTAAAGCTAGTTTGATAGCATATAATTCAGCTGAGAAGATACTGAATTCAGATGGCAAGGATGCTTGTTTGTTTGTTTGTTTCGGGATTTATTGGGCGCATCGGCAACTATGACCATAGTGCGCCATACATATGATAATTATGCATGCTATTTCTTTTCACTTACAGAAAATGGAAAAAGAAATCAGGAAATAATTTTTTTTCCCTAACTAAAGGAGGTGATATACTTTAATCATCTTCAGAAAGTTATATATGCTTGAGGCATTTGTTTCATTGTTTAAAAGTGAGGTAAGTGTAAGATCTTTTGTCGTGGCTGAAGTGCAAAGAATCTGGCGTTCTCTTGTATATTTTGTGCATTCGACCAGAATGTGTTTCACTGAGAGCAGTGTATTACAGTGATGACATTGAGGGGGTATTTCTCCTCTTAAAAGATAACCATGAGTGATATTTGTGTGCCCTATTCGCAGTCGAGCCAATATTACCTCTTGATGTCGGATTGAATTAAAGCTGGAAGGCCATCGCTCAAGGTTTGGCTTGATACTTCGAAGTTTATTATTAGGTTGATTTTCCCATGATAACTGCCATTGGCACATGCATTTTTCCTGGATTATTGGTCGATAGTCTTGATGAGGCACTTTCCATTTTTTCTCGGGTGGTAGGTGAGCTGATTTGGCAGCATTGTCCGCTAGTTCGTTTCCAGGAATTCCAATATGTCCTGGGACCCAGCAGAAATGTATGTTTTTTCCAAGTTCTGATAAGCTATGTAAAGAGCTGACTATTCTTTTCACGACTGGGTGGGTGATGTTCATGGTGTTTTTTAGTGCTTGGAGTGCACTTAAAGAATCTGTGAAAATTATACTGTTGTTAATATCAGAGGACTCGATATGGTTCAGTGCAACCTGAATTGCTATTAGTTCGGCGGAAAATATACCGAACTCAGGTGATAACTGATAAGCTAATGTGATGTTTGGAAAAACTGCGGCGATTCCAACGTGGACATCATTCTTTGATCCATCCGTATGTACTATGGAAAAGCTGGGAAACTGGTCTACTACTGCATGGTATAGTTGCGAGAAGTTTTCTCTATGCAAAGTAGATTTATTCCATTCATGCAGATGTAAGTCACATGAGGGTGGAATGATATTCCAAGGAGCAAGAGAGGATGGGAGGCTATGTGCCACATTGTTTAAGGTTAGATTTAGTTCTTCTAAGAGGTGTTCTATTCTCATACCCAAAGGACGATTAGCATTAGGGCGGTTTTGGTATAACCTACTGTGCTGTGATGTGAAAAGTATAGGCCAGTTCGGGTGTTCTGGCATAGATCTAATTTTATAGGCATAACGTAGTATCAGTTGTTGTCGCCTGATTGAGAGAGGTGGTTCGTGTGCTTCAGCATATAAGCTATGTATTGGTGACGTGCGATATGCCCCTAAAGCAACGCGTATTCCACTATGATGGATAGGGTCAAGCCAGCGAAGGGCACTAGGTCTTGCTGAACTATAGACTGGTGCTCCGTAGTCAAGTTTCGATCTTATTAATGCTCTATATAACCGTAATAAAGTAAGGCGATCAGCTCCCCATTTGGTTGCAGAGAGAACCCGGATGATATTTAGTTTTTGTTGACATGATGTTCTTAGTCTTTTGATGTGCTCAACGAAAGTGAGTTTATGGTCTAAAGTGATTCCTAAGAACCGTATGCTGGGATGAACTGTTATTTGTTGGTGATTCAGTTGTAGCTCCGGATTGGGATGGAGTTTGCGTTGGCGGCAAAAATGGATGCAAAACGTTTTTTCTGGACAAAGTTGAAATCCATTAGTCTGAGCCCATGAACTGATCTTATTTATTGCCACTTGCAACTGTCTCTCAATAGTATTCATATTTTTAGCATGACACCAAATACTAAGATCGTCTACAAACAGTGCTTTATCAACAGTGTCTGGAATTTGTCCGGCAATGGAGTTTATTGCAATTATAAAAAGTGAAGCACTGAGTACAGAGCCTTGAGGAACTCCTTCTTCTTGGGAAAATACTTGGGACAGTGAGGTTTTGAATCGAACCTGGAATGTACGCTTGCATAGGAAATTCTGTATGAAAATCGGGAGGTGACCCCGAAGTCCATGACGATGTAATTCACGGAGTATTCCATACTTCCACGTGGAATCATAGGCCTTACTGATGTCAAAGCAGACTAACACATGGTGTTCCGATCTGAGGAATGCATTACGGATGGAATTCTCTAGTCTGACTAGTATATCTAGTGTAGATCTGTTTTGTCGGACACCGTATTGTGCAGAATGTAGCAGATTGAGATTTTCAAGGTACCAGATCAGTCGATGGTTCACCATCTTTTCGAGAATTTTGCAAATGCAACTGGTCAAGGCGATTGGTCTATAATGAGTGGGATTTGTAGGGTCTTTACCTGGTTTAGGGAAGGCAAGGACCGTAGCGTGATGCCATTGATTAGGAAATTTATCTTCCAGGAAGAGTCTGTTGAATAGATGAAGAAGTAACTGTAATGATTCGGTACTTAGTTCCTGAATCATGGAATAGTGAATGTTATCTGGTCCTACAGCACTGCGTCTAGATGTTGACAAAGCTCTATGTAATTCGTGAATGGTAAAAGGTAAATTATATTGTTCATCTCCTTTTGAAGAGAAGTTTAACTTATGTTTTTCTAAACTTGTTTTTAATCTTCTGAAGGTCGGTGTATAACTTTCTATTGCTGATGTTTTTGCAAAGGTTTCACCTAGTATATTGGCAATTCCAGCAGGATCATTTACATTCTGCCCTCTCCATTCCATGATGGGTAGGGGTATCGGTTTATATTTGCCACTCATTTTTCTGATTGCTTTCCAAATTTTATGTGTAGGCATTGCTTGATTAATAATCGAAGTGAAGCGGATCCAAGCAGCCTTTTTATTGCAGCGTCTAACATATCTCGCTCTTGCTCTAGCACGCTTATATTGAATGAGATTGGTTGTAGTTGGACTCCGGCGAAAAGAATTCCAAGCTTTACTTTGCATTTTTTTAGCCACAAGGCATTCATCGCTCCACCAGGTTTTTGGATGAATCGGTAATTTTGATGAGGATTTCGGTACGGTTTGTTCTGCTGCATGTAATATCATTTTGGTGACATAGTCAACTGCTTCGTCAGTTGTGGAATTTTGGATTATTTCGGGATCAAGCTTGGTTAATTTTTTATAGGACTGCCAATCTGCTTTATCAGTAAGCCAGTGCGGAATTTTAGTAGGATGATGAGGGGGCTTATTAAGTAATTCAATTATTATGGGGAAATGATCGCTATGTAGCGGATCGTTGTTTACCGTCCACTTTAGAATAGGATATAAGGTTGCAGAACAGATAGACAAATCTATTGCAGTGCTTGTTCCTGAAGGAAGGTGAACGTATGTAGGTGAACCGTCATTTAGAAGAAGGAGGTTGTTATTGTCAAGACACTGTTCAATTAGTTTTCCTCTTTGGTCGATGCTGTTGTTACCCCAAAGAGTGTGATGACCATTTAAGTCTCCCAGAATGAGGAAAGGTGTTGGGAGTTGAGCTATAAGATTGTTGAGATCATTTTGCTGGAAGGTATAGCTTGGTGGAATGTATAAGGAGCAGATTGTCATATGGATGTCAGCAGCTATACGGACTGCTATTGCCTCGAGGGGAGTGTTCAGTGAGACCTGTTTGGTAGGAATATGTGGGTTTGTTAAAATAGCTACGCCACCATGTGCGATATTCTGATTGGTTCTGTCTTTTCTAATAATGTTATAATGAGACAGTTTTGGTGTATTTTGGGGTTTTAAATAAGTTTCTTGAAGGCAGATACATATTGGTGAGTATTTACAGGAAAGATCGTATAGGTCATCGATATTGGCGCGGAATCCACGACAGTTCCATTGTATTATTCTGTTCATTGTTTATCTCTTATTAGACTTTCTGAGCGTTTTCGGGTTGTTGATGTTTTCTGTTTTTCACTTTTGTTTTTATCTTTTTTTGGGAAGGAAGGCCTTTCGGTGTCCATATCTTCTTCAACAAAGATTTGAAGAACAGGGTCATCTGCTGATTTTTCTTTAGTGTCCATTTGTTGTTGGTGACTAGAAGTTAGGATATGTTTTTCTTTAAATCCTTCGTCCGGAGTGTGTATGTTTTCTTGTGGTATGGTAATTGGTGTATTGACTGCTTGGGTTTGAGTTGCACTGTACAAAGATTTTACGTAATTTGAGAAAGACTGCTTTGGAGGTACTGTTATTTCAGTTTGCGATCCGGTTGATTGGAATTTTTTGGTGGCTTGGGCATACGTAGGTCTGTCTGAATGAATTGGTGGTGAGATGATTCTTTTTGCTTCTTGGTAAGAAACATTATGCTCAGTTTTATATTTTTGGATAAGTTTCTCACTTTTCCAGCGCTCGCATATTCTGGCATAAGCGGGATGATCCTTTTTGCAATTTGGACATACTGATTGAGGAGCATTACAGTTTTCGCAATCGTGTTCGATTGAACCACACTTTGCGCAAGTAGGGGTTCCCCGGCAAGCTGTTTGGGAATGTCCATACTTCTGGCATCGGAAACACCGTAGCGGGTTTGGGACGTATGGTCTCACATTACATACCAGATATCCGGCCTTAATGGATGATGGACGATTCGGTGTGTTAAAGGTCAAGATCAGATTGCGGGTAGGGATCAGATTACCATCTTTTCTCGTGGAGATTCTCTTGACATGAATAACTCCTTGTTCTTTCAGTTCTTCTAGCATTTCTTCTTCAGTTACATCTAGTAAGTCCCAGTTTGAGATCACTCCTTTAGAGGTGTTTAGTGATCTGTGGGGTGTTACAGTTACTGGGAGACCTGCAAAGAAATTTGTTTTCAGAAGTCGCTCAGAATGTTTGGTATTAGATGTCTCAATGAGAATATCTCCTGATCTGAGTCTTTTTACGGATTTCGGAGATCCTGCTTTACTTTCCAATTCCTTTTGAATTCTAAAGGGAGAGAGTTTGCCAACTGCATTCTCACCAGTTGAATGGATGATTAGATAGGTTGGAATTGGATATGTCTCTGGCTCAGTTTTTTGGCGCTTTGCCGTTCCTGCTGTGGAACTGTCTTTCTTTTTTGATATCTGGGTTGCGTCTGGCAGCCCAGATAAGTCTGAGTTTGATTTACTCATGGTATGCTCTTTTTGGCCCCGGGAGATTGTCTTTTTCTCCCAGGTTACCAGCCCCGCCACGTGGAGGCAAGAGCGGTGCCGCCTAGTGACCCAAGCGAAGAAAAGGGTTAGTAATAACTAAAAATAAAAAGAGGGATTAAAGAAAGGTGGCTTTCCTTTCTAGGTTATAGTATTTGAATATATCTATTTAATTATAATCTTCAGGAGTTATCGGACTTTCGAAACTCAGGAGAAACGTATTTACAATTAAGCGTACTAGATAATCACTCTGGAAAGGCGCTGTGGTCACTAATATCGCTTGGCACTCGGGGCCGGCAAGGATGCTGAAATAACGGTATTTGGAAACACTGCAGCTGCTCCAACGTTTGAATTAGATTTAGAGCCGTCTGTATAAATTGGTGAGAAGTCAAAGTATCTTTCAATGTGAGCTTCGTGAAGTTGTTTGATATTTGATGTTTGTAAAATGTTCTTACCCCATTGAGAGAGAGAGGTAGGTGTCACAGGTCGGTAAAGGTGGTGGAAACCATGGTGGTTGAGGACAAGTTGTTGTCTGTTGTACAGAAAGCATGGAAACATTCCAAATTTGCATCAGTTCAAGAAGGCGAAGACCAGCTGGCTTTACTACGCTTGGTTTATTTCTGAAAAGGTTTTCTAATGGTGGATTGAACAGGTATGGCTGAGTTGGATGCATGGCACAGCTTTGTATCTTGACAGCATAGTTCAATAACAGTGTTTTCCTACGTAAAGTTAGTGGCGGTTCATGGGCATCAATGTAGAGACTATGTGCTGGTGATGTTCTGAAAGCACCGAGTGAAAGTCTCAAGGCACTGTGTTGAATTGGATCAAGCCAACGCAATGCACTCAATCTGGCTGAATCATAGATGGGAGCTCCATAATCAAGACGGGATCTGATTAACGCCCGGTATAGCCGAAGCACAGATGTACGATCTGCGCCCCATGTTTGGGAGGATAAAGCTCTGAGTATATTTAACTTTTTTAGACAGGAAGTACGTACATTTTTAATGTGGTCTATAAAATTTAATTTATTATCAAATGTTAATCCTAGAAATCTGATGCTATTAGTGACCGGGATGGAGACATTATAAATTTGAAGTTTAGGATCCAGATGAAGTTTGCGCTGTCTACAAAAATGGATGGCAACTGTTTTCTGCTGCGAGAGTCGATATCCGTTGAGGCTGGCCCACTGTTGAATTTTATTAAGTGATATCTGGAGTTGCCGTTCAATAGACCTCATATTTTGGGAATGGCAGGAGATGGAAAGATCATCTGCATAAAGGTAGGTCTCAACTGTATTTGGAAGCTGATTGGTGATGGAATCTATTCTAAGAGCAAACAAAGTGGCACTCAGTACTGATCCCTGTGGTACTCCTTCTTCCTGTATAAACGTTTTGGAGAGGGCATCTTGGTACTGAACTTGAAACGATCTAGTACGTAGGAAGTTCTGAACAAAAATAGGAAGGTTGCCTCGCAGACCAAGAGAGTAAAGATCACTAAGTATGCCATGCCGCCAGGTAGTGTCAAAAGCCTTCTCGATATCTATTGAAACCATTACAAGATGTTCTCGTTTAACAAAGGCATTTCGAATGGCGAATTCAGCCTTGACCATAAGATCTAAGCATGACCTATTTTTACGAAAGCCATATTGGCTATGGCTCATTAGATGTTGTGACTCAATGATCCATACGAGTCTTCTGTGGACAATTTTTTCAAGGATTTTGCTCAGGCAGCTTGATAGAGAGATCGGTCTATAGCTATAGGGGTTAGTTGGATCTTTCCCAGGTTTTAGGAATGCCAAAACAGTAGAGTGGTGCCAAGAAGTTGGAAAAACGTTTTCTAAAAATATACGATTGTAAAAAACCAGAAGCAGGCTTAAAGCTTTGTCATCGAGATGTTGAAGCATGACATAATAAATCCCATCTGGCCCGGCTGCCCCATTGTGGGCTGTTCTAATGGCATGCAGAAGTTCAAAGTATTGCAGAGGTTTGTTATATGGAAGAGTACATGCGGTTTGAAATTTTATGGCATGCTTTTCTCTAGTGTTTTTAATTCGTTGGAATGATGTAGGATATGCTGATGCCGCTGATATTTCAGCAAAAGTATTGCCCAAAGCATTAGCAATGTCTAAGGAACTGGATAGATCTTGCCCTTTCCAGGAGAGGATTGGAGAAGGTATAGTAGGAAACTTACCAGATAACTGTCTAATTTTTTTCCATATAGTTTTCGGATCAGTGTTTCTGTTAAAGGTCGATGCAAAACGGGTCCAGGATTCTTTCTTAGCTTGCTTTTGTACAAATCGTGCTTTTGCTCTTAGCTTCTTATAATTAATGAGATTGGTTGTGGTTGGACATCGCCGAAATAAATTCCAGGCTTTGATTTTTGCTTTCTTTGCTTTTGTGCACTCATCATTCCACCAATAATTATAATGCTTGCGATCAGGGGGGTTTGATAATGGTATTGTGTCCTTGGCCACTTTTAGGAGATGTGATGTAATGCAGTCTGTTACATTATCAATATTTTGGAGCTGGATTTTTTCCTCGTCAAGAGAGATTGATGATCGAAATTTTGCCCAGTTTGCGCGAACAAATTTCCATTTCCTGCGGAGCTTGTTTGATGGAGTCTGTGACATTAAAACATTGCATATGATTGGAAGGTGGTCACTGCCCATTGGATCATTTAAAACGTACCACTCTATGGTTGGAAAAAGTATTGGAGAACAAATTGAGAGATCTATTGCTGAGGTGTGTCCAGTTGGGAGTTGTATGTGAGTGTGCGTACCAGTATTGAGTAAGGTGAGGTTTTGTGACTCTAGAAAGCTTTCACCGAGTCGACCACGTGTGTCTAGTTTAGGATCGCCCCATAAGGGGTGGTGTCCATTAAAATCCCCTAATATACAGAGAGGTGGAGGTATCTGTATGAATAGATCTTCAAGATCTTTTAAACAATAAGTATGGTTTGGTGGTAGGTATATTGAAACAACTGTTATTGAAATATTCAGAGTTATATGAACAGCAACAGCTTCTATTTCAGTTTGAAGTGGAATATGTTTAGTTGGGATCTTTGAGTTTATCAGGATTGCTACACCACCATGGGCAGCATTTGCTGTGTTACGATCTCTTCGATAAAGACAATAGTTTTTTATTGAAGGAGAAATTTGCGAGGTTAGATAAGTTTCCTGAAGACAAAGGGCAACTGGAGAATATCGGCTAATTAGATCACGGATATCATCTGTGTTGCAACGAAAGCCTCTGCAGTTCCATTGTAAAATACAAGGCATTATTTGTGTTTTATTGAAGGAGCTGTATCTGACTGTTTTTTGAAGGTTACTTGGCTTATGACGCTCTAATTTAGTTTTATCTTTTTTAGAGAAAACTGGTCGACCTGTGTCCATTTCTTCTTCTGCATGGATTTCTAGAGGGGGATCATCCTGTATGGATGTGCCATCTGTGTCCATGGTTGTGTCCTGAAAATTTTTTACTACATTTGCGTTTGAACTATGAGATATGGTATCTATGACCGGAGTAGGTGATGCCGCTGGTATTGTCAGAGGAGTATTATTGGCTTGGTCAGAGAACTTGGATTGTTGCTTAGAAAGAACATTTCTAGCCCAATCAGAAATTGATTTGTTAGTGGGAACTGTTACATCAGTTTGAGTGGAGACGGTCTGATATTTTTTCACAGCATTGGCATAGGTCATATTTTTGGTTATAGTTGGAGCAACTAATTTTCTCGCTTCTGGGTAACTTACTTTGTTCTCAACCTTGTATTTCACTATTTTTTTCTCGGTTTTCCACTTTTCGCATGTCTTGGAATATGCAGGATGGTCACCTTTGCAATTTGGGCAGTTCATTTTTGTAGCTGTACAGTTACTTTGTATGTGATCTGCAGATCCACAATTAGGGCAGACAGGAACTCCTCTGCATACAGTTTGTGAGTGGCCATACTTTTGACATTTGTAACACCTTAAAGGGTTTGGAATGTAAGGCCGGATTCGGCAAAGTAAATAACCTGCTTTTACAGAGGAGGGTAAGTTGGGTGTATTGAAGGTGAGAATAATGTTTCTTGTAGGTGTAAGTACATTATCTTTTTTGATCATTATTCGTCTTGCTTCAATTACGTGTTGTCCCTGCAGCTCTTGGGTTATTTCTTCCTCAGTAACGTTTAATAAGTCCCAACTGGATATCACACCCTTAGATGAATTTAAGGTTGTGTGCGGGGATATTTTAACTGGAATTCCAGCAAAACTTGTAAGCTGTAACAGCTTCTCAGAATGTCTGTGGTTGGTGGTTTCTACTAGTAAGTCTCCTGATTGCAGTCTCTTCACCATCTTGGGAGATCCTGCAATACCCTCCAGATGTTTTTGTATGACAAACGGAGACAATTTATTAATGGGCTGACTAGTAAGAGAGTGGATGATTAAAAACGATGGGCAAGGTTGCTCCATCCGATCAGTCTTTTGTCTCTTTGGATTTTCGTTATTATTTTTTTTTTTTTTTTTATTTTTGTGTTTTTGTATGGGCGGCTCCTAGAACAGAAGTTCATCTCCGCCTCGTTGCTCTGTTCAGTTTTTATAGACTCTGTAAGGGTAAGGTCGGTGTGTGTCTTATAAAAATAAATAATTTTTTTTTTTTTTTTTTTTTCAAACCGAATCCACACAGGAATATCCCAGATTGGATGAAGATAGATGAAAAGGAAGGGGAGAGAGGGAAAAAGAAAAAAAAAAAAAAAAAGTTTTTCATCCCGCACGGGAGAAAGTGATAGGAAAGAAAAACTGTGTTTGTGAGCTTATGTGTGTGTGTTCTGTAGCGTGATGTTGTGTTTTGGCCTATTGGCTACCTGGAAGGAGTGAGCACCTGGACGATTCCTCCAGGTACTCGTCCCTAGCAGAAGAAGGGCAAGGCCTCCCCTACTATCTGCACGCCCTCCTCCCTGGGGAAGAGTTCCCAGGGAAGAAAGAAAAACTTGTATAAGATGAAGAGAGGGAAGGAGTAAAGAGGAGAAGGACTGTTCCGGCCCAGGAAAGTCCCAGTCCAGGATGGATAGCTAGAACAACAACGCAAACAAATAAATAAATAAATAAATAATAATAATAAAAAAAAAAAAAAAAAAAAAAATTAGTGTGAGAGAGGAGCTTTCCTGGTCTGGGGAGCCCCAGCCCAGGTCAGAACGCGAAAAAAAAAAAAAAAAAAAAAAAAAAAGATTTAAATCCCACAACCTGGTCAAGGAAAGGAATAGAGCCAGGATGTCAGCAAGCAGAATGATGTTAAAGGGGAAAAAAATAACAAATAAATAAGAAAGAAAAGAAAGAGGGTTTTTTTTTTTTTTTTCGTTCTCAATATCCTGATGGTCAGTGTTTGCCATGTTTGCTCCTTTTAGCCCTTGGCAAGTGGTCTTACTTGCCAAGATTTCCGGCCCCGCCACGGGGAGGCAGGAGCAGTGCCGCTAGGAGGCCAAGCGGTTAAAGTGTTAGTTAGTTAGTGGAAATAGAGATATATGGAAAAATAAAGAAAGGTGAGTTTCCTTTCTCTGTTCTAACTTGTGGCTTTTAAGTGTAGAACAATATAGAAATAAAGCTGCTAATAGAAACGTACAAAATTAGAAAAAACTTTAATCGCTTTTGATGAGCACTCTATATATCGCAGAGAAATCGCTTGACCTCGAATTCGCTTGGCACCCGGGGCCCCTGATGATGGACAGGATCCAACCATCGAAGTACACTGTCTCTGGCCGAATTGTATACCAGGGACCCGTAATCTAATTTGGATCGTACAAGAGCACGATAGATGCGTAGTAGGGTGCATCGATCCGCACCCCAAGATGTTGAGGAAAGAGAGCGCAGAATATTCAGCCCTCTTGTGCACTTTGTGCGGAGTTGACGGATATGATCCAGATAGCTCAGCTTTTTATCGAACACGAGTCCCAAGAATTTTGTTTCTGCTGCTACTGGAATTGCATTTTGTCCGAGCTTTAATTCAGGTTCGGGTTGCAGATTACGCTTACGACAAAAGTGTACGCAAACGGTCTTCTCCGGCGAGAACCTGAAGCCATTAGCAAGAGCCCAGGAGTTGAGGCGATCAATAGATTTCTGCAGTTGTGTTTCAATAACCCTCATGTTGCATGACTGACAAAATATGCTAAAGTCATCAACATAGAGGGCACTGTTTACAGTGAGGAAGGTGTTCTGTGATGGAATTTACTTTGATGGCAAAAGGCGTGACACTTAATACCGATCCTTGTGGTACTCCCTGCTTTTGGCTAAAGGAGCGAGAGAATGAGGATCCCACACGAACTTGGAAAGATCGATTGGCTAAAACCTTTTTAATAAAAATGGGTAGTTGCCCCCTAAGACCAAGGCTATACAGATCTTTTAAGATGCCAAATCTCCAAGTTGCGTCATACGCTTTCTCCATGTCAAAGAACACCGACACCAAGTGTTCGCGTTTTAGGAAAGCATCCCGGATGGAAGTTTCCAATCTAATAAGATGGTCAAAAGTGGACCGGTTCCTTCGGAAACCGCACTGGATGTTGGAGAGAAGGTCATTTGATTCTAAATACCAGATTAAACGAGAATTAACCATTCTCTCCACGATTTAGCATTAGCAGAGGCATTTGATGCAAGACAGCAAGCTTATGCAGCATCAGCCAAAAAAAAAAAAAAACACTCCCACTTCACCCCTCTGTTCGTTCAAAATACCTGTCTAGCTGAGCCTTAAAGTTATTTAGGCTATCAACTTCCACGACAAGGGATGGAAGTCTTTTCCACCAACCAACCACTCGCTGACTAACGGCAAATTTCCGCACGTCTATCCTACATCTGTCTTTCCTCAATTTGAATTTATGCCCTCTCAGGTGATTATTCTGAGCGAGAGGAAGAATCCCATCAGCATTGAACATGCTCAAACTATTCAATGCTTTATACACCTCTATCAGATCACCTCGCTGGTGCCTAGTCTCCAGACACAGTAATTTGCAAATCTTAAGCCTTTCTTCGTAAGAGCACCCCTTTGTTACATTCACTAATCTTGTTGCCCTTCTCTGTACTCGTTCCAGCAGCTCTACATCCTTCTTGAAATGAGGCCTCCAGGCCTGTATACAGTACTCTAGGTGTGGCCTGACCATTGCCTTATACAAGGGAATAATCACCTCCTTATCCCTGCTAGAAAAATTCCTATATATCATTGACAATACACCATGAGCTACTCTTGCAGCCCGTCTGCACTGCTCAGAGAACTTCATATCTGCCTGCACAACCACCCCCAGGTCCCTTTCATTCTCTACCACTGTCAGTGTAATACCACAGAGTTGATACGTTGCTCTGGGGTTGCTGTTTTCCATGTGTAGTACTTTACATTTGTCAATGTTAAACTTCATTTGCCACCTCTCAGCCCATCTGCTCAACCCTTACAGATCCTGTTGCAGCAACATAGTGTCAGTAGTGTCCTTGACAACCCTGCCTACCTTTGTATCGTCTGCAAACTTCGACATTAGGCTTGATATATCATCATCAATATCATTTATGAATACAGAAAACAATAATGGACCCAACGCTGAGCCCTGAGGGACTCCACTAATAACATTAGTCCACGACGAGCAGTGTCCATTGATTACCATTCTCTGTCTTCTCCCCCTCAGCCACCCCTTTACCCACAGCAGCAATTTGCCTCCAATGTTACACTGCTCCAATTTGTGCAGCAGTCTTCCATGTACAACAGTATCAAAAGCCTTTCTAAGATCCAAGTATATAATATCAAAGTTATTCCCTGCATCCAGTTCCTTTGTGACTGCATCATAGTATCCAATCAAATTGGTCAGGCAAGACTTCCCCTTAACAAAACCATGCTGTGTCTGAGCTATAACTGAAGTCTTGTCTAAATGATCCTGCAGTGCTTCTTTAACTAGTGCCTCCATTAATTTTCCTGGAACAGAAGTTAAACTCACAGGTCTATAATTGCTTGTGTCAGCTTTTGATCCTCCTTTGTGAGTTGGGGTCACATTTGCACATCTCCAGTCTATGGGTACCTCCCCTGAGTCCAAGGAAGCTCTCATAATTATGGCTAAGGGTTTGCTTACTTCCTTTGCTGCCTCCTTTAATATAACTGGATAGATCCCATCCACCCCAGGTGCCTTTCTTGTGTTTATCTTCAACAATTTCTCCTCCACTTTACTCTCAGTTATTACAAGATTCTCTAGCTTACTGCTAGAGTTGAATACACCTCTGGCTTTCCCCTCGCTAAATAACTCCTCATGTGTGAATGTCGATGCAAAATATTCATTTAGTTTGTTAGCAACCTGAGCAGGATCATCAACAGTTGACCCATCGATATCAAGTGGACCAATCTGATTCATCCCCTTCCTTCTAGAGTTTACATAAGTAAAGAACTCTTTGCTGTTTTTCTTTGCATCCCTTGCCAAACATTTCTCGTATACTGCCTTCGCCTGCCTAATCTCCTTTGTAACTTGGTTACAGATCAACTTGTATCTATCATAGGCTTCTGTGTCATGTGTTAATTTGTATATATCCCATGCATGTTTCTTCTCTGCCATATGCCTCATCAGTTCATCTGACATCCATTTAGGCCTAAACCTTGAACAATATTTCTTAGTTGGTATGTAAAGCCTAGTAGCTTCCAAGATAAGTTCTTTGAATGCTTCCCATTTTGAATTTGCTGTTGGTAACATCATCAGTTGGTCCCACTGTATAGAATTTAAATACAGTCTCAGTCCATCGTAGTCGCCTTTACGGAAGCAATAACCCTTCCCTTTACCCCTAATGGTAGTTACCTCTGAGTAAATCCCACTTCAGCACATTGTGATCACTGCCACCTAGTGGTTCATTTATCTGCAGATTCTTAATGCATGAAGATTCACTGCTGATAATCAAAGCAGGAGTATTCCTCCCTCTAGTTGCCTCCCAAACATGCTGATGTAGAAAACAATCATCCAATAAATCCACAAAAGCCCTGCTAGTGTGTGAGTAACCAGCCCTCAAATTCCAGTCAATATCTGGGAAAGTAAAATCTCCCATTATAAGACTCTCTGATTTACTGGCCCACTATTTCCCTGTACAGTTTCTTATTATACTCATCAGAGTCATTAGGCCTATAGCACACTCCTACTCTCAATTTTGATCTCCCAATGCTTATGTCACACCAAACTGACTCGACACTGCACTGTCCAGCGATGTCCACTGGCTTCACTTCCTTGGATTTTATGTATTTCTTAACTAATAGCATAACCCCTCCTCCCTTCCTATCCTTTCTGTAGCGATTGTACTCCCCAAATTGCAGTTCTGCATCCCTTATATCTGTGTGACACCACGTCTCTGAAATCCCCAAAATATCTGCCTTCGATGTTTTGAGCAATACCTCAAATTCATCAAATTTATTTACTAAACTCCTAGCATTGGTGTACACGCAAGTATACACGCACCTATTTCTATTCTTAGCTACCCTAACACAACCCATGTGTTTACTTGTACCGCAATAACTCCCAGCAGTCTCTGAAATATCCTGAATCTTGTTTTTCAGGCTTCTGCTCATTCCAATAGAAGCAGTGCAAGAATCTCTTTCACCTCTGCCAGTGGCTACTGTTAATCTATTTGTCTTTGTATCCCCCCAAGCTAGCAGTTTTCCGACCCAGCATTTTGCACAAACAGCTATTCAGAGCAATAGGACGATAGTTTTCTAGTAACTTTTGGATCCTTTCCTGGCTTAGCAAAGGCAAGAACGGTTGACTTGGGCCAGGAATCCGGAAACTGCCCCTCTATAAAGATTCTGTTATATAGAAGGAGCAAATTCATACATTTTGTTGAAATATGCTTAATCATTTCCTAATGGATGCCATCTGGTCCAACAGCACTTGCTTTGAAAAGAGTGAGGGCTGTTTTCAGTTCCTGTATAGGAAATGCCTCGTTGTAGGGATTAAGGCTCTTAGTCTTAAAATGAAGTGCCTGTTTTCGATTTGATTTTTCAGGACTAGAAACTCTGGGGAATACGATGATGTTGCAGAGATGTTAGAGAATTGGCTATTGCAGTTGGATCAGCAATAGTGCGTCCATTATAATCTAGGATTGAAGAGGGGTGGGATGTATCTTTTCCCTTCATTTTCCGGATTTTATCCCAGACTACCTTAGAGTTGGTAGACTGGTTAATAGATGATGTAAAACGGATCCTCGATTCCTTTTGACCCTGATGGCAGATATAGCGTGGTTTGGCTCGTGCGCGTTTAAAGGCTATAAGGTTGTTCGTGGTAGGATATCGGCGGAATATCCCCCACGCTTTGTTTTCAGCATTTTTTGCTGCTGTGCATTGTGAATTCCACCAAGGTTTGTGAAATGGTGGAAACCGGGCAGATGTTTTTGGAACAGCATTCGCAGCTGCTTGGACGATAATTTCTGTTTTGTACGTTACTGCATCATTGATAGGCTCTTGACTGACGGTGCTCAGATCGAAATTTGCCTGATGTTGGAAGGTAGACCAGTCAGCCTGATCAATCTTCCACCGTGGTAACCTGAGAGGAAGATATGGTCTCCCACTGGGTAAAAAGGTTATCACAGGGAAATGATCACTACTTTATGAGATATCAATGGCAGTAAAAGTACGGGTAGGCATGTGGAAGAAGGTGTTTGTTCCAATATTTAGAAGGGAAAGGTCATTGTCATTAAGCATACGCTCTATGACTCGTTCCCTTCCATTGATGTTAGCATCCCCCACAGGATGTTATGTCCATTAAAATCCCCGAGAAGTAAGAAAGGGTGAGGCAACTGCGTTACAAGATCATCAAGGTCTTGCTGGGAGATGTCAGTCCCAGGTGGCAAATAAATAGAGCATACAGTTAATAAAAATCCCACTGAAAGGCGAATTGCAACAGCCTCTATGCTAGTTGTAACCAGCAACGGCTGAACTGGGGTCTGGTTGCCCACAAGCATAGCCACTCATCCATGAGAAGGACCATCCGCAAATTCTATCCTTTCGAAAAAATATGATGTTATGCATGGTGGAATCGTTATTTGCCTTTAGCAAACTGGCTCGTGCGTTTTCAGGAGGGCCTTGATGTCATCAGTATTTCGCCGGAATCCACGACAATTCCATTGTAGGAATTCAGCCATTATTTTGGATTGGTGGGTCCATCAGGCGGCTTCCGAGGTGCTGAGGGCTTTATTTTGTCAGTCTTGGATTTATCTTTTTTGGGGAAAAATGGACGCTATCCCGTGTCCATTTCTTCCTCCGCAAAGAGTTCGAAGACTGATTCATCCGGTACCTCCTTGTTCTCTACATCCATTGTTTCTGGGATCACGGATGACTCTTCTGAAGTTTTTGGCTTTTCTTTGCCACTTGGTTTTGATGGAGCACTAGGAGATACGGATACTGGACTGGCAACTGATTGTGTTTTTTTGGTGGTCTTTTGTGAACTCAATAAATAGCGTGCAATCGTGGTGAATGACACTCTTGGTGGTATATTCATCTCAGTTTGTGTCCCGATAGTGCACTTTGCAGAAACCTTCTGGGCATATGAAGGTTTCCCGCTATTTATTGGTTGGATACGTTTTCTGACCTCTGGGTTGGAGATATTCAGCTCTGTTTCCAGTTTTTATATTTCTTTTTCATCCTTCCACCGCTGGCATGCTCTAGAGTAGGCGGGGTGCTCTCCTTGGCAGTTGACACAGATCGGTTTTGGAGCTGAACATTCCTTGCGTTACAAGATCATCAAGGTCTTCCTGGGAGATGTCAGTCCCAGGTACCAAATAAATTGAGCAGACCGTTAATAAAAATCACACTGTAAGGCGAATTGCAACAGCTTCTATGCTAGTTGTAATTAGCAAGGGCTGAACTGGGGTCTGGTTGCCCACAATGATAGCCACTCCTCC